>NW_027492237.1:57500-667033 GCF_021521415.1 Bidens hawaiensis | reverse complement strand
AAGAAAAGATATTGTCTAGTGATCATTGATGATTATTCAAGATATACTTGGGTTTATTTCCTGAGTGCAAAGGATGAGACTGCAAAGTTGATTAAAGGATGTGTAACCAGGATTGAGAATCAACAGGTGTAACGATTCCGACGAAACCAGGGATACCCTAACCGGTAGACGATAGTTACGTCATATTTAATGCCGGGTACATGAATTACCATAGTAATTATACGAGAATACATGGTTCACTGTATTGATGGTACGTGAATATGTAATTCATCGTATTGATTATGCGATTAATCGATCGATAGTTATTGAAACCCGAACGAATCGAGGGTTCAATTATAGACGATATCTATAATATTTAGTGATGTTACGAAGCATTAATGCTTCGGGATAAGTAAAGTACGGCACAGAAAAAGAATTTCGATTTAATGGTACGTCGGTACATAAAACGAAACCTTCAATACCAAACGAGCAAGAGATGATCGATCAAGCCGAAAAAGATGCGCGATAATTAATAATATGATGTTTTAAGTTAATAAATGTCATGGTTTAAGTTTTTAAAGTTTTTAAATCGGTTTTATATAAATTTCATTTTTAAGCCGAAAAAAAGACCGTTTTAACCTCGTTTTAAGCCGAATCAGACATTTAACCGAAAAACGAACTGAACCAGATTATCCAAAACATTATCCGGATATCCGAAATCCAAACATGTGGTCTAGAATGGAGAGGTGGGTCCCACCCCACCCCCCTAAGAATCCCGATCGGACTCCCCCTTACACCCCCTTTTCTCATTTCTTTTTTTTACAACATTCCATCCAAGCTCATCAATCCTCTCAAGATCATGATCCAAAACCGAGAGTTTTTAGCAAGAAAACAAGGTAAATAATCGAGTTAATCACGTTTCCATCTTCGTTTCTTGAGTTTGTTTGCAAGAAAATGAGGTTTCAATGATGAAAACCGATTCTTGCATGATCAAGTGATGTATACGGGTTATACAAGGGATCTTGGTCCAAGAAAGGAGTTAAACGAATCAAAAACGAATTTTTATGGTTAAATCTTTGTTTTTGGAATCATAACCGAAACCATGAAAGAAATGGCTTGATCGTGAGTGTAACTTGCTTGGTAGTGTGGTATGTTGTTTGTAGGCTCTGTGTTTAGTGGTAGATAAGGCGGAAAGACGAGTTTGTAGCTTGTAGTGGCGGAAAACGAAAGGTATATTCGGTTTATGTTCGGTGTATGTGTTTTGGGACAGATTGTTGATGGTTTAGAGTTAGGTCATGAAATTTTACAGGGATGTTCTACACATGAAAATAAGAGTTCTGTGAATTTTTGGTAACTTTTGGACAAAGGATGAATATTTGGTGAATTTAATGCTCGGTTTTGGCCAAAAATGGTGAAAAATAGTTAATATCAGGAAAAATTCTGGAAAATTGCAGATAAGCTTTTTATATCATGTATAAGTCACACACAAAATTTTAGGTCCGTTGGAGAAGTCTAAGTAGGCTTTTCGGTTAAACGAGTTCTAGGGATTTCTAGCTCGGTTTTAGTGAAAATGGCATGTAAAAGAAGATTTTGGTTCTGGAAATATTACAGGGACTATGTGGATGGTAGGGGACATCCAGGAGAAATTTGGGATTTTTCTAAGATCGTTTGGTATTTACGACATATTTAGTGTTTAAATGGTGTTTAAAAATAGATAAATAAATTTTAAATATAAAAATTAATTCTGGAAATATTTTTATAAAATTCCCCACTGTCAAAAAGTGGTTTGTGCAAAATTTTAAGATCCGAGATTAAACGGGTAATTATTTGTGCTAATTATCAAACTTTTAAAGTCTAAAACGCATAAACCGGTAAAGTTCGTCTAAACGAACTGACTGGTGTATAAAAACCCTAAAAATGATCTATTTTCATATAATAGAATTAAACAAGTAAAAATGAATCATCCGAAAGTAATTCGGAAGATTTGGGTATTTTTAACCGATTTAACAGTTTCCGGTACGCCAAAGACGGAAACGGGTCCCGCGGCCAATCGGGGCGTCTAAACCGAGCTCAAATTTCACAACATAAAGTAAATTATCAGTCAACCACTATTTTCGGGTCGTGTGTGACCAAACTCATTTTTGAAACATAAAAAACGGGTAACCGTGCTAGGCACGCAAAACGGGGAAAACAAGCTATTAGAAATTTGACTGTTGAACTCTAAACGACATCACAATCTGAGTCCGGAGAAGTGTTTCTGGGTTAACCTTGCCCCCAGAACGGGTACAGTGCTGGGTTAACAGTGTCCCCAGAAGTACCGGTTAACTTGGTTAAAGTTATATTAATAATGAGTGTATAGTAACGATCGTAGGGATCATATTATAGATTGGACGTGTTAACTGATAATGATTGTTGTTACCTGCTTGCATGTGCTAAGGTGAGTTTCACGAGCCCCTTTTTCTGAACTGTTTTTGAATATTTTCTCGGGGCGGAAGCATGTTTTTACTGAAATGTTTAAGTACAAACTGAACGCATGGATTTGCGTGGATTTATATATATTTTATTGTACGGGAATCGTACGGAAATGTACTAAGATGGTAATTGTCTGAGTTGCTAACATTCTAAGGCCCCGGAACACGAGTGATTAATCGAAAGCCGGTAGAGTGTGGATAGTACTATTGGTCTGACAAACCCAACTGGTCCGGCATGGATTTGCTGATGTTTCCCAGCCAGTTGCACATGTCTATTTTGGGTGTTATATATATTTTGCTATGTAATGTTAGACATAGCGGTTTGGGGCAGTTCCGTGGGCGGGGGATATGCCACGGGTCCGTGGGCGGGGGATATGCCACGGGGGTTGTGTGAGATAGTCAGAGGTTTCACTTGTGGGCTCAGCATAATTACATCGATAATAGTATTATTTTATGATAATGATTTATCATGGTTTACTCGAATTGTGAAACTCACCAACTATTCGTAGTTGACCCGTTTTCTCACATGCTTTTCAGGTACAACTAAGATGAAGTGATTGCTTACGTGCTAAGTGCTTGATGTGTGTAAGATTTGCGTGCGGAATGTTAGGATACATTATAATAAATAGAATTATGTATCGTATTGTATGATGTGTGTATCATCTAGACGGTAATGAAATACGAGACAATGTAATTTTGAAGTATATTAATGTATTCAGTTTTCTTTATAAGCAATGTGGTTGATATCAGAGGTGTCTGTTGCATCCCGTTTACGTTTCCGCTGCGGTTACGGGGTGTTACAGAAGTTGGTATCAGAGCCATTGGTTATAAAAGAATTAGGATGTCTTTAAAAGATACCTAAAATATAACCAGTAGCTCAAGTATTATAGGATCTGAATATCAACTAATAATTTATAGTGACGAGAGCTGGATGAACTTGGACGGACAAGTGAGTAATTATGGTCCGGAACATAATAACAGACTTGTCCGCACGAGGGAACTCAGGGGAAGTCACGGGGAACATTAATAGGTAAAAATGGCAACATATGTGTAAAGTATATAATATTATTTATGCGTGCTAATGTGTGTATATATATGTATATATATCTTGTGGTTTCATGTATTGAGAAATAGGACCCGGATAAAGAACCGGGGGATGAAATAATAAAAGTACCGAGGATGCTGAGATTTCTAGAGCATCGGTTGATGATAAGTCTGACTTATCGGGCCATTGTTATGATAGTACCAAGTTAGATCTCCCGTTTGACATTAACCAGAAATATCTAGTAACCGTCACTCCCAACCAAAATTGATAAATCCCTTACCCTACCAACACCGGTACCGTATATCCTAATAACCCCATACGTTCACCCGAATCGCCGACCCGCACGTACGAACGGACCGGTACCTGAACCCATTCTTATTCCATTAAGGAAAATAAATAAATAAATAAAATAAATAATAATAATAATAAATTTGATAATAATTGAGCAGATAAAAATAATATATAGAAATATATATATGTATTTCTCACTCTCAAACATATGAGTCATACCACCTCCAGATCGAGAATTACTGATTTTAGCAAACCTAGAACGCCTGAGAACATTGACTGAGCAAGTGATAGAGTTTCCCATAATGGTAGTTAATAATATTGAAGGCAACCCATGTTGCGCGATTACCTTGAACCTTGCAACTCCCTATGTTAACCTTACATCCGTTAGATGCCTATGCCCATGTATACTCGAATAGAATGATTACCCATACACAAAGAGGTGTTGGAATCACTATAACATAGTTGGTTATTCGTTCGTAGGTGGTATACTGTGTATGCCGGATATACGAATAAACACAGATATTATAACTCCGTGGTACGTAATCGTTTGGTGCGCACGGTGAGCATGTATCGGTTATGCTGACATGCAGAAGGATATTGAAATCAAGTATATTAAACATTAATCTTTGTTGAGAAAGATCTATATGTCAGTTGGTGACAAGGGTTATGAAATATATTTAAACGTTAACCGACGTCAGGTTAAGTCCGTATGTTATTATATTGTGGGACATATATATACTAGATACTGGTATGTGTAATATGTATGATAATATCTGGTGTGTATGTGTACCTGTTGATATGATTGAGCTGGTAACGAGTTATACGGTGAGATTAGTATTGATTACTGCGTACGGGATGAGTACAGCAGAATGACATAAAAAGAATAACTCCAACGATGGAGATTGATATGAGTCAGTTGATTGCTTAAAGATAGCAGATGATGATACCGAATGTCGTATCACAGATCACTGCTAGTGTTGATGCGAATGTGATCGCAGAATTATAGATCGAGCAATCACATGAATATGAATATTTCAATTCTTAGTGGTATTACTAAGAGTGATAATGTTCCACCGGATACTATTATGACTACAAGTATTAGTTATAAACTAAACATGAATAGTAGTCTTAATGAATTAGATCCGGTATGAAGGATATGTTTGTTGGTTGTGTTAAGGAAATTATTAATAGTTTACTGATGGTAAAGAGAGGAATAGATTAGCGAAGGGATAGTAAAGATCGAAATGGTTAAGGATATTGGTAAGAGTCTAGAACATGGTGTAGTGAAATATGCTACAGATATGTTGGTAGATTATGTTGTATCGTGATGGAACACGATGGTACAAAAGTATAGTTAGAAAATTTTTACTCAGATGATATGGTCAGAATTTGAAATTCTTGTGCTAGAGCACTTTTATTCAAGTAATTAAGTTCAGAGATTGGAAACTGAGCTATGGAAGATAGAAATATTGTGTGCTGATCACTCAGAACGCGCTAATCGTTTGAAGGAATTGCCATGTCTGGTAACATGGCTAATTACTCCTGAAACTAAGCGAAGTGAGCGCTATATTGGGGACTAACTCCATCGGTAAGGAGTATAGTCAATCCTGTAAAATATACAACCTTTGGAAGGGTTGTGTCACAAGCCAGCATTGATATATTTGATTCTATGGGAAGCAGACTGGAAGGACGTTAGGTGAGACGTCGAGTGTTAAAGAAGAGAAATGATAAAGGTAAAGTGCAAGATAGGCTTTGAATAAGTAGGTATGTCCTACAACCCAGAATTATACTAAGACTAGTTCTGGTGTGAAAACATGAACCGCATGAAGGGTCCTTCCCTAAATATGGAAAATATGGTCATCGGCAGGAAGAAGAATGTCGAGTGATAGTAGGCCACGGGTGTGGTAAAGATGGACGTAATGCCCTAATTGTAGAACCAATTGAAGCCATGTGAACTGGCAACCACAACCCATTCGTGAACAACCACTCCGAACCCAACAGCTTCAATGACAATTCTTCCAAAGAAATCAAATTATGCCAAATAGTTGTACTTGCTATGAATGTGGCAATACAGAACGTTTCAAGAGAAATTGCCCGAAGTTGAACCAAGGTGTCGTTAGAAGACGAACCTCATGACAAGCATCAACCTCTGATCAAGCAAGGAGCCGTGCTTTTGTGAGTAATTCGAATAAAGCACGTCATGATCCAAAAGTGGTATTAAGTATGTTGTAGTTTCAAATCAATAGGCACCAGTGATATTTTTACGGTCGTCGATAGTAGTTAATTCCTGTTAATCTCCTACCCTTTGGAAAGATACCGATTAGTGAAACTATAGAACCCTATACTGTAGAATCGCTAACGGTAAATCCCTAATGGTTAACTAAATTGTTCGGAATTGTCCTATTATTCTGAACGATTAACCTTTCCTTATTGACCTACGACCAGTAAAGTAAAGAAGTTTTGACGTAATAGCTAACATGGATTGGCTAACTCGACATGAAGCTGAAATCAAATATGAAAAGAAGACGATTAGAAGCTCTCTTTCGGACGATGAAGCGATTAGATACAGAGAAAAGTGTACGGTGTTATGTTACCACTCTAATCTCATCTTGAGATGTTATAATATTTATGACAAGAAGACGTGGTGTATTTAACAAACGCGATTGCCAAAGTATTTAAAAGAAAACATATAGAAGATGTTTCGGTGATACGTAAATATCCAGAAGTTTTCCCAGGAGAACTTCCTGGATTACCGCCAACCCAACAGGTCGAATTCAGAATCGATTTAATACCTCAAGCTGGTCCTGTTGCTAAAGCATCTTACCGACTTGCGCCAACTGAAATGCAAGAATTATTGGATAAAGGTTTTATACGACCTAGTTAGTCACCATGGGGTGCACCAGTGTTATTTGGGAAATGAAGGACGGAAGTGTTAGGATATGTATTGATTAGGGAGAATTGAATAAAGTGACGATCAAGAATAGGTATTCACTTCTTCGAAGTAAATGATCTGTTTAATCAACTGCAAAGGGCGATTTATTTTTAGAAAATTAGTCTTAGATATAGTTATCACCAAATGAAAAATCCAAGAGGAGGACGTTGCAACAACAGCGTTTCGGACTCGCTACAGCCATTATGAATTCTTAGTTATGACTTTCGGGCTAACAAATGCGCCGGCAACATTCATGGAACTCAGGAACCGAGTCTGTAAACTTTATTTTGACAAATTTGTCATAACATTCATTGATGATATTTTGATATATTCGCAACGTAAAGAAGAGCACGAACGACGGTTAAGGAAAATTGTGGAAGTGTTAAAGCAAGAGGAGTTGTACGCGAAGTTTTCGAAATGTGATTTTGAAGGCACAATCCCTTGGTCATTTTGTTAAGCAACAAGGATTTCACATAGATCCAAATAAGATGGAAACCATTAAAATTGTGCCAAGCGCCGATTTTAAGTCTCCCCGATGGAGACGATGGTTTTGTCGCATATTGTGACGCATCGCGTAAAGGGTTAGGATGCGTGTTGACGCAGTATAATAAGGTTATAGCCTATGCTTCCCGACAGTTAAAAGTACACGAGAAAAATTACACTACTCATGACTTAGAACTGGGAGCGGTTATTTTCGCACTTGAAATCTGGAGACATTATCTCTACGGTACGAAGTGCACCATCTTCACCGATCATAAGAGTTGCAGCACATATTTGATCAGAAGGAACTGAAAATGAGGCAACGAAGATGGGTCGAGTTGTTAAGCGATTATGACTGTGACATCCGTTATCACCCCGGTAAGGCTAACGTCGTAGCCGATGCCTGGAGTAGGAAAGATCGGGTTAAGTCATTGCGAGTGCGAGTACTGGGGATGATAGTCCAGTCGGACCTTTCGGACCTGATTCGAGTCGCTCAACGTGAGGCGTTGAAAGAGGAACAATTGGAAAAGGAGGGACTTTACGGCAATGAGAAGAATGTCGAATAGCGCGTGGACGAAATTCTCTACTTCAAAAAATCGGGTTTGGATCCCGACCCTCCATGACCTTCGTGAATTAATCATGGACGAAGCGCATAGATCGAAATATTTCATACATCCGGGATCGGATAAGATGTACAAGGATGTGAAGGAGTCCTATTGGTGGCCGAGTTTGGAGAAAAATATGGTTACGTATGTTGGTGAAAATTTAAGTTATGCAAGAGATAAGGCTGCATACCGAAAACCCTTGAGAACGCCACAACGACCGAAAATTCGCCAATGATAGTGGGAATAAATTACAATGGGTTTCGGGACGCCAATTCCCAAGATATATCAAAGGCATGAGGTAAATTGGGTAATCGCGGATCGATTAACCAATCCTCGCATTTCATCCCAATCCATGACGATTACCACAATGAATTCTCGCCCAAATTCCTGATGGTGAAATGGTATCTCGTCATGGAGTACCATTTTCAATGATCTCAGATCGGAATAGTCATCCTACCTCCATTATTGGAAGGCGGGGAAGGAAGCATCGAGAGCTTGAAACTTTCTATGGGTGAAGTAATTATCACCAATTTGTTAAATTGAAAATGGGCGTCAATCAAGCCATTTCTTTCAAATTGATTCGAGAAACAATCAATCGGATTTATAATATTTAAGATAAGTTGAAAGCAGCGCGAGATTGGCAAATGATTTATGCCAACATTCAAAGAAAACCATTGTCACTGGAAAGAGGTGACAAGGCATTTTAAGGCATCACCTTAGAGAGGTGATATGAGGTTTGGCAAAACCGAAAATAGCTCCTTAATATATTGGACCTCATGAGACTATCTCCATGATTGGTCATTTAGTTTATCGATTAAAGTACTCCAGGGGCTAAGTACTATACATAATGTTTTGCCATGTATACGGATTGAAGAGTGCCTAAGCGATGAGGCAACGAAAGTACTAGTAATAGAGGTACTCATAGAAGACATGCTTGATATCATAACTAATTCCGTAGGGATAGTAGACGGGAAAACTAAACAGTTTGGACACACCAAGCTTTATTGATTAAGATTAAGTGGAATTCACAGCGAGGACCAGATTATACCTGGTAACGCGAGGGTGAATTCTGAAGGAAAAACCCACACCTTTCCCTCGGAAAGGGATAGTGAGCGTGTAAAATTTCGAGGACGAAATTTCTTAACGGGGGGAGAATGTAACAATTCCGACGAAACCAGGGATACCCTAACCGGTAGACGATAGTTACGTCATATTTAATGCCGGGTACATGAATTACCATAGTAATTATACGAGAATACATGGTTCACTGTATTGATGGTACGTGAATATGTAATTCATCGTATTGATTATGCGGTTAATCGATCGATAGTTATTGAAACCCGAACGAATCGAGGGTTCAATTATAGACGATATCTATAATATTTAGTGATGTTACGAAGCATTAATGCTTCGGGATAAGTAAAGTACGGCACAGAAAAAGAATTTCGATTTAATGGTACGTCGGTACATTAAACGAAACCTTCAATACCAAACCGAGCAAGAGATGATCGATCAAGCCGAAAAAGATGCGCGATAATTAATAATATGATGTTTTAAGTTAATAAATGTTATGGTTTAAGTTTTTAAAGTTTTTAAATCGGTTTTATATAAATTTCATTTTTAAGCCGAAAAAACGACCGTTTTAACCTCGTTTTAAGCCGAATCAGACATTTAACCGAAAAACGAACTGAACCAGATTATCCAAAACATTATCCGGATATCCGAAATCCAAACATGTGGTCTAGAATGGAGAGGTGGGTCCCACCCCACCCCCCTAAGAATCCCGATCGGACTCCCCCTTACACCCCCTTTTCTCATTTCTTTTTTTTACAACAATCCATCCAAGCTCATCAATCCTCTCAAGATCATGATCCAAAACCGAGAGTTTTTAGCAAGAAAACAAGGTAAATAATCGAGTTAATCACGTTTCCATCTTCGTTTCTTGAGTTTGTTTGCAAGAAAATGAGGTTTCAATGATGAAAACCGATTCTTGCATGATCAAGTGATGTATACGGGTTATACAAGGGATCTTGGTCCAAGAAAGGAGTTAAACGAATCAAAAACGAATTTTTACGGTTAAATCTTTGTTTTTGGAATCATAACCGAAACCATGAAAGAAATGGCTTGATCGTGAGTGTAACTTGCTTGGTATTGTGGTATGTTGTTTGTAGGCTCTGTGTTTAGTGGTAGATAAGGCGGAAAGACGAGTTTGTAGCTTGTAGTGGCGGAAAACGAAAGGTATATTCGGTTTATGTTCGGTGTACGTGTTTTGGGACAGATTGTTGATGATTTAGAGTTAGGTCATGAAATTTTATAGGAATGTTCTACACATGAAAATAAGAGTTCTATGAATTTTTGGTAAATTTTGGACAAATGATGAATATTTGGTGAATTTAATGCTCGGTTTTGGCCAAAAATGGTGAAAAATAGTTAAATATCCTGAAAAATTCTGGAAAATTTCAGATAAGCTTTTTATATCATGTATAAGTCACATACAAAATTTTAGGTCCGTTGGAGAAGTCTAAGTAGGCTTTTCGGTTAAACGAGTTCTAGGGTTTTCTAGCTGGGTTTTAGTGAAAATGGCATGTAAAAGAAGATTTTGGTTCTGGAAAAATTACAGGGGACTATGTGGATGGTAGGGGACATCCAGGAGAAATTTGGGATTTTTCTAAGATCGTTTGGTATTTACGACATATTTAGTGTTTAAACGGTGTTTAAAAATAGATAAATAAATTTTAATTATAAAAATTAATTCTGGAAATATTTTTATAAAATTCCCCACTGTCAAAAAGTGGTTTGTGCAAAATTTCAAGATCCGAGATTAAACGGGTAATTATTTGTGCTAATTATCAAACTTTTAAAGTATAAAACGCATAAACCGGTAAAGTTCGTCTAAACGAACTGACTGGTGTATAAAAACCCTAAAAATGAAATATTTTCATATAATAGAATTAAACAAGTAAAAATGAATCATCCGAAAGTAATTCGGATGATTTGGGTATTTTTAACCGATTTAACAGTTTCCGGTACGCCAAAGACGGAAACGGGTCCCGCGGCCAATCGGGGCGTCTAAACCGAGCTCAAATTTCACAACTTAAACTAAATTATCAGTCAACCACTATTTTCGGGTCGTGTGTGACCAAACTCATTTTTGAAACATAAAAAACGGGTAACCGTGCTAGGCACGCAAAACGGGGAAAACAAGCTATTAGAAAATTTGACTGTTGAACTCTAAACGACATCACAATCTGAGTCCGGAGAAGTGTTTCTGGGTTAACCTTGCCCCCAGAACGGGTACAGTGCTGGGTTAACAGTGTCCCCAGATGTACCGGTTAACTTGGTTAAAGTTATATTAATAATGAGTGTATAATAACGATCGTAGGGATCATATTACAGATTGGACGTGTTAACTGATAATGATTGTTGTTACCTGCTTGCATGTGCTAAGGTGAGTTTCACGAGCCCCTTTTTCTAAACTGTTTTTGAATATTTTCTCGGGGCGGAAGCATGTTTTTACTGAAATGTTTAAGTACATACTGAACGCATGGATTTGCGTTGATTTATATATATTTTATTGTACGGGAATCGTACGGAAATGTACTAAGATGGTAATTGTCTGAGTTGCTAACATTCTAAGGCCCCGGAACACGAGTGATTAACTGAAAGCCGGTAGAGTGTGGATAGTACTATTGGTCTAACAAACCCAACTGGTCCGGCAAGGATTTGCTGATGTTTCCCAGCCAGTTGCACATGTCTATTTTGGGTGTTATATATATTTTGCTATGTAATGTTAGACATAGCGGTTTGGGGCAGTTCCGTGGGCGGGGGATATGCCACGGGTCCGTGGGCGGGGGATATGCCACGGGGGTTGTGTGAGATAGTCAGAGGTTTCACTTGTGGGCTCAGCATAATTACATCGATAATAGTATTATTTTATGACAATGATTTATCATGGTTTACTCGAATTGTGAAACTCACCAACTATTCGTAGTTGACCCGTTTTCTCACATGCTTTTCAGGTACAACTAAGATGAAGTGATTGCTTACGTGCTAAGTGCTTGATGTGTGTAAGATTTGCGTGCGGAATGTTAGGATACATTATAATAAATAGAATTATGTATCGTATTGTATGATGTGTGTATCACCTAGACGGTAATGAAATACGTGACAATGTAATTTTGAAGTATATTAATGTATTCAGTTTTCTTTATAAGCAATGTGGTTGATATCAGAGGTGTCTGTTGCATCCCGTTTACGTTTCCGCTGTGGTTACGGGGTGTTACAGAAGTTGGTATCAGAGCCATTGGTTATAAAAGAATTAGGATGTCTATCCATGATGGAGCAGCATGGATGTTTGATCTTGAAAAATATATCAAGTCATTCAAGATCTATCCTGAAGACTTTGATGATTCATTATACAAGACCAGTGTGATTGAAGAGAAAAGTAAGAAAACATTGGACTTGGAAAAGTTGTGGAAGAAGGTTGCAAATAAAGAAACTGAATATCCATTTATAAAGGATCCCTCAAGTGAAAATGTTGAACAAGTTCAAGAAAATGATCAAGAGAGCTTTCAAAGTCCAGAACAAGATAATGTAGATAATAATCAAGACAATCAAGAAGTGCAAAGTGATCAAGTTCAAAATGAGGGAGACCCAAGCAACCAATCAAGAGCAGAGGAGACATTTTTAACAGAAAGGTTTCAAGATTTGTTTGAAAGATTGAATTTGAGAAACAATGGTGCATCCACCTCAAGGCAGAACAATGAGGAAGCACCTGAAGCTGATATTGAAACAACTGATTTGATCATTGAAGAACCAATTCTCAATGAATCAAATCTTGACACTACTGTGTCTGCAGATGTGATAGTTCAAACCCCTTATGTTGAAAAGAATCATTCTTCTGAAAACATCATTGGAAATATACATGAAAGAGTTATAAGAAGTCATTCTGAATCTGCAAACATCTATTTATACTCCTGCTTTCTATCCCAGATAGAACCAAAGAACATTGTTCAAGCTCTAAAGGACAGTAGCTGGGTAGAAGCAATGCAAGAGGATTTGGCACAGTTCAGAGATCTACATGTTTGGGAGCTCGTGGACAAGCCAAGAAACAGATATGCAATTGGAACTAAATGGGTTTTCAGAAATAAGAGAGATAAGAGGGGTATTATGATCAAGAATAAAGCCAGACTTGTTGCACTTGGATGCCTGCAAGAAGAAGGGATTGATTTTGAGGAAGTCTTTGCACCTGTTGCAAAACTTGAAGCCATAAGAATCTTTTTAGCTTATGCTGCTCAAAGAATATCAGGTTATTCCAACTTGATGTCAAATCTGCATTCCTAAATGGAAAGATTGAAGAAGGGGTGTATGCAACTCAACCACCATGTTTTGAAGACCCAGTGTATCCTAACATGGTGTATAAGTTAAACAAAGCCTTGTATGAATCGCATCAAGCTCCAAGAGCTTGGTATGATGAGTTGTCAAATCATTTTCTTGAACATGGTTTCCAAAGGGGAGCCATTGACAAGACCCTCTTTTACAAGAAGAATAGAAGATATTTGTTGTTGCTGTAAGTCTATGTGGATGACATTATTTTTGGGTCAACCAATGAACAGATGTGTATGGAGTTTGAAGAGGTGATGAACTCCAAGTACAACATGAGTTTAATGGGAGAAATGAACTTCTTTCTTGGATTGCAAGTTCAATAGAAAGTTGATGAGATCTTCATCTACCAGTCTAAGTATGCGCAGGACATCTTAGACAAGTTTAAATGCAATGATTTGAAGACTGCTTCAAATCCAATGGATACAAAAGAGAAGATTGTAGCTGATGAAAAGGGGGAGCCAGCGGATGAACATGAATACAGAGAAAAAATTGGGTCTCTGATGTATCTTACTGCTTCAAGACCAGATATCATGTTTCCTGTGTGTCTCTGTGCAAGATTCCAGTCAAGTCCAAAGGTTTCTCACATGAATGCAGTCAAGAGAATCTTTAGATATTTGAAGGCAGACCTGATTTGGGAATTTGGTATCCAAAGAACCAGTTATTTGATCTGATTTCCTATACAGATAGTGATTATGATGGATGTAATATGAGCAGGAAGTCCACTTCAGGAGGATGTCAATTTTTGGATGACAGATTGGTGTCACGGCAATGCAAGAAGCAGACCAGCGTGTCAATCTCAACTGCATAAGCTAAATTATTTGTTGCATCTGCCTGCTGTGCACAAGTCCTCTGGATTCAGAATCTGATGCTGGACTATGGTTTGAATTTTTTGAACACCCCTATCTTTATTATTAACATTGCTGCATCTTTCATTGATAAAAATCCCGTGCAACATTCCATGACTAAGCACATTGAAATCAGACGTCACTTCATAAGAGATTGTAGTGAAAAAGGTTTAATTGAAGTGAAAAGAGTTGATACAAGTGATAATTTGGCTCACCAATTCACCAAACCACTTGATAGAACCAGGTTCGACTTTCTTTTGAAAGCCCTGGGCATGATCAACTCTAATGAAGTCTGATAGATGATGTGTGCTTGACTATGCAAACTGACTATCTTCTCAAAGTCTTAGTGAATGTTGTGTATGTGTGTTTGATTATGATACTTTTTGATGTTAACTGATGTGTGCTTAACTGATTATCTATGAAAATTAGGTATCATTGATGCTTATGGTTGTTTGTCAGTTGAATGATCGGATGTCATGATTAGTAGTTTGAATTGTCAAAATTGATTATATGCTTATCTGATGTCATGATTGAATGCTTGAGTATGTGTTTATTCTGATCAGATGATGTTGTTAGGATTTGCTAGACTATGAATTGTGTGGAGTCTGCTCATGTTGATAATGTCATATATGGTTGAGATTTGAGTATGCTATGCTTGTGATTGTGTCAGAATATGTTTTTGAGTCAAAATGATTTGCATGAATGAAAATTGTTAAGAAACATTTTTAATCAAAACATCTTTTGAAAATGCAAGAGCAAGTTATTAATGGTGTAGAGACATGACAATACTAATCAGTTCAAAGCTTTATATAAGCTTAAAAGAAAATTTTCAATGAAAAGTCTCAAAGAGTAACTTTTGCTGAAATTATGTCATTTGCACAAGTTGGAAGGGCATATACTTGTATATGTTTTGTCCTATCATCTGTTTTCAGATTGAAAGGATAGCCATTAACCTTGAAAACTGAAAGCATTTGGGGCAATTGTAATTTTTTTTCTATTATTTCACTTAAAATTATCTTAATAACTCTTTTTTGAAAGGACATGTACTCACATATATGTTTGGTCCTGTTGACCGCTTATGGTCAAACACAACAACCATTTACCTGTCAAATAAGAGATATTGGGGTGTCTGAATTTTAAACTATGTTAATTTGAGAAATGATAGTACATTGACTACTAAGCCAATCTTATGGATTTAATAGGCTGAAGAGGCATTTAGTACAGTCATTGACATGTATGGTTGCTTTCCCATGATGTGTAAAATTTAAGGTGATATAAACATAAAGAAACTGCTAAGCTTAATGTTGAGTTACATTGCTGTCTATGCATGTTCCAAAATAAATATTTCCAAATGATTGGCAGAAAAGTGATTATCCAGTCATACACAAGCCCGTTGGTATTTGGTTTTCTAAATTAAATATTTACAAAAGGATGACAATGAACAAATGTGAAGTACCTTATTTCAAATATTTTGTCAATCAAAAGTTGATAAATGTTCACAAATTTTTATATAATGAAAATGCAAAGAGGAGGCTTAATTCTAGAACTACATGGGTGGAGGCAATCATATAAGTCCTTTAAACATTCCGAATGAAATGCTTGTAAGTCCGATTTGCGTGGCATGTAAGTCCAATGCTCAATCTCACATATGTTTGTTATATTTGTAAAGAATTATCTAAATTTTTAAATTGTTCTGTCATTAAAAGTTTTTAACCAATTCTAGGGGGTCAAAGTCAAATTAGGGTGATCTGGAGAAAGCCAAATAAGCCTTGTGAATAGATATGGAGCATTAGAAAACAATATGTGTTATCCATTTAAGTTTCTGCATATAAATTGAACGTTAATCATATCACCAAAGAGATGAAATTCATGCTAAGTCTAAACCTGCTGTTAATCTGTCTATACTATCATAATAATTATTTTGAGAATGAAGTGTTGAGAAAGCTACTTAGTCAATATGATCCCATACTTGAGATCTTTTCAGCAAAAAAAAAAAAAAAACTGTTTTGAAAAGAAACATGACTAAAATTTATCTCTAAATGCACCATTTGTTCTTAAACAATGATTTTTATTGATAAATATAACTGATATTGTGTTTAAGTCAAAAAGAGTTGCATTTTACCTTAAAAAAGGTTGAATATTTATTTTCGGGTAAGGTTTGATGTTTTGCAACCTTTCCGAGTATACTTAGATGTTTTTGTCTTTCTTAATTTTGGGCATGCTTTGAAGTACTTAACACTTTTCCGGTAGAGTTCACTATTCTACTTCAAGTTTAACTTTCCGAGCAAGCTTTTATTTAGTTAGGACTTTCGAGCATACTTTAGTGATTTGTTTGAAAGTACATATGTTTCTAAAAGTAGTTGATATGATTAATTGCACTATTCACTAGCAAGCTTTGTAGATTTCTATACCTTCTAGCAAACTTAATTGTTTTATAGGTAGTTTTAAGTCAATCTAGTAAGCTTTGTGACTAGATGTGATATTCTAGCAAGCTTTAGTGATTTTGGACATTATAGCACACTTAGGTGTTTGTCTTAATGCTTAAAACTCATTTCGAGCAAGCTATGTGTTATTTGTGATTACGATTCTTTGAAATTACAAGAGTTTCGTGCAAACCTAGTTTTCCGAGCACACTTTATATTTCGAGCACACTTTGATATTTTCAATTATTCCCTTAACATACTTGGTAATTTTAAAAACTTAACTCCCCGAGTACACTTTTGCATTTAAAATCCACATCTAGCACACTATGTATTCTTGAAAGTTTTTGAGTATACTTTGAATTAGAGAATACTTGACTGAATGTTTGTGAATTATTTTCGGGTAAGGTTTTTGATAGGATGAGATTATTCGGGTAAGGTTTGTAATTAGAAGTATGTTTGAGAAATTTAATTGGTAATCTTAATTGATTCCTAGCAAGGTTGCCTACTTGATATTGTATACTTGAATATCTGTCTTGTTTTTCAGTTCTCAAGTAATCTTGTATTTTGAGTAATCATTCTTCATTTTACTTAAATTTACTTTTTATATTTCCTAATTGACTCAATTGAGCAAGCTTTGTAAAAGTGGAAGGTTCCGGGCAAGCCTTGTCAATTCTAAAATGGATATTTCCGGGTAAGGTTTGGTAACTGAAATTTATCAATGCTAAAACTATTAATAGATAAGCTTGTTGTATGACAGCTATTAATTCACTAAACGACAAAAAGCATTTAAAACCCACTTTCAAAAGGTATATAAGAGGGAATGAGAGAAGTTTTTCAACATTATTTTCCCTCTCTTTCTCTCCTTCCACTGATTATTCTCTGAAAAACCTAAACCGACTTATCGTATTCATCATAATCATAACCCTAATTTATCAGCCCTCACAATCCGAATCAGTAAGCTTTAATTAAATGTTTTTCGACCACGGTTAGGTGATAATGGGCTCTGATAATTGATGATTACTAAACTTCTGTTTCTTGTGTAGGTTATAAACTTGTCGAAGATCAGGTTCTTAATGAAATTTTTTCTTAATCTTTTTCAAACTTATAACTTGAAATTACTTAAAGTTGTGGACTTTATGACTAATTTTTACTTTGGATATGTTTTGTTTATGTGTTCAGATATGCGAATCAGGATAATCCGAGATATCCTTTTGAGCATAAGCATAATATGTGAGTTCTATTACAACTCACTCGTGATAATGAAGATGTTGCTCCAATGATTTCATGGCTTCAACGGTCGAACATCCGTTTTGCTCTGACAGAATTCCCAGTTATATACAGAAATCACTCTCTTAAGTTTTGGCAGTCAACAAAACTTTATGATGATGTCAATGAAAGTAGAATATAAGCCATAGTTGCAAATCAGGAGATACGTATAACAGAAGGGCTAATAAGAAAATGTCTGCAATTGAATGATGATAATCCCAACCCTATTCACCTTACAACAGAGCACCTACTCAAGGTATTTGTTCAAACAATGGGTTATAAGGGGATGGTACAAGAAGGACAATTCCAAAAAGGAATGTTCCCCATCCTATACAGATTCTTGATACACCACATCATTCAGGGGTTTGCCCCTAAGAAAGGCTCATGGACTCTGATGAGTCGGGATTTGGCCAATGCTACAGTTGCTGTTGTGTTTAATCAACCCAGATAGAACCAAAGAACATTGTTTAAGCTCTAAAGAACAGTAGCTGGGTAGAAGCAATGCAAGAGGAGTTGGCACATTTCAGAGATCTGCATGTTTGGGAGCTTGTGGACAGGCCAAGAAACAGATATGCAATTGGAAATAAATGGGTTTTCATAAATAAGAGAGATAAGAGGGGTATTATGATCAAGGATAAAGCCAGACTTGTTGCACTTGGATGCCTGCAAGAAGAAGGGATTGATTTTGAGGAAGTCTTTGCACCTGTTGCAAAACTTGAAGCCATAAGAATCTTTTTAGCTTATGCTGCTCAAAGAATATCAGGTTATTCCAACTTGATGTCAAATCTGAATTCCTAAATGGAAAGATTGAAGAAGAGGTGTATGCAACTCAACCACCATGTTTTGAAGACCCAGTGTATCCTAACAGGGTGTATAAGTTAAACAAAGCCTTGTATGAATCGCATCAAGCTCCAAGAGCTTGGTATGATGAGTTGTCAAATCATTTGCTTGAACATGGTTTCCAAAGGGGAGCCATTGACAAGACCCTCTTTTACAAGAAGAAAGGAAGATATTTGTTGTTGCTGCAAGTCTATGTGGATGACATTATTTTTGGGTCAACCAATGAACAGATGTGTATGGAGTTTGAAGAGGTGATGAAACCCAAGTACAACATGAGTTTAATGGGAGAAATGAACTTCTTTATTGGATTGCAAGTTCAACAGAAAGCTGATGGGATCTTCATCTACCAGTCTAAGTATGTGCATGACATCTTAGACAAGTTTAAATGCAATGATTTGAAGACTGCTTCAAATCCAATGGATACAAAAGAGAAGATGGTAGCTGATGGAAAGGGGGAGCCAGCGGATGAACATGAACACAGAACAAAAATTGGGTCTCTGATGTATCTTACTGCTTCAAGACCAGATATCATGTTTACTATGTGTGTCTGTGCAAGATTCCAGTCAAGTCCAAAGGTTTCTCACATGAATGCAGTTTAGGGAATCTTTAGATATTTGAAGGGCATACCTGATTTGGGAATTTGGTATCCAAAGAACCAGTCATTTGATCTGATTGCCTATACAGATAGTGATTATGATGGATGTAATATGAGCAGGAAGTCCACTTCAGGAGGATGTCAATATTTGGGATACAGATTGGTGTCATGGCAATGCAAGAAGCAGACCACTGTGTCAATCTCAACTGCAGAAGCTAAATAAATTGTTGCATCTGCCTGCTGTGCACAAGTCCTCTGGATTCAGAATCAGATGCTGGAGTATTGTTTGAATTTTCTGAACACCCCTATCTTTATTAATAACACTGCTGCATCTTTCATTGATAAAAATCTTGTGCAACATTCCAAGACTAAGCACATTGAAATCAGACGTCACTTCATAAGAGATTGTAGTGAAAAAGGTTTAATTGAAGTGAAAAGAGTTGATACAAGTGATAATTTGGCTCACCTATTCACCAAACCACTTGATAGAACCAGGTTCAACTTTCTTCTGAAAGCCCTGGGCATGATCAACTCTAATGAAGTCTGATTGATGATGTGTGCTTGACTATGCAAACTGACTATCTTCTCAAAGTCTTAGTGAATATTGTGTATGTGTGTTTGATTATGATACTTTTTGATGTTAACTGATGTGTGCTTAACTGATTATCTATGCAAGTTAGGTATCATTGATGCTTATGGTTGTTTGTCAGTTGAATGATCGGATGTCATGATTAGTAGTTTGAATTATCAAAATTGATTATATGCTTATCTGATGTCATGATTGAATGCTTGAATATGTGTTTATTCTGATCAAATGATGTTGTTAGGACTTGCTAGACTATGAATTGTGTTGAGTCTGCTCATGTTGATAATGTCATATATGGTTGAGATTTGAATATGCTATGCTTGTGTTAAGAAACATTTTTAATCAAAATATCTTTTGAAAATGCAAGAGCAAGTTATTAATGGTGTAGAGACATGACAATACTAATCATTTCAAAGCTTTATAGAAGCTTAAAAGAAATTTTCAATGAAAAGTCTCAAAGAGTTACTTTTGCTGAAAATTATGTCATTTGCTCAAGTTGGAAGGGCATATACTTGTATATGTTTGGTCCTATCATCTGTTTTCAGATTGAAAGTATAGCCATTAACCTTGAAAACCGAAAGCATTTGGGGCAATTGTATTTTTTTTTTCTATTATTTCACTTAAAAGTATGTCAATAACTCTTTTTTGAAAGGACATGTACTCACATATATGTTTGGTCCTGCTGACCGCTTATGGTCAAACACAACAACCATTTACCTGTCAAATAAGAGATATTGGGGTGTCTGAATTTTAAACTATGTTAATATGGGAAATGATAGTATATTGACTACTTAGCCAATCATATGGATTTAATAGGCTGAAAAGGCACTTAATACAGTCATTGATATATATGGTTGCTTTCCCATGATGTGTAAAATCTAAGGTGATATAAACATAAAGAAACTGATAAGCTTAATGTGGAGTTACATTGCTGTCTATGCATGTTCCAAAATAAATCTTTCCAAATGATAGGCAGAAAAGTGATTATCCAGTCATACACAACCCCGTTGGTATTTGGTTTTCTAAATGAAATATTTACAAAAGGATGACAATGAACAAATGTGAAGTACCTTACTTCAAATATTTTGTCAATCAAAAGTTGATAAATGTTCACAAATTTTTATATAAAGAAAATGCAAAGGTGAGGCTTAATTCTAGAACTACATGGGTGAAGGCAATCATATAAGTCTTTTAAACATTCCGAATGAAATGCTTGTATGTCCGATTTGCGTGGCATGTAAGTCCAACGCTCAATCTCACATATGTTTGTTATATTTGTAAAGAATTATCTAAATTTTAAAATTGTTCTGTCATTAAAAGTTTTTAACCAATTCTAGGGGGTCAAAGTCAAATTGGGGTGATCTGGAGAAAGCCAAATAAGCCTTGTGAATAGATATGGAGCATCAGAAAACAATATGTGTTATCCATTTAAGTTTCTGCATATAAATTGAACGTTAATCATATCACCAAAGAGATAAAATTCATGCTAAGTCTAAACCTGCTGTTAATCTGTCTGTACTATCATAATAATGCTGAGAATGAAGTGTTGAGAAAGCTACTTAGTCAATATGATCACATACTTGAGATCTTTTCAGCAAAAAAAAAAAAAAACTGTTTTGAAAAGAAACATGACTGAAATTTATATCTAAATGCACCATTTGTTCTTAAACAATGATTTTTATTAATAAATATAACTGATATTGTGTTTAAGTCAAAAAGAGTTGCATTTTGCCTTCAAAAAGGTTGAATATTTATTTTCGGGTAAGGTTTGATGTTTTGCAACCTTTCCGAGTATACTTAGATGTTTTTGTCTTTCTTAATTTCGGGCATGCTTTGAAGTACTTAACATTTTTCCGGTAGAGTTCACTATTCTACTTCAAGTTTAACTTTCCTAGCAAGGTTTTATATAGTTAGGACTTTCGAGCATACTTTAGTGATTTGTTTGAAAGTACATATGTTTCTAGCAAACTAGTTGATATGATTAATTGCACTATTCACTAGCAAGCTTTGTAGATTTCTATACCTTCTAGCAAACTAAACTGTTTTATAGGTAGTTTTAAGTCAATCTAGCAAGCTTTGTGACTAGATGTGATATTCTAGCAAGCTTTAGTGATTTTGGACATTATAGCACGCTTAGGTGTTTGTCTTAATGCTTAAAACTCATTTCGAGCAAGCTATGTGTTATTTGTGATTACGATTCTTTGAAATTACAAGAGTTTTCGAGCAAACCTAGTTTCCCGAGCACACTTTATATTTCGGGCACACTTTGATATTTTCAATTATTCCCTTAACATACTTGGTAATTTTAAAAACTTAACTCCCCGAGTACACTTTTGCATTTAAAATCCACTTCTAGCACACTTTGTGTTCTTGAAAGTTTTTGAGCATACTTTGAATTAGAGAATACTTGACTGAATGTTTGTGAATTATTTTCGGGTAAGGTTTTTGATAGGATGAGATTATTCAGGTAAGGTTAGTAATTAGAAGTATGTTTGAGAAATTTATTTGGTAATCTTAATTGATTCCTAGCAAGGTTGCCTACTTGATATTGTATACTTGAATATCTGTCTTGTTATTCAGTTCTCAAGAAATCTTGTATTTTGAGTAATCATTCTTCATTTTACTTAAATTTACTTTTTATATTTCCTAATTGACTCAATTGAGCAAGCTTTGTAAAAGTGGAAGGTTCCGGGCAAGCCTTGTCAATTCTAAAATGGATATTTTCGGGTAAGGTTTGGTAACTGAACTTTATCAATGCTAAAACTATTAATAGATAAGCTTGTTGTATGACAGCTATTAATTCACTAAACGACAAAAAGCATTTAAAACCCACTTTCAAAAGGTATATAAGAGGGAATGAGAGAAGTTTTTCAACATTATTTTCCCTCTCTTTCTCTCCTTCCACTGATTATTCTCTGAAAAACCTAAACCGACTTATCGTATTCATCATAATCATAACCCTAATTTATCAGCCCTCACAATCCGAATCAGTAAGCTTTAATTAAATGTTTTTCGACCACGGTTAGGTGATAATGGGCTCTGATAATTGATGATTACTAAACTTCTGTTTCTTGTGTAGGTTATAAACTTGTCGAAGATCAGGTTCTTAATGAAATTTTATCTTAATCTTCTTCAAACTTATAACTTGAAATTACTTAAAGTTGTGGACTTTATGACTAATTTTTACTTTGGATATGTTATGTTTATGTGTTCAGATATGGCGAATCAGGATAATCCGAGATATCCTTTTGAGCATAAGCATAATATGTGCGCTCTGTTACAACTCACTCGTGATAATGAAGATGTTGCTCCAATGATTTCATGGCTTCAACGGTCGAACATCCGTTTTGCTCTGACAGAATCCCCAGTTATATACAGAAATCACTCTCTTAATTTTTGTCAGTCAACAAAACTTTATGATGATGTCAATGAAAGAAGAATATAAGCCATAGTTGCAAATCAGGAGATACGTATAAGAGAAGGGCTAATAAGAAAATGTCTGCAATTGAATGATGATAATCCCAACCCTATTCACCTTACAACAGAGCACCTACTCAAGGTATTTGTTCAAACAATGGATTATAAGGGGATGGTACAAGAAGGACAATTCCAAAATGGAATGTTCCCCATCTTATTCAGATTCTTGATACACCACATCATTCAGGGGTTTGCTCCTAAGAAAGGCTCATGGACTCTGATGAGTCGGGATTTGGCCAATGCCACAGTTGCTGTTGTGTTTAATCAACCCAGATAGAACCAAAGAACATTGTTCAAGCTCTAAAGGACAGTAGCTGGGTAGAAGCAATGCAAGAGGAGTTGGCACATTTCAGAGATCTGCATGTTTGGGAGCTTGTGGACAGGCCAAGAAACAGATATGCAATTGGAACTAAATGGGTTTTCAGAAATAAGAGAGATAAGAGGGGTATTATGTTCAAGAATAAAGCCAGACTTGTTGCACTTGGATGCCTGCAAGAAGAAGGGATTGATTTTGAGGAAGTCTTTGCACCTGTTGCAAAACTTGAAGCCATAAGAATCTTTTTAGCTTATGCTGCTCAAAGAATATCAGGTTATTCCAACTTGATGTCAAATCTGCATTCCTAAATGGAAAGATTGAAGAAGAGGTGTATGCAACTCAACCACCATGTTTTGAAGACCCAGTGTATCCTAACAGGGTGTATAAGTTAAACAAAGCCTTGTATGAATCGCATCAAGCTCCAAGAGCTTGGTATGATGAGTTGTCAAATCATTTGCTTGAACATGGTTTCCAAAGGGGAGCCATTGACAAGACCCTCTTTTACAAGAAGAAAGGAAGATATTTGTTGTTGCTACAAGTCTATGTGGATGACATTATTTTTGGGTCAACAAATGAACAGATGTGTATGGAGTTTGAAGTGGTGATGAAACCCAAGTACAACATGAGTTTAATGGGAGAAATGAACTTCTTTATTGGATTGCAAGTTCAACAGAAAGCTGATGGGATCTTCATCTACCAGTCTAAGTATGTGCATGACTTCTTAGACAAGTTTAAATGCAATGATTTGAAGACTGCTTCAAATCCAATGGATACAAAAGAGAAGATGGTAGCTGATGGAAAGGGGGAGCCAGCGGATGAACATGAACACAGAACAAAAATTGGGTCTCTGATATATCTTACTGCTTCAAGACCAGATATCATGTTTGCTGTGTGTGTCTGTGCAAGATTCCAGTCAAGTCCAAAGGTTTCTCACATGAATGCAGTC
This sequence comes from Bidens hawaiensis, assembly GCF_021521415.1. NCBI lineage: Eukaryota > Viridiplantae > Streptophyta > Magnoliopsida > Asterales > Asteraceae > Bidens > Bidens hawaiensis. The sequence continues at coordinate 642,551 of NW_027492237.1, read as the reverse complement.
AAGGGAATCTTTAGATATTTGAAGGGCAGACCTGATTTGGGAATTTGGTATCCAAAGAACCAGTCATTTGATCTGATTGCCTATACAGATAGTGATTATGATGGATGTAATATGAGCAGGAAGTCCACATCAGGAGGATGTCAATATTTGGGATACAGATTGGTGTCATGGCAATGCAAGAAGCAGACCACTGTGTCAATCTCAACTGCAGAAGCTAAATTAATTGTTGCATCTGCCTGCTGTGCACAAGTCCTCTGGATTCAGAATCAGATGCTGGACTATGGTTTGAATTTTCTGAACACCCCTATCTTTATTATTAACATTGCTGCATCTTTCATTGATAAAAATCCCGTGCAACATTCCAAGACTAAGCACATTGAAATTAGACGTCACTTCATAAGAGATTGTAGTGAAAAAGGTTTAATTGAAGTGAAAAGAGTTGATACAAGTGATAATTTGGCTCACCTATTCACCAAACCACTTGATAGAACCAGGTTCGACTTTTTTATGAAAGCCCTGGGCATGATCAACTCAAATGAAGTTTGATTGATGATGTGTGCTTGACTATGCAAACTGACTATCTTCTCAAAGTCTTAGTGAATGTTGTGTATGTGTGTTTGATTATGATACTTTTTGATGTTAACTGATGTGTGCTTAACTGATTATCTATGAAAATTAGGTATCATTGATGCTTATGGTTGTTTGTCAGTTGAATGATCAGATGTCATGATTAGTAGTTTGAATTGTCAAAATTGATTATATGCTTATCTGATGTCATGATTGAATGCTTGAGTATGTGTTTATTCTGATCAGATGATGTTGTTAGGATTTGCTAGACTATGAATTGTGTGGAGTCTGCTCATGTTGATAATGTCATATATGGTTGAGATTTGAATATGCTATGCTTGTGATTGTGTCAGAATATGTTTTTGAGTCAAAATGATTTGCATGAATGAAAATTGTTAAGAAACATTTTTAATCAAAACATCTTTTGAAAATGCAAGAGCAAGTTATTAATGGTGTAGAGACATGACAATACTAATCAGTTCAAAGCTTTATATAAGCTTAAAAGAAAATTTTCAATGAAAAGTCTCAAAGAGTAACTTTTGCTGAAAATTATGTCATTTGCTCAAGTTGGAAGGGCATATACTTGTATATGTTTTGTCCTATCATCTGTTTTCAGATTGAAAGGATAGCCATTAACCTTGAAAACTGAAAGCATTTGGGGCAATTGTAATTTTTTTTCTATTATTTCACTTAAAATTATCTTAATAACTCTTTTTTGAAAGGACATGTACTCACATATATGTTTGGTCCTGTTAACCGCTTATGGTCAAACACAACAACCATTTACCTGTCTAATAAGAGATATTGGGGTGTCTGAATTTTAAACTATGTTAATATGAGAAATGATAGTACATTGACTACTTAGCCAATCATATGGATTTAATAGGTTGAAAAGACACTTAGTACAGTCATTGACATGTATGGTTGCTTTCCCATGATGCGTAAAATATATGGTGATATAAACATAAAGAAACTGCTAAGCTTAATGTGGAGTTACATTGCTGTCTATGCATGTTCCAAAATAAATATTTCCAAATGATAGGCAGAAAAGTGATTATCCAGTCATACACAAGACCGTTGGTATTTGGTTTTCTGAATGAAATATTTACAAAAGGATGACAATGAACAAATGTGAACTACCTTATTTCAAATATTTTGTCAACCAAAAGTTGATAAATGTTCATTAATTTTTATATAAAGAAAATGCAAAGGTGAGGCTAAATCCTAAAACTACATGGGTGGAGGCAATCATATAAGTCCTTTAAACATTCCGAATGAAAGGCCTGTAAGTCCGACTTGCGTGGCATGTAAGTCCAACGCTTAATCTCACATATGTTTGTTATATTTGAAAAGAATTATCAAAATTTTAAAACTGTTCTGTCATTAAAAGTTTTTAACCAATTCTAAGGGGTCAAAGTCAAATTGGGGTGATCTGGAGAAAGCGAAATAAGCCTTGTGAATAGATATGGAGCATCAGAAAACAATATGTGTTATGCATTTAAGTTTCTTCATATAAATTGAACATTAATCTTATCACCAAAGAGATGAAATTCATGCTATGTCTAAACCTGCTGTTAATCTGTCTATACTATCATAATAATGCTGAGAATGAAGTGTTGAGAAAGCTACTTAGTCAATATGATCCCATACTTGAGATCTTTTCAGCAAAAAAAAAACTATTTTGAAAAGAAACATGACTGAAATTTATCTCTAAATGCACCATTTATTCTTAAATAATGATTTTTATAAATAAATATAACTGATATTGTGTTTAAGTCAAAAAGAGTTGCAATTTACCTTCAAAAAGGTTGAATATTTATTTTCTGGTAAGGTTTGATGTTTTGCAAACTTTTCGAGTATACTTAGAAGTTTTTGTCTTTCTTAATTTCGTGCATGCTTTGAAGTACTTAACAATTTTCCGGTAGAGTTCACTATTCTACTTCAAGTTTAACTTTCCGAGCAAGCTTTTATATAGTTAGGACTTTCGAGCATACTTTAGTGATTTGTTTGAAAGTACATATGTTTCTAGCAAACTAGTTGATATGATTAATTGCACTATTCACTAGCAAGCTTTGTAGATTTCTATACCTTCTAGCAAACTTAACTGTTTTATAGGTAGTTTTAAGTCAATCTAGCAAGCTTTGTGACTAGATGTGATATTCTAGCAAGCTTTAGTGATTTTGGACATTATAGCACACTTAGGTGTTTGTCTTAATGCTTAAAACTCATTTCGAGCAAGCTATGTGTTATTTGTGATTACGATTCTTTGAAATTACAAGAGTTTTCGGGCAAACCTAGTTTCCCGAGCACACTTTATATTTCGGGCACACTTTGATATTTTCAATTATTCCCTTAACATACTTGGTAATTTTAAAAACTTAACTCCCCGAGTACATTTTGCATTTAAAATCCACTTCTAGCACACTTTGTGTTCTTGAAAGTTTTTGAGCATACTTTGAATTAGAGAATACTTGACTGAATGTTTGTGAATTATTTTCGGGTAAGGTTTTTGATAGGATGAGATTATTCGGGTAAGGTTAGTAATTAGAAGTATGTTTGAGAAATTTATTTTGTTAGTAATTAGCAAGGTTGCCTACTTGATATTGTATACTTGATTATCTGTCTTGTTATTCAGTTCTCAAGAAATCTTGTATTTTGAGTAATCTTTCTTCATTTTACTTAAATTTACTTTTTATATTTCCTAATTGACTCAATTGAGCAAGCTTTGTAAAAGTGGAAGGTTCCGGGCAAGCCTTGTCAATTATAAATGGATATTTCCGGGCAAGGTTTGGTAACTGAACTTTATCAATGCTAAAACTATTAATAGATAAGCTTGTTGTATGACAGCTATTAATTCACTAAACGACAAAAAGAATTTAAAACACACTTTCAAAAGGTATATAAGAGGGAATAAGAGATGTTTTTCAACATTATTCTCCCTCTCTTTCTCTCTTTCCACTGATTGCTCTTTGAAAAACCTAAACCGACTTATTGTATTCATCATAATCCTAACCCTAATTTATAAGCCCTCACAATCCGACTTAGTAAACTTTAATTAAATGTTTTCTGACCATGGTTAGGTGAAAATGGGTTCTGATTATTGATGATTACTAAACTTCTGTTTCTTGTATAGGTTATAAACTTGTCGAAGATCAGGTTCTTAATGGAATTTTCTCTTAATCTTCTTCAAACTTATAACTTGAAATTACTTAAAGTTGTGGACTTTATGACTAATTTCTACTTTGGATATGTTTTGTTTATGTGTTCAGATATGGCGAATCAGGATAATCCGAGTATCCTTTTGAGCATAAGCATAATATGTGCGCTCTGTTACAAATAACTCGTGATAATGAAGATGTTGCTCCAATGATTTAATGGCTTCAACGGTCGAACATCCGTTTTGCTCTGACAGAATCCCCAGTTATATACAGAAATCACTCTCTTGATTTTTGGCAGTCAACAAGACTTTATGATGATGTCAATGAAAGAAGAATATAAGCCATAGTTGCAAATCAGGAGATACGTATAACAGAAGGGCTAATAAGAAAATGTCTGCAATTGAATGATGATAATCCCAACCCTATTCACCTTACAACAGAGCACCTACTCAAGGTATTTGTTCAAACAATGGGTTATAAGGGGATGGTACAAGAAGGACAATTCCAAAAAGGAATGTTCCTCATCCTATACAGATTCTTGATACACCACATCATTCAGGGGTTTGCCCCTTGGAAAGACTCTGATGAGTCGGGATTTGGCCAATGCTACAGTTGCTGTTGTGTTTAATCAACTCTTCAACTTTTCCAAGATGATCTTTGAAGGAATGGTGAGCAACTTAAGAAAACCGAACAATAAGAAGTTTTTGGCATATCCCAGGTTTCTACAGATTATTTTCAATCAAGAGTTGGAAGGTTGCCCACTGTGGGAACTACACATGTGTTGCAAAATCTAAATACTTTCAAACGGATTGAAAATCCGGGCAGCACAAGCAGGTTCAATCCTGATGAGGTGTTTGAAATTGCACCATGGCTTTACTTTATGACTTTGAAGTTGTTCCTATACCTGAGTTAATCTCAGAGGAGGATGAGGAGGATGATGAAAGTGAGGATGAAGGTACTGATGACAATGATAATGATGATGGTTCAGGTGATGATGTTGATAGTGATGATACTGATAATGATGATGGTAATGAAGGAGGAGGTGAAGGCAATTTTGATGATACAGTACAAGATCAGGGGGAGTTTCAACCCATACCTACACCACCAACTACACCATTTGGCACTCCACCACAAACACCACCCTACCCACCATCACCAATTGCTCAGACATATCAAACCCCACCACAATCACCACCTTCCTCTCCACCACTAAATGACCAAACCACCCAATCCCCACCCACTCACACATCCATCTTAACCCTAAACAAAACTGAAACACCACCTCAAACCACAACCCAAACACCACCTCTAACCACAACCCAAGCACCACTTCTAACCACAACCCAAACACCACCTCAAACCACAACCCAGAACCAAACCTCAAATCCTTTAACAGAACCATTTCACATTTCACCACCCACTACACCTCCCATATTTCCAAGCTCTACAAGAGAAACTTTGATCTGATAATTGAAGCTTTAAGGCTGAGGGGAGAAAATGCAGAATTGAGAAGTGAGAATGAGGAGCTGAAAGCACAGTTGGCCCTAGCAAATTCACGAATTAAAACCATGGAGCAGGAGGTTGAGAAGACCTCAGCTGCCCCAAAATAGGGGGAGAATATTATTGAGCCAACTAAGTCTGCTGGTACTAATGATGATGCAATGGTAGATGCAGGTGTGAAGACAACTGATGATGATGGTTTGACTTGCATTCTGAATACGTATGATGAAAGTGATGATGAGGACAGTGGTCCAAGATCGATATTGGAAGATGAGTATGAGGCTGATGAGTCTAAGGGAGAAGAACAAAATTATGATGTCAATAATGAAGTTTTGAATATTGTGAATAGAGAGGATGATGGGTTAGTGAGAAATGGAAAGGGTGCAGAGGATGAAGTTGAAAATATGAACACTGATGATAATATGGCTACCACTGATGTTGCCACTGACATTCAAACTGATGTTTTGACTGATATTTAAACAGCAACTGAGCTGCAGACTGATGTTATAAATGATGAGGATGCTGCTACTGAGGAGCTAGTACTAACAGAACCAGTGAAGAGAGTTACAAGAGGGTAGAGCATGATGAAGAGATGGATGATTTAGGAAAATATATTGATGATTTTCCTTCTGAAACTGAGAGTGACAAGAAAAGGAGGCTAGCCAAAGGCAAAACCATTGCTGAGAAGGTGATTGAGCCTGTTAGGGCAGATACTGAGGAGGAAGAAGAAGTAGATGAGGTTGTTGCTGCTGCCAGAAGGATGGAAGATGTAATGAATGAAATAAGGTCGTGGGAACATATTGCCCGAACATTAACTACAGAAGAGCTGGCAGAGCAGGAAACATTGTTTGAGCAGGCTAATATTGCAAAATCTTTAGATAAGGAGGATGAAGATGATCAAGAGGTGATTGAGACCTTGATCAATCTAAAGAGGACTGAAGAAGTAGATAATTCACTGGCTATTGTTGTGAGTATGTTTAATCAGTCCAAGGATCAACCTGAAAAAGAACCTCAAAAGGAACCTGAAAAGGAACCTGAGAGGCAAACTGAAGAAACTTTTGAAGAAATGATGGAAAAGGCCTCAAAAACTCATGAGAATGTAAAAAGGTTTGAAAAGATATATTCAAGGAAGAGGAAAGCTCATGATCAAGCTGGTGAAGCTGAATCTGTGAAAAGGGGGAAGTTGGTTGATAAGAACCAATATTTTGTTGAGACCCCAGATGAGCAAGCAAGTCCTCTGAGGCCGGTTCCTCTTCAAATGTTGAGGCTTGAGGAAGTAGTTCAAGGAGCTCCAAACATTACAATTGTTGATACTTCAACACCTAATAAACCAAAAATTGATGCTGTGAATGAATCAACAGAGGAGGATGATGCATCTGATGATGATGATGTTAATGATCAGGGTAGAGCTGATGAACATGTTGATATTGTGTCCCCTCAAGTAGAATTGCCGAACGAACAAAGGGAAAATATCCAACAAGTCTTGATGATGCAAGAAGGAACCATCCTTTGATTGTAAGTCTGATTAGACATGGTTTCAAATTTGAAGATCTGGCTCATTTAACTGATGTGGAGTTGCATAATAAGTTGGACAAATAAATGGATGTTGTTAACATAATGATGCAAAAGAAAAACAGAGATAGTCAGAAGTACAGAGAATATTTGAGATGTCACGGCTACTCTGAAAAGGATTTAACTCATTTCAAGCTTGAGAAGCTTAGAGAAGCATACAACAACACAAGAGAAGTTGTTGCAAAAGATGAAAAAGAAAGATTTGCAAGGGAAGCTGAACTGGCTGAAAGGATTGATAAGTTGAGAAAGAAATTTGATGGTAGATGTGGAAATCTGTTGGATAAGGGTATGTCACCAGAATTGGTGAATAGCCTTTCTAAAACTGTCGTTGACTCTTATTATAACAGACTACAACGAAAAGACAAGTTAAAGAGAGTTCAACCTGAGTCATCCATTAGGCAATCAAGGGAAGAACAGCCTGAGCCTCTCAAAAAGAAAGGAAGAATAATCACATTGTGAAAGAAGTAGGAGGCTGAGAAGGAATCAAAGAGGGCTGAAACCGAAGAAACCCTAATCCCAGTGGAAATTAAAGAAGAACAAGTAGATGAACCTATAATTCCTTGGGAGAATGAAGAAATGATTCAAATTCTAATGGTATAATGGTGAATCAAAAGGGAATGGATGTGAATGCCTTTAATGAACTAGATAAAGATCACTTGAAAGAACTATTTTATATGCAGAAGGCTGAATGGGAGAAAGTCTTGTTGGAGGGTGAAAACCTAGAAGCTTTATTGAAGGAAGATTTGTGCCTGCGGGGCTATTGAATAATCCAAGGATAGTTGGAATGATTACAAGACTTCACAGAGATGCAGGTGAAAACATTGCAGATCTCATCAACTATCCTGCTGAATTGATTGAATCAATGTACATGAAAGCATTTGCAGTATCAGGGCCTAGCAAACCAACGAAGTCAATTCCATCTAGGCCCTTTACTTCAAGAATGCAAGCCTCAACAAGCAGAGACTCAAGCAGAGCAGGAACACAAAGAGAGACAAGACTACAATCTGATGTGGATCTACCCAAGATTCTCTACTATGACTCAGTCTCTCAATCTTTGAAAGTAATTATGCAGAGTAGACAGCTCAGAGACATTATATTTAGAGATGATTTTGCTGATTATTCAAGGGAGCAATTGAAGAAAATGGCCACACTTGATATGTATGACTATCATGACAGCAGAAATATGGTCGGGAGACAGCAAAACGAGCTTTCAAAGTATTTAAGAAGTGAAGCAGAAAAAGGGATCCCATTCCTTGATGAAAAGAAAAGGGGGAAACTGAATAAGCAAGAGCAAGGAAGAAAAGCAAATCGAATGAAAAATATAAGAAGTGCTGAATTGAATTATCAGTTGTCATTCAGAAACAACATCCTCTGTCAAACATGAATACTGTGTTAGTATGAGGAGAAGAATGACACGCCCAAACTATAGTGTCCAGAAGAATGGCATCATTGCTGAAATTGAATACAAGGAAACTGATGGCTACTATATTCTTTGAAATTTAGACGGACTTATCTTGGGTATAATAAGGAAAGATGAAAACCTGACTTTTCTGCACAATGAAGATCTGAGGGATATAAGGGATATGACAATTCCTGAGAGTCACCCTCATTACCAAATCCTATCCATCTTTCAACAAAGGGCAGGATCGGTAATAGTTAATCGAAGACAAGCAGCCTATGATTCAAGAAGAAGATGAAGATCTTAGAATAGGATTTGCTTTGTAATAGATTTTGAATATGTAATGATTTGACTTTATGAATATGTAATTTGACTTTGATTTGATTTGTATTTTGACTAAGTGTATGTAACTTTAAAAGTGTTTTGGGACATCTGAGGTGTTCCAATCTAGAGGGAGATTGTTGAGTCAAAGATTTGACCTAAAAGAATTATAAAGAAGATTGGATTCTTCTCAACCTCCTCAGAAATCGCTAAGTATGGAATCCGAGCACACTTGGACTCCCGGGCAAGGTTTACTTACCCTAGCAAGATATTTTGTCCGTCGGGCAAGGTTATCTTCTAGAATTCTTCTTTAGTGTCAATCCGAGCAGGGTTCACTATGTCTAGCAAGGTTGTTCCTCATAGCCAAGCAAGGTTTGCTTCCGAGTAAGCTCTTGGCTAGACAAGTTCATGAAGCCAAGTAATTGAAAGATTGGGCAAGGTATTCATCAATATACAGTGGACCGAGCAGGCTTGATGAAAGTATAATGAAATATCGACTTTTTCCGGGCAGGTTTCAACACCAAGCAGGCTACCGTGTTACCAACACACTTTAATTTGTTAATAAGTTATTCACTAGCAAGGAGTTGAAAGGATCATTGAAGAACAAGGTTGCTCATAAGATTATATCGGGCACAATTTGATATGATCAAGAAGATTGAAATATGCTAGGTGAGTATTTTCTTAGGAAAATACTCTAAGTAAAGTCTACCCGGAGAACTGTTCCCGAGCACACTTCATTGTTACCAGGTCTACTCGTAGAAGACAGAAGGCACAAAGCCTACTCGGTGAAGATATGTATTACAATGTCTACCCGGAAGACATGTTCTTACACTTAGTATAGTTTTGAATATGTAATCTGATTATGTACCAATCATTAGGGTTTCCAGAAGGTATGACATCCTCAGGAGGTGGTAGGCCTATAAATAGAATATTTTAGGGCACGCCTCCTACAGATTTTGGACATCAGACATTATACTTTTCATACCTAAAGGAATATTTTCTGATTGAGTCTGACGGCTGTCATAGAATTGTACGGATAAACTTTACAAACAAGAAACACTAATTGATTAACATTTGTATGAATCATTTATATAAATTGAAATTATTTGAGTGATTGTTTGTGTCTGTTACATTCATCAATCCTTTAGCAACTACTCTGTTTGTTTCTGATTCCGCCGTTAACAAACAGTTTCTTACCTAAAATAGCAACCGTCTTTAACTCTCTTGTTGACACATTTATTGTGTGAGTTATGACATAGTTATTGAGTGTGTGTGATTATTCGGGACCGACATCATTAACAAACAGTTTTCTTACCTAAAATAGCAATCGTCATTGTAGAATCTAGAAACTCAGATCAATCAGAATGCCCGAAAATTGTCTGAAAACCACCCGACGCTCTTCCAAACAACACAATAACAAACCCAAATGCAACAGTTAACATTGTTACATTGAGAAGTGGCACAACCACTGTTGCCTCACCAACTTCAGAACTAGTTATGGAGAAGGAAGTTCCTGATAAGACGCATGAAAGGCTTATCCCATCAGGTACTGTACAACCTAACGAACCAGTCCGAACGTATGTTCCACCTATTCCATAACGGCTGAAATTGGAAGCTCAGTTGGGAAGTTTTTAGAACACTTCAAACAACTCCACATCAACATCCCTATCGTCGAAGCCATTGCTCAGATGCCAAAATATGCATAGTTTCTTAAAAAAGTGCTAACCAATAAAAGGAAGCTGGAGGAGCTCTCGCATGTAACCTTGAGTGAAGATTGTTCAGCTGTCCTCCAAAACAAGTTGCCGCATAAAATGACCGATACAGGGAGCTTTACTATCCCTTGTCTCATACATAATTTATCAATTAGCAATACCCTAGCCGACCTAGGAGCTAGTATCAGTTTAATGCCTTATGCAGTTTTTACGAAACTAGGGATAGGTGAACCAAAGCCCACCCGCATGAGCATTCAGTTAGCTGACTGATCCGTTAAATATCCTCGAGGCGTTGTTGAAAACATGCTTGTTAAAATTGACAAATTTGTTTTCCTAGTAGATTTTGTAATTTTAGATATGGAGGAAGAAAAAGGTGTACCATTGATTTTAGGAAGACCCTTTTTAGCCACTACAAAGGTTATTATTGATGTTTGCACTGGCATACTCACTCTCAGGGTCAATAAAGAGGCAATCACTTATGATATTGGAAACTCTATATGACATCCGCAACATCACGATGACACGTTATACTGTGTTGACATCATTGATTCTATCATGAGTTGCTATATGCGAGATTTCTCTATCATTAGCACACTAGAAACACAAGTCTTAACCGAAACTATCACCAAATCTATTCTAGAAAACGAAAATCTCGATACTATCAACAACAATCAAGAAACATCAGAAGTAGTGATGTGTGTCTAATGATGCTCTTTCTATGAAACTCACAACTAACTTTGAATTTATAAAATGGATTTTCCTAATATAACTACACACAACCGGCAAGTGTACCGATCGTAAGTACTATAGAACTAAGGAAGTCCGAGTCTCGAACACGAGGACACGTGAAAACGTCTATGATCACTAACCCTAGAAAAGACTTTCCTAAGAATAATATTTCTTTTAAATTGATTTATAATAATTAGTAAACTACTTGACCTAACTTGCTTTAACCAAATTAAAATACTAAACTAAAAAAGACTTAGCGAAACTTTACGAATGAGACTGACAATGGAGAAAAACATCTACAAAGGTAAGAATCCTATTGATGGTCTAACAAGCTAATGGATTGAACAATCAAACGACATCGGTATCTAAGGATGTCACAACTAAGGTTCGCTCAAGAAAGCTAGATCACCTCTCAGTCTCACTAACAAACCCTACTTACTCTTAGTTGATTTTAAGAACAAACCGGGAAACGAATTGCTAAAGTGTTCTAATGTCGACTCACCTCTCGGTCTCACTGACACACGACCCTAATGGAAATGAATACTACGAAACCAAGGATAGAAGAACAATTTGGTTTAACTTAATCTAGATCAACTAATCGCTCACAAACCCAAACCCGACAAGAACCAAACCCGCTCTCGCGCGATCCTAATCCTAACAAGTAAAAGCTATGAGAAGAGTTTAATTCCTATCACCTTTCTGTCTCTAAGAAGGTGACTACCCGCTGAATTTAACTAATTAACATACCCAACTAAACCCTACAGTTGATCAAACCGCAAACAATCTCTAGACACAAAGTAAAGAGTCAAACAAGCAACAATCAATCAAAACTAATTCAATCAATCAACAAGGGGTTTATGAGTATAATTAAGAAAATCACAACCAATAAACACAACCTAATTCAATATTAAACCAAACTTTCATTAACAAATCAAGTCATGATGATTAAACAATCCATATTACTTACTAAAACCTAATAATATTCATCAAACCTAGGTAGAACTAATGAGTTTAGCCTAACATGATTTTTGGAAAGCAGGTATACATTAGTTTAAACACCATATTAATCATCATAAACATCATATTAATCATTCAACAATCAATCAAGATCAATAACAACTCAATCTTCAATTCAACTGCAAAATAAATCAAGTTTAAAGATTAATTCCACAAGTTATGAACCTTGAACAAGAACATAAAGTTCATAGATGTATACTATCAATTTATGGCTGAAATAAATGATGAATATGAACCCTAGCTTCTTTCCACAAACTCCCTTGATGTTATTCTTCTTCTCCAAGCCGCCACCAAGCTCCTACAACACTTTTTTCTTTCTTTTCTTGCTGTCCAGATTCCGATCGGCCTATTGTAGGGCTGGTTAGGGCTTTCTTTTTTTAATTAACTTAATGTATTATGCATGAAAGGCTTGGATTTTGTGGGCTTGGGTCTGGCCTTGAGTTGTAGTCTTCAAAATCGATCTAAAAGGCCCCAGAGTTTTCAAACTTGAAACTTTTCTCCATTAAAACTCATAACCTACAATCAATTATCAATCTTTGTATGATCATGCAAAAGCAATCCATAACTCTTATTTATTATACTATTATGCACTTAAAACATGGTTAAAAGGTATGGAAAGTAAGTGTGTTTTACGACACATTAAACATCCCCACACTTATGACTTTTTCGTCCCTGAATAAGAAATATACACAGGATCATAACCATGTGAAAAACAACAAACTCTTAGATTATTTATTATTATTAAAGCACAAGAAACAACTCGACATATTGACCGCGATTGCCGGTATTGTTGTCCACTTAAACCCAGCCACCAGCTAATCAAGCCCCCAATTGCATTAAGTGTTTTAATTCCAAAAATTAAGGCAACACCTACCTCATCTTTGACAAAGAGAGCTAGAAGAACTAGAGTCGAAGCAAACTGGTTCGACAAATCACCGTAAGCCAAGGACTCGTTGATGGTACTAATTAGATGCACTCGGTGAAATTTTGATGAATGAATGGTCTTATGGAGGTCGTACGAGCTATTCCTAAATATTATTGGACTTCGTCCTATAAATTCATAATTTGATATTTATTGACTAAGAACCTTCGAGCCCCAATAGTGTATCCTCAGAGTCACTATCCCCTTGGTAACACGTAAACTCTAAGTCCCATCTAGTATGTGTATCTTTGGCCTCTTTTACTAACTTTAAAGAATGCTTCTTTGACATTTTACAATACATAACTTTCTTCACAAGCATTTGCTTTTCTTGATCAACTTTTGATAATTCACATAACTTTCAAAACATACTTCTCTTTTTCTCTTTTTTTCCAATCTTTTATATTACCTTAAAATATATAACTATTTCTAAGCTCGTAAAAAGATGGACATGTGGTGATGTGTTGGTTTGAGTGCATCTAAGTATTACCATCTCAAAGTTTCCAGATTATGGTAATCCTCCCTAAGCATCGAAATTCGGTTTCACCGTTTTTCAAATTTTTATATATGTAAAATCTGCTAATGGAGACTATCAAAGCTAGTTGTGCCTACCGACACATCCCAAATCAGATATGCAAACCATCTCTTCTCTTATTATTATATTATATATTTCAAAAGTTCCGAGAATTCGTTAACAAACGGTAATAATATCATTTCCTGCTTAACATAGAAGAAAAACAATTTTCAAGGGACATTTTTTTAAGTACTTTTTTTTATATTCAGTCATCCCAGCCACTTTCAGTTTTCGGGTTAATAGCTATCCCGTACATCTACATGTAGAAAATAGGATCAAACATATACAAGTATATGTCCCTCGAACTTGAGTAACCGACATAATTTTCAACGAAAGAACAAAACAATTTTTATTTTTTTATTTTTTAAAAAACTTTTTTACAACTGAGTAAAATAAATTCCCATCCCCACACTTAGAACGAAATCGTCCTCGATGAGAAAAAGAAATAGAAATAAAATAAAATTAAAATTAAAATAGCAAAAAGTAAAATAGAGAACGGGTTACTCCCCTGGTTTATATGCAGAGTCTTCATCAGCTGTGTATCAATCGAGCGACTGTATAGCATTTCATTCGCGGTTGTAACCTCAGGAGAACAAGTTCCAAAACGCCATTAGAGCTAACATGCGTATAATAATACCTGCAATAACTCAAACTCGCTCGCATGTAGCGGCGTACAAAACAGAAAGCAAAAACATAAGAAATAAACATATTTTTGTGTTTTTGATTTTTTTTATTTTTTAATTTTTTTGTATTTTTAATTTGTTTATAAATAACAAAAATAAAACAAATAATAAAGAAAATCATAATACACACTCTACAACTCGGGCTGTTTCCCGAGTGATGCATCCAACACGTCTATGCCTCTGTGAAGGAGTTAAGGTAGAACACCTCGACTGTCTGATCAGCTACCGGCTCGCCTATGTAATGCTTCAACCTGTGACCGTTCACCTTAAATTTCCTACTCTGATCTTGTATCTCAATAGTGCCATACGGGAATACCTCTATGACCGTGAACGGTCCCGACCATCGGGATTTCAACTTTCCGGGGAATAACCTCAACCAGGAGTTATTCAATAGAACCATATCCCCACACTTGAACTGCTCATTTCCCTTCAGCTTTCTATCATGCAGTTCCTTCGTCCGCTCCTTATACTTAAAAGACTGAGCATATGCGTGATCCCGGAGCTCTTCTAACTCCTACAATTGATGGAAACGAGTGCCTTCTGTGGCAGATAAATCAAGATTAACCCTCTGAAGGGCCCTTGAAGCACGTTCCTCCAACTCAACAGGAAGATGACAGGCCTTCCCATAAATAATCGAAAATGGTGTGGAACCAGTCGGAGTCTTGTAGGCTATACGGAAGGCCCACAAAGCGTCATCTAATTTGTTGGACCAATCCCGACGATTTGAACCAACCGTATTCTCAAGAATACGTTTGATTCCCCGGTTACTCATTTCCACCTGCCCACTAGTCTGTGGGTGGTAGGCGGTTGAAATCCGATGGGAGACCTCATAGCGCTGCAATGCCTTATCCATCTGCGAATTGCAGAAGTGAGTACCTAGATCACTGATCAAGGCTTTCGGGAAACCAAAATGAGCAAAGAGAATTTTAATAAAATGCACTACCACTCGGGCATCATTCGTGGGTAAAGCCTTGGCTTCAACCCACATTAAAATGTAATCGACAACCACGTAATCAAAGACTTTCTTCGCCGTCGAACTCACACCGTGGTGACCTCCTGTCGGTCCCACATGACAATGGCTCAGAATCTGCCATCCCTCTTTGACATCTATGCACCTCCTAATCAGCTGATCAGCACCGATGCGGAAAAAGATACGGGTCATCCCATAGGTAAAACTTAATGTCAACAAAGAATTCCTTCTTTTTCCGGTATGGCATCTTCGAGAGGTACCCGTCAGCGAGATAGTTCGTGAAGTCAGCGAACCATGGAAAACCTTCCTCCTGTGTCGTAACAAACATGAGACTCTCTGTCGGAAAACTCTACTCCATCTAGACGCAAAAGATGATCGGCCGCTACATTATCGGCCCCCTTTTATCACGGATCTCAATATCAAACTCTTGAAGCAACAGGATCCATCGAATAAGACGAGACTTAGCATCCTGCTTGCTGAAGAGATATCAAATAGCAGCATGGTCCATGTACACAATCGTCTTGGACAAAACTAGATAAGACCTAAATTTGTCAGCAGACAACACAACTAAAAGCTCTTTCTCGGTCGTGGTATAGCTCTCCTGTACTCCATTTAAGGTCCGGATAGCATAGTAGATCGGATGGAAGTGTTTATCCTTCCGCTGTCCAAGAACCACTCCGACTGCGAAGTCGCTCGCGTCACACATCAACTCGAATGGTAACGACCAGTCGGGAGCAACCATGATCAGGGCGTTAATAAGTTTGTCTTTAATCAAACTCCTCGATACATTGCTCAGAAAAAATGAATGGAGCATCCTTCTCCAAAATTTTGGTTATGGGTCTCGCGATCTTAGAAAAATATTTGATGAACCGACGATAGAACCCGGCATGACCTTGAAAACTACAAATGGATCTCACAGAAGTAGGAGAGGGAAGATTAGAAATGGTCTCGACCTTCGCTCGGTCAACCTCTATCCCCGCATTCAAAATCCGATGCCCCAGAACAATGTCCTCGCGAACCATGAAATGATAGTTTTCCCAGTTAAGGACTAGGTTGGTGTCGACACAACGGGACATCATCCTCTCAAGATTAGACAAACAATGATCGAAGGAACTCCCAAATATGGAAAAATAGTCCATGAACACCTCCATGGAGTCCTCTATCATATCATGGAAAATGGCCACCATACACCTCTGGAATGTGGTTAGAGCGTTACACAGTCCGAACGGCATACATTTATAGGAAAATGTTCCGTAAGGGCAAGTGAAAGTGGTTTTCTCCTGGTCATCGGGAGCTATCGGAACCTGGAAGTACCCGGAGAAACCATCTAAGAAGCAGTAGTACTGCTGACCTGCTAAACGCTCCAACATCTGATCAATGAAGGGTAAAGGAAAGTGGTCTTTCCTGGTGGCATCATTCAGTCTGTGATAGTCGATGTAGACTCTCCATCCAGTCACAGTCCTAGTGGGAATAAGCTCATTCCTCTCATTGGTGATGACAATCATGCCACCCTTTTTAGGAACCACTTGAACTGGACTTACCCAAGCACTATCAGAAATGGGGAAAATGATCCCCGCATCAAGGAGTTTAATGATCTCCTTCTTCATAACCTTTTTCATTTTCGGATTAAGCCGCTGTTGTGGCTGAACGACTGTTTTGAAATTATCCTCCATGAGGATTTTATGAGTGCAAAACGAAAGGTTGATACCCTTAATATCGATAATCTTCCACGCAATCTCCTCTTTGTGCTCTCGTAGAACCCTCAACAACTTCTCTTTCTCGACCTCCGTCAAAGCAGATGCAATGATAACTGGTAGTTTCCTCTCTTCATCTAAAAACGCATACTCAAGATGCGCAGGCAAATCCATAAGCTGTAAGGAAGAAGATGGACTCTCTACAGACAACCGGTCCATAGGATCGTCTCGTACGACCTCAGAAGACACGCCAGATTCAGGGATATGCGACTCGGTTTCGTCATCTAAGGACTGATTGGTCATGGCAACCATCTCAATCTCTGAAATCTCCCTATCGAGAATCTGGGTGTCGGAGGCAGATCCTCCACAGATCTCGCTGAAAAACTCCCCAACATGTTCCATGATGGTATCGATGAAGTATAAGGAGTCATCAGCAGACTTGGGGTGTTTCAGTGACTGTCGAACATCAAAGGTGACGTTCTTATTCCCAACTCTCAAAATCAACTTACCGTCGCAGACGTCGATCAACACCTGTGCAGTGGCAAGGAATGGTCTGCCTAAGATAAGTGGGACACTATCATCATCGTTCATGTCCAAGATGACAAAATCCACCGGGAAAATGAACTTGTCGATATGAACAAGCATGTTCTTGACCACCCCTCGGGGGTATTTCACAGAACGATCAGCAAGCTGGATACTCATCCGGGTAGGACGTGGTTCGCCTAGACCCAACTTGCGATACACGGTATACGGTATGAGATTAATACTGGCACCAAGATCTGCCAATGCATAGACTACCGTATCATCGTTCAAGATGCAGGGAATCGTGAAACTCCCAGAATCGGACATCTTATCAGGTAACTTTCTCTGCAAGACTGTAGAGCTACTAGCACTCAAAGGGATGGACGAGACTTCATCTAACTTCTCTTTATTCGAAAGAATATCCTTAAGAATCTTTGCATATTTGGGCATTTATGTGAGTGCCTCAAGGAATGGAATGTTAAGATGAAGCTGCTTCAAAAGATCAAGAAATTTAGAGTTCTACTCCTTGTCTCTATCCCTGCGGAGTCTCCCAGGATATGGAAGTCTAGGTTTGTAGACTCCCGCTGGTGTGCTGGGTAACTGCTGGTTTTCGGCCTGTGCTGTACTTCCTGGGATGCGCCTCTAATGAACCTTGGCCGGTGGAGACTCCAACTGAATCTCATCATCCACCTGCTCCTCTACATCTACTACAGGCTCCTCAATGACTCCTCTCGTCGCCTCCAGACTCACGGGCTCGCTACGTGCCCCAGCACCGCTCCTCGTTGTCACAGCCTTCGCGAACGCCTTTGGATTTTGTTCGGTATTACTTGGAAGTGTTCCTGGCGACCACTCATTCAGAAGACTTGCTATCACCCCATCCGCCACTCAAGATTTTGAATTGACTCTCCCTGATTTCTCATGAATGACTTGTGCTCCCGAAATTTCTCTTGAGTCTCTTTGTGACGGGAGTCCTCTCGAGTCATAAGTTGCAACAACATCTGTGTCTACTGTACCATCATCTCCTCTAACGTGCGCTTCTTCTCTCTGCTACTCGCCCCCTCACCGGAATCCTGGGATTAGACTCTGAAACTGCTGGAAGCCGGACTGATTTCCGTTCCTCCAGTTGGAATTTTGGTTACCTCTCCACCCCGAATTATAAGAATTGAAAGAGTTTTGATTTCGGTTCGGATTACTAACAAAGTCAACTGCCTCCTCCTGGAAACCTACGGGGCACTGAACGGTATCATTCCCCCCCTCTACAGATCTCACACAACTTAATCTTCACATGCAAGTCCTTCACAATCTTTTCCAATGCCTCAACCTGTGCCGCAAGTGCGGTGCTCGTGTCGACCGGATGCATGCCGTGTGATAGGGAATCGATGGTCTTGGTACTCTTAGCTGGTGATCGCTGGTATCCACTCATAGCTAACCCATTAAAAAAAGCAATGCACTCATCCGTATCCTTCTTCGTCAATAAGTTGCCTCCCGCAGCTGTGTCGAGCATACTCTGAGTCGCGTATGTCACTCAATTATAAAACTTTTCAACAACTGCCAAGTCTTGAAGGCCATGGTTCGGGCATAAAGCGAGTAAGTTTTTGAATCTCTCCCATGCCTCATAGAAGCTCTCGGTGTCCTCCATCTGGAAAAAATGAATCTGGTTATGCAAACAAGCGGCCTTAGCCGGAGGATCGTATTTCACTTGAATCTGGGTCTGCATGGCGACCCAAGTAGCAATGGATCCCTGTGGGTGGGACTCAAGCCATAGACTCGCATAATCAACGAGTAAGAACAGAAAAACGCGGAGTTTGATGGCGTCTTCGGATACGCCGGCAAGATGAAAAGTGTCGCAAATACGTGCAATGCGACTGAGATGAGAATGCGGTTTTTCGTGGGGCAACCCTTGAAATTGAGCAGAATGAGAGATGGTGTTCTGAATGTTAGATGGAATCTGCCAATTCGTTAAAACTGCGATGGTTGGTGGAGCAATGCTGGATCTCGCGCCCGAATCAACCGGAAGGGACCGGTCCGCAACTGTCTTCGGTGGTTGAACTGCGTCGCCCATAATCCTATCCCTAATGACGGATTCAGAAAAAGTAGTAGAATAGGGTGTATTACCGACGGACGTAGAAGAACTGGAAGACGGTTTCGCGCGACGCCTCTCACGCAATTATCTCTGGTTTGGAAAATCCCTCAGATTCAGGCGGTCCTAGAGATCGAGTACGTCGCATACAACTATTAAAATAAAAAAAAGAAACTAAAATTAGCTAAACTATTTAAACAAATCAAAAGAAAAACTAGTAGCAAACAAGGTTAGTTCTAACTCGATTCATTCTCAATACGTCTCAAACTGTGTCCCCGACAACGGCGACAAAAGCTTGATGTGTGTCTAATGATGCTCTTTCTATGAAACTCACAACTAGGCTTTCAATTTATAAAACGGATTTTCCTAATAAAACTACACACGACCGGCAAGTGTACCCATCGTAAGTACTATAGAACTAAGGGAGTCCGAGTATCGAACACGAGGACACTTTTAAACGTCTATGATCACTAACCCTAGAAAAGACTTTCCTAAGAATAATATTTCTTTTAAATTGATTTATAATAATTAGTAAACTACTTGACCTAACTTGCTTTAACCAAATTAAAAGACTAAACTTAAAAAGACTTAGCGAAACTTTACGAATGAGACTGCCAATGGAGAAAAACGTCTACCTAGGTAAGAAACCTATTGATGGTTTAACAAGCTAATGGATTGAACAATCTCACGACATCGGTATCTAAGGATGACACAACTAAGGTTCTCTCAAGAAAGTTAGGTCACCTCTCAGTCTCACTAGCAAACCCTACTCACACTTAGTTGATTTTAAGAACAAACCGGGAAACGAATTGCTAAAGTGTTATAATGTCGACTCACCTCTCAGTCTCACCGACACACGACCCTAATGGAAACAAATACTACGCAAACAAGGATAGAGGAACAATTTGGTTTAACTTAAACTAGATCAACTAATCGCTCACAATCCCAAACCCGACAAGAACCGAACCCGCTCTCGCGGGATCCTAATCTTAACAAGTAAAAGCTATGAGACGAGTTTACTTCCTATCACCTCTCGGTCTATAAGAAGGTGACTACCCATTGAATTTAACTAATTAACATACCCAACTAAACCCTATGATTGATCATACCGTAAACAATCTCTAGACACAAAGTAAAGAGTCAAACAAGAAACAATCAATCAAAAATGATTCAATCAATCAAAGCAAGGGGTTTATGAGTATAATTAAGAAAATCACAGCCAATAAACACAACCTAATTCAATATTAAACCAAACTTTCATTAACAAATCAAGTCATGATGATCAAACAATCCATATTACTTACTAAAACCTAACAATATTCATCAAACCTAGGTAGAACTAAAGAGTTTAGCCTAACATGATTTTTGGACAGCCGGTATACATTAGTTTCAACACCATATTAATCATCATAAACATCATATTAATCATTCAACAATCTATCAAGATCAATAACAACTCAATCTTCAATTCAATTACAAAACAAATCAAGTTTAAAGATCAATTCAACAAGTTATGAACCTTGAACAAGAACATAATGTTTATAGATGTTTACTCTCAATTTATGGCTGAAATAAATGATGAATATGAACCCTAGCTGCTGTTCACAAACTCCCTTGATGTTATTCTTCTTCTCCTAGCCTCCACCAAGCTCCTACAACCATTTTTTCTTTCTTTTCTTGTTGTCCAGATTCCGATCGGCCTATTGTAGGGCTGGTTAGGGTTTTTTTTTTAATTAACTTAATATATTATGCATGAAAGGATTGGATCTTGTGGGCTTGGGTCGGGCCTTGAGTTGTAGTCTTCAAAATTGATCAAAAAGGCCCTCAGAATCTTCAAACTTGAAACTTTTCTCCGTTAAAACTCATAACCTACAATCAGTTATCAATCTTTGTAAGATCATGCAAAAACAAGCCATAACTCTTATTTATTATACTATTAAACACTTAAAACATGGTAAAAAGGTACGGAAAGTAAGTGTGTTTTAAAACACATCAAGTAGCATCTGGGATCACCGAGTGTGATGAAAAAGCAAAACCATCAATCGAAGGACCACCAGCATTAGAGTTAAAAGAACTCCCGAACCATCTCAAATACACATTTCTAGAAAAAGACTCTCAACTCCCAGTAATTATTTCATCTCACCTTTCTAAAGAAGAGAAAGACGAACTTCTTAAGGTTTTAAAAACCATAAGAAGGCTATCGCATGAATGATCATGGATATCAAGGGCATTAGTCCTTCCTTTTGTAGTCACAAAATCCTCATGGAGGAAGAATACAACCCGTGGTTCAACATCAAAAACGTCTTAATCCCAACATGCAAGATGAGGTGAAGAAAGAAGTAATCAAACTCCTTGATGTCGTATTAAACTACCCAGTATCAAATTCATCTTTGGTTAGTCCAGTTCAAGTAGTACCCAAGAAGGGAGGAATGACAGTATTAGTGAACGAGAAGGATGAACCAATACCAATGAGGACCATCACAAGCAGGCGAGTTTGCATTGACCATCGGAAGATTAATGACGCCACAAGAAAAGATCATTTTTCACTTCCTTTTATCGATCAAATTCTTGAACGTTTATCTGGAAAAATGTTCTATTTTTTTCTTGATGGTTTCTCTTGGTACTTTCAAATTCCAGTTGCTCATGAAGATCAGTAGAAAACCACCTTTACATGTCCTTATGGCACCTTCGCCTACCGAAGAATGCCATTTGGACTATGTAACGCTCTGGCCACCTTCCAACGTTGCATGGTGGCCATCTTTCATGAAATGATCGAACAATCTATGGAAGTTTTCATGGATGACTTCTTAGTCTTTGGAGACTCTTTCGATCATTGTCTGAAAAACATAGAAAATTTTTTAACGAGGTGTGAAGAAGTGAACTAAGTTCTCGGTCACAAGATATCCTAAGCAGGAATATAAGATGACAGGGAAAAAATCGAAACCATATTCTGCCACCAACTTCGGTCAAAGCCATTCGAAGTTTTCTAGGTCACGCAGGATTCTACTGTCGCTTGATAAAAGAGTTTTCCAAAATTACTAGACCTATGACCAAACTTCTGGAAAAAGATGCACCATTCGTCTTCTCTGAAGAATGTGTTAAATCGTTCAACATATTGAAAGATAAAATTGTCAACACACAAATCATGACTACACTCGATTGCACCCTTCCATTCGAAATCATGTGCGATGCAAGTGACTTTGTAGTTGGAGCCATACTCGGACAACGCAAAGAGAAAAATTTTCACCCAATTTACTATGCTAGTAAAACTCTTAATGATGCACAAGAAAATTATACCACAACAGAATAAGAGTTATTAGCCGTAGTTTTTGCTTTTGAAAAATTTGGATCCTATCTAGTTCTTTCCAAAACCATCATTTACACCAACCATACCGTTATACGATACCTCTTCAACAAGCAAGATGCAAAACCTAGACTAATCTGATGGATTCTACTACTCCAAGAATTCGACATAGAAGTTAAGGACAAGAAAGGAGTAGAAAATGTAGCCGCATACCAGTTTTCACGCTTAGAATGCCCAGCTTCAGAAGAACATCAAAAGGAAATTAGTGATGATAATTTTACACATGAAGTTCTCACGCATATCCTAGTATTCATGAAAGAGGAGGATGAAAGTCCTTGGTTTGTCGATTTCGCGAACTATCTAGCTTGTAGAATCCTAAAAAAGAGGCTGAATCATCAACAACAGAAGAAATTTTTCTCCGACCTTAAGTTCTACTTCTGGGAAGACCCTTACATGTTTAGGATTGGATCCGATCAGGTTGGTTCATAGGTGTGTATCAGGAAAGGAATCCTTAGATATTCTCAAACAGTGCCATGATGGACCAACTGGTAGATACCACATTACCGCCACCACGGTTAGGAAAGTGTTTGATGCTATATATAAAGACACACATGCCTTGATACAAGCATGAGATGCTTGTCAAAGAGCCGGAAACATCTCAGCCAATAATGAGATGTCTCAAAAACGCATTAAATTTGTGAAGTCTTTGATATATGGGGAATAGATTTCATGGGCTCATTTCCTAACTCATTCGGAAATAAATACACCCTAGTAGCAGTTGACTACGTGTCTAAATGGGTAGAAGCACAAGCTCTTCCCACTAACGGTGCTCAAGTTATAGTACGTTTCTGAAAAATGTTATTTTCACGATTCGGTACTACAAAAGCCTTAATCAGAGACAGAGGTGCTCACTTCTGCAATGACCTAATGAACAAAATCTTAGCATGAAATGGAGTTCACCACCGTTTGGCAACACAATATCACCCTTAGACTAGTGGGCAAGTAGAAGTCTCGAGTCGAGAATACAAAGGATCATTGAAAGAACTATTGGGATGAATCGCAAAAATTGAACATAAAAGTTAGATGGCGCTTTGTGGGCCCTTAGGACAGCCTACAAAACCCCTATAGGAACAACACCTTTCAAACTTGTTTATGGGTAAACATGTCATCTACCCGTAGAACTAACACACAAATCTTACTGGGCTCTTAGAGCAGTGAATTTTGATCTAATGTTCGCCGGTAAAAACCAGGAAGATCAGATTCATGAGCTGGAAGAACTAAAAGCACTGGCCTATGAAAATTGGTGATCTTATAAAGAAAAGACTAAACGTCTGCACGACGCCCACTTAAAAGAAAACAAAAAGTTTCAAGTTGGCGATCGTGTACTGCTATATAACACAAGTATACGTCTTTCTCCTGGAAAGTTGAAATCTCGTTGGACATGACCATACATAGTTGAAACAGTTTTTGACTATGGGAAAATTGAGATTTAAAATTCTGACAGCCACAAGTTCAAAGTTATTGGGCATCGATTGAAGCTATACATCGATGGACCATTCAAGGTCGTCTAGGAAGTAGTAATCCTCTATCAGAACCAATGGACATACTGGAAGTAGGGTCTGGCCAAGACCCTCGTTAAACCAGGCCTTGTATATATGTTCCCGGGGGCGTGCTTCAATTAGCACGGTCCCGTGCCACAATTTGTGGGCCGGAATATTCGCTGCAAAAATTTCGGTCAGTCTGACTTTTAACAGAATTGTCAAAGTGAGGCACATGGCCGTGTTCCTTGAAACATGGGGCCATGTATGGCAACTGTTTCGCTATAAATTGCATCTTTTATCAATGCACTTCTTGCACCAAACAAAAAGAAACTCTCACCTCTGAGATATCACAATGCCTACTGAGATGAGCATTGAAATTCCGTTTCCTCACCACCCGAGAAACGAGGGCCGACACATTTCCAAAACCGAGCTACTACTCAAACTCCGAGCTCCCCAAAATGAATCTCCTCGCAGAGATGCGTCTTGTTCAATTCACCGAGTCGGTGGAAAGTATGAAGATGGTATTACGGGACATCAATGAACAACTACAGTTTCAAGTCCTTCGTTTCACCTACTTTCCTCCACCAGGGCCGTTCGATGGAGGAGACCCATTCAGTGGAATCTAGAATCGTTTATTTTTACCTTTTCATGTGTAATCAAGTGCACTAGGCACAAGTTATGGACTTTCGGGCTTAACCCGACTTTATTTCATGTTATAGGATATTCAGGCTTATCCTGACTCTATGTTTAGGACCTTTTTCAATGAAAGTAACTTTAGTTCCTAAAATGTGTTCAGATAACATCTTAAACATAGTTTTGAAACTTCCTACTCTCGTATTTTTGCTGAAAATCAAATTCTAGTGACTAAAAGCACATGTCGTGCATCTTGTTACACGGGGCCGTGGTCACCATAGAAACTTCAGAATGATACATGGTAATTCCGTACAATTCTCTGAACTAGAAACATTTATTCCATCAAAACCATGAGGCCGTGTACCTAGTTACACGGGGCCGTGTCTGACTTCCAGTCCCTCTATATATTGTAAACACACTTCACTATTCCATACATACCAAATCAAAAATATCCCAGATGGATAACAAGATAATGGAATGGAAACTAGTGAGAAAGTTCAAGAACGGTGAAAATTCATCATATCTTGAACAATAATTCACAAGGCTCGAAAGTACGGAGGCTTGCTTGATCGAACTCACAAACTAAATCGAACTAGTAAGGTTCGAGAAATTCCACATCATTGATAGTCACAACAAGGATGTGGACTTCAAGCTCAACTACCTTAACCGAGAAATCGGAAAGCTAGACAAAAAGCTTTCTGAACTCTTGGAAGCCAAGAGAGCCCCACCACACATTCAAGACTTGTTCGGGAATGATGGCCATTAGTAGTTTCGAGTAGGAAAATCCTTGTTTTGCTTCCCTATGCTTTGTTATCGACTAAGCTAATTCTTATGTTTCTCGGTTTGTTTTACTCTAATTTCGGTGTAATGTTTAAGAAGTTAATGAAATTATGTAGGATTTTATGTTTTTAACCTTGATCTTCAGAAAATTAGTTAAAAATGACCCAGCTCGTTAAAATAAACAACTAAAAAAAATTGACCTGACTGCAGCCTGCAGCACGGGCCGTGCTTCACCAAGCACGGGTTCGTGCCCCACCTTATAGTGCAGTTACAGGAATTTTTATAAAACACAAAATTTCTCATAACCTAACCCTAAAAACACACTCCGCCTCCCTTCGAAAACCAGCGACATAACATCCCTCATTTCAATATTTGCTTCAATCCTTCAATTCTCAACAAAGGGTATGTTAATTTGATGATTCTATGGTTCTAATCACCGTTTTAGTTCAAAATCGAGTTAAAAGAGAGCCCCAAGTCTAAATACATACCCATTTGTTGTTGAATCGGGTCCAAAACCAAATAATAGGATGCTTAATTGTTATAGTCTAGGGTTTTGATTTGTCAAAAGATATTTGACCCGATTAGAACATAGGATTAAAAGAGTTTTCAAAGGAAAATCATTCGGGTTTGGGTTTTGAACAACCCATACCATATAAATCGAACCTGGATAATTAATTCTTAGAACCGGGTTGAAATGCATGTTCGAATCGTAACACTTTCAAAATTCAGTTTAAAAACACGGTCTGTGTTATCCAAAACAAGCCATGTGGCCAACTACAGGTCAACCTAAGGTCAAAACTGGTCAAATTAGTCAAATTTATCAAAATCCCAAAAACACTGGGCCGTGCTTTTTGAAACACGAGGGCGTGCCTTAGCTTCTGTTATGTATTTCTAGTTAAATTTTGTGATTATCCATATAATCTTGTTCTAACTTTCGGATGACTGAGTATGGGGATGATGAGCACGCTTTCTTGATCTTTCCCGAGGATACAATCCGGGATGAGGTCGCCCGACAAAGGATGGGATACTTAAAATACCGAGAGTTCGAACCGAATTTCTAAGCATGCACTGAAACGTTGCAACAAGTGAATCAAATAGGAAGGCACAAAAGGATTGTTAAAGGGCCATGGGCACGTGTTTTCAGACAAAGGGTTAAATTGGTAACTGAACTGACAAAGGAATTTCTGGCTTCGTTCTCAATATAGACGAAAGATTTGTATATGTGGGACGACACGGATATCCAGTTTTGAATTGGTGGAGCATGGTATACAACTTCTGTAACACAAGGGGAAATGAACATGGGTATTTACACGTCCGAGGAAACAGATTCGGCTTTATGGTATGAGGTAGGGACGACTTTCTCAGACGAGGATGATCAAGAAATGGGTGAACTAGGAAACAACATATTAGAGGCATTGGAACAGTTGAGCTATGGGAATGAACGATATGTACCAATCAGCACCAAAAGCACCGCTCTACGGGACCTGTCACATTCAACTCTTGTTTAGCCACACAGTCACACAGCATGGCCAAAGTGAGGGGGTCATGGGGTTGAGGGATTCGTGGGCCCTATACTGCATCATGAACGAGGTACCATGTAACATCACTTACCTGTTCTATCGGCTGTTTAAAACAAACGCAGATGAAAAAAACCCATCATCATCAGGCGCCGGTCCTGGCTCATCTTATCATT
Organism: Bidens hawaiensis; assembly: GCF_021521415.1. Lineage (NCBI taxonomy): Eukaryota > Viridiplantae > Streptophyta > Magnoliopsida > Asterales > Asteraceae > Bidens > Bidens hawaiensis. The sequence goes on along the minus strand of NW_027492237.1, from coordinate 615,183 downwards.
ACCAGTACTCTTTTGAGGGTCTATATGGGCTCATTGGCCGTTTTTAGACTCACACTGGTGCTTCATTTGACAGGTTATCAAGGCAGATTGTTGCATCTGACGCACAGCGTGCCACAAAGTACGTGAAGATGAGGCGGGTGATTCATCAGCTAGGTGAGCGCATGGATCGGCATTGGAGACCCTTTGATCCGAAACATCCAGGTAACTAACAAGCGACGATGATGGTAGGTCTGGGTATGGGCATGGGTTTGGGTGGTAGTACTTGATGACATTATTATTTTGTTTGTTTGAGACAATTTTATTTGGTTGTTTGTTTAATGTTTGTTATGGCCGGGTGTGCCGAGACATTTGACTTTAGACTTATTTAGCCCGTGTGGGAGGGGTGTGGTTGATTCCATACCCAATTTTAAATACTATTATACTTTGGTTGTTTGTTGGTTGTGTGTAGTTTTTATTATTTAGGTATGCTACAGGAAAACAGACAAAAAACAGGGGACGCTCTGTCGAAATTTCATTAGCCCGTATGGAAAATCCTTTCCATTTTACCCACCATACTTCATATGAATCTTATTATGAATCTTTTTATGATTCTTTTCACATTGAGGATAATGTGAGATTCAAGTGTGGGGATGGGAATTACTTTACCAATTGCTTGCTCAACCAATTATAAGATCCTCTAATAAAAAAAATTTGTACCAAACAAAGACTATTTTTATATGATAAAACCAAAAGAAAATCCAAAAAATTGTTTTGAAAATAACCAACTAAATATCTACTATATTCAAATATGTGAAAAAGTAAAAAGAAGTTTTGTAATATTGAGAATAAATTTGCGCAAAATATGACGTTTATATCCAATACCTCCGTTACTGTGAGATAAACCTCATGCCACATAAATATATTTTGGAAGCTTTGAGTGCGTCATATGTTTTGTGTGATTTAGAACGTGTCTCAATTGTTCATTTCAAGACCACAGAAAGCGTTGTATAATAAATAAGGTAATATTATCAGAAATTCTCTCAAACCATTCTCCAAAATTACAAAAAAAGAACCAACAACCTTACCAAAAACCTTACCACTTTATCCCTCTCACCGGTAAAATACAACACTGGTTTTTTACCGACAGACCTTAAAGAACTGAAAATGCATTCTTTCGATTTAAATTTCCTTTGCTGCATACATTTCGCAAAAACTAGTTGCCTCTAGAACTTAGGGAGATAATTTTTCTCTTTAGCAATGAGGTGAGGAAAAGTGGCACCAAGACAAACAAAGGCAACAAATTTTGTGGAGTTTCCCAAAACGCAATGAAAAGAAGATAAAAAAGATACAAACGATGTTTAGGATGCAGAAACTGGTCCCACCAAGGAAAGTGTAGAAAAAGTCAAACTCAGTCCCAAAACGAATATACCAAAATAATGAGGGTGGGGGCTATTAGGCTCTAAGACGAACGATCCATTAGGGTTAGGAGTTATCTTCAGAATAGAATTGAGGAAGAACTGATTCACGTTCTTGATAAAACTGGTCTTGACGATCTGAACTTAAAGGAGTCACTAGGTTTGTTTAAAAAAAATCAGCAATCGGGAGAAAATAGCTAACCATTGAAGACATCTTAAGACTCACCATCATTAACATTAACCCTTGAACCACCACAAAACACCAAATCCCTACTCTCTCAAAACGACCCATATTACCTTCTGATCTATGCAACCCGTCACAAAGGTGGAGATTTGAACTTGTTACAAGCTTATTTATCACATGTCACATTTTGGCTAAGAGTGTTCACATACATATATCACGGGTATGATCAGATACAAAACCGAGTGTGCGTGAATATTGTGAGAACGTGACGTTTTTCATAAATAGAAGCTCATAAAAACAAATCGCCTTTTTATATATCACTACATATATTATTATGATTTATGGTTGGTTATTTTGTTCTCATTTTCTTGAAACTCTTATGGGGATGTTTAAGCTATGGTACTGACTTGCTATTTTTAGGGAATATTTATAGGTAGATTGCTTGAGGACAAGCAAGGTTCAAGTGTGGGGATGTTTGATGTACATGGTTATCTTGCATTTATACTTTGATGAAAAATGTTTTATCACTTTAACTCAATAAATCTAGGTTGATGATTACCAATCATTCATGATTCACTCGTGTTCTTGGAGACTAGAAATGGTAAAAAGAATACTTTGATAACTTATCCAAGATAAAACATGGATCCTTATATTGTACATAGAAATGATGAGATATAAGCTATGATACGTTTCTCTAGTGTTGATAATTCTCAAATAACTTTGTAACACGATTGCTTAGGTTATCATACTAGTTAAAGACATCATATTTTAAAGGAATGTGTAATTATAACCTACTTCAATCAACCAAGGGGAGGTTGTGTGATAGACTATAATCACCCGAAGTTGTTAGAATTGGTATTTGAGAAATCGAAGTCAATCGTAATCTTTCTACTTTAGTAAACTACTTGCTTACTTAAATTGACATTCTCGTGGTAGACATGAAGTTAAGCAAGGGTTGACTTGAAAATTTGCATGCTACTTTCTTTTATGTCATAGGATATGTTCACTTAGAAATGAGGTGCTATTCTATCATACATTAATAAGGCAAGTTTATCACATGTTTACTTTATAATCATCAAGGAAGAATGGAGTGGATTCTTGATCTTAGATGGTAACCTTCATATAATTGAATTACTCATTTAGAATTTCTCTACTTGTTCACCTATATATTATACATATATGCTATTTTATGAAAGTTTAAAAAATTAACCCCTTTATGATTATCTTCTCCAATTAAGTTAAAACAAAGATTTATTATTAGAAATATTTGTGTCCACGGATCGATACTTAGTTCTTAACAATACTATTCTACATGTATGATAGGTACACTTGCCTATTTTGTGTGTGTTTAATCTTTTTCGTGCTAACTAAAACTCCACAAGAGATCTTGGCTTCCGAGGAAGTAAAGCACAACTTTCTTCCTCCCCGTCCGTTGTCTAAACCAACAAACAAGCGGGACGCAGGCAAGTAATGTGCCTTTCACAATGATATTGGACACCACACCAATGAAGGTATAACAACTCGGATTTGCTCAATTAAGATTTTATCCGTTACCCGACCCGTTGTATGTTCGTGACATTTTATCAATACAAATATCGCATTTATCGAGTAAATATTATTTTATTTTTTAATGTTTATTATATTTATTTATTATATATAAATTAACCTTAAAAGATATACATTTTTAACCCTAAACTAAACTTTAACCCTATTTTGTTTCCATCTCAATAGTCTAGGGACTAAACAACAAATTTTTTATATTATCATATCTTAACCCATTTACCCTTTAACCCAAACCCGTTTATCCGACATATCGCAACCTAAAACCCGTTTTGTTAACTTGACCCTTAATTTTCGTGTTTAACTTGGAATTGATCTAGGGGTTCTAATCTTCATACTATAGTCGGCCTATCGACACAGGAAATTAGGAAACGAGAGCGTGTTTGATACGTATTGCTTATATGAAAAAACTAACCTAACTTATATACATATTTATTTAAGTATTTTTATGTATTTTATATATTTAAAATCATATTATTTATGATAAAACTTTGATAAATAAAGTGGTATTTCAAAATAATGAAACTAATAATAAATTTAAAGTAATAATAGTTTTCGCAAGAACACACCCGATAATTATCAAATTCCCGAATCTCTATCTAGTTTTAGATTCGTTATTCAATTCGTATTTATTTCCGCAAATTATTATAATTAGGATTTCTCGTTGGTAATTCCCGAAGAACGTGATTTATCGCTTTCTTATCGAATTCATTTCTATCGTTTACTAAGTTGAGTATTTCACTCCCCTATCTACTTATTATATAGTATCCACAACTGCAACTGTGTGTATATCAGTTTGATGCCTAACTTGCTATTTGCTTATTTGCTTTATTTTATCGCATTCAGAGAGGTCCATCATAATAGTATGATCATACGACCGTTGTAGTGGCCGACGTCCAATCGCATGAAAATGGTTTCACCAACAACTCATTTTTGGTAACCAATGCCCGAGTCTCATGGTAACGGTTTAGCCCATTCTTTATTATCTGTTTGAATTGTGTACATGCTATGGCTTAGTAGTTTATCTCACATGAACAGTTTGCATTTTCTTTTATATATTATATTTTATTCAAATTAACTGGTGTTTTACTCACTCAACATGTGTTGTTGACAAAATTATTTCTATTTTATATGCATATGCAGGTCATTGAGTGAATTGATATCTGGAGTTGTTGAAGAATTTAGGATTGCTATGCTAGAAGAGATATAATCAAGACTTAGATTTGTATTTATTGTTTTGTTTAATGAGTTGTACTTTGTTATTTGATTTTATTTGAATATTTATTTAAATTAAATAGATATTGTCACCTTTAATTGTTGCATTATAGTACCTTGAGTGTTGTAAGCAATCAGCTCACGCCCCGACATTTTCGCCTTAGATTGGGGTGTGATTGAATGTTTCCAATTAAAGAAGCATATTGAAGATGCCGTTCAAAATGGAGATTTAGCTCACAAACTCAAGGATGCAAAAGAATGTAAAGGGGGCGGAAAAAAGGTGTCTGAAGTAGTCGTGATTCAGATTTGCAAAAGACAACGAACACTTGCATGGAACCAAGAGCATATGTTTCCCTCCTACCAACCCTCACAACAAAGTCACAACTCCGGTCATATTAGAAGCTGAGCTTAATGGTTTCCCTATCGATGAAGCTTGCATGGACTGTCGGGGGTAACAACAGAGGTTATGCATGAAAAATGCTTCCTACAGCTCCCCCAAGAAACCAAGAACCAATGACTCTCTTAAAAGTTTCGCTTGAGAGAAGATAGCTCCCCTAGGGAAGCTCACCTTAAACATTCGATTGGGAGACGAAGACCTCTCTCGAGTTGTGAAGCTTACCTTCACAGTGGTCATGTACCCATCTAATTACAATATACTCATCAGAAGAACCAGAATTACAACTTTTGATGCAGTAGTATCCACTGCCCGTGGCATGATGAAATTCCCCACCATGGGAGGAATAGCTACAATGGTACCAACATAAGAAGCTTTACTCATAAGATGACCTTGTCCAGGGAATACACATCAATCCAGCTTACCCTCAACAAACCATCAAAGTCAACCATAAACTTCCCTCTCAGACCACAAGTAAGCTTGTAACTTTATTACAAAAAAGTAAAGATGTTTTTTCATGGTGTCCAATTGACATGACAGGGGTTCCAGAGGAATATGCTGAACATTCCTTGAACATCTCAATCACATATAAACCATTCGCTCAAAAGAAAAGAAGTCTGGCTGCTGAAAGAAGCTTAGATGCCTGCAACGAGGTGGACAAGCTTGTTAGAGCCGATATACACCGAGAGGTAAGATATCATTCTTGCATTGCTTACCCCGTTATGGTTAAAAAAGCTGATGGATCTTGGCAAATGTGTATGAATTTCAAGGATCTTAAAAAAGCTTGTCCCAAGGATAGCTACCCCCTATCTGAGATCGACTGGAAGGTAGATTCCCTTACAGGCTTCCAATACAAATGCTTCCTGGATGCTTCCATGGGCTACCACTAGATATGTATAAAGGTTGAAGACAAGGAAAAGACCACATTCCACACCGATAGAGGAATCTTATGTTACCAGAAGATGCCCTTTGGCTTGAAGAATGTTGGAGCTACATACCAGCATTTGATCGATAACACCTTCCCGAACTAAATTGGGAAGAACATGGAAGCTTATGTTTACAATTTGGTCATAAAAAGCAAAAGTGAGAAAGACATGCTTAATACATTGAAGAAACATTCCAAAATTTGAGAAGCGTCAACATGAAGATCAATCCAGTTAAATGCTCATTTGGATTCGAAGATGGTAAATTCTTGGGTCATTTAATTGATAAGCAAAGCATAAAATCTAACCCAAGTATGTATAAGTTGTCCTTAATTTACACTCTCCAAAAACAAAGTAGGAGGTTCAAAGCCTAAATGGTAAGATCGCTGCACTTAAGTGATTTCTTTCATAGTCAGCATTAATATCCTTACCCTTCTTTAAAACTTTGAAGAATTGTATTGGCAAAAAATATTTTTAATGGACTAGTGAAGTAGAAGCAGCCTTCCTAGCCTTGAAGCATCATCTAGCTTCCTTGCCTGCTTTGGTAGCTCTTCAAGAAAGAGAAGTGATTACAGTTTACCATTATGCAGGAAGGGAAGCTATCAACTCAGTGCTTATTGTGGAACGTGAAAAAGTTCAAGTGCCAGTATACTTAACCAGTAGGGCATTACGAGAGCTATGCTCAATTACATGTCCATTGAGAAGCTGATTTTAGAACTCGTTCACACATAGAAAAGGATAAGAAGATACTTCCAAGCTCAGCAGGTGAAGGTGTTCACAGAAAAGCATAAAAGATCCATCTTGGAAAGCCCAGAAATTGCTGGAAGGCTAGCCAAATGCGCAATCGGCATAGGTGAACACAACATAGCTTACAAACCTACAAGGCAATCAAAGCGCAAGTCTTGGCTGATATTCTAATTGAAACACCAGAAGAACCTATGGAGGTGAATAGGATGGAAGAAGGTGAACCTATCATCCCCTTAGGGAAGTTGACACTCTATACAGATGGAGCTTCAAGTATAGAAGGTTCCGGAGCTACCGAATTTACCTATGCGCTCTGACTAGAGTTACCTTGTACAAACAATGAAGCTGAATTCGAAACTCTAATCGCAGGGATTCGCCTAGCAAACATGATGAATATCCAAGAGCTAAGTGCCTTTGTTGATTCAAGATTGGAGGCAAGCCAAGTAAATAATGAATTCATAGCAAGAGAACCTTTGATGTTGTAGTATAAGTAGAAGGTCAAAGAGCTCATGAAAGAATTCAAAAGATATAGCTTAACTCAGGTATCCTGAACCAGGAACAAGCAAGCTAATGCCCTAAGTAAGCTAACTTCACTGACCTTCGCTTACTTAACAAAGAAGGTACTGGTGGAAGTTTTAAAGAGCCCATCAATCGACGAACTTGAGGTACAAGACATCATTGAAGAGGAGGGTACCACTTGGATGACCCCCATATTTGAGTTTCTCAAAGAATGGAAGCTTCCCACCAATTAAAGAGAATCCCTGAAGCTCAATCTTAAAGCTAAGAAATATGTGATGGAAGATGATGTCCTATACAAGAAGGGATTTTTGAGCCCCTTGCTATGATGTGTGGGACCAGATCAGATAAATTATCTTTTGAGAGAAGTGCACGAAGGCATTTATGGGACACATTCTGTTCCAAGGTCGGTGGTAACAAGGTTAATGAACCTTGGATACAATTGGCCAATAATGCACATGGACTCCATGGAAGTTATCCAACAATGTGAAGCTTGTCAGCTCCATGCTCCGTCAAAACAAACCCAAAGCACAACTTGGTACTCATCATTGTTTCTTGGCCATTTCACAAGTAGGGAATAGACATTGTTGGTCCCTTCCCCGAGGCAACTGGGAAGGTAAAGTTCCTACTGGTACGTGTTGACTATTTTACCAACTGGCCAGAAGTTAAGGCCCTAGTTTCCATAAAATGGAAGTAGGTAATAAGCTTCATATGAGAAAACATAATTTGTAGATATGGGATGCCAGGTGAATAGTGACGGATAATGGGAAGCAATTTTCCGAGAAACCATTCAGCCTTTGGTGCAAGGAGTTGCAAATCAAGTAAGTGTTTAGCTCAATAGAATACCCCCAATCAAATGGCCAAGTTGAACGAATGAATCATAGTATCGTGGGAGGTATCAAGGCAAGATTAGGAAGGTATGGCAATAATTGGATAGAGGAGCTTCCAAGTCCTTTGGGTTATCCGAACCACGGAGAAAAAAAGTCATTGTAAAACACCCTACAACCTCATCTTTAGCTCAGAAGCTGTAACCTTGCGAAATTAAGGGTAAATTCAAGAGGGGTGAGAAACATATATGAGGAAGCCAACGACTCTGAGGTTCTGCTCAACCTCGAACTCCTGGAAAAAGCTCGTGAGCAGGCTGCCATTGAGGAAGTCGGATATGAAACGAAGCTGGAAGCCTTCTATAACACAAGAGTAAGAAATGAAGTATTTAGGCCTGGAGACTTGGTCCTGAGAAACAACGAGGTCAGCAAAAAATCCGACACGGGAAATTTAGGACCTAAATGGGAATGTCCCTATGTATCAAAGAAGCTCATAGAGGAGGATCCTACAAGCTCAACGACATGGAAGGAAAGAAGGTTCCATGTCACTGGAGCGACAAGCACCTCAAAAAATTTTTAGTTTGGACAACAATTCAAGGTCCTTGTAATAGTTGTTTTGGTCCATTAATATTGACAAAATCAATGAATGATGATGCGTTTTGAGTAACAAACTTTTTTATTATCCTATCTATGGGTGAGCCCCTCCAAACTAGGCTCCATGAGATCCAACGTTGTTCCTACTCATGTAAAGGGTTGAGCTCCTAGGCCATATCGCTCAATAGGTAACAAGACGCTATATCTTCCTATATACATGGTGAGTCCCTAAAACAATACAACTCAATGGAACACTTAGAAATATATTATATCCATGAAAAGAGACCAACCATCTCTTACCAACTAGCTCCTCAAGTACTAAAAAGCTAAGAAGCTTATCAAATCGATAAGCTCAACAAGCTTAGGACTTGTGTAACAATATACCACAATACGAGTTAAGTAAAATCTTGTGGACTGACAAGCGGATATGATAAACTTTGCATTGGTTCTTAGTTACCAAGCTAAGGAAGTGTGTTTGCAGCATCCCTCCTTAACACTGTTTCAAAGACATTGCAAAAATAACAAACAAGCATACAAGTTAAGTAGATAAAATAAACTACGAAACTAGCATATAAAACATTAAAGACGCCATCCTATGGTGCAACGTAGATTACAAGCAATAAGATAATAATTGTATACGCCAAAAATGGATTACATAACCAAAACATAAAGAAGCTTCACACACGAAGCTTAAAGATAGTAAAGTGTTTAGGCTAAAAAAGGCTTACAACATCAACCAACAAAGAAGCTTCACAAACGAAGCTTAATAAAAACAAAACAACTTATCAACAGTAGCATTTTCACCATCACCACCCGAAGTTTTAGGTGAATCAACAATGTCATCATAAGAATCTTCATTGGTGGAAAGAGAAAGGGTATGCTCAACTTATCGCAGCGGGGAAGGGGTTCACTCAGAGTCATCAACCTGAGAAGGAGTAACCTGAACTTCCTCTTCATCCTTGTCAGCTGCTTGGTCAGCTGGATCTTCAAACTCATAACTAGCTTCATTACCCTCATGGCCCTCTTCAGAACTAGACTTCTCTATAATCTTACTAACCATGGCTTTAATTACCTGATGTTCCAGCTCCTTCTTGAGACCTTCCGGCTCAATAGCTTGAAAAACTGAGAAAGGAATGTTATGGCGGCGAGCAACGGATTTAAGATAATGGAAGGTTTTTATTTCCATGGCTCTCACAGAAGCTGCAAAATCAGTAGATGCATGGGGCTGATAGTTTGAAGGTCCCTCAAGGGGATGACCAACTCGGCATGCCTCAAAACCAATAGACAAGCCATGATGACGGCCATGAGCAATGACCCTTTTATAAACTTCACCAAGGGCCGAGTTAAATTCACCACTATGCAAGAGGTAGAAAACAACATGACTAATACCATGCGCAAACATCAAACTCCTTTCAGAGAAAATATCATTAACTTGGGCTTGGAGATCAGCAATAGTAACGGAAGAAGCCAACCTCTCATCAACCAACTTCTGCTTCTCAGCTTCCAGCTTTTCGCGCTCAACAACTAGCTTCTTTTTCTCCTCAAAAAGCGAGTTCCTCACTTGACTAACCTTCTGACACAGTTCATATGGATCCTTGGCATAAGCTTCCACCATACCACGCTCATCTTCAGTAGAAGCCTTGGCAACAGCAAGATCATGAACTAAACATTGCTCATGAGCAGTGAAGATCACAACCTTCTCATTCGCCTCAACCAAGGCACCCTTTAACTTCACATTCTCTTCCTCAAACTTCGTGATCTCAATAGGTGCGTAACTCCACCGGCCCATACCCTCAGAAACTAGGGCTAACAAATAAGGCAAGAACTGAAAATTCCGGCCCATTAGTTCACTATCACTTAAACCCACAACAATAACCTTCTCACTTGGAGGAATACAATGAAGCAAGATAAGGTGAAGGTTAGAGGTAGCAACTTAAAAATCCTGCAAGAGAAAAAAACTCCATAGCACTGATCTTTGGCATATAAGGAAGGTGAAGGTCAGACTCGAATGACATAATAAGCATGAAAACAAATAAGGAACATACCTTTATCATCAACAAAAATCTTGGTTTCGTTGTGAGAATTAGTCCACTTGGTTCTCAGACCCAAATATACCAAAAACTACTCGAGAGAGGTACGAAGCTTTCAACTCATAGACCGAAGGCTCTTGAGGAAGGTAGTGTCAAGTGTTGGGTTTTAACAAGATTATAAAAGTCATATAAACCCATTTATATGAAAACGCAGTGGATAATTAAGTTTTAAATCTAGTTAATAAGATGAATATAAAAAAATTTATATATGCAAAACCAAAGCCCTGGATCCATATACGAATTTGCATGCTTACCAATAAAACAACCATAGGGTGTTCTTAGCATACTACCTTCAAGAGTCCAAGAAAATGAAGAAGGTGAATATATGAAAGGCGAATCTTCAAGATAGAAGAACATCAAGCTTGTATACCCTTTAAGCTTCCAACAAACACCCTTGTTATGCTAGGATTTTCACTCAACAACACCCTCTTGTTCTTGCTTCCCTTGTCCGAAATTAGAGAGAGGAAGAAGAGAGAGTATTTTGCTTCTTGTGTGTGTGAGAGAGAAAGAAGAATGCAACCAATGCACCTCTCAAGTTAACCAATAGATTCTTGTGCATGTCTTGTATAATGGATATAATTAAGCGAGGAGAAAGAGGAGGGAAAAGATGGGCAGCCAAAAAGATTCCCTCCCAAGTATTTCAAAATAAAATACCTATCAATACTCAAGTTATATTATTTAAGTATAATGCAAAAACCAAAATGCTTTGCATGTTGTTATTTAACCAACTTAAATAACATAGTACATGCAAAATGCAGTAAGTCTTGCATATTGTTATTTAACCAACTTAAATAACATTATAAGTAATATGAAAAATGCAAAATCTCTCATAACATAAATTATCCATATAATTTATTTATTACACAAGTGCAAATATTTAGAAACCCAATTTTCAAATATTTTAAATGTTGATATTTATTTGTTAGATCATATCTTAAATAAAAATCGTGGTGTTTGTCTAGCTTGTTATTGGGCATGACCCAATTTGGATCATAACGTACTAGCCACATCGATTACAATATGTGTCCTGGGCAGACCGAGTCCAACATCAAGCTCCTCAGCCTTCAGCTCAGGTGTATTCAAAGTAAGTTCATGCTTCCTCCAAACTGGAGAGAAAGGCAGGATAGCATTGGACCCAAAAAAGAACCTATCTTTCCAAGGAGACGTGAGACAACAGTGCTTGAAATCAAACCAGCCTCACACTGAGTCTTCTCCACGGTAAACGAATTCTCATTCTTCACTAACTGAAAAAATCACCGATACATAGGCAGAGAAGGTTCATAACCCAATGAATGACAAATGATTTCAAAATGTAGAACCCTAGATACACCAACTTAAGCCAATTATCCGCAGAAAACGTTGTAATACTCCAACACACTTAGAAAAAACTTCAAGAAAGGATACCGAAGGTTCGAATGATCTAAATAGCTAGTATTCAAGGAAATCTTACCTTTTGGACGACACGAAACATGAGTACAAGGGTTAGGATGTGTAGGCTTCAAATCGGCCCCAATGCCATATCTAAACAAAATCGACTGGGTCAGTTTCAAGAATTTGGTAGCCATATCGCCCTTAGAACCCATAATCGGCGACAGAAATAGGAAGAACAGTTTATGATAAATCAGAAGAAAGATCGCCGGAAATTTAGGAGAAGTCACAATTGAGGAATGGAGAAGAAAATTAATGGCGGTTACATAAGTTATAAAGAAGAAATTTTGAAATTCAAATCCCAAAGAGTAGGGACAGGTGGAAGGCCAAGATTAACTTAGGCTACAGCTGTAACCGTCAGCCCTATGATGGCTTACTGACACAAAGGTATAATCGGTTAGGTGCAGCAAGAAGCAGCCATAAAAAACTGATAAAATAAATATTATCCTACATGTCACTATGAAGCTTACAGCATCCATCCTAATGCTTCACAAACAAAACACTCAGGATGCTTAGCTCAGCTTCCACCTTGACGCCTCCCAAATGAAACAATAAGGATGTTTAGATTCAGCTTCCATCCTAATGCTTCACAAAAAAACGCTTAGGATGCTTAGCTTCCATTTTCCACCCTGACGCCTCATGAACGAACAATAAGGATGTTTAGCTTCCATCTTTTATACCACAAGTCAAGGAAACATTTTCCAGCTCTTGGGCTCCCCGTTAACGAAGCCCAACACAGCAAAACAAGTAACTCCTGGTCTAGGAAGAGGCATGCCGCTGAGCTCAAATGCATTGAACACCCAGGTGGGAAATAACAAAAAAGAGTTGAGTCACAACCCCGTCATTACAAATCAAAATATTTCTAACTGGGGGTGATGACTTGGGTACCCTTAGCCACCTACAATCTTAATTATAGAAACGCAGCTCACAAGCAGGGAAACTTATGAACTAAAGAGCAGCAAACATCATCATCATCATCATCATCATCATCATCGTACTCAGTATATCCCACCAATAACCAAGCTATGGTAGGGTCTGAGGAGGGTAAGATGTAGACAGCCTTACCCCTACCCCATAGGGATAGAGAGGCTGCTTCCGATGAGACCCCCGGCTCGATAGTAGTTTTGCATCAAGCCTTGAACATAATGCACATAGCACACAATCATCGGGACACCGGCTGATTGGTGCATGTACCATTGTCTTTCGGCTATCAACGCCACCACATGATGCATGATTATCCTTCCGCCACTTTTAACGTTATTTTCACGAGATTAGTAAAATAACGTTAAAATTAGTGCAATTTTACTTTTCCCCACCCGAGGGTTCACACATATATACATTATATGTGCGCACCGCAAGCAGGGCGAAAAGAGCAGCAAACATAAGCTGCCAAATGGGGAAGCTTGACACTTGCCCAACAAGTCTCCTAAGTTGACTAAGAAGCTTATGCTACAGTAACTTTAAAAAACGTCATCACTGTTCAAAAGATGATACCTGCCTAAAGTAAAAGCAATTACAAGACAAAATAAAAGTTGAGTGCAGCTTACACGGAAATGGCATATGCCCAGTCTGCACAATATGAAAGGAGAGCTGACCATTTCTACTTAAGAAGCTTCAGCTTATTCTCTCTCTACATACTCCTAATATATCTCTGGTATCATATCATTGATTCTCACGCCGGAGGTTGATCGTAGGAGGCCCTCTTCTACAGTGAGACTAACAGTTGTGTTTTCTTTGATTCTTAGCAGGTTAGGAAGCTTCGATAGGATCATACTCTTGAACCACCATACTCTCTTTGTGTGCTATATATGTTGTTGCGAAAACAATCAACTGAATATATTAGGTATATATAAAATTTAAAAACCAATACTATCTTAGTCTTGGGATAAAAATGCTCCAAACGTTAATAATCCTGTGTGTATAGATTGGTTTGGGGTGTTTTTGGGCCATACCTATAACCATTATTGATATGTTGGTTTCGCTAAATCATTTTTGAAAGTTATGGGTCGCTTAACCATAACCAAAACAATGTACCTGAATATTAAAAGTTTGGTACCAAATATTACAAAAAAAAAGTTACATAATTTGACAATATGTAAAATCTCTAATATAAATATCAAACATTCGAAGAAACCACATTATATAACAAAAGTGAAATTCAAGTTAATTCGATAGAAATAGTTGAACCAAAAAATCAACGCGGTATAATCTGGCAATATGTTTGTGGAAGTTAATCCTAAACATTTTATCAACTAAAAAAATGGTCGGTTCAGTTATGGCAGGTTAGGAAATATCTTTTACCAAAACTAACCTTCATTTGGTGGTTTTTGAAAGCACGGTGGAGAGAGAGTCAATCCATACCAATGATGACGTCAAAGCTACCCATTTGAATGGGAATAAGGTCATTGGAGAACTTTTGCCCGTTAAGAGTTAGCGTGCAATCACGAATAACGTATTTAATAGTGATCGAACTACCATTAGTTATCTCTACCACATCAAGTATGTATTCAATATCAAAGGAAATACAGCTCCTATCGGTTCCTGAATCAAATAATACTGAGGCATGGTGCTTATTAGCTAGAAACGTACCGTTCACCACATCGTTCGAGTTACAGGATTGATGAGAATTGATGGTGAAAGCTCGCCCTTGAATTCCTTGAGGTGCTTGGGTTGGGTTTGAGGAGTTAGAGGAAGCGTGAATTGAGGTACTTGGAGTTGGTAAGCTTGGACCTGATAGACTTGGAAGGTGTAGTAGCGAGTCGAGGACATGCGTTGTTGAGGTGATTTGGGTCTCCGCAATTGTAGCTAGCCCACTTGAGGTTGGTAAGATTGGACATGATTGGCTTGGGAGGTATAGTAGGGTTGTGGTGCAACATAGGCTTGGTGGGCTTGAGCGAGTCGAGGACATGCGTTGTGGAGGTGACTTGGGTCACCGCAATTGTAGCAAGCCCACTTGGGGTTGGTAAGCTTGGACTTGATAGACTTGGGAGGTGTAGTAGGGTTGTGGTGCAACATAGGCTTGGTGGGGTTGAGCGAGTCCAGGACATGTGTGGCGGAGGTAATTTGGGTCACCGCAATTGTAGCAAGCCCTAACGGGAGTAATGATTGAAGCAGGTGAGATGGCTCGGGCGGGTTGGTTTGATGGTGCGAACCGAGGTGGAGCGGCTTGCACACGAGGTGTTTCTTGGAAGAGGTGACCGAACCGGTGGGAATTGGTGCCCACCCAACAAGTGAATTGGATTGGATGGTGGCGGGCAAATGTTATAGTACAGGTGTGGGCCGATGTAGGGCTTCTTGTTTGGATGGGCTTCCATCATTCCCTTAGCAATACGGGATGTCATGCTACTTCCAGAGTTGCCAGTGCGACGATTACGGTTGATGAGGTGGGAACACATATTGCAAGGATGAGATGTGTAAATTTCATGGGACTCGGGTATGTGTTGTGAATATATGAGTTTGCGTAAATTGATACTTGTGAATTTTATTTATAATTTGTGGTTAAGATAGCGTTTGAGGTTGAAAATTTTATCACTTATGAAACTTAAATATATATATATATATATATTAACATAACTTAAAATGAACCACTATGGTTCCTTTCAACAAAATGAAAAGTATCAAAAACCAAATAAAATTCGTTGTTGAACTATCCATGTATCACCACGGCTTGAATTCAACAAAGTTAATTAAGATCGAAGAGGGGCGGGTGTTGAGGTAGATGGTTGAAGTAATTCGGGAACCACCCCGTATTTACATACGTCACCCATCTATTCAACTAAAACACAATACGGAAAAACCTAGTTTAGCCACAAACCATCGTGAATTCGGTTAATAAATTAAGGGTGTGATCGTCACATGACCATGTTTGGTACAATAAGGGTAGTAGATTCATGGACATTTGGTGTGATATGATTTTCCTTAATAAGTTTCACACCCTCACCGAACCCTTTAGGGTAGTAGATTTGTGAAACACTTAAATGTAAAATATTTGGTGTGAATGATCTTGATGAGTTATTTGGAAAGATGAATGAAACTATAGAATTGCATGAGGAACCGGTGAGCAAGAAGAATCTTTTGGTGATTGTTGGTATGTAGGGTTGTAAGTGGTTTAACGTGTCTTTTTTCATGGGGTGGTTCAAGAGGTTCATGAACCACGTTTCGAGCCCACTTGGCCGAAGTTTAACCGCTTATTGGTTCTGAAGATGAATTGCCTCCTAGGTTGTTTTACTATGGCTTGTGAGCTTTAGTAGAGGAGACGCTGAAGCCGAAGCCGTTGGTTGTGTTTTATGCAAGGCTTTAACTACCACGTTATTTTAGCTAATGTGGTTGTGAACACTAGAGGCTATGCATACGTTTGTTGTTATAGGGTGTTTCTTATTGTCTTTGTATGAAGTACAATTAATTAAATGCTGCTACTTTGTAACACCAAAGCATGTGATAATTATGGGTTTTTTTTATTATGATTATAGTCAATTTTGAAAGAACTTATTGTCAACCTCTTTCAGATATGAATCTATCTGATTCATAAGGGAAGAACTTGTATCAATATCTCAATTTCAATTCAAACATGGGTTTGATTCACACTTCATGTTCTGAGAAATTTTTATCATCCGAAAAGAGGAAAAAACAGAATCTTTGTCTAAAGAAATGCGTTGAGAAAGGGCAGATGTATACGTAAAGCGTCTGTAGGTGGCTTTTTAAGTCCGCCGTCAAATCCCAGGGCTCAACTCTCGATAGGCGGTGGAAACTACCAAGCTGGAGTACGGTAGGTGCAGAGGGAATTTCGGCTGGAGCGGTGAAATTCATAGAGATCAGAAAGAACACCAACGGTGAAAGCACTCTGGTGGGCCAACACTGACACTGGGAGACGAAAGCTAGGGGAGTGACAAGGAACATTATTTGTGCTTTATTTTCTTGAACATGAGGGGTAAACGAACATGAGCTTGACTCGCTAAAAGCTCAATTGAGCGATATTAAAAGAGTTTGAGCTTATGTTTTAGCCTTAAAGTAAGATTGTTTAACAAACAAGCCTAAGCTAGAGTTTGCTTGAGAGGATAAACAAACCTATTATTTGTGTAATTTGTATTAAATATACAATCTTATACAATTGATTATATGTTCAAATATTATTAAAGATTGATTAATTAAGAAATCCTCAAATTGAAAAATAAACCCTAGAAAGAAAGATGGTGAAATTGGATTAGCAAACACCTTTGTCAATATGGGATTTCGTTTCAAAGTTGAAAATGAGAAAAAACAACTTAGAATTACATGAGGGAAGTTCGTGCTAAAGGAGAATGGATGAAGTCAATAGTTTGTAAAAGAAGGGTGTTGAGGATGTCTAAAAGCTTTTTTATAAATGTTTAAACAACTCCTTTCTAATATAAAATAGGTTAAACAAGCCCAAAAAGCCCATAAAGAACAAAATAATCATTTTTTGACAAATCTGGTAGCCCATCCACGCTGCTACCAGCGGCCATGTAGTCTAGCCTGGTCGTGCGGCGTGGCCAGCCTCAGTCAACACACATTTTTCGCTTTTTGACTCGTTTAACTTAGTATATGCACACCGGCTCTAATTCGATCCCCGTTTCAGGCTCGTTTCGTTTTCTTTGAATCGTTTTTATGCTCTTCAACCGCGGGACCTAAAATAATCAAAAACATGTTATTTCAGGCAAGAAACAATCGATAATTGTTAACGTTTAAGCATAAAACAAACACAAAAACGGGATAAAACGCTACATGTTTTGCAACACGTTAGTGTGAAAGGTTTTCCTCAAAAGTGAAAGAATGCACTTGACCGATTAACTATTACCTAGTACAAGTTTTGAGCTTTGAGAGTGTGATCATGCAATTAGACAACTCAAGTGTACAACAACACAGGGTCTTAAGGATCATGTAAACACTCACACATGCACACAAGTTTAACCCGAAGACCCCGTTGTTGATTATATTAATGCCATAGGTAAAATAAAGTTCCAACACAAATCATACGTCAAGTATTGACAAATTATCTCATCACATAACACGTCTACAACTTCTGAATTCATGAGACAGATTTTAACATGCAAAGATGTATTTTATTTACTATGCCAATCCTAGAGTTAAATTAATAAAATATTACTAGGGTAAGTTACATTTCTTAGGTCTCTTAAACTATTTTTGTTATCGTATTCTAATGTACGCAAAGATGATGAAACTTTTATTAATTGAAAAACAAATACTAAGAATGCGGCTAGGGTTTGTTATTAATGAGTAGAAAAAGTAGTACATAAACAAATAAAGAGAGACAAATATATTGAAAAGCAATCAAGGTAAACTATCTAAATGAGCTTAGAGCCAAGTCCAATATAAAAGTGCCATACTTTAATACGCCAAGTCCAATATAATATTACCAGGGTAAGTTACATGTCTTAGGTCTCTTAAACTATGTTCGTTACAGTATTCGAATGTACGCACAAATGATGAAATGTTTTTTAATTGAAAAACAAGTACAGAGAATGCGGCGAGGGTTTATTAATAACTCACGGCTTGTAGCTTTTCGTTCCAAAATCTGCGTGTCCTATATTAGTACATGTTTTGTTAATAAAACTTAGCTTAAGTTTTTGTTTATAAGAGTCTTTTATTAATCCTAGTCTAATGTCCACACAAGCACATAAGCAAGTAAGTTTCTATTAAGTTAACGAATACATCTAGTTCGGTTTTTGTTAACTATTGTTTTAATAACTAAATAATTTAATAAGAAAATAAATTAAACAATTATAAAAAAATATTAAACTTTCAGTTGCTGGAAAGAAAATATTAATTTATTATTTTTCATGGATTTTGTCGGTTTTGTCGGTTTCGTCGGTTTCGTGTTTAAAAAAGAACCGTTCGGCTTTTTGTATAAACCACCATTTTTAAATCTTGAAAGATACTTGTTACATACATATTAGTCAAGTTTTAGAAGTTACTTTACCAAATATGTTATTTTTATTTTCGTTAACATTTTCATAAAATAACAACTTTTTAACGTTTTCGTGTCGATTTTCGTGACACGAACCGTTTAGAACTAAGTTTTGTTATCTTGTCCTCTTCTCATATATTAACTTATGTTATATATGAGTATTTTACAACTTTAGGGGCTGTTCTAAAACAGTCCCTAAGAGTTGTGTCGGTTTTGATTAAAAAGCCGATTTTTCGTCCGTTTACGTTACCGACAAGTTAATTAAATTGAACAAGTCTATATTAATCATCTAATATACTAATCACACATATAAGGACACATAATTCACCATAAATTTCAATTTTGATCAAATCATTTCGCAAGACACGTTTAACCCTATTTTCAAGCTTTTAGTTCATATTCTAAGTTTATTAATAATGTTACTAATCAAGTTTTGTTATTATTATATGAACGAATATCATATTAATACCTAAATTTCCAGGTTCAATCATCATGTCATTTACGTTTAAGTTCAAGTAGTTCATTAACCAATCAAATTATGAATTTCCTAAGTTTTTAACTAACAACGTTTCCTATTATAGTAACTTTTAATTTTTGATAATTTATCCAATTCAATTTTCCTACTTTGATTAAGTACAATTCTATGTTTCATTCAATTAGTTTGAGAGGGTTTCATGCATCCTAAGTGTTCTACACAATTTTGTTCTTTCAATTTATCATTCATAAAAGTTTCCTTATTTAGTAAGTTGTTGTCCATTTTAACCAAAGTGTTAACTAATCCATGCTTCTAATCATGCACCCTATCTTAGTTCAAAGTTGTTATTAATCATATATTGATCACATTCATCACAAGTATCCACATCAAAATCAAAGATTCAACTTTTCTTAAATTAAAGTTTCCTTATTTAGCAAGTTTATAATTTTAACAATCATCTTCAAGTATTGTTCTTCAAATTAATAGATTATGAATCTTCTAACATACAACATATCCTCAAACTTAAATCAGTATCAATCAATATCACTTTCTATCTTTTTAAATTCATCAAAATCATCAATTTACCCAAGTAATCCAAAAATCCTAAAACTGCAAAAATTAAGAACAAGTTCTTGCCAATTTCAGTTTCAACACAAGTAATTCATTAGATTATGTTCATACCATTAATCTTATTGATCATTAACTGCCCAATATCCATTCTAATATCAAACTCAATCACCAAGTTCATTCAAACAATCAAAAGATCAACAACACTTAATATCCAACTTAGCAATCAATGTATGATCCTTGTGATGAACATATGCATGTGTAAGTGGGTTTAATCCTTCCACCAACACATACATACATAACTACGGTTCATACATACACACATTACCATCCATAATTTCAGACTTTCAAGCTTTAATTAAACTCAAGAACAACCAACCTAATACTTTCAATCCTAAAATCAACCTTAAATCAAAACTTACTTGGAGATTTGAAAGATGAGAATGGTGATGTTATAGGTGTGAGAGTGGTGTTTTTCTTTCCTAGTCTCTTCCTATCTTGCTTGTTTCTTGATTACTTCTTCATGGATCTTTTATTATTGATTGAATGTGTTTATGATAATTTGAATTTTGAGTGTGTGTATATGTGTGTGCTTGAGCCGTAGATATAGAGAGAAAGAGAGATGAGTGTGATGATGATTAGGCCAACACATGTGGGTAATGATTAGGGTAATCATCATGGGTTTTGTTGTTGGATGTTGATTGTATGAGAAGGGAGGAGAGGAGGTGAGGTGTTGGGGTGAGGTGTCATGGGGGTGAGAAAAATGTGGGTTTTTAAACAATAATCTAAGTTTCCGTTTTAACGTCTAACGAATTTTAGATAATCAAACGATAACTGTTTCTAATATTTTTTGTCAGACTTTGAACGAAATTGGATTTTAGATAATACAAGCCTAAAAAAACTAATTTTTGGAAATTGTTGACGTTGGGTCCTTACCGGGTCGTCCACCGACACTCGGTTACTTATTTTGTAATTTTTGTGATTCAAGCTTTCTAATATTAAGTTTATACATTGTCTCTACTACTTTAATATGTATTATAATTTTTCGAGATTATTTAGCCTCTTTTAGGATTTATTTACTTTTTGACTCGTTACCCGATGTTATTCCATGTCAGGCTCGTTATGTGGCGATTTTTGCACTTTTTGTTGACTTTGAAACGTCTAGATCACTAATAAAGAAGATTTTTCTCATAATGATGATATTTTATTGCTAATCAAGATTAAATTAGTCGCGGTTTAGGCTAATTTTTAGCCGGGTGTCACATTCTCCCATCCTTTAAGAATTTTCGTCCCGAAAATTTAGGAGATAGTACTCGAGCCTGATCTTACCAGAGATAGATGAAGGTATATTCATGTTTTAGATATTTTCAAGTGAACCAAGTCTTGAATTCCACTTGACTTTGACTAACTTGATTAAATTTCGCCTAAGCTTATCAATGTTCTTATTCATAACTTATGTTGGTTCTTTCTATGAATCGAATCATGATGTCCACATGGACTCTTGTTGATAGGAATGATTAGCGATTTGTCATATAGACATTTCCTTAAATTTAATAATGGAACTTGTCACTTATTCTACTAATTGTCGGAGGTAATTCGAGCCTACACACAATTGTACGAACTCCATTGGCGATTTTGAAAGAGTCAAATATAATGAAGACTCAATATCCCTCTAGCTTAGCTTAGTAATGTGATTATTGACGAATTTTGTTTCCTTATAAGACTCCTAATGGTGGGATTGTAATACTGGAAGATAATTTCTTAAAGAAGATAAGCCAATGGTAGGCGAGTATTTCATAGGTTCTTGGAGAGTTAACCCAATCTTGACATAGAAAGTCCTATTAGAGTTCAAATGCACCTACAAATTCACAATTATTTTCCGGACCATAATTGTCAATTTACCTTACAAGATTACTCTAGTATTTTTTCCACTAGGAATCAATTATTTTCTCCATCTTATATTTTTCCTAATGGTTAGAGAATGAACTAATCGTTTTTCTATTACCTAGAGAGTGTCGTGTTTACTTAGGTTTTTCTGGGATTTTGTTTATGAAATCTTTGATGAATTGAGAATACAGACTTATGTGTTCGTCTAATACTAATTCACATAAATCTTCATATCGAGGCATCTAAACTCTATTCAATCAGTTTTAGATTTCTCTTTATTCAAGGCTTTCTCTTGTACTTTTCCAATCTGTGTTGTAAGACTTGTTTGTAACGTTAATCCCAACGTACATATATGTGAAGGCTTTTCTTTTCTATTCAATCATTAGTTACAATATTCATTTTACCAACGTGGTAACAAATTTCGCAATTGTAATCATTGAGTAATCCTACTTCAATGGGCTACCCCATTTTGAGTTCCATTTGATCTACAACACATAGAAAACCCTTATGGTTGGTGTATACTTTGTTCTATAAAGGGGGTTTCTTCAAGTCTTAAGAATACAAATGTCAACTCCTAGCTCAAAATGTGAGTTGTATAATGCTGCTTGTGAACATTGAGTTATCATGATGCATAGACTATTATCTTTTGTCTTTCTGCATAAGCATGCATACAAGACCTAAGCGTAAAACATCACAATTACTATAAATCTATGTGCTCCTTATGGGAAGGTCAAGATAGTGCATTACATAATTTTTGCTTTGTAATTGATAAGCTTCCTCTTATCTTATTGTTTCAGGCCTATTTCTTATCCTTTTGGGTTAATGTCATCAAAGGCCAAGCTAATCGTAACTAAACATTTCCAATAATTCCCATTAAGCCCTTAAATTTTCGCATTTCGGTAGGAGACCTTGGTGTTTCCCAATCCTTAATTGCTTCTATCTTTAACACACTTATATTTATACCATGAATTTCCTAATTATAGGAATCATATTTAGAGAGTAATTTTTCATTCTTTAGCTATTATCAATTCAATTCAAAGTGTTGTTCCTGAATTTTCTTGGTTCATGAATAAATGTGCTTATATCATCCAAGTAGAATTTGCATAACTTATTCATGATATTCGAGAACATTACGACTTATTTTTCAATTTGACCGTTATGACTTACAAACTTATAATGGTCCTATCGTGTTTCTAGAATGTCCTTTAGAAAGTCTTCTTCTATTGATATCTAGTTGGTAAATTGATCTTCGGGTATAGATCAGGTCCTCCTTGAAACTAATCAAATAGATCATCAATTCTCGATAATGGACATCGAATTCTAATGGTCAGTTTGTTCAGTTCCAGTTCCTAGAGTTTTTTGAATAGATTTTGTTTTTTTTAATGACATCAATCTGTACGGAGATCTAGATATCGGTGCGTTATCTTGTAAAAGATCTAGTCAAAACTTGATCAGAATTATTTAGGAAAATCTATGGGGAAAACTTCTACATAAACTTGAATTGTAGGCATATTTCAAGGTGTAGGGTATTCTTCATGCAATAGCTTGCGTGTCTTGGTAACAATCATCAATTTGGTATCATACTAATCACCATAGATTGCTAGGGTTTCACCATTGGCGAGTGGTAAACACAATATCCTTTCTGAACCACGATCTCAGCATGATTTTCAGATAATTAGCCTATGTCTATATTGAGGTTGCCTAATTTGATAGGTATATAGATCATTACAAAGGTTATGGGTTTCTATCGGAAGATTAAAGTCACTAATGACTATAGCGGTTTTTATTTTCATAAGTAAACTTAATGACTACCTTTTATCTAAGTCGATTGGTCTTCTAGCAAGAGATAACCCTAATCATTTAGAGATCAAACTTAACTCGGCTCTAGTATAGATAGGTGTAAGAACATATTGATTATTCGGTGATAACTAAGTGAATCCTTACGAGCTTCCATGGATCTTTCTTTAGCATTCTAATTTTTGAACTTGAAACAATCCTTTTTGGGTGCGTCGCTCATTTATCAAAACAACATTGGGTTTTCTTATTGCTAGCAACTGATTCCGTGTATAGCATTGGGTTTGGTTATCGCTATCTATTGAATTTCTTGTTTACCTAATGTTCAACTTAATGTATACTATTGGGTTATAATAGCTCTTGGAATCATCATAGACACTTTCAATCTTAGTCTTCCTAGTGGATTTCAAATAGTAGCTCCATTGCTAGTGTCTTTATTTGCACTACGTCCTTGATTGTTGCTTCAATGTAGTGTTAATGTGTTGTGTGACTTGTTGAACTAATTTTTCAATGAAGGTCGATAACTTAGATCTTCTGATGGCAGGTGTTTATCTTATTTTGGGTGGCCTATTGTCATTTCTATTATTTTCGAATAGCAGAAACAGACAAAGGTTATTATTAGTTATTGAAGGCGTGTGAATAAATATAGGAAATATTCAAAACCACGTAATAATCAATAAATCAACCCAAAAGATTATCGGTATAATGGAAAATTACCGTACTTGTTTAGAGTTACTAAAATAACTACTAAATAGGTGTGAATATGTATCAGCACCAATCACAACTTTTCAAATATTTCTTACCAGAACATTTAAGTTAAAGGATATCTAACTAGAGTAACAAGAGGGAGTTACTAGAAGTCTAAGTATTCCCTAAATAGGTTCTAAGAATTAAAATAACAACAATATTAATAACGGAGTTACGCATCATGAGAATCTGAATAGGGTCGCATCATCATCCTTCAATGATTTCAAACGGATCTAGCGTAGAAAAATGAAATGGCCTAAGGTTAGTGGGAACTAGGCTCTACGAGTGTGTGTGAATAATTTACCTAAAAGGAATATTAAGATTCACAGAAAAGGCACTGGCACGGTGCTCGACAACAGAGGTCGTTGGGGGCGGTCCTTCGACCTACTGTCGATGTTGCGAATCTTGATAATAGTGTGTGAACTAAGCTTTTGTGACATGTAATCTATACTAAGTGATCGCTAGTAAATAAAATATATCTATATATTCATATAGATAAAACTTTATACTTTACAAATTTATTTATATATTTACCTATTATTATTATTATTATTATTTTCATTAATTCATTTATATTATTATTTTATTTATTTAAAAAATATATATATTCATTTAACATTATACCTGATGCAGGAGCATCTTCTAATTTAAATTCTGATTTTTATTATCTTTTAATATTTTGTGTTTATCTTCTTTTCAAGTTTATCTCATTCTATTTTAGTATAAGTTAGGGTTTAAGGTTATGTATTATTCAGTTTTTGATTGAATTTTAAATGAAGAGAACTTTTTTCTTTGAACCTTTGGTTCGTTTTATCGTCTTTGATTAATCATGAGTCTCTCGAGCCATTGATCGCTTTCAAAACTGCGTCAGTTGGTATCAGAGCTTTTGGTTCTCAAATGGCTCGACAAGGAGATGAATACTTTCTTGTTCGTAGATTCGCCCCACAGAGGCAACGAAAGGAGGGGTTCCTATTCATGTGCTCATGGAGAAGATCAACGTCCTACTCGCAGAGTCGCCGACCGAGGCAGCAGTAGAGTATGTTCCGACCCACGGGATCTTATGGAGATCAAACGACTCCGACAATGAGTCCACGATCTTGAAGAGATCCAACGTCTCCGAAAACGATTCCCTGATCTTAAGTTACAAAGGAGATGCGCAAAGCAGAAATCGAGTCGAGCACCATCGTCTAGGACGAAGGTGGCGATGGAGAGCAGCAGCCGTTTAGCCGTCATCCAAACCGGTTCGACGAACCGATCTATCAAGAGTGTTTATCAGAAGAAAAACCCATATTCGATGAAGACGGCGTTGATTTCGATGAAGATGAATGTTTATTTGTGAAACATGTTCTTAACGGGTCACCCATGGAAACTGAGTCTAGCACCACCGTAAGCGACGAAGGTGACCATGGAGCTACTGATGATGGAGTTGCCAATGGAGGTGAGGATGGCATGCACTCCATAGTAAACGTAACTGTTGGTGATGATGAATTAGAATTAGAACCCATATATCTGCTTGTTAAAGATGGTGATGAAGTGGTTTCTAATATTCGTAATGCTGAAGGTATTGAAGGTGGTGGTTCTTCGGTGGCTACCGGAGGTATAATCGCTGTCTATAGAAATCCCAATGGTTGTTTGGAAGTTTTTTTGTTTAAGGTGAATTCGGCGTTACACAAATTTATCAAGCAAAAATATTTAGCAATTCATATGGAAAAGGAAGTTAAGATCTCACTAGAAAAAAGGAATATTATTTTTCAAATATGGTTGACTCCTTGAATATTCAAGAAGGAAATACGTGGGAAGGGTTTTTTTTTCTTAAAACTAGTTTTGATATGGTTAATAATCAAAGTGGAGATGGTGGATTGCCTTTGCTATTTTCAAGTATTCTTTTAAAGATTTTCAAGTTGCCCATGAAAAAGAATAATGGAGCCGGTCTTTTATCTCGGGTAGTCAATGATTTTTTCAACATTCTCAAGACTCGAGGACGAGCCTTTTCCGAAGACGAGGAGAAGGAGGTGGAGAGAACCGGCAACCCAATAGACCTAGGTGGTATAAGTTCAGAGTCGCGCGAGGTGTTTTGCAAAGTTGAATTGTTTGGGTGGGTCATGATAATAATAACTATGAGTCGGGTTGATGTTCCTTTTGATCCAGGGGGTATGGTCCGAAGGAAAAACTCGAGGACAAGTTTTTCGAAGATGGGGAGTATGATGCTGGAGCATCTTCTAATTTAAATTCTGATTTTTATTATCTTTTAATATTTTTTGTTTATCTTGTTTTCATGTTTATCTCATTCTATTTTAGTATAAGTTAGGGTTTAAGGTTATGTATTATTCAGTTTTTGATTGAATTTTAATGGAAGAGAACTTTGTTCTTTGAACCTTTGGCTCGTTTTATCGTCTTTGATTAATCATGAGTCTCTCGAGCCATTGATCGTTTTCAAAACTGCATCAATACCTTTGCTTCATGAGGAGGGAAAATCGTGTGTTTGAATATACGGGTTATAGTTTAGAAATTTTATAACCATTGGCTCTGATACCAACTTCTGTCACATCCCGAAAATCTTAATTTAAACAGCGGAAGACTTTGACCAAGTCTTTTGGGCGGTGACATACGTCGTTTCAGCTAATTACATTTAAGTATATATTTCAAACGAAATTTGAACTTTATTTAACCATCAGAGTTATTACACGGTTTTTATTCAATTTACAAGTTCAACATAAAGTCAACATTTTTCATTCAAACACACGTCACAATTTTCGCGCGTCTTCGCGAAGATTCCATACTTAATTTATTTACCTGAAAAGCATATTAAAATATCGATCAACACGATGTGTTGGTGAGTTTCCCTTTATAACAAAATAGTCCATATATATATATATGAATAAAAAACAACATCCAAAAAATGATCTTCTGTCATTATATCCGATATCAATTCGTGTGTAATCGTCACTACACCCTGAATTATATCCAAAATATCCAGTGTATAATGGTCTACCGACATTATATCACCAATCCGTGTGTAATGATCTACCGTCATTACATCACCAAAACCATAGGCATTTTATTTCTTAAACAAATTGTGCTGTTGTAGACGAGCAAAGAATACAACATTACGTATGACTATCATAGTTGATAACTCGATACATGCCTTACTCAAAATATACCCACTTTTAACCCAACGCGATTGGAAGTGGGGGGCGTCACCGTGATAGATCTATCCATATTTTTGTGCCCTTACTAATTCGGTTAACAATTATTTAGCCAACTAGTCTCATCCCGCATTAGACACAGTTTGTAAAATAAAATGCCCTTACAAAATAAATGAATTCCATATGAATGAAGAATACGCTTTTCCCCCCAAAACACAATTAAATATCGATTTAAAACAATTCTAGTTAAAAACGAGGGATGTTCGATAGAAAAACTCACGGCTTGTAGCTTTTCGTTCCAAAATCGGTGTGTCCTATATTAGTACATGTTTTGTTAGTAAAACTTAGCTTGAGTTTTTGTTTATAAGAGACTTTTATTAATCCTAGTCTAATGTCGACACAAGCACATAAGCAAGTAAGTTTCTATTAAGTTAACGAATACATCTAGTTCGGTTTTTGTTAACTAAATAATTTAATAAGCAAATAAAATATACAATTATAAAAAAATATTAAACTTTCAGTTGCTGGAAAGAAAATATTAATTATTATTTTTCATGGATTTTGTCGGTTTTGTCGGTTTCGTTGGTTTCGTATTTAAAAACGAATCGTTCGGCTTTTTGTATAAAACACCATTTTAAATCTTGAAAGATACTTGTTACATAAATATTAGTCAAGTTTTAGAAGTTAATTTACCAAATATGTTATTTTTATTTTCGTTAATATTTTCTTAAAATAGCAACTTTTAAACGTTTTCGTGTCGGTTTTCGTGACACGAACCGTTTAAGAATAAGTTTTGTTATCTTGTCCTCTTCTCATATATTAATTTATGTTATATATGAGTATTTTACAACTTTAGGGACTGTTCTAAAACAGTCCCTAAGAGCTGTGTCGGTTTTATTTAAAAAACCGATTTTTCGACCGTTAACGTTACTGTAACATCCCAAATTTTCAAAGAATACTATTTAAATATATTATTTATTTATGGCATAATAGTTACTCGGATTACTAGTGAAATAAAAAAGAATAGAATTCTAAAGAAGGAAAGATAAGTAGGCTATTAGATGGATTAATCATGGACCAAAAAGGAAATATTTGCTTTAGGTCCATGGGCTTAAGGGAGTATAAATACCCCCCCCCCCCCCCTTAAACCCTAAATATTTCCATTTCCATCCATCTTATCCTCTTTACACCACAAAAACACACACACCCTTATACCACCATTTCGGCCGCAAGTAGAAGAAGAAATCCAAGGCCAAAAGCAAGCCGCACCGATAGATATTGGATCCACAAGCTAAATACAAGATCAAGGTTCATAATCAAAGCTAGTCGTAACCTAGAAACATCAAAAAGGTATGTTCTTTACGTTAAAGGTTACATTTTTATGAACGTTTTGCCATGAAACTTAACCATAGGGTAGATCGGGTCTAGATGTTTCATCAAAATGCAAACTTGATGTTAAAGATGAACCTAATCAACTTGTTACCTAAAGATCTAGCAAAAATGGGTTTAAAATCGATAAAACTTTAAGCTTTCTACATAAAACAGGTTTTGAAAGTAATAAAGGTTCAAGCTTTATGCTAGAAACGGACTAGATCTTGATAATGAAATGTTAATGGATGTAGAACGGTTAAGAATAGTGGAGAAAGGTGGTTAAAAGTTGTGTTATGAACTGTTAAACAATTACCTAGGCTAAGAAACGATGGAAAGATAGGAAAAACGAGCTGAAAGCATCAGACCTTGGGTTCTCGGTCCAAACGAGAACTCGGTCAATGAGAGTTCTCAGTGACCAAGAGTTCTCGTTCAGCTCGTGTTCTCGGTCCAGTACGTGTTCTCTGTCATACATGAGTTCTCGGCTAGTATGAGATCTCTGCCTGGAGTTCTCGGCCACCTGGTGCTCTGTTGACCTTGGGCCTGGTCAGTTGGGCCCAGAGATTTTAACGAACAGTGGACGTGATACAAATAATTGGCCCATATGTAGGACTTAGACAAGCAGGCACAACTTAGAAAGTGTGTTGGCTAATTAGAACACCAACTTAAACAATTATACAGTTAAGTAACAAACATATATTGAACAGTTAGCCAAGCTCAGCTAAAGAGAAGGAATAACCACTAACGGAAGACGTGACCACAATCAGGTAAGCTTCTAGCCCCATTTCCTTGTTTTGTTTTCGGGGTTGTGTGCAAACTCGATGTGATTAGTTAATACACTTACCTTAAGTAGTAAGTGTATGCCATATATGATACATGTGATAGATATGAATGATTGGTTGTCAGTACGCGAACGATCTTCGGATATTGCGCGTACTGTCAGGTTGTAAATAAAGATATGAATGTTATATATGGATGATGTATGATCGTTATGAACGAATGCTTGTCGGGGCGTGAACGATCTTCGGATATTGCACGTATCGACAAGGAGTATGATTGTTAAAAGAATGATGTGAAGAACGCCTAGTGTGTTCTTATGTGTAACGATTCCGGCAAATTCAGGTATACCCTAGCCGGAATATACTATTTACGTGTTATTTAATACTAAATATATGAATTATAATGTGTTTATACGAGTATATAAGATTCACAGTACGAATTATACTCGAATGTACAGCTAGTCGTATTGAAATTACGATTAATTGACTATGCGATCAAACGATCGATAGTTATTGAAACCCGAATGAATCGAGGGTTCAATTATAGACGAGATATATGATATTTAGTGATGTTACGAAGTATTAAAGCTTCGGGATAAGAGGATTAAAGCACAGAAAAAGGATTTCGATTTAATAGTACGTCGGTATGTTAAACGAAACCTTTAATACCAAACCGAGCAAGAGACAATCGATCAAGCCGAAAAAGATGCGCGATAATTAATATTATGATGTTTTGAGTTAATAAATGTCATGGTTTAAGTTTTTTAGTCGGTTTTATACAAATTTTATTTTTAAGCCGAAAAACGACCGTTTTAGCCTCATTTTAAGCCGAATTAGACGTTTAACCGAAAAACGAACTGAACCAGATTATCCACAACATTATCCGGATTGCGTAATCCGAATGTGTGGCCATAAATGAACTTGTGGGTCCCACCCCACCCAACCAATAGGTCCGATCGGACCATTGTTCCATCAAACAAAACATTTCATTTTTTTTTAAGTCACCAACACCCAAATCCTCTCCATTCTCTCCAATCCTCATCCTAAAACCCGAGATTTTAGCAAGAACAATGAGGTAAAGACCGAGTTATAATCGTTTTCATAGTTCTTTCTCGAGTTATTTACAAGAAAATGAGGTTTCAAATGAAAAATGGGTGGAAACCCGAGATGAAACCGATTCTTGCATGATCAAGTGATGTATACAAGCTATACAAGGGATCTTGGTCCAAGAAAGGAGTTAAAAGAGTCAAAAACGAATTTTTACGGTTAAATCTTTGTTTTAGTATCATAACCGTAACCATGAAAGAAATAGCTTGATCGTGAGTGTAACTTGCTTGGTATTGTGGTATGTTGTTTGTAGGCTCTGTATTTAGTGGTAGATAAGGCGGAAAGATGAGTTTGTAGCTTGTAGTGGCGGAAAACGAAAGGTATATTCGGTTTATGTCGGTGTGTGTATATTTGGACAGATTGTGTTTCGTGTAGAGTTAGGTCATGAAATTTTACAGGGATGATCTACACATGAAAATAAGAGTTCTGTGAATTTTTGGTAATTTTTAAATATTTGGTGGATTTAATGCTCGGTTTTGGCCAAAAATGGTGAAAAATAGCTAAACATCATGAAAAATTCTGGAAAATTTAAGATAAGCTTTTTATATCATGTATAAGTCTCACACAAAATTTGAGGTCCATTGGAGAAGTCTAAGTAGGCTTTTCGGTTAAACGAGTTCTAGGGATTTCTAGCTCGGTTTTGGTAAAAGGGGGATGTAAAAGAAGATTTTGGTTCTGGAAAAATTACAGGGGACTATGTGGATGGCAGGGGACATCCAGGAAAAATTTGGGATTTTTCTAAGATCGTTTGGTATTTACGACATATTTAGTGACTAAATGATGTTTAAAAATAGATAAATAAATTTTAAATATAAGAATTAATTCTGGAAATATTTTTATAAAATTCCCCACTGTTAAAAAGTGATTTGGGCAAAATTTCAAGATCCGAGAGTAAACGGATAATTAATCGTGCTAATTATCAAACTTTTAAAGTTAAAACGCGTAAACCGGTAAAGTTCGCATAAGCGAGCTGACTGGTGTATAAAAACCTTAAAAATGGACTAATTTCATATAATTGAGTTAGACAAGTAAAAATGAATCATCCAAAAATAAGTCGGATGATTTGGGTATTTTAACCGATTTAATAGTTTCCGGTACGCCAAAGACGGAAACGGGTCCCGCAGCCAATCGGGACGTCTAAACCGAGCTATAATTTCACATCTTTAATTAAGTTATCCGTCAACCACTATTTTCGGGTCGTGTGTGACCAAACTCATTTTTGAAACATAAAAACGGACAACAGTGCTAGGCACGCAAAACGAGAAAAACGACTAATAGTAGTTGTGACATTGGAACTCTAAACGACATCACAATCTGAGTCCGGAGAAGTGTTTCTGGGTTAACCTTGCCCCCGGAACAGGTACAGTACTGGGTTAACAGTGTCCCCAGATGTACCGATTGATAAGGTTAAAGATTATATAACCAATAATTGTATAATAACGATCGTAGGGATCATATTACAGATTGGACGTGTTAACTGATATTGATTGTTGTTACCTGCTTGCATGTGCTAAGGTGAGTTTTCATGAGCCCCTTTTACTGAACTGTTTTAAATATTTTCCCGGGGCGGAAAGCATGTTTCTATCAAAATGATTAAGTACGTGCTGAACGCATGGAAATGAATGTATTTATATAATGTTTAATGTACGGGAATCATACGGTAATGTATTGAAATGGTAATTGTTTGAGTTGTTAATTTTGTAAGGTCCCGCAACAGTTTCTGGGGTAACAGAGTTCCCAGAGGTTATTGGAAGTATGTTTCTGGGGTAACAGAGTTCCCAGAGGTTGTTAAAGGTGTTTCTGGGGCAACAGAGTTCCCAGAGGTTAATGGAAGTATGTTTCTGGGGTAACAGAGTTCCCAGAGGTTATTAAAGGTGTTTCTGGGGTAACAGAGTTCCCAGAGGTTATTGGAAGTATGTTTCTGGGGTAACAGAGTTCCCAGAGGTTATTAAATGTATTTATGGGTTGACAGTGTCCCCAGATAATATTATATTATGATATGGATTTATCATTGTTTACAAAAATTGTGAAACTCACCAACTATTCGTAGTTGACCCGTTTTCTCACATGCTTTTCAGGTACAACTAAGATAAAGTGATTGATTACGTGCTAAGTGCTTGATGTGTGTAAGTTTTGCGTGCTGGACGTTAGGATACAGTATAACAGATAGAATTATGAATCGTATTGTACGAAGTGTGTATCACCTAGACGATAATGAAAGACGAAACAATGTAATTTTGAAGTATATTAATACATTCAATTTTCTTTATAAACAATGTGGTTGATATCAGAGGCGTCTGTCGCATCCCGTTTACGTTTCCGCTGCGGTCACGGGGTGTTACATTATGTTACGATGTAATTATTGTATATGAGTTCTTATGTTACGATGTGAAGAACGCCTAGTGTGTTCTTATGTTACGATGAACCGATCTATCAAGAGTGTTTATCAGAAGAAAAACCCATATTCGATGAGGACGGCGTTGATTTCGATGAAGATGAATGTTTAGTTGTGAAACATGTTCTTAATGGGTCACCCATGGAAGCTGAGTCTAGCACCACCGTAAGCAACGAAGGTGACCATGGAGCTACTGATGATGGAGTTGCCAATGGAGGTGAGGATGGCATGCACTCCATAGTAAACGTAACTGTTGGTGATGATGAATTAGAATTAGAACCCATATATCTGCTTGTTAAAGATGGTGATGAAGTGGTTTCTAATATTCGTAATGCTGAAGGTATTGAAGGTGGTGGTTCTTCGGTGGCTACCGGAGGTATAATCGCTGTCTATAGAAATCCCAATGGTTGTTTGGAAGTTTTTTTGTTTAAGGTGAATTCGGCGTTACACAAATTTATCAAGCAAAAAGATTTAGCAATTCATATGGAAAAGGAAGTTAAGATCTCACTAGAAAAAAGGAATATTATTTTTTCAAATATGGTTGACTTCTTGAATATTCAAGAAGGAAATACGTGGGAAGGGTTTTTTTTTCTTAAAACTAGTTTTGATATGGTTAATAATCAAAGTGGAGATGGTGGATTGCCTTTGATATTTTCAAGTATTCTTTTAAAGATTTTCAAGTTGCCCATGAAAAAGAATAATGGAGCCGGTCTTTTATCTCGGGTAGTCAATGATTTTTTCGACATTCTCAAGACTCGAGGACGAGCCTTTTCCGAAGACGAGGAGAAGGAGGTGGAGAGAACCGGCAACCCAATAGACCTAGGTGGTATAAGTTCAGAGTCGCGCGAGGTGTTTTGCAAAGTTGAATTGTTTGGGTGGGTCATGATAATAATAACTATGAGTCGGGTTGATGTTCCTTTTGATCCAGGGGGTATGGTCCGAAGGAAAAACTCGAGGACAAGTTTTTCGAAGATGGGGAGTATGATGCTGGAGCATCTTCTAATTTAAATTCTGATTTTTATTATCTTTTAATATTTTTTGTTTATCTTGTTTTCATGTTTATCTCATTCTATTTTAGTATAAGTTAGGGTTTAAGGTTATGTATTATTCAGTTTTTGATTGAATTTTAATGGAAGAGAACTTTGTTCTTTGAACCTTTTGCTCGTTTTATCGTCTTTGATTAATCATGAGTCTCTCGAGCCATTGATCGTTTTCAAAACTGCATCAATACCTTTGCTTCATGAGGAGGGAAAATCGTGTGTTTGAATATACGGGTTATAGTTTAGAAATTTTATAACCATTGGCTCTGATACCAACTTCTGTCACATCCCGAAAATCTTAATTTAAACAGCGGAAGACTTTGACCAAGTCTTTTGGGCGGTGACATACGTCGTTTCAGCTAATTACATTTAAGTATATATTTCAAACGAAATTTGAACTTTATTTAACCATCAGAGTTATTACACGGTTTTTATTCAATTTACAAGTTCAACATAAAGTCAACATTTTTCATTCAAACACACGTCAAAATTTTCGCGCGTCTTCGCGAAGATTCCATACTTAATTTATTTACCTGAAAAGCATATTAAAATATCGATCAACACGATGTGTTGGTGAGTTTCCCTTTATGACAAAATAGTCCATATATATATATATATGAATAAAAAACAACATCCAAAAAATGATCTTCTGTCATTATATCCGATATCAATTCGTGTGTAATCGTCACTACCCCCTGAATTATATCCAAAATATCCAGTGTATAATGGTCTACCGACATTATATCACCAATCCGTGTGTAATGATCTACCGTCATTACATCACCAAAACCATAGGCATTTTATTTCTTAAACAAATTGTGCTGTTGTAGACGAGCAAAGAATACAACATTACGTATGACTATCATAGTTGATAACTCGATACATGCCTTACTCAAAATATACCCACTTTTAACCCAACGCGATTGGAAGTAGGGGGCGTCACCCTGATAGATCTATCCATATTTTTGTGCCCTTACTAATTCGGTTAACAATTATTTAGCCAACTAGTCTCATCCCGCATTAGACACAGTTTGTAAAATAAAATGCCCTTACAAAATAAATGAATTCCATATGAATGAAGAATACGCTTTTCCCCCCAAAACACAATTAAATATCGATTTAAAACAATTCTAGTTAAAAACGAGGGATGTTCGATAGAAAAACTCACGGCTTGTAGCTTTTCGTTCCAAAATCGGTGTGTCCTATATTAGTACATGTTTTGTTAGTAAAACTTAGCTTGAGTTTTTGTTTATAAGAGACTTTTATTAATCCTAGTCTAATGTCCACACAAGCACATAAGCAAGTAAGTTTCTATTAAGTTAACGAATACATCTAGTTCGGTTTTTGTTAACTAAATAATTTAATAAGCAAATAAAATATACAATTATAAAAAAATATTAAACTTTCAGTTGCTGGAAAGAAAATATTAATTATTATTTTTCATGGATTTTGTCGGTTTTGTCGGTTTCGTTGGTTTCGTATTTAAAAACGAATCGTTCGGCTTTTTGTATAAAACACCATTTTAAATCTTGAAAGATACTTGTTACATAAATATTAGTCAAGTTTTAGAAGTTAATTTACCAAATATGTTATTTTTATTTTCGTTAATATTTTCTTAAAATAGCAACTTTTAAACGTTTTCGTGTCGGTTTTCGTGACACGAACCGTTTAAGAATAAGTTTTGTTATCTTGTCCTCTTCTCATATATTAATTTATGTTATATATGAGTATTTTACAACTTTAGGGACTGTTCTAAAACAGTCCCTAAGAGCTGTGTCGGTTTTATTTAAAAAACCGATTTTTCGACCGTTAACGTTACTGTAACATCCCAAATTTTCAAAGAATACTATTTAAATATATTATTTATTTATGGCATAATAGTTACTCGGATTACTAGTGAAATAAAAAAGAATAGAATTCTAAAGAAGGAAAGATAAGTAGGCTATTAGATGGATTAATCATGGACCAAAAAGGAAATATTTGCTTTAGGTCCTTGGGCTTAAGGGAGTATAAATACCCCCCCCCTTAAACCCTAAATATTTCCATTTCCATCCATCTTATCCTCTTTACACCACAAAAACACACACACCCTTATACCACCATTTCGGCCGCAAGTAGAAGAAGAAATCCAAGGCCAAAAGCAAGCCGCACTGATAGATATTGGATCCACAAGCTAAATACAAGATCAAGGTTCATAATCAAAGCTAGTCGTAACCTAGAAACATCAAAAAGGTATGTTCTTTACGTTAAAGGTTACATTTTTATGAACGTTTTGCCATGAAACTTAACCATAGGGTAGATCGGGTCTAGATGTTTCATCAAAATGCAAACTTGATGTTAAAGATGAACCTAATCAACTTGTTACCTAAAGATCTAGCAAAAATGGGTTTAAAATCGATAAAACTTTAAGCTTTCTACATAAAACAGGTTTTGAAAGTAATAAAGGTTCAAGCTTTATGCTAGAAACGGACTAGATCTTGATAATGAAATGTTAATGGATGTATAACGGTTAAGAATAGTGGAGAAAGGTGGTTAAAAGTTGTGTTATGAACTGTTAAACAATTACCTAGGCTAAGAAACGATGGAAAGATAGGAAAAACGAGCTGAAAGCATCAGACCTTGGGTTCTCGGTCCAAACGAGAACTCGGTCAATGAGAGTTCTCAGTGACCAAGAGTTCTCGTTCAGCTCGTGTTCTCGGTCCAGTACGTGTTCTCGGTCATACATGAGTTCTCGGCTAGTATGAGATCTCTGCCTGGAGTTCTCGGCCACCTGGTGCTCTGTTGACCTTGGGCCTGGTCAGTTGGGCCCAGAGATTTTAACGAACAGTGGACGTGATACAAATAATTGGCCCATATGTAGGACTTAGACAAGCAGGCACAACTTAGAAAGTGTGTTGGCTAATTAGAACACCAACTTAAACAATTATACAGTTAAGTAACAAACATATATTGAACAGTTAGCCAAGCTCAGCTAAAGAGAAGGAATAACCACTAACGGAAGACGTGACCACAATCAGGTAAGCTTCTAGCCCCATTTCCTTGTTATGTTTTCGGGGTTGTGTGCAAACTCGATGTGATTAGTTAATACACTTACCTTAAGTAGTAAGTGTATGCCATATATGATACATGTGATAGATATGAATGATTGGTTGTCAGTACGCGAACGATCTTCGGATATTGCGCGTACTGTCAGGTTGTAAATAAAGATATGAATGTTATATATGGATGATGTATGATCGTTATGAACGAATGTTTGTCGGGGCGTGAACGATCTTCGGATATTGCACGTATCGACACGGAGTATGATTGTTAAAAGAATGATGTGAAGAACGCCTAGTGTGTTCTTATGTTACGATGTAATTATTGTATATGCAAAGTAAGTGTATGCAGGTACAGGAGTGGTAAATGAGTTCTACGTCTGACATAGTAAGTTAGGATGGCAAATCTATCTAATTTCCGTTGGACATAGACTTCTCATGTAATGACGTAGTTAAGGACTGCGGGCCTTATACGTGTTATAGATGATAGATGAGAACGTAGTTAAGAACTGTGGACATTATACGTACTTCAGATAGGATCCAGCATAGGAAAGGACTGCGGACCTTATACGTGTTGTAATTGTATTATGGTAGCATAGGAGGGGGGTGACTGTGGACCTCGTACGTGCTATGAATTAGGTTGCAACATAGGGAATGACGGTGGACCTTGTACGTGTTGTTAATGTAGGATGGCATAGGGAAGGACTGCGGACATTGCGCGTACCATAAATGGTGAGCATAGGTAAGGACTGCGGACCTTTTACGTGTTCACGACCTAGAGTATAGGTATAGTGGGTGGACTATGAACATACTCTCGGTGTACTGAGGTAAGTGATAGTATGTATGTATGTATGTATGTAAGTATGTATGTATGTATGTATGTATGTATGTATGTATGTATGTATGTATGTATGTATGTATGTATGATAGAAAGGTAATTGATTATGTATGGTTACGTATCTTCGGTATGTCGCCTGATTAACTAGAACTCACTTAGCG
Source organism: Bidens hawaiensis (assembly GCF_021521415.1). Classification (NCBI taxonomy): domain Eukaryota; kingdom Viridiplantae; phylum Streptophyta; class Magnoliopsida; order Asterales; family Asteraceae; genus Bidens; species Bidens hawaiensis. Next base: position 577,032 of record NW_027492237.1, on the reverse strand, counting down.
TAGCTGACTTTTTGTATGCACGCAGGTGAATATGTTTAAGGAGCTAGCATGAGGAGGGCACATGGCATGAACTGAACGGCTGGCATCTGAAGATGGAAGAAGTGATGTTTTAAATATGATGTTTTATGATATGGTTTTAAAAGAAAAGATTAATGTTTTGTATCAAAGGATTAAAGTAACGTTTCCGCGAAAATTTAATGAACTCTGATTTGTAAGAACTGTGTTTATGAGTAAATCCAATGTTAAAGTAGGGCTACCGGGAACGGGGCCTTACAAGTTGGTATCAGAGCAAAGTTCGAGAGATTTAAGCATCCAACATGCTTAGACTCGAACAAAGAATGGGACTTAAGTAAGAAAAGAATGAAGATGCCAGTTCAAGATAGCCATGTGTCACTCAAGCAAGCTCGGTAACGGTAAACTATATAGTTAAATAATGAAAGATAATTTTAGCTTAATTGTTAAAGGGAGGATATGTGTAAGTTAGGGATAGGAATAATTGATTGTTTGAATGATTAACTGTTTAAAAGTAGAAACTAGCACAAGTGAAATCATAAAGGGAAGCGTGTAGAACCTGAGGAGTAATGCAAATAGTTAATTACACTTGATCAATGTCATTAACTACTTACCTTACGAATCATCTGCTAAATAATTCCTCGAGTGATGACGTTTGTGTTTTCCTTTTCCAGAATACGAATGGCTGGAGCTAGAGAAATTGCTGGAACTGGAGGTCGCACTGGGCGTCGTGGCAGGCCTCGTCGTGTCTGACAACCTTCAGTTGAAGCAGCTTCCAACACCGGAGACGAAGGAAGCGCAACTGGAAGAAACCCAAGCAACAACGAAGGGGTTCTACTAGACCCTGCAATTCAAGAAGCTATTGTTCAAGCTGTAGCAGCTGCCTTGACGAACATGACTCCGGAGGGGTCTGCTGGAGGCCGTGAAAGAACTGCTGAAAGATGATGAATGAATGGGAGAGGGAGGCCTCGAGTGTGGTAAGGTCAGTGAAGGTTGATGATAGGAGGAGGGGCCGAGGTGGGTGCAACTACAAGTCCTTCAAAGGTTGCGATCCGCCGAAGCTAACTGGTTTGGGAAACGCAATCGCTACTCTCCAATGGATAACCACAATGGACAAGATTATCCGAATTAGCGAGTGTCGTCTCGACCAAGCAGTAGGTTATGCCACTCAGTCATTTGAAGATGAGGCTATGTACTGGTGGGAAAATGTGGAACAAAGGAAGACTCGAGAAGAGATTTAGGCAATGAGATGGAATGACCTGTAGGAGTTGGTGATGAAAAGGTTTTGTGCTGATGCTGAGGTCGAGAGGACCGAAATGAGGTTTCTGAATCTAAAGGCGGGAAAGATGACACACCGCGAGTATACTACCGAATTTAACCGACTGTCTAGGTTGGTGCCTGATATGGTTAACACTGAGGCTAAGAGAATCAAATGTTATGTGAGGGGATTGCCACAAAAAGTCCGCATGTTAGTCAGGGCTAACAAACTTGCTACCTTTGAGTCTGTAGTTGAGTTAACATAGATGGTCTATGATGACCTGGCTGAGGACGATGTGGTGGTTGAGAAAAAGAAGGAGAAGAAATGGGCTACTCCGGCTAAGCGGTCTGGCGACATGGTAACAACCACTTATGAAAGGAAGAGTAAGGTTGGAAATAAGGATGCATGCAAGAAGTGTGGGCAAGTGCACCAGGGAGAATGCAAGACTGGAACGGACAAGTGCTATCGATGTGGAAAGAGTGGGCATTACTCTCGGGAATGCCCTGATCGCCCGAAATGCTTGAAATGCGGTAAGGCTGACCACATGGCTAGGGATTGCAAGGAGACCGAGGCGGGGGTGCGAAAGGTAAGGATTTAGGGAACTGCAGAGAGGAACGCTCGGTGAAGAAATAATTGCTTATGCAATAGCTTTACATTGTTTTTATTATGATTGCCTAAGAACTTGTTTTGTGTTAAGGTTTTGAACTTATGCTTATCTATGACCTGTAATATATGGATTTGGGTTATGAATGATTGTTTATGGTATGATAAAGTGTTGTTCTAGACAATAGTGTTACTTAGTACTAAACAAGGTCCCATGGAAGGACGAAACGAGACTTGTAACATCGAGGGTCTCACGAACAAGCTACCTTAAATAGCTAAAACACATGACCATCACTCGGTGACTGCAAGGTCAGGATTAAGAAGGATAACCCAGAATGCAAGGACGATCCAAGAGAGTACGTGAGTACGGGAAGCATTCATTTTACAAGGAATAAGCTAGGTTTCGGGAACGTAACCTCTTCAAGGAGGGAAGACTTGTAACATCCCAAATTTTCAAAAAATAATATTTAAATATATTATTTATTTATGGCATATAGTTACTCGGATTACTAGTGAAATAATAAAAGAATAGAATTATAAAGAAGGAAAGATAAGTAGGCTATTAGATGGATTAATCATGGACCAAAAAGGAAAGATGGGCTTTAGGTCCATGGGATTAAGGGAGTATAAATACCCCCCTTAAACCCTAAATATTTCCATTTCCATCCATCTTATCCATCTTATCCTCTCTACACCATAAAAACACACACACCCTTATACCACCATTACGGCCACAAGTAGAAGAAGAAATCCAAGGCCGAAAGAAAGCCGAACACCGATAGATATTGGATCCACAACCTAAATACAAGATCAAGGTTCATAATCAAAGCTAGTCGTAACCTAGAAACATCAAAAAGGTATGTTCTTTACGTTAAAGGTTACGTTTTTATGAACGGTTTGCCATGAAACTTAACCCTAGGGTAGATCGGGTCTAGATGTTTCATCAAAATGCAAACTTGATGTTAAAGATGAACCTAATCAACTTGTTACCTAAAGATCTAGCTAAAATGGGTTAAAATCGATAAAGCTTTAAGCTTTCTACGTAAAACGGGTTTTGAAAGTAATAAAGGTTCAAGCTTTACGCTAGAAATGGACTAGATCTTGATAATAAAATGTTATTGGATGTAAAACGGTTAAGAATAGTGGAGAAAGGTGGTTAAAAGTTATGTTATGAACTGTTAAACAATTACCTAGGCTAAGAAACAATGGAAAGATAGGAAAAACGAGCTGAAAGCATCAGACCTTGGGTTCTCGGTCCAAACGAGAACTCGGTCAACGAGAGTTCTCAATGACCAAGAGTTCTCGATCCAGTACGTGTTCTCGGTCATACATGAGTTCTCGGCTAGTATGAGATCTCTGCCTGGAGTTCTCGGCCACCTGGTGCTCTGTTGACCTTGGGCCTGGTCAGTTGGGCCCAGAGATTTTAACGAACAGTGGACCTGATCCAACTAATTTGCCCATATGTAGGACTTAGACAAGCAGGCCCAACTTAGAAAGTGTGTTGGCTAATTAGAACACCAACTTAAACAATTATACAGTTAAGTAACAAACATATATTGAACATTTAGCCAAACTCAGCTAAAGAGAAGGAATAACCACTAACGGAAGACGTGACTGCAATCAGGTGAGTTTCTAGCCCCACTTCCTTGTTATTTTTTCGAAGTGTATGCCATGTATGATACATGTGACAGATATGAATGATTGGTTGTCGGTACGCGAACGATCTTCAGATATTGCGCGTACTGTCAGGTTGTAAATAAAGATATGAATGTTATATATGGATGATGTATGATCGTTATGAACGAATGCTTGTCGGGGCGTGAACGATCTTCGGATATTGCACGTATCGACAAGGAGTATGATTGTTAAATGAATGAGGTGAAGAATGCCTAGTGTGTTCTTATGTTACGATGTAATTATTGTATATGCAAAGTAAGTGTATGCAGGTACAGGAATGGTAAATGAGTTCTACGTCTGACATAGTAAGTTAGGATGGAAAATCCCTCTGATTTCCGTTGGACATAGACTTTTCATGTAATGGCGTAGTTAAGGACTGCGGGCCTTATACGTGTTATAGATGATAGATGAGAACGTAGTTAAGGATTGTGGACCTTATACGTACTTCAGATAGGAGCCAGCATAGAAAAGGATTGCGGACCTTATACGTGCTGTAATTGTAATGTGGTAGCATAGGGGGGGCTGTGGACCTCGCACGTGCTATGAATTAGGTTGCAACATAGGGAAGGACGGTGAACCTTGTACGTGTTGTTAATGTAGGATGGTATGGGGAAGGACTGCGGACCTTGCACGTACCATAAATGGTGAGCATAGGTAAGGACTGCGGACCTTTTACGTGTTCACGACCTTGAGTATAGGTATAGACGGTGGACTATGAACATACTCTTAGTGTACTGAGGTAAGTGATAATATGTATGTATGTATGTATGTATGTATGTATGTATGTATGTATGTATGTATGTATGTATGTATGTATGTATGTATGTATGTATGTATGTATGTATGTATGTATGTATGTATGTATGATAGAAAGGTAATTGATTAAGTATGGTTACGTATCTTCAGATATGTAAGTATGTATGATGTGTGTATGTATTGTATGTCTCATGATTAACTAGAACTCACTCAGCATAGCTGACTTTTAGTATGCACGCAGGTGAATATGTTTAAGGAGCTAGCATGAGGAGGGCACATGGCATGAACTGAACGGCTGGAATATGAAGATGAAAAAAATGATGTTTTAAATATGATGTTTTATGATATGGTTTTAATATAAAAGATTAATGTTTTGTATCAAAGGATTAAAGTAACATTTTCGCAAAAGTTTTAATGAACTCTGATTTGTAAGAAAACTGTGTTTATGAGTAAATCCAACGTTAAAGTAGGGCTACCGGGAACAGGGCCTTAGAATTACCGACAAGTCAATTAAATTGAACAAAATGGACTAATCACACATCATGTCATTTACGTTTAAGTTCATGTAGTTCATTAATCAATCAAATTATGAATTTCCTAAGTGTTTAACTAACAACGTTTCCTATTATAGTAACTTTTAATTTTTGATAATTCTATCCAATTCAATCTTCCAACTTTGATTAAGTACAATTCTAAGTTTCATTCAATTAGTTTGAGAGTGTTTCATGAATCCTAAGTATTCTATCCAATTTTGTTCTTTCAATTTATCATTCAACAAAGTTTCCTTATTTAGTATGTTGTTGTCCATTTTAACCAAGGTGTTAACTAATCCATGCTTCTAATCATGTACCCTATCTTAGTTCAAAGTTGTTATTAATCACATATTGATCACATTTATCACAAGTATCCACATCAAAATCAAAGATTCAACTTTTCTTAAGTTAAAGTTTCCTTATTTAGCAAGTTTATAATTTCAACAATCATCTTCAAGTATTGTTCTTCAAATTAATAGATTATGAATCTTTTAACATACAACTTATCCTCAATGTTAAATCAATATCACTTTCCATCTTTATCAATTCAACAAAATCATCAATTTACCTAAGTAATGCAAAAATCCCTACATTGCAAAAATTAAGAACAAGTTCTTGCCAATTTCAGTTTCAACACAAGTAATTCATTAGATTATGTTCATACCATTAGTCCTATTGATCATTAACTGCCCAATATCCATTCTAATATCAAACTCAATCACCATGTTCATTCAAACAATCAAAAGGTCAACAACACTTAATATCAAACTTAGCAATCAATGTATGATCCTTGTGATGAAAATATGCATGTGTAAGTGGGTTTAATCCTTCCACCAACACATACATACATACCTACGGTTCATACAAACACACATTACCATCCATAATTTCAAACTTTCAAGCTTCAATCAAACTCAAGAACAACCAACCTAATACTTTCAATCCTAAAAATCAACCTTAAATCAAAACTTACTTGGAGATTTGAAAGATGAGAATGGTGATGTTATAGGTGTGAGAGTGGTGTTTTTCTTTCCTAATCTCTTCATATCTTGCTTGTTTCTTTATTACTTCTCCATGGATCTTTGATTATTGATTGAATGTGTTTATGATAATTTGAATTTTGAGTGTGTGTGCTTGAGCCTTTGATATAGAGAGAAAGAGAGATGAGTGTGGTGAGGTGTAAGGTATAGATTGAAAAGTGGGTGATGATGATTAGCCCAACACATGAGGGTAATGATTAGGGTAATCATTATGGGGTTTTGTTGTTGGATGTTGATAGGATGAGAAGGGAGGTGAGGGGGTGAGGTGTCATGGGGGTGGGAAAAATGTGGGGTTTTAAACAATAATCTTAAGTTTCCGTTTTAACGTCTAACGAATTTTAGCTAATCAAACGATACCCGCTTCTAATAATTTTGGTCATACTTTGAACGGAATTGGATTCTAGATAATAGAAGCCTAAAAAACTAATTTTTAGTAATTGTTGACGTTGGGTCCTTACCGGGTCATCCACCGACACTCGGTTACTTATTTTGTAATTTTTGCGATTCGAGCTTTCTAATATTAAATTTATACATTTCCCGAGCTTTCTAATATAAAAAATCCTTGGGTCCTTTGAACAAAAAAAAATAATGATTTAAAACAAAAAAATAAAGATGTAAGAACGTTTCAAGTGTGTCATTCGTGTAATCGATCATCTCCTTGTGTTCTTTGTCTCATCCACCCTATACACCATGGTGTATGGATTATGTGGATTGCTAGACATGATTGTGTTATGGTCATATGACCATTTGATTAACTAGTATAAACAAGAATTAAAAAATAAATAGAAATAAGATGAAGAAGATTTGAATAATTAAAACCCTACCTTTGAAATGGAAAAAAATAACCTCCTTATTTTAGTATAAATAAGAAACCACTCCCACCCCTTTCATTCTTGCACCACTCTTTGACAAGTTCAAGAGATTATTTATTTCCATTTCAAAGGTAGGGTTTTAATTATTCAAATCTTCTTCATCATATTTCTATTTATTTTTAATTCTTGCACCACTCTTTGACAAGTTGGAGGAAGAGTTGGAAAACCAACGCGCCGAACAGGGGCGTGTAAATGAATCGTTGGTTAACCGATACCTCTTTCTAATGGAGGTTATACGGTTAACTGATGAGGATGTTGAGAACCTACGGGTTCACTTGATGGAGACCTTTCGAGGGTTTCTCCGTGTAGCCGATCCTAGGGCTGAGAAAGTCAATCGATGACAAACTATTCTTGCTCGTTTAGCCATTGATGCCGAAAGGGTCAGAGCTCTGGGAGGCGTACACGGGTTCCTCTACACGAGAGAACCAAGTGAAGAAGGAGGTGAAGGAGGTTCTGGTTCTAAGGCTACAAATAATGAGCATGAAGTTGTTGTCGGAACCGTTGCAAGCACTGAGCCTGTAGCTACTACTGCTATTTTATCTATGCAGGTCAGTACTACAAGCTCACCACTTCTTGCACCCACCACTAGTGCTCAAGTGAGTGTAGTATTCACACTTCCTTGATTGTTCATCCTAATCCACAACCAATAGCAAAAGGTGGTGGTGATGATGATGATGACGATGACAATTGTCACACACCGACCAAAGGCCGCGGAACATGCCGGGGCGTAACGTATTGATTGGACAGTTGCTCAAAAGACACTAACTAAAGCGACAATAAACATTTAATTTCATTAATATTAAACACGTACACAAATTCAATAATTAAAACAATTACATCATATTTTTGTATGTTGAATAATATCCTGAGGTCAAACTATTGTTTTCAATCTTGAATAATATCAACTACTTGTACCTGTAACATGTATGAAAATAGAGTTTGTTAACACGAATGTTGGTGAGATTACATAAGTTTTAGTGGAGTTATATATAGAGATAAAAACCACCATTCATATGTAAATGATGAGTATTACAATTCTTTGAAAATGCAAACAACTAAATAGATGTGGACCCGTTCCTATAGATATGAAATCAAAGTACTCGGATAAGTGCATGATCATACTATATGAGGATAGATGAGGATGAGATACCAACCACCAAACATAAAATAAAAAAATAAGCACATAGAGAATTATCATAAAGCATGCAATAATCACACATAAACATATATTGAATTGTGTTTTGAATAGATATGGGAATAAAACATAAGAAAACTTGGATAGGGTATACATGTCACCCCCAAAATTTAAAAGATGAAAAAGGGGGATATGTAAACTCACATTTGAGATTAAAGCCAAACTTGAAATGACAACCGAAAGCACATTAAAGAAAATGAACGATCGAACCTCACGAACTATAAATAAACAAAATATAATAATTAAAGACTAACAAATGATATTGGAAAGTTTAAAGAATATTAAATCTAATGTATAAATAATAAGATAAAAACAAGGAAAAGATCAAAAAGGAAGATGAAGTACAGAATCAGTTTTTTGGACAACAAAACGGTTCTGTTTTGATTAAGGTATTTAAAATATCAAACAATTTTATTATAAATCAAGACTTTCCTGTCTATTAAATTAAAATGTGTTGAACAACTTTCATTTAGAAAAGTTTTGCAAATTTGTAACATAAATAGGCCAAAACAGCCATGTAAATCAGGGGGTACGAATCTGCGCACTGTTTTTAAAATATTTATTGTCAATTCATAGGAATGAATTAAAATGCGTAAAAATAGTTTTAAAACCGTATTTCATTGAAGTATCTCATAGAATTTGCTTTTGCACTTTTTCAGTTTGTTATAAACAAGATATGACTCTCTCTTTGATAGCTAAATCTAATGTCAAAACTGAAATATTGCTAAAAGCAATATTCTAACGATTTCGAAAAGGATTTTGATGAAATAAAATTATGGACTTTTTTTGGATATGATTATATAACATTTTTTAGCATATATCATCAAAAATCCTTGGGTCCTTTGAAAAAAAAATAATGATTCAAAACAGAAAAATAAAGATGTAAGAACGTTTCAAGTGTGACCATCGTGTAATCGACCATCTCTTTGTGTTCTTTGTCTCATCCACCCTATACACCATGGTGTATGGATTATGTAGGTTCCTATACATAATTGTGTTATGGTCATATGACCATTTGATTAACTAGTATGAACAAGAATTAAAAATAAATAGAAATAACATGAAGAAGATTTGAATAATTAAAACCCTACCTTTGAAATGGAAAAAAATAATCTCTTGAACTTGTTAGAGAGTGGTGCAAGAATTAAAGGGGTGAGAGTGGGTTCTAATTTATACTAAAATAAGGAGGTTATTTTTTTAGAATGTTTTAATGATAGGAGAGTGATTTGGGGGAGGGGGTTTGACAAAAATTTGAATGGTGTATGAAGATATTTTTCATCTTCTAAAAATAAATAACTTTAGGTAAAAATAAATGTGACAAAACTAAATGTGACATAACTAGATTAAAATGATGTACTTTGGTTATGCATCAATAATGTTATTATGTGATATTTGAATAAAGAAAATAATCATGTGTGTTATAATTTTTATTTATATACATATTAGTAATCATTAATATTATTAAATAACTTTAGGAAAGAAAAACTATTACGTATGAAATATGTAACATATGGGTATTAACTGAATCACATCGAAAATTTTAAACGAGTCGGGTTTTCGGGTCCGAAAATTGACGAATGTTACAGTATTCACAACTTTTTGAAAATTTCGTCTCGAAATTATAGAAAAACCATAACATAAAAAAAGAAAGTAAGAGTTTAAGAAAGATTTTTTTTTAAATATAAAGCAGACCTTTAAATGACCCGAATTACGCTACAAATGGAAAATTATGATAAGGACACTTATATATAGGATGTACCGGCAGCGTATCCACCATTCCCTTATCACATCGATATTTGTACCGTTACCCAAAATCACCCTAGGTTCCGAGTTATGACACACAATCGTATTCAACATGAGTTCCATGCGAGGATTTCGATAATTATGTGTGCACTCATAATTATTTAGGTCGTCGCATGATGCACATGGTTCGTCCCTTTGTGTGGTTTGAAAACAAATGTAAAAGAAAATAAAAAATTGATGAAGAGCAAAAGCAATGAACTAAAATTGAATGAAAATTGATGAACATAATTAACAAGTAAAATAATTTAAAAAAATGACGAAATTGTTGAAGTTAACCATCGAGAGTAATAAAAACAAAATCAAATAAACAGATATAGGAAAATTTTGAAATTATATAAGTAACTTACACATACGATGTAGAGAAAATACTTGAGATGGCGAGAAAAATCACGTAATAATAAATAGGTTCACACAACAAACAAATCACAGACTTATGAGTATAATAATATATAAGGTTTGAAACCAATATTATAAAATCGATGAGATGAGGTAAGGGTACCATGAGGATGAGGTGAGTTTGGAGGGTTTGGGTAGCCATGTATTATAAAATCGAAATAAAATTTGTACATGTGACTCCTATTAGATAACTATGTACAACACATGTTCATAGTCCCAATTTCCAACATGTTTGTAGGAAATCGGTCGTAGGTAGTTTATGATACAAATATGGTACTATTAGATAACTATGCACATCACCGTGCACATCGTCCCCATAGTTAACTGGTCATAGACCGCTTAAATCATGATAATAAATTGTGTAATAACAAATAGTGCACTAAACGACAAAATAGGAATAAATGAGTGATTGAACACCATTATAAATAACCCTAATTCTCATTCACAACAAAAATGGAGATTTAATGAAGTCAATACATTAGATTTAAATGAAAAGAACTAAATAAAAGAAACATCTTTTGCGTAGCATGTCTTCATAAAGGGTTATGCTTAGACCTGAGAACCGTTGATGTAACACACTTTTCCTTGAGTGGCTTGGTTAACTTGAGGTTGGTTGATTGGGATTTGGTTGACTTGAATTGGTTGAATGGGTTGGGCTTGAATTTCTTGGATGGGTTGAGCTTAGATTGGTTGAAGTTGATTTACTTGGGCTTGGTAAGCTTGATATTGAGTGGGTTGAGTTGGGTAGGATTGAATTTGGTTCATGTGTGCGAGTCTTAGGCATGCATTGCGAAAATGGCTAGGGTCTCCACAATTGTAACAAGCTCTAATAGTTGAGGGTGCTTGAGTTAACGGTTGGGCATAAGGTAAGGGTTGGGTAAGAGGTGAGGTAAATGGTTGCATCAAAAGTTGGTTGCGTTCACGACATGTGGTAAAGAGGTGACCAAATCGATTGCAATGGGTGCATTGTCGACACTTGAGGTTAGGCGAATGGTGAAAGTTACACGTATCACATAATGGGGTGGGGTCCTGTGTAGGGTTTCTTGGTGGGTTGGGTTTGCGATTGGGCCAATACATAGTTTGGGAATTAGACTTTCTTCTATTGTTGCGGTAATGAGGAGAGTTGTTGTGCTTGAAGGATTTGGGCTTAGAAGACTCGGGTTTGGGAAATTCGGGCTTGGGTTCTTTGGTGGGCTCGGATACATGCTTATCATTGGGCTTCTTAGAATTTTTCCACGTCAAGGTCCCGGCCTTAATGTGGTATTCGGTGAGGGTACCGGCTAAGGTGATGGCATCATGGAGGGTTTGAGGGTCGCGACTTAGGATGAAATCTTGGATTTGCATAGGCAAACCCGAGATGTACTTGTCGATTGAATGTTCAAGGGGAGTGACCATGTGAGGGATTAGAAGGTCAATTCACGGAAACGATCGTTGTAGATGGTGTCATTTCCATTTTCTTGTTTCAAATTCCAAAACTCCTCTTCCAACTTCCGAAGCTCATGTTAGATCAACAACTGAAACATCTAACATCGCAATCTAAGATCTATCTATCGGTATCTACCATTAATCCAACTCATCGATCATATTTGATATTCTGAACTTTGAAAGATCAAGATCTTCTAATTCCTCCAACGATTTCTCAGTAGAATTATCTTTAGTTTCAAACTCCTGTTGTGGTTCATCAGTTTGAACATCACCACTAACAGAGTCAAATTTCTTTTCAATCTTTACCGAAACAGAACCACTGTCACACCCCGACCAAAGGCGGCGGAACATGTCGGGACGTAACATATTGATTGGACAGTAGCTCAAAAGACACTAATTAAAGCAACAATAAACATTTAATTTCATTAATATTAAACACGTACACAAATTCAATAATTAAAACAATTACATCATATTTTTGTATGTTGAATAATATCCTAAGGTCAAACTATTGTTTTCAATCTTGAATAATATCAACTACTTGTACCTGTAACATGTATGAAAATAGAGTTTGTCAACACGAATGTTGGTGAGAATACATAAGTTTTAGTGGAGTTATATATAGAGATAAAAACCACCATTCATATGTAAATGATGAGTATTACAATTCTTATGAAAATGCAAACAACTAAATAGATGTGGACCCGTTCCTATTGATACGAAATGAAAGTACTCGGGTAAGTGCATGATCATGCTAGATGAGGATAGATGAGGATGAGATACCAAGCGCCAAACATAAAATAAACAAATAAGCACATAGAGCATTATCATAAAGCATGCAATAATCACACATAAACATATATTGAATTGTGTTTTGAATAGATTGGGAATAAAACATAAGTAAACTTGGATAGGGTATACATGCCACCCCCAAAATTTAAAAGATGAAAAAGGGGGATATGTAAACTCACCTTAGAGATTAAAGCCAAACTTGAAATGACAACCGAAAGCACATTAAAGAAAATGAACGATCGAACCTCAAGAACTATAAATAAACAAAATATAATAATTAAAGACTAACAAATGAGATTGGAAAGTTTAAAGAATATTAAATCTAATGTAAAAATATAAAGATAAAAACAAGGAAAAGATCAAAAAGGAAGATGAAATATAAAATCAGTTTTTTGGACAACAAACAGTTCTGTTTTGATTAAGGTATTTAAAATATCGAACAATTTATTATAAATCAAGACTTTCCAGTCTTCCAAATTAGAATGTTTTGAACAACTTTCATTTAGAAAAGTTTTGCAAATTTGTAACATAAATAGGCCAAAACAGCCATGCAAATCAGGGGGTACGAATCTGCGCACTATTTTTAAAATATTTATGGTCAATTCATAGGAATGAATTAAAATACGTAAAAATAGTTTTTAGAACCGTATTTCATTGAAGTATATCATAGAATTTGGTTTTGCACTTTTTCAGTTTGTTATAAACAAGATATGCCTCTTTCTTTGACAGTTGTATCTAATGTCAAAACTGAAATATTGCTAAAAGCAATATTCTAAAGATTTCGAAAAGGATTTTGATGAAATAAAATTATGGACTTTTTTTGGATATGATTATATACATTTTTTAACATATATCATCAAAAATCCTTGGGTCCTTTGAACAAAAAAATAATGATTTAAAACAGAAAAATAAAGATGTAAGAACGTTTCAAGTGTGTCATTCGTGTAATCGATCATCTCCTTGTGTTCTTTGTCTCATCCACCCTATACACCATGGTGTATGGATTATGTGGATTGCTAGACATGATTGTGTTATGGTCATATGACCATTTTATTAACTAGTATAAACAAGAATTAAAAATAAATAGAAATAACATGAAGAAGATTTGAATAATTAAAACCCTACCTTTGAAATGGAAAAAAATAACCTCCTTATTTTAGTATAAATAAGAAACCACTCCCACCCCTTTCATTCTTGCACCACTCTTTGACAAGTTCAAGAGATTATTTATTTCCATTTCAAAGGTAGGGTTTTAATTATTCAAATCTTCTTCATCATATTTCTATTTATTTTTAATTCTTGCACCACTCTTTGACAAAGTTGGAGGAAGAGTTGGAAAACCAACGCGCCGAACAGGGGCGTGTAAATGAATCGTTGGTTAACCGATACCTCGTTCTAATGGAGGTTATGCGGTAACGGATGAGGATGTTGAGAACCTACGGGTTCACTTGATGGAGACCTTTCGAGGGTTTCTTCGTGTAGCCGATCCTAGGGCTGAGCAAGTCAATCGACGACAAACTATTCTTGCCCGTTTAGCCATTGATGCCGAAAGGGTCAGAGCTCTGGGAAGCGTACATGGTTTCCTCTGCACGAGAGAACCAAGTGAAGAAGGAGGTGAAGGAGGTTCTGGTTCTAAGGCTACAAATGATGAGCCTGGAGTTGTTGTCGGAACCGTTGCAAGCACTGAGCATGTAGCTACTACTGCTATTTCATCTGGGCAGGTCAGTACTACAAGCTCACCACTTGTTGCACCCACCACTAGTGCTCAAGTGAGTGTAGTATTCACCACTTCCTTGATTGTTCATCCTAATCCACAACCAATAGCAAAAGGTGGTGGTGATGATGGTGATGACGATAACGAGTCTGATGATGGAGACGATGCTGATGATGATGAGAGAAATGATAAAGAGGATGATGATCACGAGTACGATAGTTTCGATGATCCTCGTGGTGGTGGAAATGGTGATGGCAATGGTGATGGAGATGGTAGTGGTAGGGGAAATGGTAGTGGTGATGCTACCGGAAATAAGACGGAAGATGATGAACCGCCAAAGAAGGCTGAGAAAACGAGAGAGACGGATGCTACAGTGGAGGCTGAAATCGCCTCTTTACTAAATGTTTGCTCTTTTGCAGGAACCGAAACTCCAGTTGAGAAAGCTGTGGAAGTAAATAAAGATGACAATGATGATGGCAATAATTATTCTCCTATCCACGACACACCAGATATGGAGAATGTTGAGCCAACTGCTGATGAACCTGTTATCACTCCTGCTGCTAATCCTGCTCGAAGAAAGTCCAGAAAAATTGTCAAATACTACAGTGTGAGCAGAATGGCAAGCTTGAGATGGAGGTCGAATCCGTTTATGATGTTGATCTTATCCTCTACGCCAAATGCCATAAAGATAGCCAAAAATGGGCTATCAGACGTGCCAACGGCGATCTTACATATCTGTCCTATGCAGATATGCACACACTGCCTGTTCTCTATATGAACCATTTTAGACGGGCAATGGTGGAGGAGAGGACGAGAAGACTTTACAAGGATGGTTCAAGCGTTTCCTCAAGCGTGGATGGAAGAAGGGTTATCCATAATTTCCTCTTAATCCTGGAAGAGCATACAAGTCGGATGAGATCAATCCAATCACAAACAAGCCAGTGAAAGGATGGAAGTACAGGATGCCTAAAGATCATGGAGAACCTATCATGCATGGAATGCCGTTTGAAGACAACTTTATTTACGACTTCATCTACTGGGAGTTTGACAACGGGACGGAAGAGGTGATAGTTCATTGCAAAAGTATGCATCACCTCAGGTTCTTCGATGAGCATGAACTGCCGGGTTTTGGAAAGGAAGATCTGCTTAAGCTGCATGGATCTCCTTTGTGCACAGTTGAAGACGTGCGTAGGGACTTTACCGACGCCATGGTGGGCAAGTTCAACAAGTTTGTCCGTCGAGTTGTTGAGAAACAACCATTTAACGATCACAAGGTGTTTTAGTACGAGTCCGAGTTTGAATGAAGACAGAAGAAAATAAAGCAAATACTTAAGACAAGAGGGAGATTGTAAGGCCCATTTCTAGTATTAGTTTTTCGTATTTGTATTATTTTTCGTTTATGTTGTATGTTTGTTTACTTATGTATGTTTGGGCCTTTGAGTCTATGTACTTGAAGCCCATTGGGCCATTATAAATGGAAAGTGTATATGAGAGCTCACACTATATATTGTGTGAGACTCTCATAACACAAGTAACCTTCTGCAAATATTATCTCATAAACCTACAAACTCTCTCTCTCTCTCTTCTCACCTTCGTCCGAAATACGAACACACCAAGATCCGAGATCTCGGTCCAAGCTAGTTGTTTCCGCCAACTAGTTGAGAGGTTGATCCAAGACAACTAGTATTAGTTTGTTTGTTGTTTGATCCGGTTACGGGACCTACATAGATTGTTCGTGGTTTCTGAATCCTTACATCATCTTTTAATTCATCCTTAAGATCATTAAGAAACACCCCTAAAAGGCAGTGCTCCGGCTAGTTCGAAACCTGAGAAGAACATTAAGAAAATTCGTGTTTGTACTCCTAAAACATTCCTATTTGTCTTATAATACACAAATGTTTATCTGCATTTTGAAACTCATTAGGCCCAAAAGCCTTTTGTAGGGCATTAACCAGTTCCTCCCTAGTTTAATTCGTGGAGAGACACTGATAAAGATCTAGGGCATCACCTACCAAATGCAATGAGGCGACATCTACCTTTTCCACAGCAGGTATATTATAATAACGAAAATATTTTTCAGCCTTGAGGATCCAGCCCCGATGATCCCCTTCAATAAAGGTAGGTAGATCAATTTTGTTATACAGATGATACCCAGGTGATTCTCCTTCTTCATATCACCATGAACCGTCACTTGATTTGTCTATGTGGTTTGATTATGATTTGAGGGATGCTACTTCATTCTGTAATGCATCTAATGATTCCAATTTCAATGTTATGGAGGCTAATTGTGTTGCAATTGGGTCTGCTGAATTACCGTCACTTGAAGTACCTTGGGTCTGAACCGTGATTCCCGGCAATGGAACCAAATGTTAGTGTTTAGAAAAGTAAGCATTTATTATATTACCAAAAATAATAAAGACAAGCCCTATTCGAGATGGGCAGAATCTCCTGTACAAATGACAAACGAGATAACAAAAACATGAACAACATAAAATAAAACACATCCTGCTACTAATATTATTATCGGTTACAAACTTCTCCTTTAATTTGGTTTGTGAACTGTTCACACCCATTCCATATTTCGTTGTGTTGACCAAGTGGGTCAACCCAATAACCAAAAATTGAATATCCAATGTCGAGATCTTTGGACTTAGCCCGTTTCTGCTTCCTTCTATACACCTTCAGTGGAGGTGGTTTTAAATAAGTATGTTAGTTATTTGTTGACATGTATTTGTTAAATCATATGATATCTAATTATGTCAGAATCAACTCATTGGTATCAGACAGAATTTAACAAATCTAACCCTATCCATTATCTTGCAGAAACAATTATGGAAAATAAACTCAAACTTTAATGTGACTCCAATCCTACAGAGCAAAATGAAAGTGGTCATGTTTACTTGGTAAAAATTGAAACAATATGCAGATGAATAGAATAAATACCTTGTTGCGGAATGAATAAACAACAAGAACAATGAATAGATCACAACATGTTAAAAAAAACTATAAAACTAAATTTAGGTCACACTTTGTCATACATATACATTAATGTCAGGGAGATTCAACAATAACTAACCATTTGAGGGTCTCTAAAACATGTAAAGGCTAACTGACAAACTAGATGCTTGGTACCTTGGGAGGTATTGTGAAAAAGACAGGTCACAACATGAGACCTAACTGAGCAATTTTATTAATAGAAATATATATAATGATACTTGATATATCAAAAAAGGTAATCAATGGCATTTTTTATGCACAGTATTTAGCAAGTTTAAACTTACATGCAAAACCCCTTAATCTAAGAATTATAAGGATTACTGAAGCACCTAGGATCAATAGCTGAATAAGACAGATTATAATGCAAAGTAAGTACTTTTTATTAACGCATAGCATGGGATTTCAATTAAAATTTCACAATTTAAATAACTTCACATGTAATTCGTAGTGTGAGTAACATAATAAAGTGATTTCCATGTCATAAATGCACCTAATTGTCTGTCCAAATTAGGACAGAAATTAGAAATATCTAATCATCTAGTTATAATGTCAAACTAAATTACAAATCTTAAACAACTAAACCTAGTAACAATAGCCAGTCTGCACCTAATTGTCTTATATAGGTTAGAAATTAGGAATATTTAATCATCTAATGTACATATCAAACTAAATATATTCAAAAACAAGGATTGATTTAGATTTGGAGTTTTGATTCTTAACAACAACTCAAATTACTTACATAACCAAATTTTAAACCAAAACAACAAACAATCAATCACTAAATACAACTATAAGCATAAAACTAAAACCAAAATCCAGTATTTCACGCCTATATCATCAACCGTAAAATTCAAAGATAATCAATATAAGTGATAAAAGAATTAAAACACTTAGAAATGCAAAATAATACATATTTAGTAAAACCTAGTTGAAAATAACAGGAATCAGCAGCACCAAACCATTCATTAGCATTGCGAGTGACCTAGTACTACCTAATCACACTATTCCAAGTCTCGGTTATCACTATGAATCATAATTGGCCTTCAATCGCACCACTACAAGTCTGAGTTATCGCTATAAATCTAAATCGGTGCAAATTGATAGTAAAGGTGGAACGAATTGGCGAACCTTGCATCTTGTAAAGAAAAGCAAACCTGGTAACGAATTGATGAATCAACATAAATTAGGAACCGTAATCAACAATCGACAGAAATTAGGACGAATTGAAGAAGTTGGAAATCGCATACACGAATTGCAGAGAATGATCAAACGAAATTGCAGATCTAATGCTCTGTTCCCGAGTTTAATTTAGTGAGAGAGGATAAAATAAGGGCAATTAGGATAGAAAAGAAACGAAAAAAATAAAATGATATCATGTTCTCGAGTTTAATGAAGAAAAGAGAAAGGGAAAGGATATTAAATATTTTTTGTGTTCCCGAGTAGAGAGGAATAGAAAAGAAAGTTACACTTTTACTATTATACCCTTTTACTTAAATTAAATATTAACATTACCAACATTCATGAGCTAGAGTTTAAAATAAACCCAATTGTTTAACCTTCAACCGTTGCTTAACTTGAAAACCATATCACACAACAACAAACTAAAAATATAGCGGTACCAGACCCGAAGCCCAAGCTTTGAAAGATCACGGGTGCATAGAACAAAACCGAATTCATATCTATAAGTTGTTGAAACGCGAGAATACCCAAAGCTCCAATGATAACTAAGGCCCGTTTTTTTCTCTTTAAAAGGTTTCTAAACGACTGCTACTGTATTTTGTAATTTCTGTTACTAAACTGTTTGATGTTTCGGGTAGGAAAATTCAACCGATAAACATTAATGTCGCGGGAACTGTGGCCAACTCAAGTGATAATCTCCATCCTCATGAGTGTTTCTCGGTTGCATTGTTCACAAAGTTGGCTATGAATATACCTAATCAAGTTGTCAACAGAAACAGTTGGTTTACTGTCCCTTTAATCTTCGCAGGTGCCATTTTCAGACAGATTAAGAGGAACCGCCTGCATAATTAAGAAACACGATAACAGAGAGAATATATTAGCTCGATTTGATTAGTTTCTCTTTGTATTTATTCTTGTTGTATTCTTATATATAAATATGTATAACTTGTTAATAATATGCATCTTACAAAGCTTTTCTGGTAGTTTACTAAAATACCTTGGTGCAATAGTTTGACCCGTTATGTTTTATGCAATTAGATCAAATTCTTTATGTAAACACAACTCATAGTAGCTGCAATCACAACATATGACAACAATATAAAACTGCAAGTGTAATTTAGCATCAAAACAGACCCGAACTTGATTGACTGCTAAACAAAAATCAAGAAAATCATAACTGATGGATATAGTTATAGATGGTGCGATAGTTAACAATTAAGTGTTTTATTATTATATCATTCAAGTAAAACTAAAACAAAAAAATAAGTGAGATAAACGAGTCGAGCACGATTTGGCTTACAAGGGCTTGAGCTCGAGCTCGGCTCGTATCAAGCTCTTTTTCTAAAATTTGAACTCGAATCGTGAGTTGTTTTACTCTTTCTTTTCAGATGGCATAGAAAGAGTAAAAAATAGGAAAAGATAATTCACAAGGCAAAGTCAATACTCTGCTCAATCTAAACACCTAGATCAAAGTCAACTTGTCTGTTAACGGTTTGATTCAAAAGAAAGATGGGTGTTTAGTTTGGAGGGGTAGCTGGGTCATTTCAAATCGATCATCATTAATTATTTGCTAAAAAGTCACAATATGCTACAAGTCAACTCTTTATAGGAACAGTCAACTTAGAAATTGATCAGCATGTATTTCACCTTTGTTAGCTGCGAAAGCTCCAAAAATACTTCTGGTAAAAAACGCAGAAATTTGAACCACCCGTAACTGACTTGACCCATTTTCAGCCATGAAACCCATTAACAGTAGCTATTTGTCCACTTTAAAAGACTGTGAATAAAACCCAAATTCAAAATAGTTTGACTCGTTTCGACTGAAACAAATCTGTCCTGAATTACCATATAAGAGCAGCGCACGACCTGTTAAAACAAACAAGCTAAGCAATATGTTTCCGCGGTAAATTATTCACATTTTGGTAGTTTACTAAAATACCCTGATGCAATATTTTGACATGTTTATGTTTTCTACAATTAGACTAAGTTCTTTTTGTAAACACAACTCAAAGTAGCTGCAATCATATCATGTAACAAAAATATAAAGTTGCAAGTGTCATATAGCATCAAAACAGACCCGGACTTGAGTGATCAAAAAAACCCGAACTTTATTAACTGCTAAACATAATTCAACATAATCATAAACAATCCCAAAATCCATAACCAAATAGTAAAATAACCAACAAAGAAATAGTCATGAATGTATGAAGTTACCAAAAAAAAAAACTTCAACTAAATAAACGCATCCTAAACTCGTTTAGTTACTGGAATCTATCATATCTCTTAGCAAGCCCAACCGTATCTGAGGAGGACAACTAAATAGTGCCCATGCATTTGCTTGGTTGGCCACCAAGTACCTTAAAGCCCTCCTTATGTCATGGGATTCCAAACCGATTGGTTCCAATGCATTGTAAATTTCCTCTCCTGTGTACTCATGATGATAAACTCTGTCTAGTATTTTATGGCCTTCTAAAATTGCATTAGCCACACTACCAACATTATTCATAATCATACAGGCTAAATCTTCATTTTCTTGTTCAGCTTTCCTTTTTCTAGTCTTACATTTTTGGCACTTGATAACTAAATTAACAAGTAATAAAAACTAGACTTAAGACTCACTACACAAAACACCAGCAAGTGAACCGGTCAATTGTACTAAAGCTAAGTAAGTCCAGAATATCGAACCCACAGGACTCTATAAATTACGTTAATTAACTAATTAGGCTCGACTTACGACACGACTATTTATTATAAATGTTTTAAGGGGGTTTTTAAACTAATATTAAACTAAGAAATTAAATAAACGAGTAAAGTAGAAATAAGCAATAAAACACAAGATCGAAACCAATCTAGTAAGGAATCTACCTGGTAAGAATCTCATGCATCAACAATCATCAAGCAATGGACAAATAACATGTTATGGAAACTGATTTCTAAACGTATTCATCTAACAAACCCTAAAGGACCCTTGACCGAATCAAACGACATCCCAAAGAATAATTATTAGATTATTAAGCAATCAGTAATATTGGTTTCCTCACGGTTATCAAATAGGGTTAATTAATAGTATCTAAAGCAAGCAATCTCACAAAACACTAAACCCTAGATAACTTGATAAACTTAACATGACATCATGAACAAGGATCAACACAATAAGCAAGAATATTGTCACTAATCTATCCTATGTAACATCCTGAATATTATAATGATAAATAAAGAAAGTTACGTTTAGTGATTTCGCGTTATTAAGTAAGTAATACCGAGTAAAGAACGGATCATGGACTTAGATTAATTAAGATGGATTAAGGGTAATGGGCCTTAGGTCCATGGGCTTTATGGGATATAAATATCCCCTTAAACCATCCTAAAACCCTAACTATCATTTCCATCTTTCATAAATCTCTACACACTCAAAAACACACACATACACTACACCTCATACGGCCGAGAGAGAGAGAGAGAGAGAGCGGATTCGAGTCCAAAAATCAAGCCGAGCATTATTAGATCTTCAATATACGAGATAACCAAGCAAACCGCGACCACACCGAACGTATAAAAGGTATGTTTTGATCCTAAAGATTTCGTTTTTATAAACGTTTAGTCTTGAAACTTAGAACGAGAGTAGATCGGGTATAAACGAAACATAAAGTTGTAAACTTGATAATAAATACGAGTGTAATGAACCCGAAAATGGAAACGGCTCGATTAATGAACCCTTAACATTAGTATTGAACGTTTTTACCATAAAGGTCCAAACTTTATGTCTTTCCGGGCTAAGTTTTACCCAAACTAGGCCATGGGAATGATCGCGGAGTTAGTTAACGTAATATCCAAGAAATTCTCGATGAAATAAGGGTGATTTTGGTGATTAAGATTGAACAGAGACGGCAGCTGGGCAACTTCGCCTGCAAGCCATAACTTCGCCTTCATGCAAGTTCGCTTGCAAGCAAGTTCGCCTAACTGGTAACTTCGCCTAAGGCCAAGTTCGCCTAACTGATAACTTCGCCTAGTGACAAGTTCGCCTAACTGATAACTTCGCCTGGCATATATTCGCCTAGGGTTAACTTTGCCGAACACTAATTTCGCCTATGCGTAAGTTCGCTTACAGTAAGTTCGCTTATTGTTAAGTTCGCTTAATGATAAGTTTGCTGGAGTTAGCAAATTGGAAAATAAATTATACTTACCTTGGACCCTACTAGGGGCTGCCGCCCCTAGAACCCCGCTGCCAGGGGCGCTGCCCCCGGACCCCCGTTCGTTGTGGGTTATATAAAGATAGAAATACAACATGAGTAGTAGTAGTTAATTGATACATGTAAATATTATACAGTTAGCCGTGCATAGCTCAAGAAGGGAATAACGATTAACGGAGAGCGTAACAGGATTCAGGTGAGTTTCTAGCCCCACTTCTGTGTTATATTTTCGGGGCTGTGTGCATACTCGATATGTTTGTTAATACACTTATCCTAAGTGATAAGTGTATGCCTTATATGAATGATGTGAAATGTATGAATGATTGCTTGTTAGTACGTGAACGATCTTCGGATATTGCACGTACTGTCAGGTTGTAGTGTTACGTATAAGGTAAGTATAATGTATTTGCTTATATGTATGGATGCGATAAAGTTAACAAACGAAGGAAAGGCATGGTTGTATGGTAACGAAGAGGGACTAGACCCTAATAATATCTGTGATGTTAGGGACCAGACCCTAATAATATCTGTGATGTTAGGGACCAGACCCTAATAATATTTGTGATGTTAGGGACCAGACCCTTATAATATATGTGATGTCAGGGACCAGACCCTTATAATATCTGTGAGGTTATAGGGTGAAAGGCTCTTTAAAACGTATGATTATGTATGTAAAGAAAGTATGAAGGTAAGAATGAAAGTATATGCACTTATGTGTGTATGAAAGAAAGTTAAGAGGTTAAGTATGAAATGTAAGAAGGTATTGTATGAGTATGTGATTAACTAGAACTCACTCAGCGTAGCTGACTTTTAGTATGCACGCAGGTGAGTAGAATGAGGCAGGTAGCTTAAGGAGGACACATGGCAGAGTTGGACGAAGCTGGCATCTGAAGATTTTGCTATGATGTTTTATTTTAAAGACTATGTTTTGTTTTTAAATGACTATGAATGCTCGATAAGACAAGAATTATGGTTATGGAATGTAATGGTTTGAATGTTTTTAATGTTCCGCGAATGTTTTAATTAACTCTGATATTTAAACTGCGTTTATGAGTAAATCCAATACGAAAGTAGGGCTACCGGTAACGGGGCCTTACATCCTAGCATGCGATTGACCAAGACACATGAACAACTCCTCACCTTACAGCTATTGGAATTTAGCAAAAACATTCAAAATCCTATTCAACAATCAACAAGCTTCTATGATCTAATATGCCTATTCAACCATAATAATCAAAACACCAAGTAATGATTAAACATGAACCTTAAATATAAAGAACACAATCAAGAGAAAAAAGATCTATGTGAAGCAATAATTAATAATCAATCAAGATAATAAATACTCATATGCATCATGAAAGCAAAATCAAGTCTTTTACTATTAATAAAACGAAACCATAATCAAAACATTAATCCAAAGCAAGAATCAAATGTCAAACATGTTCATGAAACCTAGGTAGACATGAAGTCTAGCCTAGAATCATTATTAAAAACAATCCCAAACAATGAAAACAAAAGAGATTCATGATAAATAACAAGAACGAAGAAAGTAGAACGATAAAACCCTTAAGACTCCTTTCTTGATCGATTGAACGAAAGCTCCTTGATCTCTAATGATTCCTAGCTTCAAAACCTTCACAAACTTGCTCTTTCTCTCTCAAAATCGGTTGCCCAAGTGTCTCCTTCGTTTAGGTTTGAAATAGTATATATATAAGCGAAAAAACGGGCTTGAACTTGCAAAAAACGGCAACCTAGTGGTCCTAGGCGCCGTGCGGCCCTCCTTTGGCCTTCCCGTCGGGCGGCGTGGATGGATGGGAGGATTTCGGAATTTTTTTTATTATTTTGTTTATTTATTGCTAAATCATGCTAGATCTCTCCCTTGAACTCCAAGTAACAATAGGAACTTTCTAGAACTTCTTTTCACTGACTTACAAATCATCATCTACATGAAAACAAATCCAAACACTAAGTGGAGTAATCATGTAATCAATAACGAGCAAAACGAACTTAAACTATGCATGAAAAGATAGAAAAAATTAAGTTTAACATGCAAGACACCAAAAGATATAACACACGATAAACATATAAACTACTTGACTCAAAACCTTAATTAATAAAAGATAAACGAAACACGAATCAAACCGAACTCAAAACATTAAAGAAACACAACTTTACACGGGATTCGAGATGTATAAATAGACGTATATCAAAGACTGCTCAGCTAGGGAAGATGTAGGGTGTACCACTTGAATATCATCATCAATATCAAATTGGGTTTCAAGTATTACATCATTAGTAGCACAGAAATCATCCACTTCAGGAAAAGTTTCTAAGTTAATGTTGTCATTCTTTTGGAATCGTGCATTTATCTCTTTAGCAGTTTCAGCTTGTGCACCGGATGCCCTGTCCATTGCAAAGAGTTCTAGCATTTCATTAAAGTTTGAGACTTTCTTCGTTTTCAACGCTTCAGAATCCGGGTTCGACTATTTAACAAAATCAAGATAATTAGTTTTATAAACGATAATTAAAATATTCATGTATATAATTAAAGTAGGGGTGAGTTTTTTAACAGCACCCGAACACCGAACCAGACCCGAGTTAAGGATGCATGCCGCAAAAACAGATTGTTACTTTTAATTGTTTTCTTAATACAAAATACACATCTTTTCTAAATTGAAAATACATAAGAACTCTTCATGCTCAGTTGATAATCTATTACGCCCCAACCAGAAAACCACATAAATAACCAGAAGAAACTCGTTAAATTATATATTACATGTATTAATTTATCCCAGACTTCATCCTCTCTTCAATTAATTGAGTAGTTGAATTCCATGAGAATCCAGTCAGTGACGTTACACGAAACAAATCGTACCATTTAGAAAAATTCTCTTTTAACTTTTTTAATCGGTTTTTCAAATGTCTTTTTGATACATTCATTTAAAACTTTTTGCTAAGCTCCTTAACTATATTGTCGTATGCATTTGAGGTAAAAGTTCCATTAACCCTATTGCCGTTATCCTTTTGTGTCATCATAGATTGTATGAATGCATTATCCATATTTTCCGTCCACTTTAGTGTTTCCTTCTTTCCGGTTGCTTCGTGTTTGCTCATTATGAGTTTCTACATGGTAACATAAAAAAATCCCGCATACGTAAATATGTAAATTGTTGCTTTTGCTAAACTGAATTATTATATGAACACACCAGTAATTTAAAAATAACCAAACCATCAATTAACTAAATTCATAACATTCAATACAAAATAACAACTTAGTTTTACAAGTTGTTGAACTCGATCGAGATTGGCTCGTTTAAGGTACCACACAAGCTTGAAAATATGTTAGGCTTGTTTAAAGTTTTTATCAAAATATATAAAAACAACTAAAACCGAGTTTGAATTAATTAAAGAATAATAAACGAGTCGAACCCGAGCTTGAAAAAATAATTGAAAATCCGAGCTCGAGCTCGGCTGGACTCGTTTACAAACTCGGTGCCTACTACTGTTTGATTGTGTATTATCTGTTTGAATTTATGATAATAAAATTAATTATTGAATCTGATCATGCTTTTGGAATAATTAAATAGCAACCGGATTTGCTTTTGATGTTGACAGGTTTGCTTATTTAGGGTTCTAATTGAGGCCAATTAGGTCAAATTAAAACATGGTACTGATGGATATAATCACAGATGGTGCAGAATTAACTAGCAAAATTGTATATGTTGTTTAGGAATTACAACATATGGGTAAACATGTAGCAATTGTTTGAAGTTTCATAATTGTTGAAAGGAAAAGGTAGAATGAGTTACTTGATTGTCTTTTCTCCTATGCAGTGTTGCACAAAACCACCAGAAGAATGGTGAAATTGATTTGGAAAAGATGATGAAAGGCAGTTGTTGAACAAATGGCGGGTAGTGGGAGATATTCCCGCCATCATGTTTACAAGGGCAAACTTGGAATTGAAAATTCAACATGATGTTTATGGCCTTCTTTCTCTTCAAATCACTACAATTTAGGAAGAAAGTTATAAACAATAAAACCCCATGTTTTTTCGTCTCCTCTCTTCTTTTCTCTCCATAAAAAATTCTCTGGAACAAATTTTTTTTTCCTTTCACTCCAAATCATTTCTCTTCTCTTCTTAACTACAACTCTAGAACTAAGCGTAAGCACGAATTGGCGAGGAGGAATTAATGAAATCGTGGAGATGAAAACGCAGATTAAAACTTAACTGTGGAGAGGTTGTTAGAATAAACCTAATATGTAAAGACTAGAAGGTTTGCTCGTGCGTTGCGACGGGGACACAATGGGGATTCGATCGCTATGAGTTCGGTTTATGATGCGTTGGTGATACAACGAGGATTCGATCGGTAACTATTTAGTTCCTTATGGTACCATAACAATAGATTTACATGTTGTAATTCAACAAAATACCAAAATCTAATTTTTATATATTATATAGTACATGTATTACCTCATATCCTGATCCTTATTTTCTGGAAGCAAACAACAAATTTGTTAGTTATTGTTGTCATACAGACTATGGGAACATGTTGCAATTGACAAAGGATGTTTGTTTTTTCTCAAAAATGGATTACACTTCACATAACAATTTAATCGCAAGTCACAACTATCATGTAAGGTTATAAAATGAATAGATCTTGGTTAACTATTATGAAACTTTATTTTTAACAAAAATGTAAGGAAATAAATAATATATGATGTCAGTCTCCTAAATTTTTCTATCTTAAACTTAAAAAACAATCAAATCTTTTAGTTATCGACTTCGTCACGATGCCAATAACAACACCGAATGCATTTTTCATATTAACAGCACAAAAAATCACAAAGCTACCCATCAAAGTGTACACATTGGTTTATTTTCATTATCACCAATATATTGTTCACCATGAGAAGACCTTCTAGAAGCTTAAATAAGATTAGTTGATGGATCATATTGCTGTAATGCCAAATAATTAAGAGTTGTGACCACAATAGCAATTGCAAGTCTCATGTTTTCTCGTTCTTGAACATGCATTGGAGTTATTTTTGTGCTTTATATAGTCCTCGTACAAGATATTGACTTTTAGAACATGGCCTACCATCTTCTTTAACTTCCTTTAACTTTAAGCAATTTCTTTAACTTTAAGCAACTTCCTTTTATCTTTAAGAAACGGTTGCGCTTGTAAAAATAAGGTTACATATTAGTTTCAATAAACAATTTAAAAAAATTGTCAAATAGTAAATAAGTTTCGTAACCCATACTGGGATTTCCCGTCCCTGTGTTTAGAGAACATAGATACGAAACTCACTTAAATATGACAATGAAATGAAAATACCTGGTGGAAGATTTTTAGTTGAAGTAATGTATATAGACCTGGTACCTGGTAGTTCAGAAACATGTTGATCAATGATGGAAATACAACTTGAATTCGTAACATCCAGTTAAACGTATATAAGGAGATGGCAAAATCATATATCCATTTAACATAAAAACACGACCAAAATGGACTCATAAAGTAAGCAAATGGGTCGAATGACATCATATTCAACAGAAAAGGGTAATTTTCACCCATTCAACGAAAAAAATAATTTTGACCCATTTCCTAATATGATTATATTGACCCATGCACTAAATATAATAATTATGGTCGGCTCGTTCACTAAAAACGATAATTTTAATATGTTTACTTGAAATGATATGGTTCATCTGTCAACTAAAGACGACAAAATTGATATGTTTACGAAAATACTAATTGTGACTCGCTCACTAAAATGATTGTTTGACATGGTTACTACGAGTGATAAGGTTTCACTTGATTGCATATTCTGGTCATTGTTGCCTCTGGCCCATTCACCTAAAAAAATTAATAAGGGAGTATACAATTTAGGCTTACGAGTTATCCAAGACGCAACATCCCATACCAAAAATCAAATAGACGACTTATTTTTGGTATTACTAATTAAAGCTGTATATTTACTTGTTACTTTCTAAAACTAAATTTCAAAAAGATAGATTTACCCTTAGTTTCAAAAATGTGACGCTTAAACCACAGTTTAACTTTATTTAGTTAACTGAATCAGTTGAGGTTTTATTATGAGTTCAATCCATCGGTTAAAACAGTTTGTGCGGGAAAGGCCCGACTCCCTATAGGCTTAGGTTGACCAGCCTATGAAATTTTTAATAGCATACGATGCGTATATTATGATTAAGCAAATTATTACCCGACCAGAATGGTAGTGTTTCAGGTGCTCTTTTTAAAAGAACAAGTCAAGACGACATCCTTGTAAATATGTAATAAAGTAATTATTTATTCATTTTGCCTTGTAAGAGTTAGAAGACCTATTTTAGAGACTTATTTTGGTACAAAAGAATGAAAGATAGACTACTAACTCTGCATATGATTTTCTCTAAGCAACTCTTGTTCTGTCGTTTTGTTTTAATATAGATGATAATTGCACTTCTTTTATGACGAACCAAAACAACAGATGCTTCAAGTTGGCCTATTTGAATCTTGTACATGACTATAAAGTTTGAAAGTCATCAAAGAATAAATAACTCGGCTCAAAACATTTAGACTTTAGGACTCTGTACATGTTGTAGGATCTGGGAAAAAAACCATATTTTATTTTTTAAACTATAAATTCACAAAGATTGACAAGAACAAAGTAGCCACAAGCATCCTTATTCCAATTAATGAAAAACTATAGGCTACTCAAGGAACGTATAAACTTTTTTGTTTAAAAAACATGATAACAAAAGGCCAGCCACCATCATGATTTTTCAAGGTTGCATTGAAGATATCTCATCTAGAAAGAATTTAGATTTACTTGCATAATCAATTGGAATAACAGTCTTCACATTAACCGTATGTCATTTCTCATTTTTGTACTCCCAAGGTGCGGCAGGTGCGGCAATCAAACGAAAAAGGCGCGGGACCCATGTTGCTTTCTTAAGTTGTGTTGATAGGCACTTCGATCATACTATAAACATCTAAAAGATTCCGAGTATTAGTGTGGGCCTAGTGTTCGTCCAAGCATATCATTCGGTGTGATGCAACTTTTTTGCACATTAGCTTCCAGTCATATGGGTTCTTTACATACACTTGTTGTACTTTTACTTTATATACAGTAGACTGTAGACCTAATTTAGTTACTATAGGATTTACCTTGGACTTTATAGTATCAAGATCTTTAGCAGAGCACCCTATTATTTTCTCAGCATCATCAACAAAAACAAAAATCCAAGATCCACCACTTGCATATGAGAACTTGGTAGACACAATATACCTGCAATATCAAGCAATTAAATTCAGATGTCATAACTCTAACTAATAAACGTCAAAATCATATCAGTTTCACAAACCTCAAGTTAGAGTCAGTTTGTGTTTTTTGCACAAACCCGTAACCACATTGTGTACGTTAGATTACTTCTAAAGTAAATCAACAAAGCATTCAATTCATGCCTAACAATCATCTCCAAGTGGGAAAGAACTCTAATCCTGCTAGATCTAAACCACACGTAACCCATCTATGGTTACTTATCTCATGATTACTAAACATTTACCACCATTGTAACATCCTACTTTCGGTTATATTAATAAAATAAAGTTCGTTTATTTTATAGCGGGTCATTATCGGTTTAGTTGAATAGAATACGAGATGGACTTGTGTTAGGTAAATGGATATGGGTTATGGACTTGGGTTATGGAGGAATGAAGGAAAGACCATGGGCTTAAGCCCATGATCAAAAATATATATACCCTTAATCCTCCATTTAATTCATTTACACATATCCATTACACCTCTCAAACACACACACTTAAGCTCTCTCTCTCTCTAGCCTCTCTAGCCGAAATAGAAGAAGAATCGGATCCCGACCCAAGGTATGATAGTATTTTGTTGTATGAGCTTAAATCCGTTAGTTATGGTCACTAAACGACGAGCCGACACCATTAAACCGTTTAAGTCACGAGATCCGGGTGGAATCGGGTATAAACCGAACCTATGATGAGCTTAGGGGTCACCCTAGCTCAGATCTGGATCGAACGGGACGAAAAACGGTGAAAAACGAGTTAAAACTCGTTTTTCCGACGTGTTCGCGGTTTTCCGGTGACTTTCCGGCAAAGGCGGCGCCGGAAAGGCGGCGCCGGAATAGTGGTACGAGGATAAGGAATGTCAGGGAATGTTCTGACATTCCCTGACCTAACCCTAGTTCGCTATGGGGGATTAACGAATTGAAGGTGATTCGTTAGTTGATTCGCTTAAGGGAGCACAGCGAACTAGCTCTAGTTCGTCTATGATTCGTCTCCGATTCGTTAAGAGAAAAGGGTAACGAATTACCCTTGATTCGTTATGATTAGTTCGTTAAAAGAAATAACGAATTAGAAGGTCCAATTCGCTATATGGACTGATTCGTTAAGAAGTCCAGTTCGTTAAGGGTTCAATTCGTTATAAGAACCAGTTCGCTAGGATAATCCAATTCGCTATGAACCAATAACGAATTAGAAGTTTAACTGAATGACAATAACAGTCCCTGGACTTAGAAAAGAATGATTTAATTACAATTAGGCCCTTGAACTTTTAAGTAGCAAATTAATTAACGATTCAAAATGTTAATGGAAAATGTGTCACGACAGCTTAACCCCAGCCAGGGGCTCTGCCCCTTGGACCCCGCCAGGGGCTGCCGCCCCTAGAACCCCGCTGCCAGGGGCGCTGCCCCCCGGACCCCCGTTCGTTGATGGTAATAATTAAACTAGAAAGACGATATGTGTAGTGATAGTTATTGATACGTATAATTATTATACAGTTAGTCGTGCACAGCTCAAGAAGGGAATAACCGTAAACGGTGAACGCAACCGCATTAAGGTGAGTTTCTAGCCCCACTTCCTTGTTATGTTTTCGGGGCTGTGTGCATACTCGATGTGATAGTTAATACACTTATCTTAAGTGGTAAGTGTATGCCTTGTATGTTTTATGTATGATGATTGTTTGACGGTGCGTGAACGATCTTCGGATATTGCATGTACCGTCAGGTGGTAGTTAAGATATGATTGATAGGTATGATGAAAGATAGGATGTATGCATGAATATATGATGTATGCATAATGTATGTATGTTATGATGATGGTACGTGAACACTCTTCGGAGATTGCACGTATTGTCAAGGAAAGTATGTATGAACAGGTACGGTACAGTTACACGAAACAAAGGGACCAGACCCTAATAATATCTGTGATGTTAGGGACCAGACCCTAATAATATCTGTGATGTTAGGGACCATACCCTTATAATATCTGTGATGTTAGGGACCAGACCCTTATAATATCTGTGATGTTAGGGACCAGACCCTTATAATATCTGTGAGGTTATAGGGCGAAAGGCTCTTTAAAATGTATGATTATGTATGTAAAGGAAGTATGAAGGTAAGAATGAAAGTATATGCACTTATGTGTGTATGTAAGAAAGTTTAAGAGGTTAAGTATGAAATGTAAGAAGGTATTGTATGATTATGTGATTAACTAGAACTCACTCAGCGTAGCTGACTTTTAGTATGCACGCAGGTGAGTAGGATGAGGCAGCTCGCGTGAGGAGACACGTGGCACTGAATAAGGGGCTGGCATCGGAAGACTCAAGACGTTTAAGTTTAATGTTTTGTTTATTTTGAAAGACAATATGTTGTTTTAAGACAAGAGGTGTTTTGTTATGAAATGTTTTATGAAAGCTTTTTTATTCCGCGAATGTTTTAATTAACTCTGATTTTTAGAACTGCGTTTATGAGTAAATCCAACACGAAAGTAGGGCTACCGGTAACGGGGCCTTACAACCATCTTGCTAGTTCTAAATCCCCATTACTGATAATTCACTCTTACATGTTCTTAAAACCATAAATGTCGCCCTACAAGAAATCTAATCCTGTTTGTTCTAAAACCTCATAACCACATTATATACATTTGAATTCTTGAAAACATACACAAAACCATTAAATCCATACGGTATATTCGTTTACAAGTGTAAGGCCCCGTTCGCGGTGCCCTACTTTAGCGTCAGAATTTCCTCATAAACCAACATCTCTAAATCAGAGTTTGTTAAAAACATTTCGCCAAATACAAACATCAAAAATTCATTACAAAACTTCATATCTTGTCTTAAAACATAACTTAAAATATCTTACTAAAACATCATTTCTTCCGTCTTTAGATGCCAGCCGTTCAATCCATGCTATGTGTCATTCTCATACTAGCTCTTTAAACCAATTTACCTGTGTGCATACTAGAAGTCAGCTACGCTTAGTGAGTTCAAGTTAATCAAGCAACTTACCATAGAACCACGTTTCTGCATAAATATACGTGTCCGAAGACACATAGTCATCTATCTAACCTGCTCACCTTACCCCTAACCCTCTCACTGCACCTATGTCTTAACCAATTGTTTACGGAAGCACGTAGAGGCTTTCCCTCCCACATACATACGTTACGCCACTTTAATAACGAATGCATGTAGAGGCTTATCCTCACACTTAATATCTTCATGCCACTTTGATAACGATGACATGTAGAGGCTTGTCCTCCCACGTACTATCGTCGT
Organism: Bidens hawaiensis; assembly: GCF_021521415.1. Lineage (NCBI taxonomy): Eukaryota > Viridiplantae > Streptophyta > Magnoliopsida > Asterales > Asteraceae > Bidens > Bidens hawaiensis. The sequence goes on along the minus strand of NW_027492237.1, from coordinate 544,006 downwards.
GCCACTTTACTAACGAAGGCACGTAGAGGCTTATCCTCCCATGTACTATCGCCATGCCACGTTAATAACAAAGGCACGTAGAGGCTCATCCTCCCATGTACAGTTGTCATGCCACTTTCACCTTTACCAACCCCTTTCAACTTCTACCACCCTCTAACCCTACCTGTCTACAACACACTTTCTATCATTATATCGTTTACATAAGAAACAAGTCACATCATAACATACATGCACACTAAGGATTCTTCAAAACATTCATCTAGAAATCATTCTCCTTGGCGATACACGAAATATCCGAAGATCATTCACACATCAACAAGCACTCATTCATAACCTCAATATAATAACTATCACATAAATCATATATAGCATACATTTACCATTTAAGGTAATTGTATTAACTAAACATATCGAGTATGCACACGGTCCCGAAAACATAACAGAGAAATGGGGCTAGAAACTCACCTATATCCTGATTCTGATGATGGTTATGTCCTTCCTTTCCAATGTACGACTGACTATGTAATAAGGCAAATTTATCAATTACTACTTCTAGAGTTCGTTTACTTCATTGGCCTTTCTTTCTAAATCCTACTCATTTTAAACGTTACCTTTTATTATTAATTAATTATTTATTCTTATCTTAACCATCATATAAGTCTATATCTATCGCTTACGTATGTATACTCCATTTATCTTTCATTATTTGGAAACTCACCTATTGTCCGTATAAATTTTGGGCGCATAAGTCCTTCCTCGTATAAGTCATCTTAGCGTGTAAGCTTATACGTCCGTATAAGTTATAACTTATACGCTGCGTATAAGTTACACGCACAAGTGACATATGCGTTCTTAATACACTTATACGCTGACCATACATATACGGTGCATACATACATACACGTTACATATACAAATACGGTGCATACATACATACACGTTATATATACATATACGGTGCATACATACTTACACGTTATATATTCATATACGGTGCATACATACATACAGGTTATATATACATATACGTCGCATACACACTTACATGTTATATATACATATACGGTGCATACATACTTACACGTTACATATACATATGCGGTGCATGTATACATACACGTTACATATACATATATGGCAAACATCTACATATATGCATAGCATACTTATACGCTAAACATACTTATACGATGTATATACATATACGCCGTCTGTTCAGACCAGCTTTCTCTTTACACGTTTTTTGGGTTTTTCTTCGATTCTGGCGCCGTCAACCGCTGTTAACCACCATGGTTGGCCGGGGTTTGATCGTTTATGACCTAGGTAGCTTCGGGGTGTCCAAATATGAGCTGAGGTGACCCTTAAGCTCATTTTTGGTTGATTAAACACCCGAATAAAGCTACTTCTAGATCCAAACGGCTCACTCGGCATCACGGGGCTGTGGTATCGGGTTCTAATATGTTGGGTTAGCTGAGATAAATGATTTCTTACCTTCGGTTGGTCTTGGATTGTTGAATGGAATAAAAAAGAGAGTGTATGGCTTAAGTGTATGTTTTTTATGGTGTAGGCTAAGGTGAAAAATGAAAGAGATGTAAACGATTTAGGGTTTTAAGGGGTATTTATACTCCTTAAGCCCATGGACCTTAGGCACATCTTATTCTTATGTCCATATTTACTTCTATCTATTCTAACCCACTATCCTTTATATTATTATTATTATTATTATTATTATTATTATTATTATTATTATTATTATTATTATTATTATTATTATTATTATTATAACTCAAATTAAGTCTTCCAATGTAAATAATATATTAAATGTTATCCATAGAAATTTCGGGATGTTACAAGTCTACCCTCCTTAAAAAGAGGTTTCGTCCCCGAAACCTAGCTATTACTTAAACAGGATTACTTCCTGCTATTACCCTTTCATAAACGTCCTAACCTTCTTGCTTACTGCTTTATCTTTTTCCTTTTCAATTATCGAGTTGATCATGAGTTTTAGCTTTCTTAGGTAGCTTTCCATGAAGTCCCCAATGATATGATTTACTACACTATAGAAGGCACATTATCCAATCATTATCGTCTACTTTTGGCTTGCTAGTTCAAGACCATCGGTCAATCACAAGTCATTCATAAGAACTCACAAGTCATTCATAAGAAAATATAAAGAAATCATTCGGGTTTACCAAATAAACATAGGTTCAAACTGTAACATAAGACACCTATAACAAACACTAACATAAAACAAACTGTAACAAGCCACTTATTCTTCTGCAACCTTCTTGGTGGCTGATAGATCATCCTTCTACGTGTCTTCCTTTCTTCCCTCCACCGCTATGGCTTCTCCACAATCCCTAGCTATGTGACCTGACTTACCACAATTGTAACATTTATGGTCCTCGGTGCACTCACGAGATATATGCCCCTTCTTTCCACATCGGAAGCACTGGCTTGGACCACCCTTGCATTCGCCCAGGTGCATCTTCCGGTACACTTTGCATCTTTCCTTGCCCGCAATCCTCTGTGTCTTCTTCACCGCATACTCCATGACATCTGCAGATCGTTTGGTTCCTTTCTTTCCTCCCTTATCTTCCACTTCCACATCATCTGCCGGCAGGTCATCATAAGCCACCTCTGCTAACTCAACTATGGAGTCAAAGGTAGCAGGTTTGTTAGCCCTGACTAACATGCGGACCTTCTGTGGAAGTCCCTTGATGTAGCACTTGATCCGTTTCGCTTCATTGTTCACCATATCCGGCACCAGCCTGGACAGGTGGTTGAACTCACTGGTGTACTCGCGGTGCGTCATCTTTCCTACCTTAAAGTTCAGAAATTTCATCTCCATTCTCTCCACTTCTATAGTGGCATAAAACTGTTTCAGCACCATTTCTTTCAGATCTTCCCACTTCATGGCCTTTATCTCCTCCTTCGTCTTCCTTCGTTCCATCGTTTCCCACCAAGACATCGCCTTGTCGCCAAAGGACTGGGTGGCGAATCCCACTGCTTGATCCGGACGACCGTCGCTAATCCAAATAACCTTTTACATCGCGGTTATCCATCGAAGGTTAGATATCGCGTCCTCCAAGCCAGTTAACTTTGGTGGGTCACATCCCTTGAACGGTTTGTAGCTACATCCACTTCGTCTCTCCCTTCACTTATAGAATCTTACTGATCGAACTTTGGTCGCTTTATATTTCTCATTCTCATAGCCCTTTTTACCACTCTCCCCTATCTTCTCTGTAGTCCTTACATGGTTCCCAGCAGGCCCTTCTGGATGCAGGTCTTCACTGCAGCAACTACAGCTTGAGCAATGGCGGCTTGAACTGCAGGATCAAGTTGATACTCCTTATTGTTACTCTAATCTCACACAATTGCGCTTATTTCCTATCTGGTTTTAGTAACTGGTTCTAAAATAGTTAAACTAGTTGACATTTTAAAAACTACCAATCTCAACCACTAGATCATAGATCCAATGGCCTAAATTTATTCTTACTCTTCCTAAAAAGCTATTTCTTTTTATTATAACCCACCCCTAGGGGTGGATTATAATAAAAACCGACATAGTTTCCTGGAATTGTTCTTTCACCATTATTTGTAATACCAAATGTCAAAATTTTGTTGGTTCTTACCATTCATATGAAGACTAAGAATAAATCATAGCCATTGAATCATGTTAATCTATTGTTGAGATTTAAAATTACCTATAACCGACATAGTTTCCTAGAATTACTGTTTTATCATTATAACCGACATAATTTCTTAGAATTGTTCTTTTATCATAATTTGTAATGTCAAAAAATTATTGGTTCTTACCATTTCTATGAAACTATTTATTCTTATTTGAACCCTTATATATATATATATATATGTATATATAAGGGTGAGGATCTTAAGAAAATATTTTGAAATTGAGAACTATTTTAGGCAAAAAACAAAAACTCTTCAAAATAATTAGAAAAACTATAATTCGAAAAAAATAAAATTTTAAGAATTTTATAAAACTAAAAAATTTAGTTTTCATTGCGATTTTATAAAAATAATAAAACCCGAATTATACACATATGCATATTTTTTTTAATCTTGATTTACATAATGTGCATATATGTTCATTATCATTATCTTAATTGTACATATGTGTATAAAGAACAACATGTATAAAAAATCAAAAATAAGTATTATACATATATGTATAATTTTGCTAAACCAATATATATATATATATATATTTTTTAATTTTTTCCATGAAATCGGGATGAAAAATAAAAAAAATTGGTTTTTTTACTTTTTGTATTTTTGCGCTTTTTTTGTTGTATATTTTTTTATTTTTCTTAAAAATAGTTTTTTTTATGGTACAGAATGATTTTCAGAATTCTCAATTTCAAAATGGTTTCATATGATTACAGTCATATATATATATATATATATATATATATATATATATATATATATATATATATATATATATATATATATAATTTCCTACCATGAAATCCCACCTGTCGCTATCAGGTTGTCCCCCCATTCTTTAGAGCCACCAGATTGTTTGATTTCTAATGGAGGTTTCTCATGCATTTGACCCGAAACAACGGGTATATGTCTTACCAAACCCAGATAGTGTTTAAATGGGTTATAACATCTCATTTATTTGTAAAACTCTTTCATAATCAAACAATAATTTTCGCGGGTCATGGGTCTCACCAAACCCAGATAACCCTTAAACGGGTTATAACATCTCATTTATTTGTGAAATAACCCCTTAATCATCAAAGAATAATTTACACGGGTTACGGGTCTTACCAAACCCTAATAGCTCTCAAATGGGTTATAAGATCTTATTTATTGGTAAATATTTTCATCCTCAAACCCTAATTTAATTTATCTTCTTTACATGTTCTCCTTTGCTGGTTTATCATCTCCATCGCCGGTTAACTTCCGATACTACCCGACATCGTCAACTACATCAACGTCCCCTTTTCATTAGACAAATATTTGTGTTCATGTTTGTTCATTTAAATATATCAACATGTTCGTGTTCGTGTATTTTTGTTCGTTAAAAATTAAAAAACTTACACATCTCAATTGAAAATACCAACACGCAAAAAAATATAATAACAAACTAATATATATATATATATATATATATATGTATTAAATTAAAACAAACTACGTTAAAAATAAAATAAATCATCATAAAATAGCAAAACGATTAAAAACAAAAACTTAAATAAACTCCCGTAATATGGGAGAATCAAACTAGTATATATATTTATAGGGGCTGATATTTTGAGAACTTGATGTGTTGAAAGAATTTTAAGAACTCAATATGGACCACACAATCAATTAATTGGGTATTGAATATGTGGTTAAGAATATATCTGATAAAAAAATTAATCATGAGAGAGAATAAAGATTTTTGATAATTACACTAGTTTAAATTTTAGTTACACATGTGTAATAAGTCAACTCGGTGTATAAAAAATACTGTAATTTTTTTTACGTTATTTACACTTACGTATTACTTGTGTGTAAAAAAATTCAAAAAAAAATTGTTACGTTGACTTTTTCAAGTTCTAAAACTCAAAACGGTTCTAAAAAGAAATCAATCATATATATATATATACACACTCATACTTGTGGACTACAAGGTTGTTAAAGAAGCCGTATTAACAGGTGGGTAACCAAACTATAATGACACAATTTTGTAAACTTGATATTATATGAAATTAATCATTCTTTTGTGGATGGTTATTGTCCAAAAAAAAGAACATCACATTAGGGAAGAGCGACTATCGGCATCGAATTTTCCAAAATCTTGGTAAGGTACTGGTATCGAATTGTTTAGTTCGATACCGGTATAGTACTGGTATTATAGCCAAAATTTGGTTAATACCGGTATCGTACTAGTAACAAAAATCTAAAACTTAGTACCGATATCGGTAACGACGGTACCAAATCTGTATCAATGCCCATTTTGCTCATCCATGCATCACATTATTGTTATAAGGGTGAAGCATTATAAACAAAGCATCTTGTAAGTGACACTAAAAATTCATGCTAAGAAAATATGGCATAGGTAAAGTGCCATTAAATACTTAAATTAGTCGCACAGAAGCTAATGTAGCATTTGGCATGGTGTAATGATCGAGGGTGGAATGGAATGACTCATTCAAACGCAATGAAAATAGGTATGTTATGTTGAAAATTGGAATGGAATAGGCCATTACCAAAAGAATGTCCTTGTAAAAATAGTTATTTCCATTTCTCCCATCCACCTTGTTTTTTTCCATTTCCTAACTTATTTTCATGTTACTTCTTTTTTTTGTCTTTGAACAATGATTATATAATTTTTATAATAAAATGTAGCAATTTAAAACATGTTCAATAAAAATTTCTTTTAATTTCACGTAAAAAAATTATAAAATCATTGTTCAATAAACATGTTCATTATCATTTAATTTCTTTAAACAATGATTTTATAATTTCGAGCTACTATAATTTTCTATGTAACTTACAAAAGCATGTTTAATTTATTTTATATATATATATAATTAACTAGTTTGATCCTCCCGTGTTACGGGGGTTTATTTAAGTTTTTGTTTTTAATCATTTTGCTATTTTATGATGATTTATTTTATTTTTTAACATAGTTTTTTTAATTTAATACATATATATTAGTTTGTTATTATATTTTTTTGCGTTTTGGTATTTTCAATTGAGATGTGTAAGTTTTTTAATTTTTAACGACAAAAATACACGAACACGAACATGTTGATATATTTAAATGAACAAACATGAACACAAATATTTGTCTAATGAAAAGGGGACGTTGATGTAGTTGACGATGTCGGGTAGTATCGGAAGTTAACCGGCGATGGAGATGATAAACCAGCAAAGGAGAACATGTAAAGAAGATAAATTAAATTAGGGTTTGAGGATGAAAATATTTACCAATAAATAAGATCTTATAACCCATTTGAGAGCTATTAGGGTTTGGTAAGACCCGTAACCCGTGTAAATTATTCTTTGATGATTAAGGGGTTATTTCACAAATAAATGAGATGTTATAACCCGTTTAAGGGTTATCCGGGTTTGGTGAGACGCATGACCCGCGGAAATTATTGTTTGATTATGAAAGAGTTTTACAAATAAATGAGATGTTATAACCCATTTAAAGACTATCTGGGTTTGGTAAGACCAATACCCGCGATTTCGGGTCAAATGCATGATTAGAAATCAAGCAATCTGGTTGCTCTAGAGAATGAGGGGAACAACCCGAGAGCGACACGTAGGATTTCATTATAGACAATTATATAGATGGTTAGATTGGATGATGTTGTAAAAACTGGTAAACAAAATTATTTTGTAGAATGGATATTTTGATCATTTTTATCGATTGTATTTCATTCTTTCATCTTGTCACATATACCCAAGAACACGATGTAATGATACATTGCATTATCAAATGATAACCAAACATGATGATCCATTCACTTGTCCCTTGCATTCCACTGTTTATTCCATTCTCTCGCTCATTTCGTTACCTCATACCAAACAGAAGTGTCATTAACAATGTGTGTCACTAAATTATTAGTGGCATACACAAAGTGCCACTAAATCATAATTTACTAACACTAAAACTAAGTGCCACTAAATATGTGTGCTAAGAAAAGATGACATAAGCAAATTGTCATTAATAAAAGAAATTAGTGACACAAAAACTAAATGCATTAAACATGTGGCACTATATTTTTAGCGGCATACATAAAGTGCCACTAAATTCACAAATTAGTGACATTAAAACCAAGTGTTACTAAAATTGTGTTATATGCTAAGATAGCATACGCAAAGTGTCAATAAAAACCTAAATTAGTGGCATACAAATTAATGCCATTAAAAATGTGTGACACTAGATTTTTAGTGACATACGCAAAGTGCCACTAAAATAAAAAAAATTCACTAAAAATGTGTGTTAAGAAAAGATGCATATGCAAAGTGCCATTAAAAACCTAAATTCGTGGCACAAAAGCTAAATACCACTAAAACGTGTGACCCTAGATTTTTAGTGGTATACGCAAAGTGCCACTAAAATAAAAATTTCACTAACAATGTGTGCTAAGCAAAGATGCACACGCAAAGTGCCATTAAAAGCCTAAATTAGTGGCACAAAAGCTACATGTCAATTAAAACGTGTGACCCTAGATTTTTAGTGGCATACGCAAAGTTCCACTAAGATGATAAATATTGGAATTAAATTAAGTGCAACTAAAAATGTGTTATAAGCTAATATGACATGCACAAAGAACCATAAAAAAAAACTAAATTAGTGGCACAAGTGCTAAACGTCATAAAATTGTGTACCACTAAATGGACTTTCTTTTTGTAATGAACCCACCATCAATAATTCCAGTCTTCTTTAATAAACTCTTCTGAGCCTCAAGTTCCCATAAATAAGATGAGACGTCAATAGAAGAAATCCACTAAGATTGTAGTTCGAAGTAAAAGCTAAAACTTCAACAACATAAATTCTCCAAGCTTTCAGTTCACCATGAATAAGCTAAGATTTCAAATAATCCACCTAGTTATAGCAACCCTCTTCATCGGACATGAACGGTTGAAGCTCATAAGGGCTTTAATCTGGTCATCACAAAACCTGGCCATGTAAAAACACACCTATAACTCATCCTCAATCTCAACCGACACATACATACTCGCACAACTGGCTCATGAGACTTTATAGGAAAGAACACTTTCGACAACCACAAGCACCCAAGAGAGCATTTTTACCATTCGAAATTCTTGTCTCAAAACCCAACGTCAGTTATGAAAATGTGTTAGAGTATCCCTCGCACTCCCACTATTACCAAATCCAAATTCATGGTTTTGAACTCCGAATGCACTTAAGCTGACAACCTGGGGCTCCAGAATTCTTGCTTATAAAATGAATCCCCGAAGCTCTAATTGATTCAGCAGAAAAGATTTTACTACTCGGAAGTTGGTTCACTCTTTCCAATGATACATAAGAATATACCTTCCCAAAGTCTTCAATAACAGTTTCACCGATGCTTCATTGTAGTAGGTAACAAGAAATGAAGAAAAACAATATCTTGAACTGTAGAGTCTTCACTGCCTTCATTGAGGCGCAATGCATCAACATAGACAAATTCTTAAAAGCACAATTTACTAACTTTGGACATTGACTATAAAGATATCATCCATGCAACTCTACCAAGCCAGATTATGCCCAACTCACACTGTCCATGTTATCAAAACCCATGCTAAACCAACACCCATGAGATGAATCCCCAATTGTACTTCCCCAGCAAATGACATTACCTGGCATAAGATCCTCGATTCTCTCAAATGTCGTACCACTGATCACCACCAAATATAAAATAACTTCTCCGTTCTAAGTGAACAAGAAGAAACATTTACGTAAAGTTCCAAACCAACTAAAAAATGAAAATGATTATAACAATAGTAGTGCTTTAAAAGAAAGCAAGCGGTACTAAGGGTTCAACGACCTTATACACTTTCATATAACACAAACCCTAACCAAAGTATCATTCGAACAAGAAATAACTCACCTGACTTGCTACTAAACTCCTTTTCACTTATGTCATCACCAGAACATGCACTGGTTCCATTTTCTCCATATTTCCCATAATACCCCATTCAAATCCCCCCCTTGATAAACCAACCAAACTTAAAGTAAAATCATCTACTTTTGTTCACAACCATCCTGTCTCAGCTATAATAATAACAAACATAAACATATTGAAATAATGAAAACGACAAAAGAATGGACAAATCTGCTCCTGCAATGACCCACTAATCAGAAACAAACTGTAAATAGGTACCAGATGATCTCTGCAGATAAATCAGACCTAAAAAAACTGAATTCACACAACCCGGCTCCTCAATGCCACATATAATAATTTCCAGCCTAACCTGAACTTAGACAAAACATAAAATTCTAACCTTTACTTGTGAATCTAGGAGTATAATCAAACCCTAATCAATGACAACAATGAGTTTACCGGGTACTAAATCCACAAAATACCTGCCAAATTTTGACCACAAAGTGTCCATGGCTATAACAATTATAGAACCACCACCCAATACCCGACTATCAACTCAATCTCGACGACTCCAAGAAATTCACTCGCCGAAACTCGATGATTGAAATCCTAATATTGATTGAACCAAGCCGGTAAAAAAAGTTTGTGAGTCAAGAAATTGACCCAACTATTTGATTAACGAAAAAGAACCCGTTAACGATACCCACAATTAAAACCCATCTATCCGGCTCTAGCAGTCATCGATACCAACACCATCAAGAGTTATAAATAACTTTAACTGCAATCGAATAAAAAAAATATAACTGGCAAAAAACGATGGCTTCACAGTCTTTAACCAAAAACCTAGCATGGGTTGTACGTAATCATGACAGCGGAAGCAACAAATCTTAAAAAAACCAGTGATCCAAGGATTCACGACTTCCAAATTGAAAACTAAATCATCCGATCCAACTGAGCTCTAATCACCCAAAATCCTTTGAATCCGATATTCAAGTGAGAGAAACACCAAACTGCAAAGCGTCTATTAAGTGCAAAACCATGTGTTCAACAAGCCAAAGCTATGATACTACTTGTTAGTATTAAATCGAAGATGGCGAAACGACAACACACATGCACAAATGATTAAAAACCCGTAACAGAAAATAAATGAACACAACAAAATTAATTTATGTGGTACGAATCCAGTGGGGAACTTACATCAACATGATGCAACTAGGTTATTTTATTGTTGTTGCTACAACAAGTCATATATTACAATTACATTAGATATCATGATATAAAGACTTAATTAGAGTTCTAACTTAGTTCCCAAGAAACATCTACATTTAGTGGGCCTAACTAAAACAGTGCCAAAGGCCTTCACAAACCCTAACATAGCACATAAAACACACTCTTCACAAGTGTGTTTATTTCTTCAAAACAAATTTTCAACGTCTCATATTTCCATTATAATACAAACTCTTTATCTTCACAGTCAATTTTTATTCCACAACCTGATTTAATTTTCTAAAGAAAACCCTTCTTCCCTAAAAATCTTATCATATGATTATAGTAATATGTATTTTCAAGTTTCAACCATATTCAATCCCATTTTGCTCCCAGAAACTAAGGGTCTGTTTGGTATGGGTAATGAAATAGAGGAGTGAATAGAATGGAATGGACAAAGTAATGGAATGTGTCATTACCATTCCATTACCTTGTTTGGTTACGATGTGAAAATGAAATAAATCATTATTATGTTTTGTTTGGTAGGCATGAAAAGACTAAGGAAGGAAATAAAATAGACGGTGACTCGTGGTGGAGGAGGAGGTGGTGGTGGTGGTGTGTAATGACCCGGTCCTGGTGCCCTAATTAGCTTTTGATTTACTCATAAACATAGTTTCAAATATCATAGTGAATTAAAACTTTCACGAAAACATTATACTTCAACCATATATTACATACCCATTCATATCTCGTCATAAAAATCACACACTTGTCTTAAAGCATAATGTAAAACTTCATATTAAAACATCATAACATTTTTCTCAAGATGCTAACTTATTCAGTCCAATGTCTTGTGTCATCCCTCGAGCCAGTTGTTTTAACCTATTTGCCTGCGTGCATACTAAAAGCAGCTACGTTGAGTGAGTTCTAGTTAATCAGGCAACATACATTACGTACACATACTTACATATACGTGTTCGAAGATGCATATAATATACATAACTTGTTTAACTTTGTTTCATATATACAAACGTACATAACTATCTCAACGTTTTAAAGAGCATTACGCCCAACTTCCTTAGATAATATCAGGGTCTGGTCCCTTCTGTAACACCCCGAAAATCTTAATTAAGACAGCGGAAGACTTTGACCAAGTCATTCAGGTGGTGACAGACGCCGTTTCGGCCAATCATAACTAAGTACACATTTATAATGAAAGTTGAACTTTATTTGACCATCAGAGTTATTACACGTGCTATATTACACGATTATTATTCAAACTACAAGTTCAACATAAAGTCAACATTTTTCCATTCAAACACACGTCACTATTTTCCCGAACTCTTCACGAAGCTTCCATACTTCCTTTAATTACCTGAAAAGCATATTAAAATATCGATCAACACAATGTGTTGGTGAGTTTCCCTTTATATCAAAATAGTCCGTATATATATATATATATATATGAATCGAAAACAACATCCATATAATGATCTTTTGTCCGATATGAATTCGTGTGTAATCGTCACTACACCCCGAATTATATCCAAAATATCCAGTGTAAAATGGTCTACCGCCATTATATCACCAAGCCGTGTGTAATGATCTACCGTCATTACATCACAAAACAATAGGCATTTTATTTCTTAAACAAATTGAGTTGTTGTAGACGAGCAAAGAATACAACATTACGTATCTATCATAGTTGATAACCCGATACATACAATACTCAAAATATAACCACTTTTAACCCAGCGTGAATGGAAGTGGGGGGCGTCACCCCAATAGATCTACCAATATTTCTGTGCCCCTTTCTAGGGTTAACTGTTACTTATCCCAACTAGACTCATCCCGCATTGTACACCAATTTGTAAAATAAAATGCCCTTTTAAAGAAAAATATTAACGAAAATAATATGTAATAAAGAATATGTTTTTCCCCCAAAACACAATTAAATATCGTTTTGAAAACATTTCCAGTTAAAAATCGAGAGGGGTTCGATAGAGAAACTCACTGTCTTGTAGCCTTTCCGAAAATCCCGTGTCCTATATTAGAACACGTTTTGTTAATAAAAACTTGATTTTAGTTTTTATACAAAAGTCCTTTTAAATTTATTAGTCCTATTCTAATGTACACATAAGCACATAGCACATAAGCGAATACACATAGTTCGGTTTTCCGTTAGTTATTATTTAATTAATTAATATAATAAAATATTTTTAAGTTTTAGTTGCTGGAATTTTTAAAAAAATATTAATCTTTTATTTTTCACAAAACTTGACGGTTTCGTCGGTTTTGTCCGTTTTGTGATTAAAATGCGTTAATTCGGTTTTTGGTTTAAAATGTAACTTATAAATTATGAAAAACACTTGTTACATAAATATTAATAAAGTTTTACAAGTTTACTTGTGAAAATATATTATTTTCATTTTTGTTAAATGAAAATACACATATATATAACCACATTCAAAAACGAACATATAAGTACCTTTATTGCAGACAAAGTAACAAACTTTCATGTAAATTTTGTTCTGTTTTTTTGCCATTTGATGTTACAAATTTTGTATTCATTTGATGTAGTTAACCCAATAAACCGGGAAAAAAAGTGGCATTGTGTATAGTATTTGGCACTTTTTTTCTCCTTTCTTATAATATACCAATGAAAAGTGGCCTTCCGTTCTTGTCTTGTTTAACAACACTTTCTATTAAGGTATTTATAAACAGTTGAAACTTGAAACCAACCTGAACCGCCTAAACCGAAACAAGCTGATCGGTTTGACTAGTTTGAGATTCAAACGGTTTTGAGGTTTTGACAGTTTAATATTTTGATTTGGTTTAAAACTTGAAACCGGATGTGTAAACCTAACCAGCCATTTAACCTTTGTTATTTATATTATTTGTTCGTTTTTGAATGTGGTTATATATATGTGTATTATAGTTAAAAATGATCTTAGTTTTCATTTTTGTTAAATGAAAATACACATATATATGTGTATTATAGTTAAAAATGATCTTAGTTTTAAAATGTAACTTATAAATTATGAAAAATACTTGTTACATAAATATTAATATTTTCTTAAAATAACAACTTTTTAACGTTTTTGTGTCGGTTCTCGCGACACGAACCGTTTAGGACTAAGTTTTACCATCTTGTCCATTTCGCATGTATTAACTTATGTTATACATGGGTATTTTAACACTTTAGGTGCTGTTCTAAAACAGTCCCTAATAGTTGTGTCGATTTTGCTTAAAAAGCCGATTTTTCGACCGTTTAAGTTACCGACTAGTCAAATAAATTACAAAAGCCTATACTAATCATCATATGAACTAAATAAACATATAATAACATATAATTTACCATAAATAGCAGTTTTGACTATATATGTTCATAAGATACTTTAATCGAGTTTTTCAGTTCCTAGTTCGTATTTTAGATTGCCTTAACAATGTTACTAGTTAAGCTTGTTATTTTTATATGAACAAATATCATATTAATACCTAAATGTCCATGTTCAAATCATCATATCATATATGTATAAGTTCAAGTAGTTAATTAACCAATCAAAATATGAATTTTCTAAGTTTAACTAACAAAGTTTCCTATTATAGTAACTTTTAATTTTTGATAATTCTATCTAATTCAATCTTCCCACTTTGATTAATTACAATTCTAAATTTAATTTATTAAATTAGTTTGATAGGGTTTCATGCATCCTAAGTGTTCTATCCAATTTTGTTCTTTCAATTTATCATTCAACAAAGTTTTTTTATTTAGTAAGTTGTTGTCCATTTTAACCAAAGTGTTAACTAATCCATGCTTCTAATCATGCACCCTATCTTAGTTCAAAGTTGTTATTAATCACATTCATCACAAGTATTCACATCAAAATCCAAATTTCAACTTTTCTTAAATTAAAGTTTCCTTATTTAGTAATTTTAACAATATTTGTTAATCTTCAAGTTCCAACTATTAATTCTAGCATATAACTTATATTACTTTCAATTAAGTTATTCCATATCACTTTTGATTCATCAATCTATCCAAAATCCAAAACTAATCCAAAACCCAAAAATCCCCAAATTTCAATTATGAACAAACTCTTGTTTTTTTTATCTTTAACAACAATTTGTCAATAATCCAAGTCCTTACTAACAAGTGTGTAAGGCCCCAAACCCGGTAGCCCTACTTTCGTGTTGGATTTACTCATAAATGCAGTTCTAAATGTGAGAGTTAATTAAAACATTCGCGGAATATAAAAGCTTTCATAAAACATTTCATAACAAAACACGTCTTGTCTTAAAACATCATTTTGTCTTTCAAAATTAACGAAACATTAAACTTAAACGTCTTGAGTCTTCCGATGCCAGCCTCTTATTCAGTGCCAGTGTCTCCTCAAGCGAGCTGCCTCATCCTACTCACCTGCGTGCATACTAAAAGTCAACTACGCTGAGTGAGTTCTAGTTAATCATACACTATACAATACACATAAACTTATATTCTTACATTCATACTTTCATACTTTCTTTTGTATTAACTTACTTTCATATCGTACGTTATAAAGAGCATTACGCCCTACATTCCTCGAGTATTATTAGGGCTCGGTACCCTCCTTCCTCGAGTATTATTAGGGCTCGGTACCCTCTTTCCTCGAGTATTATTAGGGCTCGGTCCCTCTTTCCTCGAATATTAGTAGGGTTCGGTTCCCTAGTTCTCGAATATTAGTAGGGTTCGATTCCCTCTTCGTTACCATACAACCATCCTTTCCTTCTTTTATTAACTTTATCACATTCATACATATAAGCATACATATCATACTTACTTTATACTTAGCGTTACAACCTGACAGTACGTGCAATATCCGAAGATCGTTCACGTACCGTCAAGCCATCATTCATACATATCACATCATTCACATAAGGCATACACTTATCTCTTAGGATAAGCGTATTAACAAACATATCGAGTATGCACACAGCCCCGAAAACATAACACATAAATGGGGCTAGAAACTCACCTGAATCCTGTTACGCTCTCCGTTAATAGTTATCCCTTTCTTCAGTTGTGCACGGCTGACTGTATAACAAGTATACGTATCAATTAACTACTACTACTCATGTTGTATTTCTATCTTTATATGACCCACAACGAACGGGGGTCCGGGGGCAGCGCCCCTGGCAGCGGGGTCTAGGGGCGGCAGCCCCTAGCAGGGTCCAAGGGGCAGAGCCTCTGGCTAGGCGAAGTTAAACCATAGGCGGACTTAGCTTTATGCGAAGTTAAACCATAGGCGAACTTAGCTTTAAGCAAAGTTAAACCTTAGGCAAACTTAGCTTTAGGCGAAGTTATCAGTTAGGCGAACTTAGCTTTAGGCGAAGTTATCAGTTAGGCGAACTTAGCTTTAGGCGAAGTTACCAGTTAAGCGAACTTGGCCGTAGGCGAAGTTATCACTTAGGCGAACTTGGCCTTAGGCGAAGTTACCAGTTAGGCGAACTTGGCCGTAGGCGAAGTTATGCTTTGAAGGCGAAGTTAAGCTTTGTAGGCGAAGTTAAGCTTTTGCAGGCGAAGTTTCCCAATTCGCAGGCGAAGTTGCCCAGCATCGGCCTGTTCGTCCTTAACCCCCGTGATCATCTTCGTTTCTTAACCAAATAACTCGATTTAGGTATCAACGGAATCGTCTGACCAGCGCCTTCAAACCCCAACCATCAAATCGGCCTAACATCGATGTTTAAGGGGTGCGATTTAGGCATATAGGTTACGGGTTCTTTTATCAATCGATTAACCCATCAAATCTTAACCATTTTCAGTAAGTTTAGCTTTGTTGGATTCGTTTTTACCATACAAACACCGATCTATCATTTCTATACTAATCCAAACCTAAACGAACAAGTTATCGATATAAACGTACTGTAAATGAGTCGAACTACGAACACGAGCTGGTCTTGCTGCTTTGGTTTGTCACGACGATCTAGCACCAACAAGCTCGGGTCCTCGTCTTTGGATCTTGGTTCGGGTTGTGTGTGTGTTTTGGAGTGTGTAGAGATTAGGATGGATAAATGGATGGAATGGAAAGGATTGGGGTTTAAGGGGGTATTTATACTCCCTTAAGCCCATGGACCGAAGGCCCATATTTTCTTTTAGTCCATATCTAATCCCACCTAATTATTCTACTAAGTCTTCATATTTTGCTATTATTATTATCGTTCCACTAACTCGTTTATTTCACCCGACAAAATAATATATTAAATATTACTTTAGAAATTTCGGGATGTTACAAAGTGTAAGACCAATAATCAATCCAAACTTCATTCTAACAACAAACCCTAATATCAGACTCTTTCAAATTCACCAAAAGTTCAAGAGATTATTAACACTCAATCATCAAATCTACTAATCAATATAGAGTCTTTAGGATGTATGTATGTATGTATATATTATTGAGTTTTGATCCTCTCATACATATATACATATACTCACGGCACACATACATATACATATACCACACACATTAGCAATCTTTCAAATCAAACTCAAGAACAATAATCCTTGTATATCTATAATCAATACTTAATTAACCATAATATAATACTTACTTGATTTCTTGAGATTGTGAAAGATGAAAATGGTGATTATGTGTGAGAGATGTGTTGTGCTTCCTTCCTAATAGCCCTTTAATAGCTTAATCCTTCCTATCTTTAACTCTATAAACCTCCATTGATCTTTATCTTGATTATTAGGTATGTGTGTTTATGTATATGTGTTAGTGATTTGAATTTGTGTGTGAAGAGAGTGTGTGTGTGTGAGCCGTGTATATAGAGAGAGTGAAAGGGAGTAGGGTGGTGAGTTGTAAGGTATAGATTGACAAGTGTTTGGTGTTAGAGTGTACAACACATGGGGTAATGATTAAGGTAATCATTGGGAATGTGAGGGGGTGTTTTGTGATTGGGAGAAGGAGAAGTAGAGGGGGTGAGGTGTCATAGGATGGTGGTTTTGAGAAAACATTGGGTGATGCAAATGGCTTTGGTTTAGTAAATAGGTGTTTAAACAATAATCTTAAGTTTCCATTTTAACGTCTAACGAATTTTAGCTAATCAAACGGATCCCTTTCTTAATAAATTTTTTTGTCATACTTTGAACGAAATTGGATCCTTGATAATACAAGCCTAAGAAACTAATTTTTGGAAATTATTGACGTTAGGTCCTTACCGGGTCATCCACAGACACTCGGGTTACATATTTTGCAATTTTTGCGATTTGAGTCTTCTAAAATTAAGTTTATACATTGTCTCGACTACTTTAATATGTACTTTATTTTTTCGAGATCATTTAGCCTCTTTTAGGATTTATTTACTTGTTGACTCGTTACCCGAGGTTATTCCACATCAGGCTCGTTAGGTGGCGATTTTTGCACTTTTTGTTGACTTTGAAACGTCTAGATTACTAATAAAGAAGATATTTCTCAAAAAGATCAAATTTTATTGCTAATCGAGATTATATTAGTCGCGGTTTAGGCTTATTTTTAGCCAGGTGTCACACCTTCACTCATATATTATTAGGGCATTTTCCCTACATTCATAGATATTGTTAGGGTATGTCCCCTTCATTCACATATCTTTTTAGGGTATGTTCCGTATATTAGCAATATTATTAGGGTTTGTTTCCTTCCTACTCATACAACCATACATCTATACATACCTTCTTTCATATCTATAGATAACCATATACATCTATACATGCACATTCACATATCATACACTTACCAGATATAAAGTGTATTAACCTAACACATAGAGTATGCACACAACCCTGAAAAATATAACAGAAAAAAAGGGGCTAGAAACTCACCCGGATCCTGTTTCTCTCGGAGTTAATTGTAATACCCTTCCTTAACTGTGTACGGCTAACTGTGTAACAATTATAAGTATCAATTAACTACTCCTAACTAGATCATATTCTAAGTAAGTGAAACCCCTAACGAAAGGGGTCCGGGGGAAAACGCCTCTAGCAGCTGGGTTCTAGGGGCGGCAGCCCCTAGCAGTGTCCAATGGGCAGAGCCCCTGGCTTGGGTCGAGCTAAAGTTTAAACGAATCGAGTTTCATTTGACTCGAGTCTCATTCTAATCAAGTTTCATTCTAATCGATTTTCATTCTAACCGAATCGAGTTTTAATTCTAATTGAATCGACTTTTCATTATGATCGAATCAAGTTGTCAATCTAATCGAATCTAGTTTTCATTCGATTTATTTCTTTTTTCGATGCGATCGATTTATTTCTTTTTTCGATGCGATGTGTTTTGTTTTTTTGATTCGTTTTGTTTTATTTTACAAAAGAATCGAGTTTTCTTCAAGAACTCGATTCGAATATACTTTTCCATGCCTTTCAGTTAAAAGCGTTCTCTTTCGATCCGATATGACTGTTTTATCAATATGACGGATTCTGGGTCATAATAACTTCATTTCCTTACTTTAACAAGATTCGAACATCACTAGTTCGTCCCGACTCATCCCAAACAACTTGTTTACTACAAAGTTTATGTTTTTCTTACATGGTAAGGTCTGATTTGCCTTAGTACCAAATCTTAAAAAAACCGACATCTGAAACCTAACATTTATATCAAGAACGTACCTTTTCTGGTTTGGCTTCGAGACTAGCTACGTAGATCTGGACATGTTTCTTGCTGTTTAGTGATGCTTGAATCACGAAATCTGCCCTCTTTTAGCTCGGATTGGATCCGGGTTTGAAGGAGAGTGTTTGTGTGTGTAGGCAAGGTTGACATGATGGTTTAGGGTTTTAGGGAGGTTTAAGCGTGTTTAAATACCTCTAAGTCATGGACCTAAGGCCCATCACCATCCTTATTCTATCTTTTATCGTCTAAGCCTACACTCTATTATTATTATTATTATTATTATTATTATTATTATTATTATTATTATTATTATTTTACTTAACTTAAATTATAGCACACCATTAAGTAAACAAAATTCTTTTATTTATTATTATCAAAAGTGTGATGTTACATGGTGGTTGGCGGTAGTGGTGGTGAGTGGAGGCAATAATTGGTGGCGGCGATGGTCATAGGCGGCATCGGCGATGGTGGGTGACGGTGGTAATGTTGGGCAGTAGCGGCAGCGGGTGGCGACAATGGTGGGGCGCAGCGGGTAACGGCGATGGTACCTGGTGGGTACTGGCGGCGGCGATGGGTGGTTGTCATGGTCGGAGTCAGCGGTGGGTGGCGGTGGTGGTGATGGTCGATGATGGTGGTGGGTGGGTAGCAGCTGTTGTAGTGGTGGGATATGGTGGTGGAGATGTAGGGTGAAAGATGAAATTAAATGAAAAACAAAAGAGTGATGGATGTAATGAATTTGAGGTGTTTTAGAAGGTGTAATGAAATGAATCATACCAAATGAATGAAATTTGTTTTATTGATCTACGAAGGTTAAACGGTGTTTGCCCCTTTTACACAATAACACTTATACTAAAATATATTCCAAGTTTTTCTTTGTGATTAATTGATCGAACGACGGACCCATCCCCTAGCTTTCATTAAAGAAGCTAGCCCACATTTCATATTATACATACCGATATCCCTAAACAAATATAGCGTCTCACTTTCAAACTCGTAGTCTCATTCTTAAACCTCAAACCAAATGACACTTAATTCTTTTAATCACACGATAAACCATATTAACAATGTTAAACATATTGATTTGTTATATAAAGGTATCGCAAAGATACAAATATATCAGTTATGCAGCTTCTGCAAATCCAACTCTAAGATTGTCATAATCAAATACAGTATGATAACGACGCATAAACGCATCACCCAATTTCCTGCATCATATGAACATCAATAAAGAAAGGTATGCTAAACATGATTTTGAAGAGTTTTCAGATATCCAAATTAATCTGAAGCTGAGTTGTCCCCGTTGATATCTTAGAAGCACCAAAAAAAGGACACTTACCAAAATGAGCCATGGGATGTTGGAAGATCCAAAGGAACGAAACCACTAAGGCATTGTACATCAGCACCCTTTCCAATCTTAAGTATGTACTGTAAAAGAATTACCATGGCGTTTAAGAAGTTTAACTAATAGTCAAAATACCACATAGCAGTGTGGTCTATCGAGTTTTATATGGTGAGAGATTTTAGACGTTCATGGTGTATGTAAAAACCGTCAAATCTTCCAACCAATCATCAGTTCCGTTTGGTTTCTTGGTCGTTTTTTTTTAAATATGCGGTAAGTTAAGGAGTTTTTCAAACTATATTGAATGGTTTGGTTTATGCTTTATACAATAACATAGTCAGGAAAAAAAAAAGTAAACCAAGCCATAGTATTTTAAATCTGGGCCTCTATTTATTTTAAATTTGGATATGTGAGAATTTTGCTAACCAACAATACAAGAGGAGTTGGTGTTTTACGTTTAACTTATGAAGCATTGTCCCTTATCTATTTTTATCAAAGTTTAAGAATTCTTTTTTATAGACGCACAATAAATGTAAACCATGAAACCAAACTAATGCCCAAACGCCTAGCAATATATTTGTTTGTTTCTAACCAATAATCAGTTTCGTTAATTGGTTTAGCTGACGGTTTAAACTGAAGATTATCAAGACCTGAATATGAACACCCCACCCGTAAGGAGAGATAACAAATAAAGGTGAAATATACATCATCTGGGGAAAGCTCAAACTCTTTGCCGCCAATGATGAAAGAAATAGTAGGCATCAAAGGAAGTCTTGCACAGTCAACCGTCATCTCTTCCATTGGCAGCAACTTACATATCTATAATATATGTTGGACCCGTCAATCGTCATATATAAAATCAACAAAACAATATGAGAAAAATTGTATTAAATTAGTGAGAAAGGAAACTCACCATGCTCACAAATCCTGTAATAGTATCTTTTGTCTGGTTTTTTGCGAATGTTTTTTGAAGAAACCCAACAATCGCCTTACAGATAGTGCAAGTTGGAGGAGCCATTTCTATTCCAAACGATGCATCATCATTCCTATCTACAACACTCGCAATACCAGTACTGCGCATCACACACAAGAGCAATAGAATTACATATCAAGTTGTTAGGAAAGAGAAATGATTTAATCTCTTTGTTGACTCATTTAGAAGTCCAACGTTTTGTAGTTGATTTTTCCTTATGTGAGATGAAATTGTTTGTCAAAAAATCCCTATCCACCAGCTTTTGCGTCTTCCAAACACTAAAAAAAACCATCACCGACGACTAAGACCTAATTTTCAATGTCTAAGAGAACATTTCTTGGTTAAATTTACTATTTTGGCATATTTCCCTTTCTTATAACCATGTGAAGAAACACGTACGAAGTGCATCATTTTGGTAAGGACCAAAATTTATAAAGTAAAGAATGCGTGATATAATTATACATAGAAAAATTACAACTTACTTCTTTTTGAATTACCTAAATTATGGAATTAGTCATTTTAAAAAATGAGTTTCATTTTTTATCATTTATTTGCATTTTTTCCTCGATTTTAGTCTTTTATACTAACCAACGATCATTCAGAAACCCAGTTAAGTCTTGGCATATACCAAATATATGAGGGCTAAAAGATAATTTTAAAACATAATGGCATAAAGGTAAATTTATTGTATTTGAAAAATAGTAAATAATATCAAAATAATCTAAATCCTTTTTTCACATTTAGTGGGTTTTCACATTATTTAAATATTATTTACTATTTTTGGCTTTTTAAAATACAATGAATTTACCTTAAATAAGGGGATTTCAGGTTAGTGAAGGCAATCAAGTTGTTGGTGGTGTAATATAGTGGGAGACATAAGGTTATCCGGTTGAAACAAAGGTGGCTGGATGTGAAATTGGGGTCATAGATAAGGTTTGAGAAAAGTAATAAGGTCACTGGTGACGGTGTGTGGATGATAGGACGTGATGGAAGATGGCAGCGGGAAAGAGTTGTAAGGGTTTTTAAAGGTAGAATTAGGGTTTGTTTAACATCGAAATGTGAAATTACGGTTTTTTGTAATTGATAGAGGAAGAGGAGCATTCAGGCCTCACAAGTGGGCTCTATGATGAAGGCCCAAGTATTGACGAACAGGCCATGTTATATTTGGAGGGCCATGATCGTGTCTTCAAAGTTGGCCCATGAAAACGGGTATAACTTGGCCAACAAAGCTCCGTTTCAAGCCTATTACCAGTCAAATCAAAGCTTGAGACGAGGAGCCCATTATGGCAAACAGCCGACGGTGGTTTGGCCCCTGTCCGAAGCCCAAAAATGCCTCCTAAATAAAGTTTTGGACCTTTTTATCTTTTTTCAGCACTTTTTATCTTTTTGTTTTTGGGTTTGTGTTTGGCCCATGACCTATTTTAGGCACATTTCGTATTTGGAAGTCTTTTTATATGCTTGTAATTTAATTCCAAAGGTTAGACTTGAATTTTAATAATTATCAATTTTCTCTTAATTTTCCCTAGAACCTTTGGATGGGATTTGGGAGTTTCGAAGTTCGTCACGGGTATTCACCGAATCAATGTGATTCGATCTTCATTTCGTTTATACCGCTGTATCAGTTGGTATCAAAGCTGAATTCCTGGTTCGAAAATGGCTCCAAGGAGACAACAGAGACCGCTCGATGAGGTTTACGAATGAGAATTGGAACAACGATTTATGGCGCGGGTGGAGCAACGATTGGATCAAGTGGTCGATCAACTCACTGATCGAATGGCTGACTTGATGAATCGTAGAAGACAGGTCCTGAAAACAGGGAGGGGCATGACTTCGATAATCCACTTTTTGGTCATGATGGTTCGTCTTCCGAAGAGGGGTACGAGAGGGGGCCAAGTCAAGAACCTGGTGGTGGCAACCGGCGTTGGGATGCTGGGATCCATACGGATATCCCAGAATTTGATGGGACTAGTTTGGATCCGGAAGGGTTCATCGATTGGTTGGTTATTGTAGAAGAGGTGTAGGAGTTCTGAGAGGTCCCTGAAAATAAGCTGGTCTCTTTGATCGCTACCAGACTACGTGGGAGGGCGTCAGTATGGTGGCAACAGTTGCAGATGACACAAAATAGACTCGGGAAGTCACGGATCATGACATGGGCCAATATGAGAAAGTGTTTGCGGGACACTTTTTTACCTCACAACTTTCAACGGTTGATGTATCAACATTTGCAGAATCTGAAACAGGGATCCAGATCGGTTGATGAATATATGACCGAGTTTTATCATTTGATTGCTCGTAATGATATTCAAGAAACCGATGAACAAATTGTTGCTCGGTATATTGGGGGTTTAAGGGTTCAGATCATGGACTCTGTAAATCTTTTTGATCCGTTAACAGTCGCCGAGGCATACCAACGGGCGTTGGCTTTTGAAAAACAAAACCGTCGGGTGGGCGGTTCGTATTCACCATCCCCTGCTGGAGGAAATTCGGGGTCGGGTAGTGGAGGGCCTCGTGTCGTGCCAAGTCAGCAGAGGTCGGGGGCTAACAACACTAGGTCGACTTCTAAGGGGGCTAGTAGTAGCGGGGTGAAGTGTTTTAAATGTGGTGAGACAGGTCATCGGCATGTTGATTGTAAACAGGCAGGTAAGAGGCATTTGTTTGTTGAATCTGATGATGAACAATATGAAGAATATGAAAAGGCCCCAGAGTATGATGAAGAACCCGAGTATGAGAAGGAGTTTGTGACCGGAGATGTGGGGGTGAACTTGGTGGTTAGGCGTTCTTGCTACACACCAAAAGGAGATGGAGACGGATGGCTTAAGCATAACATCTTCCACTCCACATGTATCATTCTGGGGAAGGTTTGCACGTTTGTTATTGATTCTGGATGTTGTGACAATCTGATTTCTGAAGAGGCAGTCCAAAAGTTGGCCTTGAAGACGGAGAGTCACCACAAGCCTTATAAGCTTCAATGGCTTAAAAAGGGGGGAGAGGTAATGGTCTCAAAAAAGGCCCTTGTTTCGTTTTCTATCGGGACCACATATAAAGATGATGTTGTGTGTGATGTGGTTCCTATGGATGCGTGTCACTTGTTGTTGGGTAGACCTTGGGAGTATGATCGAAGTATATAACATGACGGACAGTCAAATTCTTATAGCTTCATGTTTGGTTGGGTAAAGATAACGCTTGTTCCTAGCAAGCCCAAACAGCTAGTCACAAAGTAGTCGGGTAACCTATTGACCATTAGTCAGTTTGAAGATGAGTTGGTGAAGGCATACAATGTGTTTGTTTTGATAGGGAAGCCAGTGGCCGAGGAAGTTGAGGTTCCTGAAGCTATGATTCCTTTACTTGAGGAATTTTCCTATGTTTTCCCTAATGAGTTGCCTGATGGGCTGCCACCTTTGCGTGACATCCAACATTATATTGATTTGGAGCCTGGTTCACAATTGTCCAATAGGCCGCATTACAGGATGAGCCCAAGAGACATTAAGAGTTGCGTACACAGGTTGAGGAGTTGATTTCTAAGGGTCATGTTTGTGAAAGTATGAGCCCGTGTGCTGTTCCTGCTTTGTTAACTCCAAAGAAGGATGGTACCTGACGGATGTGTGTTGATAGTCGAGCCATCAACAAGATTACTGTGAGGTATAGGTTTCCTATTCCTTGACTCGATGATTTACTTGACCAGATTAGTGGTGCCCCTGTTTTCACAAAGTTGATTTGAAGAGTGGTTATTACCAGATTCGTCTTAGACCTGGGGATGAGTGGAAAACAACCTTCAAGACTCGTGAAGGGTTGTATGAGTGGTTGGTGATGCCTTTTGGTTTATCAAATGCGCCTAGTACTTTTATGGGTGTGATGAATCAGTTGCTCAAGCCTTTTATTGGGAAGTTTGTGGTGGTATATATTGATGATATTCTTATTTATAGTGCTTCTTTCAGTGAGCATGTCGTGCATGTCAAGAAGGTTTTGGCCTTGCTTCGCAAAGACAGTTTCTATGCAGCAACAAAGAAATGTGTGTTCATGACCCCAAAAGTTTTGTTCTTAGGGTATGTTATTTAAGGTGATGGGATACAGGTGGATGAATCTAAAGTTGCAGATGTTCAAAACTGGACAAATCCTACCACCATTACTGAAGTCCACAGTTTTCATGGTCTTGCTTCTTTTTATAGGCGGTTCATTCCACACTTCAGTTCCATTATGGCCCCTATGGCAGATTGCATGAAGGGAAAGACATTTGTATGGACGGAGGGTGCAGAGTTAGCTTTTTAGGTTATCAAGGAAAAACTCACTACCGCACCAATTATGGTATTGCCTAACTTTTCACAAGTTTTTGAACTTCATACTGTTGCCTCAAAGGTTGGGATTTGCGGGGTCCTCAATCAAGGGGGTCGACCAATTGCTTATTTTAGTGAGAAGTTAACAGGGGCAAAGTTGAGATATAGTACTTATGACCTTGAGTTTTATGCAGTGGTCCAAGCTGTAAAGCATTGGCGTCACTATTTGTTTCATAAAGAGTATGTTTTATTCACTGATCATGATTCTCTAAGGAATATTCGCACGCAAGACAAGATATCTCATAAGCACGGGCGTTGGTTAGCTTTTCTTGAAAAGTTTACTTTTGTGGTTAAACACAAAACTGGTGTTTCAAACCGTGTTGCAGATGCCTTGAGCAGAAGGGGAAATCTGCTTGTTGCTGTGAGAATCAATGTGCTGGGGTTGGATGTTATTCATGAGCAGTTAACCACTGACTCGTATTTTTCATTTGTGTTGCAGGATGTGCAAGCGGGTCAGAAGTCAGACTTTCTTCTGCATGATGGGTTTTTGTTCAAAGGGAATCAGCTATGTATTCCTGACTCCGGTCTTCGGTTGAAAATTATTCAGGAGTTACATGGGGAGGGTCAGGTTGGTCGTGACCGTACTTTACATTTGGTGCAGTCTTTCTACTTTTGGCCTACTATGAGGAAAGAGGTAGATCGTTATGTCAAAAGGTGTCGAATTTGCCAAGTCTCAAAGGGCACTGCTACTAATGCGTGTCTCTATATGCCTTTACCAGTCCCTTCAAAGCCTTAGACTAACATTAGTATGGATTTTGTGTTGGGGTTACCTCGGACTCAGAGTGGTAATGATTCGATCTTTGTTGTTGTTGATCGGTTCTCCAAGATGGTGCACTTTATTCCTTGCAAGAAGACGACAGATGCAGTTAATGTGGCTCAATTATTCTTTTGGGATGTTTATCATTTTCATGGTTTGCCTTCTTCTATTGCATCTGACTGGGACATTCGTTTCTTGAGTCATTTTTGGCGCAGCCTATGGAAAATGGTGAACACTCAGCTTAACTTCAGTAGTGCCTATCACCCTCAAACGGATGGGCAAACGGAGGTTGTTAATCGGTCAATTGGTAATCTTTTACGATGTCTTGTGGGTGATCATGTGAAGTCTTGGGATCAAAAGCTATGTCAAGCTGAGTTTGCTCATAATCATGTTTTCAATAGAAGTATCGGGTTTAGTCCTTTTCAGTTGGTTTATTCTGCTCAGCCACGGGGTCTCCTTGACCTGATGTCATTTCCTGTTCCTGGTTCTGTACCTAAGAAAGTTAAAGATTTTGTTGAAGGGCTACATGAGATTCATAAAGATGTGCATGACAACCTGGTTCGAGCCAATTCAAAGTACAAGCAGGCTGCTGATCAAAAACGAATACAAGTTGATTTTGAAGTAGGAGACTTTGTGTGGGATGTTTTAACTAAAGATCGTTTTTTAGTTGGGGAGTATAACAAATTGTCAGCCAAGAAAATCGGGCTAGTGGAGATTATGCAGAAAATAAATCTGAATGCTTACCGTCTGAAGTTACCAAGTCATATTTGTTGTTTGGATGTTTTAAATGTCAAACACCTGCTGCCATTTTATGGGGATTCGTCTGAATATGAAGTCACTGCAGATTCGAGGTCGAATTTTGTCTATCCAGGAGGGAAAGATGAAGGCCCAAGTATTGACGAACAGGCCATGTTATATTTGGAGGCCCATGATCGTGTCTCCAAAGGTGGCCCACGAAAACGGGCATAACTTGGCCCACGAAGCTCCGTTTCAGGCCTATTACTAGTCAAATCGAAGCTTGAGACGAGGGGCCCATTGTGACAAACACCGACGGCAGGTTGGCCCCTGTCCGAAGCCCAAAAAAGCCTCCTAAATAAAGTTTTGGGCCTTTTTATCTTTTTTCAGCACTTTTTTTTTTTTTGTGTTTGTGTTTGGCCCATGACCCATTTTAGGCCCATTTTGTATTTGGAAGTCTTTTTATATGCTTGTAATGTAATTCCAAATGTTAGACTTGAATTTTAATAATTATCAATTTTCTCTTCATTTTCCCTAGAACCTTTGGGTGGGATTTGGGAGTTTCGAAGTTCGTCACGGGTATTCACCGAATCAACGTGATTCGATCTTCATTTCGTTTATACCGCTGCATCACTCTACAAGGGAGGCCTGGAAAGAATGATGAAAATGGTGGTTGCATGGGGAGGAATGGTGGCCATCGATGATGAGCTTTGTGACCATTAGGAGTTGGGAAGAAAATATAGGGTCCGAGGTTTGGAAGATATAAAGGTTATTTTGTTTTTTTTTTTGTTTGACATGGGTCCCTTTGTTACTTTATCACGCATTTTATATTTATTTTAATAATAAAGGGTTGAAAATGACCAAAAGGTCCTCACATGTCAAGATTTATGAGTTTTTGGATAACCGTTATCCTAAAGGATTAAAACCAAGGAAAATATGTAAATAAGGAATAAAAAGTATAATTCATTTTTGAAAAGAACTCATTCCATAATTTAGATAATTTAAATGGTCAAAAACTGTAATTTTCTCTTATACATTAAAATCACAATGGAAAACTAAAAGGTAATATTGCATTTATATGACCCATTTTGGAAAGGGGTTCGTCCTTATAGGCTTTGGAAACGATTACAGGAAATTATCCACTTTTTGTATGTACTGGATGGATACTTATTAAAAAACTTTCAATCGGATAGGAAGTGAAAGTTTTTGAAAGATGGATGCGATGGGCACGGGTACTATCAGTGTTCGTTGGAATTTGTGGGTGCATGCATTAGATATGAGTGCCTCTCAAGTTGGGAAGCTCAACCTTTTTTCCTTTTTTTTTCACGTTGGCCACCAAACGTTTGAAAAGTCTCTGTGTCCCCTTACATAAAAATGGTCCATTTGGAAAACATATACGCACCGGTGAGGTGAAAAACCTTGTGTTTGTAGATCCACTAATGTTATCAGACAATATAGGGTTAATGGTGTACCTTAGGCAAAAAAAAGGTCGTGTGCTTTGTATGATTTTATCGAAATTATAAGTGTGTTCTATTGAAGTTAAACAAAATATTAGTTGTATTATAAGTTATAAAGGTTTGTTTGCTATTAGATTAAAGTTTGTTTAGGGGTAAAAGTGTCAATGTAAATAGGTTAAGATCAATATTGTAAACAGATTGGAACGGTTATTGTTGAAACGTCGCGACGGTATCGATTGGCAGGGTCTATATATACCCTCATCAATTCTTTTGATTTGTGTCAGACAATATTTATTAATCAAAGAATTTGTTTAACATCATCATTGTGTTCTTATTCAATATTCATATTCAATTGTTTGATCACCATATTTCCAACAGTGGTATCAGAGCCAGTTTATCAAAATCGTTGGGTTCGTGAAATTGATTCATTACTTTGATCAATTGTGAAGGCTCTATCAGAGCGCTTATTTTCAATCAATCGTTCCAGGGCATTAGCATTCAAGGGCGTCAAAATTGGAACTATTTGATCAAGGAAGTTGGAAACCAACTCATTAATTGAAATCTGATATAAAGGTTGCAAAGTAATAAATTAAGGAATTCTATTAATTGGGCAGATCGAAGGGTACAACAAAGAGATAAGGCAAAAAATCAAATATTGTAGGCACCATATATAATCTGAGGAATGGTTTGGTTTCTTTAAATTGTAAATAATAATTGAAAGTAGGAATCCATATCCAGATAAGTGGTTTTTCAATTTATTTATGTTTATCGAATTGATTTGAGAATTAGGTAGAAAGTTTTGTTGTTTGTTAGGCCATCATCAAAGATTATCGTTTGTTGTTGGTTGGTTGGTTGGAAGAAGAGGCAAACGAAACAATAAAACTAAGTTTTTGTTCTTGTTATCTTGATAAGGAAAACAACAGAAGTTGTTAAAGATTAAAGTGTTATTTTTCTCAACATCAAGATATTGCAAATCTTGATTATTGGGTAGAAAATAAATTGATAGGATTGGAAATAAACGGTTAAGATTTTTGGTTAAGGAGAATCGTGATCAACGGCGGAGAAGCGGGATTGCTTGTCAACGACAGAGAGGCGGGTTTGATTGTCAACAACAGATTGGTGGGATTGGCATCAATAGCAGGCAGGTTTGACTTTCAATAGCGAAGCGGGTTTGATCAGAATAAGGAACCAAAAGGATAACCAGGTTTGGTTTTGTTTTGTTTTGTTTTTTTTTTAATCTTGTACAAGTATTATCATAGTTGACTAGTACTTGTGGGAAGATAAGGAAAGGTTTTAGTAGAATGGTTTATTAGTTTAGAATATAAAGTAGGCAGACATTATGGGGGACGAATCATCTAACAAAGAACCGGTTGCGATTAAGGAAGGAGGAACGTCAATGACTTTCCAATGTCCAATTCTTAACTCCACAAATTACACAATTCGGGCTGTAAGGATTCGAACAATTTTTAATGTCCATGGAATTTGGGAAGTAGTGGAACCAAATGCGGAAACAGAAATGGAAGTGGATGAAAAGAAAAATAATATGGCAGTTGCATTACTATATCAAGCACTTCCAGAAAATATGGTTTTGCAAATTGCAGATCTTATTTCAGCAAAAGATATTTGGGATGCATTAAAGGTTCGACATGTGAGGGTTGATAATGTTAAGGAAGCACGCATTGAAACACTCGAGTCAGATTTTGAATCATTAAAGATGAATGTTAACGAATCACTCGATGTTTATGCCGGAAAGATTAGTCAAATCGCATCACAAGCAAGCAGTCTTGGGCACACTTTAGATGATAAAAGATTAGTTCGAAAGCTTTTGGGTCTGTACCAGAAAAACACATTCAGATAGTAGCAGCGATCGAACAATTTTCAAATCTTAACACGATGCCGTTCCAAGAAGCAGTTGGGATGTTGAAGGCTTTCGAGGAACGCACTAAGAAGCAAACTAAGGAGGAAAACGTGTCAGGTAAACTTCTATTCACTAAAATGAATGAAAAGGAAATGGGAAACACCATAAATGTGAGCATTGCGGTTGTGGGAACTCATATTGGGAGGGCTTTGGAAGTGACCCTGGAAAAGGTCGGGGTCCGGTAGAAGTCGAGGCGATGGTCGAGTACAACAGGACAAGCGTCACATACGGTGTCACAAGTGTCATGAACTTGAGCATTACATGAATGAATGTCCAACATGGGAAAAGGAGGAGGCGAATCTGATCCACGAGGAGGACGAGGAACCAACTCTGCTTTGAAGAAGATTGAAGACCTCACTTAAAACTATATTTAGTTTAAGGGGGAGTATTGAAGTTAAACAAAATATTAGTTGTATTATAAGTTATAAGGGTTTGTTTGCTATTAGTTTAAAGTTTGTTTAGGGGTAAAAGTGTCAATGTAAATAGGTTAGGATCAATATTGTAAAAGATTGAAATGGTTATTGTTGAAACGTCGCGACGGTATCGATAGGTAGGGTCTATATATACCCTCATCAATTCCTTTGATTTGTGTCAGACAATATTTATTAATCAAAGAATTCGTTTAACATCATCATTGTGTTCTTATTCTATATTTATATTCAATTGTTTGATAACCATATTTACAACATGTTCATCATGTAGAAGTTAATAAACCAATTACGTAAAGAAGTCAAGAACAAGATAAGAATCTGACCTAACTTCCAAATCTTCACTTTTGGGACAAAATGCAATAACCGGGCATATCCTATTTGGGTCGACCTGTTTTCAGATAAAGCAACACATGTTGTAAGTAACCCGATCAACAAATAGATTCCACTGTAAAACAATAGTAAACAATTTGCTTACCCCCGACGAAATCAAATCAAATATCAGTTTCCAAAATGCTTCTATCGCACTCTTGCAATACACATTAATAAGTCCATTTACCCCGATGGCGCGATTTATCTGTTTGATTACATCCTGAATGGCAACGTGCACAAAATATAAACAGTACACTTAACCAGCTAATAAGATCACCACTACAAAGCTAACGGATCATTAACATCATTTCAATCAACATTTTAAAGAAAATAAGGTTTTTTAAGTACAACATAATATCAAGAAATAATTGACACGAACCACTGGACCTGCTACGAATGAAGTTCCTGAATCTGCAATTGCCGAACATCCACTCGTACAAAATCCTATGAGGAAACACCACAAAGGCACAAATCATTCGAGATTCAAGGTTCAAAATCCTACGAGGAAATATGATACCCCTCAACTGCGTACCTTTGGCTTCTCCACCAATAAGTACATCGTTCATATTAAACTAGCAAGGAATAAAATCACAGAGAGAATAAGAATAAGAAATAAGAATAAGAATAGAGAAAGCAAAACCATTGTCACAAAAAAAAATAATAAAAAACCCCAATGGTTTTAACTTTTATAGCAATATATAACGATGGTTCATTTTTTTAAAAACTTTTACTTCTTACATTCAAATTTATATGTTGTGTACATAATTAAAAACCATTAAACAACATTTTCATGTTTTCTTTTATTTTTATGCTTTTACAAAACTGCAAACATTAGTAATTTATTTCATGCTTGATTTCTTTCTGTTTTAAGGTGCTTATTAAGTGTACATATATAATATACAAGGATTATAATTAGTGCATAGTTAAATGCATATTTTTTTAGAAAATCTTATTTTGCAATAATATAATCAACATAAAAATAATAATTTTTCTATAGCCGTAATTCTGATATATGGTGGAACCAGATTTAAACCCTATCAACAATGACAGTGCAGCCACTTTTTACCCTTTTGGCCTTTCACTCTTTTAGCCATGTTATTTATCATTTTTTCATCACCATCATAAGTTCTTAAATATTGGAATAATTGGAATTAATAGTAGAAAATGACTTCGTATATGACCTAATGTCTGTATGTGTGCATGTATGTATGTGCATGAATGAGGATTGAACCTGCCAATAACCCTTTTGTGTGACTGGAACGTAAGTGTGCTTCCCTTTGTAATGCTTTGGATCAAGACCACCAAACACAATTTCACCACCTTCGCTTTCCTCAGATTGTCGATTTAGCCAAAATGAAAAGATGTGATTTCTAACTAGATCTTGATTGACAATATTATCCCTGTACAAAATACATTTAAATATGTGTAGCGTAATTAACACACACATATATATAGGATTGATTTCTTTTGAGAACCACTTTGAGCTTTAAGAATTCGAAAGAACTCAACGTAACAAATTTTTTTTTTTGAAATTTTTTTTACACATGTGTAATACGTAAGTGTAAGTAATGTACAAAAAATTACAGTATTTTTTTACACACCGAATTAACTTATTACACTTGTGTAACTAACATTTAAACTTGTGTAATAATCAAAAATACTTATTCTCTCTCCTGATTAATTTTTTAATTAAATTTAATCTCAGCCACATATTTCATACCATTTAATTAAATGTGTGGTCCATAATTGAGTTCTCAAAGTTCTTACAACTCATCAAGTTCTCAAAATGATTTCTTTTAAGAACCACTTTGAGTTTTAAGAACTCGAAAGAACTCAACGTAACAAAAAAAAATTTTGAATTTTTTTTACACACGTGTAATACATAAGTGTAAGTGATGTACAAAAAATTACGGTATTTTTTTACACACCGAATCGACGTTTTACACTTGTGTAACTAACGTTTAAACTTGTGTAATTATCAAAAATACTTATTCTCTCTCTTGCTTTATTTTTTAATTGAATTTAATCTCAGCCACATATTTTATATCATTTAATTAAATGCGTGGTTCAAAATTGAGTTCTTAAAGTTCTTAAAACTCACCATGGTTCTCAAAATAACACTCCCCTCCCTATATACAGAAGGACATGTTCAAGAGGGACCTTAAAAAAAGTGAGAAACTCTTCATTTTACATGTAAAAAAAACTAGAAATCATTTTTAATGTAAAAAACACAATTTTACATCATCTTTTGAGAGTTTTTTTTACATATAAACACATGTAGAAGCCGTAATCTAAAAAATATCAGTTAAAAAACGGTAAAACAACTTTTTTACAAAATTAAATGTTTTATGTTGGAATTTCTTCTTCATTTATTTATAAACAAAAAGTTTATGCTAAAACAAATATTTTACATGTGAAATTAAGCTTTATATTATTTTTTTACATGTAAATGAAGAGTTCCCCAATTTTTCACTTTTTTTGAGTTCCCTCTTGAATCTGTTTGTTATATTATATATATATATATATATATATATATATATATATATATGATTGATTTCTTTTGAGAACCGTTTTGAGTTTTAAGAACTCGAAAGAACTCAACGTAACATTTTTTTTGTGAATTTTTTTTTACACATGTGTAATACGTAAGTGTAAGTAATGTACAAAAAATTACCATAATTTTTTACACACCGAATCGACTTTTTACACATGTGTAATTAAAGTTTAAACTTGTGTAATCATCAAAAATATACTTATTATCTCTCCTCATTCATTTTTTAATTACATTTAATCTCAACCACATATTCTAACTCATTTAATTAAATGTGTAGTCCAAAATTGAGTTCTTAAAGTTCTTACAACTCATCAAGTTCTCAAAATATCCCTCCCATTCTAACTCATTTTTTTGTGAATTTTTTTTACATATATATATATATAGGGGAGGGATATTTTGAGAACTTGATGAGTTGTAAGAACTTTATAGACTCAATTTTGGACCACTCATTTAATTAAATGAGTTAGAATATGTGGCTGGGATTAAATGTAATTTAAAAATGAATGAGGAGAGAGAATAAGTATATTTTTGATGATTAGACAAGTTTAAACTTTAGTTACACATGTGTAAAAAGTCGATTCCGTGTGTAAAAATTTACGGTAATTTTTTGTACATTACTTACACTTACGTATTACACATGTGTAAAAAAAATTCACAAAAAAAATGTTACGTTGAGTTCTTTCGAGTTCTTAAAACTCAAAGCGGTTCTCAAAAGAAATCAATTATATATATATATATATATATATATATATGGGGTAAGGATCCTAAGAGAACCCTTTGCAAATTGAGAACTTTGAGAACCATTTTGGACCACTAAAAACACATTTAAAAAATATTTAAAAAAATCATAAAACAAACAATAATTAAAACTTTAAAAAGTAAAAAAAATCAAAATTCTTATATTTCATTCTGGTTTCATTAAAAAATAAAAATAAATAAATAAAACGTTGTATTATACACATATGTATAATTTTATATAATCTTTAGTTACGTAATATACACATGTGTACAGTATCATTTATCTTAAATTATACACATATGTACAAAAAAGCATGTAAATGTACATATATGTATATATTATACATATGTGTATATAATTTAGCTAAACCGAGGTTCTTTATGAAACCGGAATGATAAAATAAGAATTTTGTTTTTTTTACTTTTTTTATTTTTGTGTTTTTTTATTTTATGATTTTTTTTTATATTTTTGGGATTTTTGTGGTCTAAAATGGTTCTCATGGTTCTAAATTTCAAAAAGGTTCTCTCATGATCCTGATCCTATATATATATATATATATGTGTGTGTGTGTGTGTGTGTGTGTGTGGACAAGTTGAAAAATGAACTTAAAAAAAGTGAAAAACTGGGGAACTATTCAATTTACATGTAAAGAAAATACTTAAAGAAATTCATTTTTCATGTAAAAAACACATTTTTACATAATTAATTTAGAGACTGTTACATATAAACACACGTAGAAGCAGTTTAAAAATAAATCAGGGTGGTGAAATTACGTTTGTCAATCAAGATCTAGTTAAGGATCACATCCTTTCATTTTGGCTAAATCGACAATCTAAGGAAAGCGAATGTGGTGAAATTGTGTTTTTTTACATGTAAAACATGTGGAAGCCGTTTAAAAATAAATCATCTAAAAAAATTACGTTTTTAGACCAAAATGAAAAGATGTGATCGTTAACTAGATCTTGAAGACAAAAACCCAAAGTATACATGGTTCGTATGGTTCGTTTATTTGTATGTTTCAAAATAGATATAGACATAAAAAAGTACCTAACTAACATACCACACTGGGATAGCACTACCAACAGATATTTCTTTAAATCCAAGCCCAAGGATACCATCAAACTTCCCAGCCAAAAATGTTAGACCAGGCTCTTTTGTTACCTCGATAAATTCCTGATTAGATTACAAGTGTTATTAGTTGTACACTTCAACCTTCTAAGCAACTTGAATGCAACGGCAAAACCTGACGTCAAATTTGTCAAATTCACCTGATGTTGGATAACTAGATCACCAACTTTTACAATGTCTTTACTAAAGTACCCAGATATTGATTCAATGTTGTAATGGATAGTAGCTGGTCTCCCTGCAGGAATGAAAGTCACCAAATATAACTTAAGGAAATGTATATGCCAAAATAAAGTTTGCTTGAGAATGTTTTGTGAACTAAAAGTTTCTATAATATAATGCCTAGTGTTTGAAGTCTTACATATCCATCAACTCCATTCCCTCATGAGAAGTTATGATATAAGATATTGTACTAAGATTTTGAAAAATGATTTAGCTATGTTTATTATTTGAGATGGTGAATTCGTATTAGAGTGTGCAAGGCAAGATAACGTGACGTGAAAGGTACAAGTTAAATGGTAAGCTGTTACTTCTAATATAAGCTAATTAAAGGTTTAAGTTCATAGGATATGATTTATTAAAAAATAATTCTTATTATTTTATCAATCCTATGTATAGTCTAACATATCTTTGTTTATATATGTCGTGTAGGTTTTCATTATTGTAGTTAAGTTTTTAATGAGTTTCTTTTTACAATAAACATTCGGGTGTTTTGGCAACTATTTATGAATATCAGTTCTAATCATGAATTGTTATCGAATCCAAGATCAAGAAGTTATTACTAATCACTAACGCATGATCGATAACCCACCGTCATCGAAGGAGCTACCATAGAGCGTAGGGGTGTGATCGAGAATTTATGGTCGACCCACGAAGTGTTGATACATCGTTTGTCTTCTCGGGTCTTTGTTAACGTATTGGAAATTAGCTTTAATGTATCGGCGTATTGTGGTAATTTGATGTAAGGCTCATTCTCTATGGGTTGTATAGAGAATGAGACTCATATGTTTTGGACCTCATTCGTTTGGGTTGTTAATGAATGAGTAGTATGAAGGCTATTCATTTTGGTCTGTATAACGAATGGCGTAATGAATGGGACGCTCATTCGTTAAGTATGTATAACGAATGAGCCATCACCTATAATTCTCAGTTCTTATTTCATTACGTTTTGTCTCGTTGCGCTTCCCAAATTCTCTCTCGTTATACACATTAAAAACCTAGTTAACCTAATTGATTATTCACTCAATCATATCATAAGACTAGATCCAATTGATCCATTCGAAATGGATAATCAAGCTCATGTGTTCTCAAGTAGTATCAGAGCTTCGGATGTCTAGTTGATTGTTATCAACTCGAATTAGGACAACAAATCTATGTTTCGAGAAGTAATTGTTAACATAATTGAACGAATTTGAAATCGGATATTATGGACCTAAAATCAATTAATTGAAGCTTATACAGATGATAATTGATACTGATTTGGTTATAGGTTTGTTCGTAATGATATGTAAATGCTTTGGACTGATCTAATTGTATTATTTTGATCATTTGGATTGATTTCAAGTTTAGAAGGAAAGTACAGTGTTTAAACGTATTGAATTTTGACTTTTGGAGTCAAAATTGGTTGTTATTTTGACTGAATTGAGGAGTTTGGGACTGAATTGTGTTCGGATTGAGGTTGATATGGTTTGGTTTTGGTATTACGAGTTAAATGGTAGTGGTTTGGATTGATTTGGTAAAGGTTTGGATTGTTTAGTGAATCTAGATTGGGTGTTGTGGATGAGTACATTCATTAATTTCATGAAGACTTATGAGTTCATTCATTATAATTCATTCGTTAAGCAGTTACTAGGTTGTGGTAACCGTTTCAACAACCTATTCTTTATTGTTCACACATTTGTTATGTTATTTCCTATTCACTACTTGTTCATTCGTTACCTGGTTCATTACCTCATTCGCTATCATTGTTCATTACACTATTTCATTCATCATACTGTTTTAAGTCTCATTCGTCAAGTCTTATTGTTGCTCATTATCCTTGCTTATTCATAACTGAATAGTTTCTTTCACTATCTAGTGTCATTCATTACCCTTAAACTTCTCATTTGCTACCACAGTTTTCAAAGTTATCAAGTTTCATCCCTTAACTTTCAAGTATTGACAGATTAAATTCTTGAACTTATCAAAATGGCAAATTACTATGCTTTGGCTTCTTAAAATGCAATTATGCAACAGATATTGAATTACGATATTGAGATCGGGTCTCAAGCTAATACCCCAAAGCTTAACAATCTGTGTGATTTTCCAAAGTGGGATCTAAGATTTAGGGCTCATTTGGGAGTGGTTCACCCAAAATGTGTGCAAAGCTTGGAGCATACATATATCAGATTGCTTGTTGATTCTCCTGGCTATGGTCAGATGGAAAAATTAATTTCCCAAATGACATCCGAAGAACTTAAAGCCTAAGATATAGAAACAAAGGCTTATTCTACATTAACCATGGCTTTAGCTTAACATAGTTTCCATCAATTCAACCATTTTAAGCAAGTTGATCCATTGTATCAAGCTTTAAAATTAAGAAGCTTGAGAAACACACAAGAGAATAAGAAGTCCATGTTGAAGTTTCAGTTCCAGAACTTTTATGCATGGTGAAACTGTTGGAGAGTTATTAGCAAGGTTTTGCCATTTGATGGCTGAATTAACCAGATTTGAGATAAACCGGGATGAAGGAGATCAGATTGATACCTTGAAGAATGCTCTTCCAAATTCATACTCAACTTATTTGATGGTACTTACTGAAAATGGATATTTTAGAAATCCAAGGCTTACTAGTATGGATTTTGTGCAAAAATTGGAAGCAAGAGAGTTTGAATTGAAGTATCAAGGTTCATCCAAGGGTAATTAGAATCCTACATTGTATGGTGGGAAATTCTTGTGAACAAAAGTGTATCCACTCTATTACAGCTGTTTATACTCAAGCAAACCATGAGGTTCCTCCTCTAGAAGCTAATCCTGAATCTCATATGTTTTCTAGTTTACCTGGTACTAGTAATGGTTCAATTCTTTCTGTCGCACCACCTAATGTAAACGTCAAGGAAGAAAAGCAACATTTTGTTTTCTTGGGTGCATTTATGTTTTCATATGAACAATTGGTGGGTATTCAAGTTGCAAATTGTGATATGACTGATTAGGATTATGATTAAATAAATCCTAATGATCTTGAGTTAATGGATTTGAAATGGAACATGGCTATGATTGTTAGAAAGATCAAGAAGTACATGCACAGAACTGGGCATGACTTGCTAGCCATGAGTAAGAGAATTGGTTTTGATAAACTAAAGGCGAAATTCTAT
Organism: Bidens hawaiensis; assembly: GCF_021521415.1. NCBI lineage: Eukaryota > Viridiplantae > Streptophyta > Magnoliopsida > Asterales > Asteraceae > Bidens > Bidens hawaiensis. Next base: position 504,514 of record NW_027492237.1, on the reverse strand, counting down.
AATTGTCTAGACTTTGGGCATTTTGCTAAAGAGTGTGATAAGCCAAGAAAATAGTATTCTCTTGGTCAAAGGGCTCAAGATAGAAACTCCAAAGCGGGAAGTATAGCACCAGTGAACCAAAGGTTGTAGAATTAGTAAAGCCAAGTGAGTCAAAGGCAATGATAGCACATGAAGGGATAGATTGGTCACTAAGACTATTAGGTGAGACATCTATTGAAGTGCAGCAAGCTAACCTGGTTATGATTAGCCAGAAATAAATGATTGTGGATGTAACATTCGTCAAATTTATAACCCGAAACCCGGCCCCTTAACCTTTTTTTCTCGTCCCGTTAACTTTTTTTTCCCGCCCGTTAAACTTTTTTTCTTTCATCTATTTATTTATGTATTTATTAATCAAACGATCGTTACTCATTTAATAAAGACGATGAATTATTGTTATTATCAATACTTTTAAATCTATTCGGTCATTATTCGCTTAATTCGTATGCGAGTTTAACTAGATATTAAACAAATTATAGAACTATCAATTGTGCAAATTCCACCCCTAAACCATGCAAACCTAATTTGTTTCGCCAGCCAAAGCCTAGGGACCCAATTGAAAAATCCTTAAACTTTGTTTCTTCCTTCTCCCTCATTCTTCACTATCATGACATTACCCATTTTTTCTTGATTTCTTGATACGTGAAATAAGCCATAAACCACGGAATTGGTCATAGCCACAAGTCACTCAATCATTCAAGTAAGCGTTAAATTTCGTGCTAAACATGTTAATAATATGTTAATTGATAGCTAAATCATCACTAACAAACTCGTGGATGATTAGACCTCGTAACCCTATAAAAAATGCCTATAAATCAATTGAATCATCCTACATACTCTTTATCAATTTCCAAAACAAATTCCTAGGTCAATTGCAACAAGAGAAGTTGTTTAAGATCGTTTTGTGTTCATGTTCTTAGCCAAAAGCCTAACTTCTCGTTTGCCTTCAACTCAAGCCTATAACAGGTAATTGTTATAAGATTTTGGGTCGGATTTTGATGCTTAATCAAAGCCCTCGGTCATTTTTGATTGACAGAGGGAAATGGATCTTCAATTTGGGGTTGAACAAATTAGGGTTTATGAGGATTGGGACTAGTTACAGGTTCTGTTTAAGCTTTTCATGATCTATTTCATTAACAAACTGAAGCACCGACCCAGTTGGGTGCATGGTTTTGATTTTTGTTGTTGTTGTTATTATTATTATGATTATTATTATTATTTAAATAATATCTATATTAAAATAAAGACTATTTTCATCCTTTTAACGAATCGAACATATCTAGACACACAAAATAAATTTGTCTTTCGTCTAAACTTTTCCGAGTATGTATATATTATTATATATGTCACTATACACACACACACACATTTATTTTGTTATTTATTTATTTCTTTGTTTAACCTAGTATAACTATATAAATAAATAAACTAAAATAGTTTTACTTGTTTAATGAACCGGTCACCGCTAAAGTCTTAATAAAAAGTTTTAATTGTATAAACATATATAATATTGAGATGGCATTTTTGTTTAAAACCCCAAAAAAGTAACTTGTAATAATATCTAAACATATATAACACTTTATCGATCCCCAAATCCGTTATAAACCCTTATTATCGAGTCTCTTTTTATGTTTGGTTATTTATTTAGTTTTGTCACTATAATTAGGACTTATCGTTGAGACTCCTTGTGGAACCAACTAGTTCGCCTTAACCGTTTCCGCGTTCACATTACTGTCCACCTTACTTAAGGTGAGTAATCACATCCCTTTTTTCTATTTTTTTGGGGGCATTATGTGTGTTATTATTATTATTATTATTATTATAATACTCAAACTAGTTCCATTATTTGTGTGTTTGTGATATTACTCGATTAATTGTTGATTGCTATATGAATTATGTGTTTACTGCTTTACTGATTGGTTGGTATCTTATCCTCATCCTCATTGATCATACATCGTCGAGGTAACTCGACACCTATTATTATTATTATTATTATTATTATTATACTAAAACCATGGTTACTCGCTCAACATGTGTTGTTGACAAATTATTTTTACGCGTAATGCAGGTGGTTATAGGAAGTTATTTGAAGTGAAGACACATATTGGACTTTAGGCTTAAAAAATATAAAGTTTAATTGTTGTATTTATTCATTTTTCCTTTGAAATTTTTTTGTATAATTGTTGTGAATAAATAAAATTATATGTTGACAATTATTATTATTTTAGTGTCTTTGAGCTATGATACAAATTATGGCGTGGCCTGACATGTTCCGCGTAGGTTGGGGTGTGATAGTGGATGCTAAGTATGAGAAGTTGATTGAAGAAAGTGATGAGTCAGAGACAGATTCCGAAATCTCATGTATTGATCAGTATGGAACCTTCGCTTGCATGACAAAAATTGAAGATGTTAGTTCTAACTCCTCTAATATTGTTCCTTCTGTTGCTGATGAAACTAAGAAAATTGAGTGTTCTCATTGTGTTGAATCCAAGTCTAAGCTTGAATTGATACGTCAACACACTGAGCAATTAGTGTGTGATCTTGTTATTGTTTGTAATAATTATTGGCAAATGGTTGACAACGATATAAAATATAAACAAAAGGTTACTGCTTTGTCCAAAAGAAACATGATTTGAAAGTAGAGTATTATACTAAACTGGGAATCATTGAGAATCAGTTTCAAGAGATTTTAAGGTTAAGAACCAAAATAACTGAGCTAGAAAATGAGTTAATGGAGTAAAAAAAATAACTTGGGAAAGTTCAGAAAATCGTCATTTTATTAAATGAAATCATTGAAGTCAATAATAATCATCAAAAAGTTGTTAAAGTTGGTTTAGGGTTTGTTGAAATCCCTCATCCTTTTCATAATGATTATACATAACTACCAGACACAGAAAATTTACAAAAAGTGGATATTGATAGTCTGTTGACGATAGATCCTTCTGTGACTGTGAGTAAGGATAAAGTTATTATAGAGGAGAATGTTAAACCAGTGGAACCAATAAAATATGTTGAAAAAAAGTTAACTCCAATATCTCATGTTCATAGCAATTTGGCTTTCTCTGAAACTGATGATGGTATATTAGTTGAAGATGTGTTTGAACCAACTGTGATTCACAAGAATAAGAATATTCCCTTTGAAAATCATATTCAGTGTGAACTGTGTGATTTTGAGAAAACTAGGCTTGGTTCTAAGATTTCTTGTGTGAGTGAGAGAATATCTGAAAAGAAGGTGATTTCAGATGAGGATTTAATGAAGTTTATAAATCCTGTTTATAATGATAAAGTGAAAAAGGGTAGGGTTTACAAGCTCAAAGGGTTGAATCAAGTGTTTGCTAATGAAGATTTTCCTTTGAGTTTGGTGAAACCTGAATTGATTGAAAAGGTGTTTAATCGTAAAACACCGGGTTTAACTGAAATTGACAAAGCTTTTGTGAAATCAAAAATTTTTAAAAATAAATCTCAAAAGAAAACTAATCAAATTTTCTAAAACCCATAATGTTCGTGAAGTCATCTGCATTAGATTCACTTCACAGTTTCTCTGTGTGTTCTAATTTAGATTTTTAAAAAAGGGGCATTTACATATTTTCCCTTCCTAAGTGGCTCAGTTACATATTTCCCAACTTAAAGAAAACAATTACATATGTCCCCTCTTTAAACCATGTATATTACATATTTATGCATTTCATTTAAATTAATTTATTAGTTGGCAATTATGCCCTTAGTTTTTAAAATAAAAAATAAAAAAATAGAAAGCTGAAAGCATATAGAAATGTGGTTTGGTGCACCACAAAAAGAAATTAGAGTAAACATGGTAAGTGGTAACCCCACCTTCACAGTGGTCCTCTTCTCCGGCCAAGTTCCTATCTATCTATCTATCTATCTATCTCTCTCTCTCTCTAACCTAACCATCACACACAACCCACCAGGCAAACAGTCCACCACCATCTTGTTTTAACGGATTGGTCGACCCATCTCCGGCGACCACCACCACAACCATGTTTTTCAAATTTGAAGAGAGTGTTAGATATAACGTGGTTGATCTCGTTTTACCCGTTTGAGAGCTTCGCAGTGGGGGAATTTGCGTCGTGGAAGTGGTTTGTTGGAGGGCGACGGTGGAAGAAGAGAGGGCGTGAGATAGAAGGTGGAATTAAGGTTGGAAGAGATATGAGACATGAAGAAAGAGGGAAAGTGTGATGGGAGTGGTGGTTTGTGATGGTGATGTAGTGGCTGGATAATCGAGTTCGTTGGAAGTAGGTTGAAGAAGATGATGTGGGTTCTAACTATTAACATAACTTTGTTTTTTTATTCTAAACTGATTCAATATATTTGTTAGATATTTTAAACAAGGGTTAAATAGGTCATTTGATTTGAAAAAAAGGGAAACATGTAATTAACTTTAGTTAGTTGTGGAAATATGTAATTGATGTTGTTTAGTAAGGGGAAATATGTAAAAATTCCTTATAAATATAAACATGAAAACAAGTTTGGTGACACTAATGTGAAGGTTGTGACTTTTCAACCTGATGATTCGCATGATAAAGTTGGTTCACCACAAATATTTGTGGATGTGAGAACATGTTTCTAATGTGGTGAATGAGGTCATGCTGCAAAAGTTTGTGAATCTAAGGTTAAAATGTGTGAAAAACCTTTAATCAAGGAACATGTTCTTGTGATTAGGAGTATTTTTAAAAGGCAAGTTACATGAATCAAGATTGATGATACTAAGATAAATTTTAGTGAGACTAGCACTAGGAAGATGATTAGGGTTAACAATGAAAAGAAAAGTGTGAGTATCAAAAAGGTTAAGCTTGTTAAACCTATATGTAAAATGTGAAAAATGGTGTGATTTGTGATGAATCTTATTTGAGGAAGAAGTCAAAGGCAACTTTTACTTATAGTCAGTTTCATCAATTATATCAACATAACATGGAAACCTAAAGTTGTGTTATGCCGAAAGGAATCAGAGGTTTAGCCGCTTGGGTGGCCTTTTTGAACTAATTAATTACTTGTATGTGTAGAGTTCATCCAAGATTATTTCAGGAGACAAATGGTTCATGGATAGTGGATGTTCTCGACATATAACAGACAGTATTAATCTCCTTTCAAATGTGAAAGATATTCAAGGGGGTTATGTTGCATTTGCGGGTAATAAATGTGGGTTGATTATTAAATAAGGTAAAGTTTCAAATAGTAGAATCACATTTGAGAAGGTAAATTATTGTGACAAGGTTGATCATAATCTGTTGAGCGTCTCACAGATCTGTGATAAATAGTATACAACCTTGTTCACTGATAAAGAATGTGTGATTCTTAAACAATAATTTGTTATTCCTGAATATATGGTTGTCATGTGATCACCCCGATTGGAGATATTTATGTGCTTAATATAGCATCGACAGTAACTTCCTCATTGACAACATGTTTTATCTTAAAAGCAACTGAGAAAGACAAGATCCTTTGGGATAGGAGGAGGGTCACATCCACATTCGTAAGATGAATCATTTGATGACAAATGATTTGGTGGAAGGTGTTTTGTTGAAGAACTTTCATATGGACGATCATTGTATTTTGTGCAAGAAAGGGAAACAAAAGAAGAAGTCACATCCATTGAAGTTGATCAACTTAATCAATACACCTTTGGAACATCTACACATGGATTTGTCCGGTCCCGTGAATAGAGAAAGTATTGTTGGAGATTTGTACTGTTTAGTCATCAATGATCACTATCCAGATTCTCGTGGGTGTTATTTACGAGCACGAAGGATCAAACAACCGTTCTTGTGCAAAATCTGTTCACCAAGATCGAATCAATTTACAAGTTTAAAGTGAGACGTGTCTGAAGTGATAATGACATCGAGTTTAAGATTAACATGAGGGAGTTCTATTGTATTTAAATCCATCATGAATATAGTGCACTCTATGTGCCACAACAGAACAGGGTTGCTGAAAGGAAGAATCGAACCATAAATGAGGTGGCTAGAACTATGTAGCGGATTCTAAGCTTTCCAAGTAATTTTGGAACGAGGCTGTGAATATTTCTTTTTATACATTGAATCGAGTTCTCTAGGTGAAGAAGTTGAAAAACACAAGTTATGAGTTGCTTAATAACCGTAAGCCGAACCTTCAATTCCTTGAGCCATTAAAGTGTCCTTGTACTATGTTGAAGAAAGATGCGGGTGAATTTGAAGATAAAGCTATAGAAGGTTATTTTCTTGGGTACGTGTCGCCTAAGAAACGAGTATTTAATCTCTCTATAAGGTGTGTTAAAGAATGGTACCATGTTGATTTTCAAGGGTACACCACTCCACCTGATGGCAAGGGACCTGATTGGATGTTCGATTATGATGGTCTATTGGATTCTTTCCCTTCCTCGGTTGATGTACACAATGAAGATTTGGTTCGTGTTTATATTAAAGGAGAAATTCTATATGTTCCAAGATCTTATACTTATCAAGATCCAATTGTATATGATCAACCAGTATTGTCAGATGATGTTTCTGTTTCATCTGATGATGCCGACTTTGAAGATTCTACCTCTGATATCGTCTGTTGATACATCGTTTGCCATCTCAGCCTTTGTTAACGTATTGGAAATTAGTTTTAATGTGAAGCCACCTCGAACATTAAAGGAAATTGGTGTTGAATGTGAAGCCACATCGAACATTGAAGAAAGTTCATTTAAAGACTTTTCCTCAAAGTCTTTACAAGAAATTCAATATGTGGTACTACAATGACAAGACGGGAGAAGTGGTGACTGTGTTGGGTTCTGGGTTGAAGATTGAGTTTATTTGGATAATTGATCCAATGTGGCTTGTTAACTCGTCTGAGTCTGATAACAACGTGTTATTTCATCTATGCAATTTCAATGTGTTGTTCGAGTTTGTCATGCTTTTGGAATTCATAGTTGTGCTGAATGGAAGACCAGAAGATTCAAGAGTTGAAGATCACAAAGCTCGAGACCAGGGGGAGTTTGTTGATACATCGCTTGTTGTCTCAGTCTTGTTAACGTATTTTGGTAATTTAATGTAAGGTTGATTCGCTAGGTTTGTATAGCGAATGAGACCCATATATTTTGGGCCTCATTCGTTAAGGTTGTTAACGAATGAGAAGTCTATTCGTTATGGTCTGTATAACGAATGACGTAACGAATGGGATGCTCATTTGTTATGTATGTATAACGAATGAGTCATCGCCTCTATATACCCTGTAAATTATCAATTTAATTATCAGTTCTTATTTTATTTCATTTTGTCTCCTTACACTACCCAAATTCTCTCTCATTACACACACTGAACACACAGTTAACCTAATCGATTATTCACTCAATCATATCATAAGACTAGATCCAATCGATTCATTTACTATGGATAATCAAGTTCATGTGTACACACGAAGAAGCCATATTTTTCTTTTTGTTATTTCGAGTCTATTTTGAGTCATATAAGTTAGGTTACTATATTTTGGTTTATGGCTTTAAATTAGCTTAGTTTTTCTTTAACATATTGTTTATCACTAGTAATTGGTGCCCGTGATCCTTTTCTGTTTAAATTTATCTTTACAGTGATCTTAATGGAGTGTTTCTACGAGCCCAGATTCTGCACGGTGTTTGATAAGATGGGAAATGTTCTCGTTTGTAAAGACTCGTATGGCACAATGATGGATGACATACCACATCCAGAAGAGATATTATACGATTTGTTACGTTTCATCCACAGTTGTAACAAAAATATACCAACTTCCTATATGTATGAGAGATTATAACCCCGAAAGAGATATTGAGGAGCTTGAAGTTTTCTTATTAGAGGAGTCGGTTAAGAAACTAAATGTCAAAGAGGAATCACTAGGGATATACGAAGAATTGAAGAATGAAAAATTGCATCTCATTGTGAAACATCATTCGCATTTGCATGGAGCTGGTCAGAAATAGTTTTCCGTGGATCGCCACGTAAATCAAGAGCCCAAAGAAGAAAGATATATAGACTCATGAATCAAAGTATGCCGAATTGGTCATATTATCAGAATTTCAATAATGGGTGGATATAGCCGAATGCGTATATTTGGGCCTACATGTGTTTGGAAATTAGTTCCTTCCCAACTAATTGTAAAAGAAGAGTGGTAAAGAGAACTAATGGGAAGTTGATCAAGGGAAGCCTCCGAATTGAGGTTTCAGGAGCGAGTCCGACTGAAGATTCTTTTGTAAACTTAGCGCTTCCTGGGAGGCAACCCGGTCCTATGTTTTCATTCTTTTTTTTTTTTACTTATTTGCTCTGCCGGGTGTTTCTTCTGTTACTTTCAGGTTGATCCAGGTTTGCTTATGAGATGGTTGATGAGATATGGTTTTAAACAAGTGTGAGGATGCCACTTGCTTCAAGATTGCCGCTTTCATGTGTGAGTAATTACATTATTCAAATTTAGTTTGTTGATCGCATTTGAATTTGAGGGTACGACTCACGAGGCATATCGTCAATTTACCAGGATAGTCTGTTCAAATTCATTAGTTTATTTTTATTTTTTGCAAAAACTTTATTTGTAATTTATTTTTTTCACATAGAGGACAATGTGAAATTTAAGAGTGAGAATGGGGAATTGATGTTTTCAGCAAAAACAAAAATAAATATTTTGAAAAAAAAGTTGAAAAAAAAGAAAAATGTCCCGTGAATTATAAATTTAATTTTTTTGCAAATAACGGAAAATGATAGAAGAATTGGAAATTGGTTTTTCAAACTACTAATATATATGAGATAATATAACATAAAGCGTACTAAGTTTGGGATGTGTCGGTAGGCCCAACTAGTTTTGAAAGGTTTCCCATTGCATAACCTAATCAATCTTAGATTTTGATCTTAGATTTTGTTGGTTCTCATCCTAAAGGGGATAGTGAAATTGAAATTCGATAAGGCATAGGGAGTATTACAATAAGACAATTACCCTAAGGTGGTGAGAATTGAATACACTTTAAATTAGCACGCCACTCCGTTTTATGAAAATAAATAAGGAGTGGTAGCGCCCCACAATGTCCAATGTTATATGAGCTTTGATATTTAGTTATATATTTATAAGTTAAAGATTCCTAAAAAAGAAGAAAAAAAGAAGAATAAGTGTATTTCAAGAATTGGTCCGAAAAGCAAGTAAAAGAGTGAGAAAGTTATGTAATGAAAAATGCCAAAGAAGAATTCTCAAAAATAGAAAAGGAGAACAAAGTGCACATATTAGAAGAGACTGAAAGTTTACGTTTTACCAAGGGAATGGTGACTCTGAGGATGCACTATTGGGACTCGAGACTTTTAGTCAATAAATATTTTCTTAGGAAATATATATAGGACGAAGTCCAACAGTATTAGGGTATGCCCGTACGACCTCACTTGACCTATCATTCATAATTCCATCTAAGTGTAATTTCTTCTTACCAATAAGGATTTATTATCTTACGGTGATAAGTTGAACCAGTTTGCTTCAACCCGATTTTTAATTGTCTTTATTATACTTGAGATTGGGTAGCGGATCTTAACTCTAAAGGTGTGAGACCCATAGGTTTTTGATATCAGATGAACTTATTTGCTTAATGTGGGTGGGGCTTGATAGGATGTAGCTGGGTTTAAGTGGACAACAATATCGGCAATCATAGTTTTAACGTTTATCTGAGCTTTAAGATAACCTGTATGTTTTAAGATCAGTTTTCCGATTATGATTCCATTGCATAACACTTTTTCAAGGACGGAAAAGTTTAAGTGTGAGGATATTTGATGTTGTCTAAAATATACATATTAATATATAACTATTTCCTACACTTTTAAATACTTTTAAGCTAGATTTTTAATGAATATTATTCTTAGTTGGTTTATATGTGGATTTTAAAAGGTTTAAAAGACAACGAGCTACAATGGAGTATTTTTAATAAACTTGAAATAAAATAATAATAATAATAATAATAATAATAATAATAATAATAATAATAATAATAATAATAATAATAATAATATGCTTGAATTCTGTTTGAATGCGTTATGAGATGATGAAATCAAAATTTTACAAATTGAAATACATATAATGCAATTGGTTCAATTATTTTGAAGGGCCAGTTGATTTAACGAGAGATTTGGGCGGCCACTGGGCACCAAAATCAAAACGGGCTCTAACCTTTGTGACCATTAGAGAATTAATAAAAGGAGTCGTAAAAGAGAAAACCAAGGAGGGGTGGAATCTTGTCACGAAAGCAGGGAACAACATAAGGCAATCGAAGGGCTACCCCTATTGGTTAGAGTTCAACGCAAAAGAATGACAAAAAGGGAGAGGAAGCTGTTAGTTCGAGCAGAGAATGCTTGGGTTCAACACCTACCCCATCAAACATATTCGGTTTGAATTTATTATTTTCTCTATGAATACAGTTTTTGAACCTTATCTATTTAGTTTGTTTTTGAGTATGGTTGTTGGCTAACTCCTTAGACTGCCTAGTCTTATGATGAACTTTTGTTGATTTTGGGTTTTTGTTTGTATTTTGTTTTATTTATGGATTTATGATTAAGTAAGAGGTTTATTGTTATTTGGTCGATGCATATGTGTGCTTAGGATTGTTTGGTGAGTTTTATTGTTTCACGGAATCCTTGGTGATTATTTCATATGATAGGATTATGTTAGGTCATATACTGTCTGTTTTTTACTAGTTTGTGGTTGATTTGCACTAAAACCATAGGAACAATATTAATAAATCAAGTAGACCTAAGTGTGATGCAAATCTGAATAGTTGTAAGGTGACATATTATGTGATAGGTCTTGGTTGGTTAAGTTGCTAGATTTAGTTCTTTGTAAGGAGTCCGTTTAGGGTTGATTTATCAGCTTTGTCTATCCAGTCGAGTGAGTTCATTAAACTACCTTTGATTTCCGCTCTGTAAGGTAGGATTTCGTACAGAGGTACTTGTCATCAAATAAATTAGCGATTGTGAGCGAGTATAATTAAAACGGTAATTTTAATCGCTTATTGGGGTTCCATAGGTGTCTCCTTGAGAAGGGTCAATGATGATGTAAGGTTCCATAGGTGTCTCCTAGGACCTAATTAAGTCAATGGTTCTTTGTCTTCATCTGAATTAGGTCCAAGTTCTAAGTCAATTCGTCTTTAGTTTTATTAATTAGTTTTAATATTATTTTAATCTTAATGTTTTAGTAACCCCCCCCCCCCCTATCAATAAATAGTTGTGTATGTAGTTAAGTCTAATTTAGCCAGTTTATGTAATCTAAAGAGTCTGTGGGTTTGATATCTGGACTTACTAAACTGACTTAATTTGACTGGTACATTTTTCAATTAGTAGTTTTAGTTAAGTTTAAGAGTCTAAAATTTATTACTTAGTGTCTATATTAACGTGTTTTTATATAAATACTTTTAGCATATCAATAATGTTCACATTGCTAAACCCAATTTGAAATGGACTAGGCGTCCACAGTCGCTGTGGGATCGATTGTCCGGCGTCTAGCCAAGAATCCTTTCATCTCATATGCTTAGATATAAACAGAAAACTTATTCAAAGTAAGCCTTCACCCATTTGCTCTACATCATTTACATACAAACTTCAAGGTTAATCTCTTCCATTATTCAACTGTAATTAATCTTCAATTATCTAGAGAAAAAATCAAAGTGTTGTGCAAAAATAAGAGCTTTTCTAAGCTATAAATCCAATCATCTTGTATTTTGAGGAATAAACACTAGAGTTTGTTCGAGTATATTGGCAAATAAGGATTCATAATTTTTTTGATGATTTGAGGGGTAGGAGAAGGAGGGGGGGGGGGGGGGGTGCACACACAATTTTGACATAGTGTTATCTTGTATTGCATCTAGAACTCTATCTTGATATAGAGTTAGTTGTTAGGTGAAAACTTACTATACTGAAATAGTAAGACTAAAAAGAATTATAAAGTTAAATGTTGGTGTTCTCTGTAAAGAAAGTGATCAAAGTGATCATTTCCTTTGAAGAGTGGGACGATTGTATTGATGATTCCTACCATTTAAGGGAGTCGACTTTATGAAGAAAACTCTTAATTGGTGGATCAGGGTGAAGACTTAGAGTGAATAAGTTAACCCTTCCCCTTTCTAGTTTTCTACAAAAAAAAAGGAAAGGATTCCTCATATTCAAAGGGAAAATCAGAGAATAAAATCTTTTGAACGACATCTACTATATCTCAAACTTACAAAAATAGTATTATTAGTCTTGCGCAATCAACAAAATACGGTTGTAATGTTCAAATGAGGTTCGCCTTCCAAATAATGCGTAAAAAATATGGAGTAATGTTAATAAAAGTCACGAGAAACAAGAGTTGACTCTACATGATAAACTTAAAGGTGGGGAGTCCAGTTTTCCTAAGACAAAGACCCGTGGTATGGCACACGAGAATGGGTCACCTCTAATTCGAAATGTTGAGGACGATGAGGAGAATGGTTACGGCCGTTCTCAAGATTCATCAAGAAAACTGATGGTGTGAATCGAGCATGGCGGGAAAACAAACGAGAAAGTCATTCATGAGCAAAAACATCTTATCGAGCATCAGCTAAAGTGGTTATGTGAAAATAAAGGAGTCGCGCCGTACACGCCAAAACAAAACTGTGTAGTTGAGACACGAAATCGAACTCTCATGGATATGACCCCAAGCATTTTGAAGGCTCCAAGTTATTTATAAGGAGTGGTGGTTTGACGGGGAAACGCATTTGATCAACCGATCTTCTACCCGAACATTAGAAGGATGAAAAATTCAAGAAATTAAACTGAATCTTGAACATCCTTGCGTATTTGGGTGTGTTGCTTATGCTAAAATTGACCTCGGGATGGAACTGGGTACCCACGAAACCGGAAAATTATCATTTGGACTTAAAATTGAATGGAATATAGGGGTGGAACTGGGCCGAAACAGAAAATTCTGATGATATGGATTCCAGAAAATCGGGTATGTTTAATGTATATTGGGAAAGCACAATTAGACATTGAGACTAGGCCTAATAAACAACAGCCCAATCAACTATATCCACCAATAGTGATGACCCACTTGCAGGCCTGCGTGGAGAAGACAACAGCGTGTCGATGAATTCCAACACTTTCTCAAGCGCCGAACTAAATCTGATGAGCAAATAACAGCTCGACGAGTCGTTCAGCTACCGGTAACAGTTCCGTTATCATAGTGAACCACAAATGAATTTGAGTCTTTCGACTCGACCCACGGTTATAAATGTTAAATTTAGAGATTACGGTTAAGCTTGAATGAGGGCTTCGAAGAGATATTGCCACTACGAATAAGCGATGAACCGAGCATTTTTCACAAAGAAAAATTGAAACCTGAATGGATGAAAGTGATGTGGTTCGAGATGAATCAATTGAGAAATCAAAATGTGGAGTTTAATAGAGTTACCAAGCGGCGTTAAAGCATTCGGTTTAAAATAAGTATTCAAAGTAAATCGAAATGCTGACGGGTTGATAATAAACACAAGGTGTGACTTATGCAGGATAAGTACACCAACCTGGGATTGACTTTGATGAAATCTTTGCCACGGTAACACAAATCGAGATTCCAGTGACGGTTGGGAAATCCTAGACTGAAGACAGTGTTTGTACAATGTACATGGTGATTTAAACTGTTTATATTCACCAACCTTAAGGGTTTGAGAAACCAAAAGAAACATGTAAGGTGTATAAACTGATTCTGAGTGCTTCAAAATTTAAACTCGATATTGGAACCTGAAAGAACACACCATTTATCGAAAAATGACTTGAAAATTTATTTTAATTGTGGTTGTCTATGTTTACTCATATTCGTTATAGGTTCTTGCTTAAATATGATAAACGAGTTCAAACAGAATTTGGCATCAAAGTTCGATATGTTCGATTTAGGAAAACCTATCTATCATGTCGCAAATCAAAGACGGGATTAAAATTAAACAAATGCTTGAAAAGTCATTAAAAGAGCGTGTAGGGGAACTTGTCACACGGACTTACATACCTGTGTATCCGTATGTGAAGCTATCAAATGCCAAATATGAGATGGAAATTTGAAGCCACCAGATACCAAAAGATAGTCAGATGCCTTCAATATTCGCTACAAACTCGACTCGACTTCGTTTATGATGTCGAGGTTGTTAGCCAAAACATACAACAACCAATTGAGTAAAACACAAATGCCATAAAACGTATACTTCAATACATGAAAACGACACCGAGTTATGGTATCAAGTAAAAGCAAGGACAAATAATCGTGTTAATCAACTTCAATGACAGTAGTCCCAACATTGATGAAGATGACGATAGGAGAACTACGGCCATATATTCTATTTTGGATCTTCGCCGATCTCTTGGTCTTCTAAAAAACAAGAAACAGTCACTCTATCCTCATGTGAAGCAGCATATATATTGGCTAGCTCAGGTACATGTTAGGAGGTTTAACATGAGGAATTACTAAGCGGTTAACCGAAAAACCACTTCAGAAAGTGTTGTTATCTTTTGATAACACGTCCGCTATTGCTCTCATGAAAAATCATGTCTTTCGCGGTGAGCTACATACATCAATCATGTTACTACTACATCGGAAATGTGATGAAGGAGAGGAGGTGGATTCTGCGCATGTAAGTAGCAGAGAACAATGAACCGAAATAGTGATATACTAACTAGAGATCTCGCACGGATTGAGTTCAAGGAGATGCGAGACGTTCTGAATGTTGAATGTCGCAATTTCAAATTAGTGTCTTGGTGTGCAACACAAGAGTTATATGGAAACCTATTACAATATCTACTTGTCTACAACCACCTCAGCAACTGGCTCTAGGTCTTCCTAAACCCCGCTATATATCACCGCCTCATCATCAGTGGCGGACCCAGGATTTTTTGCCAATGGGGTCCCATATTTTCGGTGTTCAAATTTTTCGGGTCGGTCGTTGTTCAGGTCGGGTCGAGGCGAAGAACATAATAAAAAACAATATCATAATAAAACTTTCTTTTCAATCATCACTACCTGAACGGGTCAAAATGGGTCGGGTTGACACATAAACACTTTGTTTTCCCTTTCTTAAACATTTTTGAGATAGAACCTAGATCCACCCTTTCATAAGCATGTGTTGAAAACCATTAACTTAAACTAGTGAAAAATAAAACTGATATTTTAAAGTGTTTGAATGTTTCTAAAGAAAACCATGCATAAAGTTGAAAACAATGATATGTATTTTAGAGGTGTTTGAATGTTTCCAAAGTTATCATTGCAACATTAGCAATCAAATGATTGATTAACACTAAAAATTAACACAAAAAACCAAAAATTGAGCCTTGTAAGACTTGAACCCATGACCTTTCAAAGATAAAACAAGGGACTTTCCACCAGACCACATCAACATTAATAGTATGGGTTCCAAGTATTAAATCTTATGGGGTCCTCAAAAAATTTAATATACCGCTTCTAATAAATTTTTAAAAAACATTGGTGTCCCGGGACCCCGATCCACACTATGTGGGTCCGCCCCTGCTCATCATGACTGCCTAGGATACTTAGTTTGATGAAGTTGTTGGAGATAACTCAAACAAATAATCAGTTGGAGTTTGGCACGTGCTTGAAAGTTTCAATTTGAATTTTAAATAATATTAAATCTGTTGTGGTCAAGGTTGTTGTCCTGGTTTCTAGCTTTATTTACGTTTTATTAGTTTGTTTGAAAGTCTATTTAAACAATGGTTTATTTCATTGTAATCGTATCTTTCTTTGATCAATAAACAATTAAGCATTTGGTTTTATTGTTCTTATTCTTATTTACTATCAATATCACTCTGATTGCCAACATTGTGGTATCAGAGCCACAGTTTGGAGATTCAACTAGCAAACCCTAGAGCAAGATATGGCTGATAAGTCACAGGGTTCAATCACCAATCAAGTTATACCAGTGTTCAAGGGCGAGGGCTATGAACACTGGAGTATTCGCATGAAAACCATCTTGAAGTCTCAAGAACTCTGGTAGCTGGTTGATGCCGGTGTCACTGCTACCGGCGCTGATGCTGCAAAATTAAGGGAAGCCAAAAAGAAGGATGCTAGGGCAATGGCCCTTATACAACATGGTGTTCATGACATGTTATTTTCACGTATTGCTGCTGCTAACACCGCAAAAGAGACCTGGGACACTTTACGCCTGGAGTTTCAAGGCGATTCACATGTTCAGGGGGTTAGGTTGTAAGGGTTGAGAAGAGAGTTTGAAAAATTGGTGATGGGTGATGATGAAACTGTTGGGGACTATTTCTCCCGTGTTATGGGAATAGTCAGCCAGCAAAGGGCTTATGGAGAAGAGATTACAGATCAGAAGATCATGGAGAAAATCCTTAGAAGCCTCTCTTCTAAGTTTGATTTTGTTGTTCCATCCATTGAAGTTGCCTTTGACTTGTCTGCTCTCACACCAGTCAAGTTAATGGGCTCACTTCAATCGCAGGAGGAAAGACTGAATGTAAGAGGTGCACGCCTAAAGACTCCTGAGAAACTTGATGAACAAGCTCTACAAGTTGTGCATCAACACGCTAGAAGATCACCAAATGAAGGTATGGGTAGCAGAGGTCGTAGTAGGAGTTTTTTTAGAGGCGGAGGTAGAGGAAGAACTCCGGAAAGGACTCCTGAGAGAAGGGGTCCACAATGTTTCAACTGCATAAGATTTGGTCATGTTAAGAGAGATTGTTGGTTTGATGATGAAGCTCAGGCTCAAATGGCTGCTGATCAAGAACCAGAAGCTGACCAGAATGATGATCAACGATTATTTTTTGCATGCGAAGAAACCACTGATGTACCTTTTGCCTTAATGGCAAACACCATAAGTAACTCAGTAAACCTTAATTCTCTATGGTTTATTGATCCCGGATGTTCAAACCATATGACTGGTTGTAAAGAAAGCTTCACTAGTTTGGATAGCAATTTCAGACTATCTATCAAACTAGGTGATAAGAAAGAGTTAGTTGTGATTGGCAAAGGTGAAGTTAGAGTGGATACTGAGGATGGGCAATACAAGACTCTAAGTAATGTGTATTATGCTCCACAGCTGGAGTATAATCTGTTGTCAGTAGGACACCTTATGAGGATGGGATATGCTTGCACTTTAAAGATGAAGCATGCTCTATTGTGTACAAGCCAACTGAAAAGGAACTCATGAAGGTTCAATTAGCCCAAAATAATATGTTTTTGCTTGATGCTTCCAACCCTCAATCTGAGGGGAGTAATGCTGATAGCACATCTCTACTATGGCATGCAAGATACGGGCATCTTCACTGTGATGGGCTACAACAGTTGTATGCAAAAGGTATGGTTTATGGATTACCTAAGATTAAAACATTTGATTCCTGTGAAGGGGTGTGTTTTGGGTAAGCAAACAAAGGAGTCATTTCATACTAACACATGGAGAGCCTCATCTAAACTGGAACTAGTTCACACGGATGTGGTTGGACCTATGCAAGTAAACAGTATGGGTGGGTAACAGGTTGTTTGTTCTCTTTTTTGACGACTTTACAAGAATGTGTTGGATATACTTTATTGCTAATAAGTATGATGTTTTTAGCAAATTCAAAATATTTAAAGCTATGGTAGAAAAAGAAAGTGGGTGTAATATCAAGATTCTAAGGTCAGATAGGGGTGGAGAATATTGCTCAAAGGAGTTTAATGACTATTGTGAGCATTATGGAATAAAAAGACAACTCACCCCTCCTTATACACCTAAGTCAAATGGTGTAACGGAGAGAAATAATAGAACCATCCCTGGGCTCACTAGAAGTATGTTGAAGGCAAAGAACATGCCTAATTTCTTTTGGGCGGAGGTTGCAGCCACATCAGTTTATGCTCTCAATATGGCTCCCACAAAGTCAGTTTCCAATAAAACCCCTCAAGAAGTATGGTCCAACAGGAAGCCTGCAATTCATCATCTTAAAGTCTTTGGTTGTGTGGCATATGGGTTGATTCCTGCTTAATTAAAGAAGAAGCTAGATGACAAGGGTGAGAAGTGTATCTTCATTGGATACTCCACACAAACCAAAGGATACAGGCTATACAACCCCATAAGCAAAAAGATCCTAACCAGACGTGTTGTTGTGTTTGTTGAAGATGGTAGTTAGAATTGGGCAGGTGTGAATCATGACGCAAGTTATCAACTAGTGGAAGAAGATGGAGCAGATGTTGCAAGCCCATCAACTGGTAATACCACTCAATCTGAATCTAATACTATGACTAACTCTCCGTCATATGGCACACCTGTGCAAGGTACCTCTAGAACGGTTACTAGATCTCAAACTCAAGGTGGTGTGAACTAATATGCTACCCCTCAACAATTCAGTACGGGAGCAAGTTCAAGCTCAGCTCCTAGAAAGTTTAAAAGCTTACAAGAAGTGTATGTAAACTGTCAGTTTACATTAATTGCTGTTGATCCTGTCACTTATAAGAGGATTGTGAAGCAGAAGTTTGGCAGCAAACTATGATTGAAGAAGTGAATGCAATTAATAAGAACAACACCTGGGATCTTGTAAGTCTTCCAAAAGGTAAGAATGTTGCCCGGTTGAAATGGTTATTTAAAACAAAGATGGGGCCGGGTGGTGAAATCCTTAGACACAAGGCCATACTTGTGGCTAAGGGATACTCACAACAAAAGGGTATTGATTATGAAGAGACATTTGCTCCAGTTGCAAGATTTGAAACAATTCGTACAATTCTGGCTGTGTCTGCTCATTTAGGTTGGACTTTGTATCAACTAGATGTTAAATCAGCTTTCCTTAATGGTGAGCTTGAGGAAGACATCTATGTTGAACAACCTAATGGGTTCATTAAGGCAGGTGAAGAAGATAAAGTGTATAAGCTCAATAAGGCTCTTTATGGCCTTAAACAGGCTCCTAGAGCTTGGTACTCTAAGATCGATGCTTATTTTGTTGAGAAGGGGTTCACTAGGGGTGCTAATGAGCCTACCCTTTATGTCAAGAAAGTTGGTAATGAGGTTGTCTATGTATGTTTGTATGTAGATGATATAATATATACAAGTTCAAGCCATGAACTTGTAAGTGAATTTAAGTCAGGAATGATGGAAATGTTTGATATGACAAACTTGGGGCTTCTAAAATATTTTCTTGGTTTGGAGATACAACAGACTAAAGGTGGGATTTTTATTAGCCAAGAAAGATATGCAGTCAATCTATTAGATAAATTTGGGATGAAGATTTGTGGAGTGGAAGATACTCCTATGAACATGAATGAGAAGCTAATGTTGGAAGATGGAGGAGAACCTGCCGATGAGATGTTGTATAGAAGTCTCATAGGTGGCCTTATGTATTTAACGCACACCAGGCCTGACGTTGCTTATTCTGTTGGCCTGGTGGCTAGGTACATGCAAAAGCCATCTAAGTTTCATTTTGGAGCAGCCAAACGAATACTTAGATATATCACTGGCACTTACACTTTTGGGTTGTGGTACAAGTATGAATGTGGGGATATTAAACTTATTGGATTTTATGATAGTGATTGGGGAAGCTGCCTGGATGATAGAAAGAGCATTTCTGCACATGTGTTCTCTCTTGGAAGTGGTGTTATTTGTTGGAGCTCGAAGAAGCAGCACATAGTGGCATTGTCCAGTACTGAAGCAAAATATGTGGCTGCTACGTGCAACTTGTCAAGCTATATGGCTGAGAAGGGTTCTTGATGATCTGGGTTTGAAGCAAAGTAATCCTACTTCTATTTATTGTGACAGCAGGTCTGCCATTTGTCTCTCTAAAAATCCAGTGCTGCATGGAAGGTCTAAGCATATTGAATTGAAATTTCATTTTATTCGTGATATGGTGTTACAAGAGCAAGTCAATTTGGAATTCTGCAATACATATGATCAAACTGCTGATGTTTGAGTTATGGGAGGGTGTTGGAGATAACTCAAACAAATAATCAGTTGGAGTTTGGCACGTGCTTGAAAGTTTCAATTTGAATTTTAAATAATATTAAATCCGTTGTGGTCAAGGTTGTTGTCCTGGTTTCTAGCTTTATTTACGTTTTATTAGTTTGTTTGAAAGTCTATTTAAACAATGTTTATTTCATTGTAATCGTATCTTTCTTTGATCAATAAACAATTAAGCATTTGGTTTTATTGTTCTTATTCTTGTTTACTATCAGTATCACTCTGATTGCCAACAGAAGTGAGTGTCGGGCATGAAAATAGGATCATTGGAATTTTGAGCATACACTTGGTCAGAGTGGCTCTGAAACCAATTGAAAGGTATCGGCGGGATCTAACAAACAACCGGCTTCTGCAAACAAGACATAGCAATAAGCAAGTATTTGAGGTCACCCTACCCTACCCTACCCGACTCTTTTCTCTTTGTTAATTAACTTGTAACTTACAAGAACATGACTAATTATTATACTAGTTGTTCAAAACATATTTATATAAAAAGAGAGAGACAAACTTTAAAAGTAAACCTACCTGGTAGGAGAAAAAGGAAAAAAAAAAAAGGGGGGGGGGGGTCCATTTGTAATCACCCTCCATTGTACCTAACATAATTATCTACTTACACGATTCAGTACAAACCTTTTAACATTATTTTGAAACTGATTAATTGGACTGATTGACTATAGTATTATCATCAAGCTATGTATACTTTTTTGTTACGATTCCAATATAACAATTTATCGTTTTAACCATGATTAAAGTGGCATATTTTTTTCAAGTTATCATAGAAGCATAATGGCAACAAGAACACTAACCATTTGGTTTGTAGGTGCTTGACTGACTTGAATCGTATTTTGAGTGAAGAAAGCAAGATGCCTGCAAGATTATTATATAACCTTCGCACATTACACTTTGTTCATATCTTAGCATATATATGTTGGGTCATTGTTAATGAATTTAAAGTAGACAACATAAAAAAATAAAAACCTAAATACATGTCCTTATTGCTTTAACCAGGATGAAGCATTTCTCCAACGCTATGTTGTATTTCTTAAACCACTATTTAGTACTGATTATGCGATTCTCATAGTTTTAATTAAAGTAGGCTTTGTGTCTGTGTGTAAGTATATATGACTTACTGAAGATATGCATTCCGACGATGGTATCCACAAGTTAGCACTGCCAGTATCAAAGATGACCTTAAATTTCTGAGCTGGGGTGCCAATACCAATCTCACCAAAGTAGTGGGCATCCATATAGTTGTTCAGGGATATGATACCAGACTCTTGGGACTCACCAATGTTATTAACACTCTGTCTATACGACCTAGGAGCTAGCTTTAAATAATGACCATCGCCCAAGCGGAGACTGGATTCAATAATATTGTTTTCATCGAGTTTCAACTTTTTCAGCTCAATTCTTATAAGCCCGTCAGTGGATGTTGATTGGATCGGAGAAGAAAGCAAGGCCGATATGAGAAGGAAAATTGATATTGTTTCCAATTTACTTCCCATGCTGGCCTACAAGTTAATCCGATATTAAAATTAATTAACCGCATAATTAAGGATATGAGAAGCGTACCAAAAAAAATCATGGAACTTGATGTTATTTATAGCTGAAAAATCACAATTTTTTTTTACGTTAGTGGATATTCAAGAACAAAAATTCTGAAACACACATATATATGAAACCGTTATTTCACATATGAAACAATCAAATAAGTCTAACGTGGTGACTATAAATATTTTGACGAAAATTAAAGAATTAATGACTTGCTGGTTGAAAATATTACTTAATTTATGAAAGACATGTATGGAGAATTCTAGAGATAATGAATTGGGAAGTGTCAGGTCAAAACTAACGAGTTTTTGAAAATTAATGAAGATTTATGTAGGAAAAGATTAAAATAAATCAGAGAGAGAGAGAGAGAGAGAGGGTCTTGGCCAAACATAACCTTTTAATTATTTTTATTTTTTTCCTACATAAATCTATATACACCCCTGACAAAGCGATAAGAGAATATATAATTACAATAATCCTACGAAACCAATATCAAACTCTACTAAACAAATGAGCATGAAAGGCGAACGATTATGTCAGAAAACCGTTGGTAAAAAAGTTACTGACAAGAATCCGTAGGTGATGACCCGTCCGAATTTTGTCAGGGTTAATATGATTTTCGACGAATATCGACAGGTGATTCATGAATACTAAATTAATTCTGCTCAATTTTAGTTCACACAACAATTGAAAGCTAGAACTTTAAGCTTTTAATGGAAAAAATTTCAAAGCAATAGTAAAACTCAAACTGATTGCGTACAACCCCAAGAACTGTAATAAAGCTTTTACTAGTAAGAAGCATATATTGAACAATGACAATACAAATTCTAAACTAATTTTACTGGATCTAGTGGCTAACCAACATGAAAACTGCAAGGAATTTAGGGGTCATATATACCTGTGAGTTGACGATGAACCCGCAAATATGTATGAACTCGTATGAAAATATTGTATATATAACACCTTTCAATTCTAATAGTTAGACTAACTAGGTTACGTGACCTTTATTCTTGTGATTCCCTAAAACATACCTTATGGTGTGGATTGATTAGGAAAGGACACACGTATGATGTGGTATAACCAAACATGCACATTGCGTTAAAACACAATTGAAAATTGTTACAAAAGAATGACGAGTCCCAATTGCCTGTTTTAAGTCGTTCTTGTGATGATTGAGTAATCGTATACAAAGTTTTTTTCTTTCTTGTTTTCTTCCTTTTTAATTGTGATATAGTTTGTAGTTTTTTTAAATTCAAATGGAATACTAATCACTTTAAAATAAAAAATCAAAATAAAGAAAATGTAATTAGAGGAAATCCGAGTTTGTAGTTTTGTAAATTTGATTTATTTTCATAAAAACGCTCCCTCAAATTAGGCCGGGGGTTGTGACGTAAACCGTCAAACCATTAAAATTGAACCGTAAACCGGGTTGTATATATTTTAAACCAGTCAAGGGGCCGACTTTTATCAGTTTGGATGGTTCACTCGATTTCAAAAAATTTTTAACTTCAACTTAAGGAAACTAAAGGCGGGGAAGGTGGAGAGCCCAAAGGGTTTTTGTAATATCACTTTTATTTTAGCTGGCTTATTTTTTAAATTTTACCTTTTTTATAATAAAAACTAAAGTTTCTTTCAACACCAATAGGGTTATTTTTTAAACGTTAACTAAAAATGTTAAAATATTGAATATTAGTTAGGGTAAAAAGAGATATTCATATTGGATTTGTTTTTCTCCCAAATATATTCTAAATTTAGGTTGTATAAGTAGGGAAAAGATGACCTCAAAATGAATATTAATCAAATCCATGGCCACAAAAACAGTCTATTCTAGTCAAGGGCAATATCTAAATGTAACATAATCATGGGGAAAAAAACTTTAATTCATACAACATTAACATCCCATAAACACAAAAGGCAACAGTTGATTGGAGAGCCAGAAACACAAACACATGAACAATGTATAGGAAGCAAGAATCATTAACTAGCAAAGAGAATCATTAGCTAGCAGTTTTTTTTTCTTTTCTATTGGTCAATCCATGGCATATAATATATGTGCAGTAGCTGCTCATAATATCCATAAGTCGTCTATAGGTTTGTATCTACTGGGTAGCAACCAAGAACGCGAAGAAAACTAGAAATTTCCTGCAAAAGAAATTGAATATATTAATATATAAGTTACATTTGTATTATAATCGTAATCATTGAGCATATAGCGTTCTTTCAAGGTAAGAGACTAAATAACAGTATGATACATTACTAGTGATATCCCATCTTTTGCAAGAATATGACTACTTTGACTTTGGAGAGTCGAACATACGATTTTTCGAATACAAATTAGCCTTACATGTTTGCGGTTTCTATTTCCAAATGCTTTGGCATCACATATATAGTTATATGTAATCCTAGATAATATTTTCAGATATTTATATAGATCTTACCAGTTTAAAAGTTAAACAATACCTCGGTTGACCTTGAGGAGTCAACCACGGACAATCATATAGACAGTAATAAGTTTACAGGGTACTTTATATATTTGATCATTCGAACCCAGTCCTTATTAGATCATATTTGCGGTATCAATACTTAGCATTTTGTAACTAACTTATTTTGAGGTTGCAATAACTCATTTGACTTTGAAGTCAAACTCTAAAGAATTATTATGTACTATGAAGACCAACCTGCAGATGACCAAGAGCGCATTGTGCACGAGGCTCTACCGTTGAAGCTTCAAAATCAATGTAGAAGAAATAGTCGAAGTACCTGTGAAAATTACATCAAACGTCAAAAAAATAATATAAATGAATAAAATTCAACAGAAGAAAAGGTCAACAGTGAAGTTGGAAGATTAAACTCACTTGGCACTCCCCTTGTTTCTGTCATCAACGATTCTAAGTGGACGATTTCTTTGAGGCCGGCTCTCGATCTTTAAGTCATAAAAATTAGAAAAAAGTCTAACGTTGACTTTTTAACTAGTGAAATTTGTAAAAACGAAGTTACCTTGGATAAATTGATGTCCCTGAGAGCAAAAACTCCTAAAGCTTTGAACAATTCTCCTGGGCCTTCTTTTAAAGTAAACACAATGCTCGTCTTTGATATAAAAACAAATAAAATCATTAATACATCTATTCCAACTTGTTAGCAGGGGCATAGATGAGCCCTGTGAGTTTTCCCTACTAATGAACCATTATTTTTACCTTATAAGGCTTGTCGGCTCCCGGGATAATAGGTTCCCTAGCTAGAATTAGAAAGCGCATGACATTATGTAAATCATCCTAAGAAAGCAATAAATGCATGATCAGATTTCTTTAAGTATGACTATATGAGATTACACAGAATTACGTAAGTAGGCGTGTGAACGAACCGAACTTTCAGAGAATAGTTCGGGAACTATTTGACTAGAGTTCAATAATATTAATTTATTTAATGAATGAGCAACTTGTGCATATTTGTTCAAAAGAATGAACAAAAACACATCTTATTTGATCATTTGAATTCATTTATTTTTGTTTGTTTATGTTCATTCATGAACATTAGGTTACGTTTGTTTATGTTCTTTCTTTTACATTCAGTAATATATTCATTTAATTCTTTTTGACACATGTCAACTTAATCTAGTTATAATAACTTGTTAAACCCAACACATTGGTCTTCACGTTACTTTTTTTTAGCTCAGTTATGTTCGTTCGTTTACGTTAGCAAACCGTTCGATTATCTTGCTAACGAACAAACACGAACATGTTCATTTTCTTAACTAATGACCACAAACAAGAAAACCCCTGTGCTTAATTGTTTGTATTAAGTTAGAAGAATGAGCATACCATGTTTTGTTTGTGTTCGTTCAGTTTGATTACAAGCTTATTTATACCTGAAACTTCTTAGAGAGAATGTGGAGTCCATATATTTCTGCTGCGCGAGAACTGGTAATTGCTCCGGTGTCTGCTATGCCCTTAGAGGCTACAATCTGTTGCAAATTTAAAAGTTAATTAATTATAAAATTATACATAGAAAATTTTTGAAAATAAACCAAAGGCTATATAATACAGTATATGTAATAGATTCTCAAGATTTACCTGAGCTGCAGCAGCAGTATCTTCAGTATTAACTCAAACAACGTTTAATTCATTCAGCATCATCTTACATTGATCAAGTGCCTGTGTTATTAACTTAGTGTCAACACGGCAAAATATATCTGCTTAAAACTTAGTATCATATTATATTTATAAAACAAGAACAAAATTATAGCATCATATTTACCATAAAAATATCTGCTCAAAACCATTTTCTAATTTATGACATTTAAACCCATCCTTTAAAACTTTTATTAGGGTCCAAGAGTTTTTGAGTAAGGAAACACAGAATTAAGGGTATAATTTTCATATTATAAATTTTATTTAATGAAATGAGTGTATTTGATATTAATTTTTTTGCTTAGGTGAATATGACAATACGTAAATTTTCATTGCATTACACTCGCATTTGTGTCGGTTGGCATGCTTGATGCTTCTATAGATATATCAAACCCTACTCATAGCGAATTTCAAAATTTTGGTTTTATTTACCATTTAGTAACCTGTCATCTATGAAATACCTACTTTAATAACCAGAATTTGTGAAACACTCAAAGCTTTAAATTATACAATTTTCACAAACATCTAATTATTGAATATTACATAACTGATGAGGTTGCTGTTCAAAAAAAAAACATAACTGATGAGGTACAGTACGCACCTTCTGGTGGCTTAACACGCACTTTAAATCCCCCGTTTTTACACCGGGCAATCCCAAAAGGCAATGATCAACTCTGAGTTTCACTTCTCCTACAATATGCAGCCTATGACGAAGAACTAAATCATAATTTCTGTGGACGCTTTCTCCTACTGAGTCCTCAATTTGGATTATGCCTTTGTCCGCTAACCATAACTCAACCGCCTAAAAATCCTTACGTTTTAAGCATTCAAACTAAAAATATATATATTGTTGTCATAGTAATACATATCAGATTTATGTTTTCGTGAAAGCAGTGCTTACTCCGGTTAAAAAAAGAAAAGAAAAGAAAAGAATACAAAATGGGAAAATATATTGAATACCTTAAATACAGATTCATATTCTTCATATGGAATCGTCTCACATTTCGGATACGCTTTAAGAGCAGCAGCCTCACTGTACGATCCAGGTATACCCTGTATAGTTCGAAAGATTTTATAATAAGAATCATATAACAAAAAAATTTCACATGTGATCTATGGCCATGCATCTACTCTTGCTCGACTATATCCTAATTTTTTGATTTATCGTGTATCTCATGGCTAACTTAGAGATCATATGTTTTTGACATGGCTATACAGATATAACACACACAAGAACATTATTATTTTGTGAACTTTCTAAATATGAGGTCTTAGTTTATTGTTTTTAACAAAATTAAATTGTAAGCGATCGAGCCAAGTCTGAACAATTTCATGCATATTAACGTGGGACACATGAATCTGTGGTTGTGCAACTATTCTTACTATCTAAATCCTTTAGTCTATACGTGAATTACAATATATTTGTGAATCTATATGTGATATGGTGTCGTGATTACAATTTAGTGTTACTTTTTTTAACATGTCTATACAGGAATAACACACTGAAGAAAATATATGATGTCTTAGTTAAATGTTTTCAATAGAAATACCTTGCATGCAAACCGGCCAGTAATATAAGATCAATATGCATATATATATAGCCATGTCATACATGAATCTATGGCCGCATAGCTACTCTTACTCGACTAACTCCTAGATATTTCCGTTCTATGCGTGAAATGCAATATATATGTAAATCTATACTCGATACAATTTATGTCATTATTAAGGCAAAAAGTAGATATGTTTTTAGCAGTGCTCTATAGATCCGTATAACATATATTCAAGAAAATTATTTTGCAATTTTCTCTAAATATATGTTTTAACAGAATTACCTTGTAAGCGACCCGGACTTTTGAATTCTCACTATTAGGAGAGACAAGATATGTCGTAGATAACGCTTCTGCAACAAGAGAAAAAAAACATGTATTGTTAGATTGTAAGCAAATATGCAATTTAGGGTTTCTTAATATGCTATTTATGACTAGTTTCATGCATATATATCTGATATTTAAACTTATAATAAGAACCTTGAAATGTTATAATAATATATTCCCAGTATTTAAACCTCAAATGCAGAACAATACTTAACATGCATTTGTTCCAAATTTAACAAACAAAAAAGGAATCTAGTTTCTCTATGCAGTAGTAGTTATATAAAGGTCAAAAAAAGTTGTATCTTGATAAAATTAGAAAAAAATAAAATAAAATCACATGCATGGAATTCTGAAGCCAACATCATCCTCGAGCCCTGACGACTAAAAGTCAAAATGATTTTTTTTCAAAACTTAGGGCATATGACAGAAATGCTAACCACAAACCATTGAGATCATGCAAGTCGTATGAGTGTTATACAGGATCATATGAGTATTATAGTAGCTAATCATATGGGTACTATGAGTTGGTGTTCTTACAAATTATATGAGTCATATGATGTGTTAAACAGACATAAAAACAATCGATGTGACAACACACTTCTAACACAGGCTCTTAGACGTACAACCCATATGACGAGTGAGGGGGTATATGTATATAGTCTAAGTGCAGAAAACAACAATTTAACAATTATACAAACTCTAAGTGCAGAAAGCAAGAAGACCATCCTAAATAAATAAGAATTTGTTCCAAATTTTACACAAGAAAACAAAAATTTAAAATATATGAAGTAGAATTATGAAGGTCAAAACATATGTCTTATTAGAGTTTGAAAAATACACATAAAAGATCACAGGCGTAGACTTATGAAGAGAACATTAGCTTGGATCAAGACAAAAACTCAAAATATACTTTTATTTTATTTTTTTCATTTTTGCTCAAGACTAGTACACTTCAAAAAGCAAAATCGGAAAAAATAATAAACTAGGTTAGCAGCAATTTGTTGTTCTGATTGATAACTTTTATCAAATATTCTTCAAAAAATATTAAATTAAAATCATTCTTGAAATTCAAATCCCCTTTTGACACTAAAGGCAAAAGGTGTAGCCTTAACGTGAATTCAATGAATTAACAACTGATATGATGTTTGTCCCCAAAAACATGGTATGTTGGTAAGATTCCATCTATTCTAAACGTCAAAGTTTAAAATCCTGGTGTTAGGTGTAGGTGTAGATGATTTATAAGACTTAACAATATTTAGGACTATATTAATTTGTCGTTAAAAGAACAAATACACCTTACTGTGTCTTAAGTAAATTACAAATTTTGTAATTGAGTCAACTCACTTGATCCTGGTTATAATTGTTTGCGGGTCAAGTAAGTTTAAAACTTTTTGAGGCGAAAAATTTGTAGAAATGGGAAAAATGAAAGAGATGAAATGGTTTGTAGGAGAGAGATTTTTTTTTGTGTTCCTAGGTGTTCCGCCATTTGAAATAGCGGAACTCACACTGGTTGCAGAGCGTGTCAGGAATTGTCTGGTGAACTGAAGGTTCTTCTGGTGTTCCGTCATTTCAAATAGCTGAAGTCACTTATTTTCCACGCACACCACTAGTTAAAATGGCGGAACACCACTTTTACCCCTTTATAGCATGCCCCTATACATTTGTTGCAATTCTACAATTTCAAATGACGGATTTGAATAGTAATATTCAAACACGCGTCTGACGAGGCGTTTGACCACACTATTCACTTATGTCATTTTAAAAGACGGAAGTGAACAATACTAACGATTATGACAACTGACAAAATTTTCTTTCCTTTTTAACCAATAATATTTACTAATGTCATTTCAAATAGCGGAAATGAACAGTATATTATTATTATTTTCTTTCACATTATTTTTTTTTTAAAATTTTTTTATTTGAAAAATAAATTTTTAAATTTTAATACTAATTTAAAATATATTAAAATTTAAAAATATCTTTTTCAAATAATTTTTTTAAAAATAACTATAAAAGAAAATAATTACATATATTAAAATTTTAAAATACATTTTTCAAATTAAAATTTTTAAGAAAAGTAATACTGTATTAGAAAATAATAATATAAAGTACTGTTCACTTCAGCCATTTGAAATAGCATAAGTGAATAGTGTGGTCAAATGCCTTGTCAGACATGTGTTAGAATATTACTATTCACTTCCCCCATTTGAAATGACGGAACACCAGAAAACCCCAGCTTGCCAGACAATTCCTGACACGTTCTGCAACCAATGTGGGTTCCGCCATTTCAAATGGCGGAACATCTAGAAACACAAAAAAATTTATCTCTCTTATAAACCATTTCATCCTTTCATTTTTCTTTCAGTTTTCCTATTTCTAAAAATTTTTCTTTTGAGGCACAATTTAACATCTACTAATAATATTAACAAAAGTAAAAGCCAAACAAAAGAGAACCCCTCGAACGTTTTGAGGCACAAATCAAGATACAATAATAAAAATAATAGTAACTATAAAACCTAAACAATAAGAAACCATAGAGCTTTCTTGTCAATATTAACTGAGTCAACTCACTTGGTAAAGAACTCAAATCTTTATGAAACTTGGATATCTGAATATCATCAACTCTTCCATTTCCTGACTTTAAAACAAAGCCAGAAGGTTTTTAATCTTCCAAATGAGGTTTACTTTGACCCAAATTTGAACTCAAGCAACTCCATTTCCTCAATGAGGCAACCTGAACCCTAAAGTAACCAGCTGTGAACATAGAAATTCTGCTATTGTTTGGAAAAAGACGGGTGACACCCCATTTAAAATGAGGATGATTAGTTGAAAAACAAATTGGTACAACGTTGGAAGACATGTCTTTTTGTGCCAATTTTTCAGGTTTTTAAGAATGTATTAGAGATTACCACCTAATTTGGGAATGAATATATGTAGAGTCAATCAGACTCTGCATTTGTAACTTACCTTTGGGAATGAACACAACCGTAATATGATCATCTTTTTATTTATTTATTTATTTATTTATTTATTTATTTTTACCTTTTATGTTCTTTCCCAAGATGTTTGATCGTATCTTTTGATATTAATCACCTGATTTAATTTGAAACTAAAGATAAAAGGAAATATAATAGTTTTGAGATTATGTTTATTTAATAAAGTTCAAATAGTAGTTATTATCTATTAAATGCAATTAATAATCTCTTTTTATTGCTTGTTTCTCGCTATATATTCAACTTAATGCTTTACTTAAAATGTTGCAACTTATTCATTATATACGATATTATCAATAATGGTTTAATACTTTCCTTTAATTATTGACAACATTTATTATTCTAATATTTATTTATTAGTTTTGTTATTAACTAAAGAGTTAACTTGCATAGTTGATCAGTGTGGTTTGTATATATTGCAGGATTGATCTTTAAACTTAACCAGGTAACTCCGCGCCGCGTTGTGGCACCGTAACAACGCAAATTTGATTTGTGGTGGTTAGATTCGTAACGGTAACAATAATAATCCCAAAAAAAGTAAACGTACATAATAGTATTGACAGTACTTGTATAACTTATGATAAAAAACATTACAAAACTTGTAGTCAGCTAATAAAACCCGTGCGATGCAATTGCGAGTCGACACAAA
The DNA here is from genome assembly GCF_021521415.1 of Bidens hawaiensis. Classification (NCBI taxonomy): domain Eukaryota; kingdom Viridiplantae; phylum Streptophyta; class Magnoliopsida; order Asterales; family Asteraceae; genus Bidens; species Bidens hawaiensis. The sequence continues at coordinate 473,372 of NW_027492237.1, read as the reverse complement.
CTCGATCAGTTTCAGGTTAACGCATTTAAACAAACACAACAAATTAATGTATTTACAAAAAACAAAACATGCACGACGCGGCAACAAACCGACGAGGATTCGGCCATATAATTACGACATCGGAGCTAAATAAGAAAATAAATTCGTCAGGACCCAAAAACAACAAATTAACATATATAAAACAAATAAGAAGCCCGTCGTTTGTACAACGATAAACTAATGTGAATTTGGTCGGTATCGTGTTATAAGAGTGAAGCGTAATCATAAATTAATAACGAAAAAATAGCATATAAGATATCAATGTGGTTTTAGGACCAATATGCTGATGGCCCTCCAATGTATTGAAATAAATGAAAAAAAATGAAAACCCTAGCATGGAGTGGAACCTGGGAGAAAGATATAAAATCATGTGTAACAAATATACCACTTAGCCATCGGAGAAACACACACAAGATTTATTAATAGCTGGAAATAACTGCATTTAAAGTCTGTGAATTTCAAAGGAAAAAATTGTGGCACCCACAATCCATATATATATATATATATATATATATATATATATATATATATATATTACAAACTTGATCTTAGTAGTTATAAACTTATTACTAAGAGCTTTCTCAGTCTGTTTCTAAAATAAGGTGAGGGAGATTTGTAAATCATATAGTATGGTTACTCTCTTAAAGTCTGTGAATTTCTAAAATCCTTGTTATGTCACATTTAGTTTTGTCAAAACAGAAAAAATGTTACTCTCTTCGTCTCATTTTAAGTGTCCACATGTTTTTTTATTTGTCTCATTACAAGTGTTCACTTTCAAAATATATTAGCCAATTTCCAAGTTTACCCTTAAACACACATATATAACATTAATAAACAATATTGATCGATGGACCCACTTTTCAAAGGCATTATTGTTATTTGGTAAGAAAAAAAATTAATCATTCAATCCACCTTAAACTTTGTGTTTTCCAAACCTTGACACTTTTAATGGGACAGAGGGAGTATATGTGAAAGTTAAATTTAGGGATTCACTGTACATATCGTATAATTTTGTGAATAGAAGAGAAAGAAAATATAATGATAAAAGTATAAAATGTATTATTTAATTAAACAAAAGAGAGAAAATGCAGTGACTTTTAGTGCAATTATATGATATATATGGATATACGGTAAGGAATGAGCTGGGAATGCTCTAAGGTGGTCCAGTGTCACACTCCCAAACCTGGTCTGGAAGTGTGACTACCCGTTGGTACCTGTTTTGTAAATATATCAGAGTATAAGGTTTGTTTTAGCGGAAGACTTCTTTTAATTATAATAGTATTATATTCATCTAACTTAGTTCGGAATAAACACCCAAACTTACATTGTTTTACAAAACAAGTAATTTACATAACAAGGATTTCATTTATAGTTATATATCAAAAACTGAGCCATTCATCACGAATCTTCTAATGGTATGACTCTATCCTTGCTTTGCACATCTTTTCCTTTCCTGAAATGTTAATTAAACATGTCAGCGATATGCTGGTGAAACGTATTGACTCAAAAATTTTTAATAATCATTATAATACATAGAAAGTTTTCTTATTACTTAGCAGAAACGTCTCTTATTTCTGGGACCATTGAGTAAAATACAACAAACTAACATGGCCTTGGATATGATGCCCATATTGAGGATGTTAGTTTGACTAGCATGTAATAAACTATATAAATTCTCGGGACCCGCTGCCTATAATGAGAAACTAGTTTAATCTACATGCAACAGTTTGTTTGGATCCAGAAATATGTACTGACTGTCTAAGTACTTTATTGTCTAACATTAATTTTAACATTTTAGAGATTCTAACATCTCATGTAAACATTCAACAAACTTAGGGATCACGTAATCCCTTTACTTTGACAGACTTGTCAAGTCAAACCCAATGTCTAACTGGCCAAGTTTCCAATAAAAGGTTGTACGTTTATACCTTTAAAATCAAGCTTTTACTTCTTTCGTTTAAGCTGAATGAACGGGATTGTTCAGACCTATAGTTTGATAAAAACCATATATCAATACTAGATCACGTAATCTAGTTCCAGATCTTGTATATGGTTTTACCTTGTAAATCTTTTTGAATAAAATTCTTTTATTTATTCTAGGGTGAAGTTTGATATAGCATGCTTTGGCCTAATAGGTTCAATCGCTCTCATTGAGTTTCTCCAGGTAAGTAAACGGATCCCTCGGTTGATTGGGATTTATACGAATTACTTTCCTTAAACAAGAAACCTGGTATACCGGCGATATCCCCCTTCCAGTGACTACATGCCCGTCAAAATATAATTTTATTTGGGCATTACTTCATTTAGAAATAATATCCTTATGAAAACATTTAATCGTATATTAAAACAAGGGTTATAAGCGATACCATTGACTAGGGTTTAGTATAAAGATCACTTAATACATAAGTCACCTTAGATAGTCTAGACAAGTTGATAATAACTTGGACAGAGGTTCGATTCTTTTTTTTGATTGCTTACGAACTTCCTGACTCGCAGGGCTTTGTCGTAGCGCTTAGTAGCGAACAATCAAGTGTTCGCAAGAGAGAAAGAAGTGATTTTGGTGTGAGATTTGGCTTGAACTCGAAGTTGCTATTTATAGGCTAAGCTGGTAACCCATCGCGTTACGCGATGAGTTTTTAATGTACCTATCGCGTATCGCGATGGGTCATTAAACTGCTGTTCGATTAGAATAATCAGCCGACATATCCGATATTTTCATAAGGGGCCGCGATACGCGATGGCCATGTCCTTGGGTCCATGGCGTATCGCTAAGGGTCAATATTTACAAATTTTCCCCTTAAGCTTTTATTTTGATGCTTTCAAACCATGTACTTTCTCGTTTCGCCATGCAAAAATACTAAGGCGGCTCGCGGCGATGCGAAAGTGCAAAGTGCGCCATCAAAGCGCGACACTCCGCCCTTCGCCCGTGCCCGTGCACATGCGCGTTTGGGTGCTTTGCACCCTCCACTAGGACCACTGGATGCATAAGGGCATATAAGAATATTACTATGGAGTTTCATCTCCTTATAAGGAGCTCAACATTTTTATCCACTTCCAATGTGAGATGGGATTTGCACTCCTTATTTATACCCATGTGCAAGGATTCCACTTTCTTTCTTCCACCAATGTGGGATGCACCCTTCTTATCTTATTTTCCTTTTTCATTTTTTTACAAAGTTTATCCATAGACTTTTTATATTGAAAATTTTTGCCCAAAATATTTACGGATTTTTATGGGATCTTACATCCTCCCCACCTTTGAATTAATCTCGTCCTCGAGATAATTGGAACATATGAGGGTATTTTTTTCATTTCGAATTCGAGTTCCCAAGTATATTCAGGTCCTCGGCGCGAATCCCATCTTACTTTGACAATTTTAAGACGCTTCTTTTTGAGGAACATAACCATAGAAACTTCTATTTGAATTGGTTGTTCCACAAACTTAAGCTTGTCATTGACTTGCACATCTTTCAAAGGCATAGCAAGCGTTTAGTCGGCTAAACATTTGCGAGGATTTGAAACATGAAATATGTTATTTATGCCTTTCATTTCTTCAGACAGTTCGATTTTATAAGCAACCGGTCCAATCCTTTCTAGGATTTTAAATGGTCCAACGAATCGGGGACTCAGTTTACCTTTCTTCCCGAAACGAACAACTCCCTTCCAAGGTGATATTTTCAACAAGACCTTATCACCTTCTTGGAATTCCAACGGTCTGCGGCGTATGTCAGCATAGCTCTTTTGTCTATCCTGAGCCGCTTTTAGTCGATCCCCGATTAGTTGTATTTGATCAGTATTCTTTTGAACCAGTTCGGGTCCAAACATTTGTTTGTCTCCGACTTCTGACCAACATACCGGCGTTCGGCACTTGCGACCGTATAAAGCTTCGAATGGTACCATCCGTATACTCGTGTGGTAACTTTTGTTATAAGAAAACTCCATCAACGAGAGATGAGTATCCCAGCTACAACCAAGATCGATTACGCATGCACAAAGCATATCTTCCAATGTTTGAATCGTCCTTTCACTTTGCCCATCTATCTGCGGATGATAAGCAGTGCTTAAGTTCAGACGGGTGCCCATAGCTTTCTCGAAACTTCTCCAGAAGTTTGATGTAAACCGACTATCTCGATCAGAGATGATTGATAGTGGTACACCATGCATTACTACGATTTTCTCTACATAGAGTTGGGCTAATTTGTCCATTGAAAATGATTCCTGAATTGGAATAAAATGTGCAGATTTTGTCAATCTGTCTATGTTAACCCAAATGGCATCGTTACCTCTAGTGGTCTTTGGTAACTTCACTATAAAGTCCATGGTTATCATATCCCATTTCCAGATAGGGATTTCGGGTTGCTGCAAGAGTCCTAGCGGTTTTTGGTGTTCCGCTTTGACTTTTGAGCAAGTTAAGCATTTGGCTACATATATAGCTATTTCTTTCTTCATGCCTATCCACCAGTAATCGTTCTTGAGGTTGTAATACATTTTATCATTTCCCGGATGCATCATATACATGGATTTATTAGCTTCCTCAAGAATCTTATCTCTTAGATTACCAGTCGCTGGTACCCATATTCTTTTGCCAAGGCGGAGAATTTCGTCATCCCCCTTAACTAGTTGATCAATGGTACCGTTCTCTTTTTCTTCTTTAATGTTCCCTCTTTCCAGAGCTAACTTTTGTGCTTCACGAATTTGACTAGTTAAGTCAACCTTAAGTTCTAGTCGAAGGGCTCGAACACGTTTAGGTATCTTGTGTTCTTTTCTACTCAACGCATCAGCTACCACGTTTGCTTTACTTTCGTGGTATTCAATTTCACAGCCATAATCACTAAGTGTTTCCATCCATCTTCTTTGTCTCATATTTAATTCCTTTTGGTTAAATATATGCTTGAGACTTTTATGATCAGTGAAGACAATGAACTTGACACCATAAAGATAATGTCGCCATAATTTCAAAGCAAAGATTATAGGTCCCAGTTCAAGATCATGAGTGGTGTAGTTTTTCTCATGAGTTTTTAACTGACATGAGGCATAGGCTATTACCTTGTCTCCTTGCATTAATATGCTACCCAATCATGTGTGCGAGGCATCACAGTATATGGTAAAGCCATCTAGTCCTTCAGGTAGTGCTAGTATGGGTGCATTTGTCAGTGTTTGTTTCAGAGTTTCAAAGGATTCTTCCTGCTTAGGTCCCCATTCGAATTAACTGACTTACGGGTAAGTGAGGTTAAAGGAATAGCAATACGGGAGAAGTCTTGAATAAATCTCCGATAATATCCCGCTAAACCAAGAAAAATCCTAACTTGTGTTGGAGATTTTGGTTTCTCCCATTTGGTTATAGCCTCAATATTTGCTGGATCGACCTGAATTCCTTTGAAACTTACGACATGACCTATGAATTGAACTTATGAAAGCCAAAACTCACACTTCGAATACTTAGCGTATAGTTTCTCGGTTCTAAGTACTTCGAGTATGGTTTTCAGATGGAATTGATGATCAGATTCGGACTTTGAATAGATAAGAATATCATCAATGAATACGATAACGAATCGATCCAAGTATGGTTTACAGATTCGATTCATCATATCCATAAATGCAGATAGTGCATTCGTTAAGCCTAATGGCATAACAGTGAATTCAAAATGACCATATCGGTTCTAAAAGCTGTTTTAGGAATATCATCATCCTGAACCTTCAATTGATGATACCGGATCTAAGGTCGATTTTTGAAAAGTAACTGGCTCCTTGTAGTTGATCGAACAGATCTTCAATACGAGGCAAAGGATATCGGTTTTTGATTGTCACTTTATTCAGCTCACGATAGTCAATGCACTTCCGCATCGATCCATCTTTCTTTTTGACAAATAACACTGGTGCTCCCCAAGGCGAAGAGCTTGGTCTGATAAAGCCTTTCTCTAATAGTTCGTCTAACTGCTTCCTTAGTTCTTTCATTTCTGTCGGGGCCAGATGATAGGGCGCTTTTGCTATCAAGTTAGTTCCAGGTAGTAATTCGATTTTGAATTCCACCTCCCTGTCAGGCGGGATACCTGGCAATTCAACGGGAAATACATCTTGGAATTCAGATACTACCGAAAATTCATTTATTTTCTTGAGTTTAGATTCCTTGGTTACGTAAACCATGAATGCAAGACATCCTTTTTCCCAAGCATTGGTTGGCTTTGATTCTGGAAATAATACTGATTTGACCAGCATTTTGATCTCCAGCGATTCTTACGATTTTATTATCGGGTGTCCGGATATCGATTGATTTTTGTTCACACTTGATGTGAGCTTGGTTGGCTGATAACCAATCCATACCAATCCCAAAATATCGAAACCGGCTAAAGACATTGGTAAAAGTCTAATAGGTATATCATACCCTGCTAAGGGTATTTTACCTTTATTAAAGACTTTCGTTATTTTAATCAGTTGTCCGCTAGCGGTTTCTATATCATAATATATGTCTAACTTATCTAAGGGTTCGTTTATTACTTCACAGAATTTGTGGTTTATAAAACTCTGGTTTGCACCTGAGTCGAATAAAACCCTAGCATAAACATTATTTACGGGAGACGTACCGGTAATTACGCCCGACACATCTGCAGCCTCTTGTGTATTTAGCAAGAAGGCCCGAGCTTTCCATTTCTTGGGTTCGTTCTTATTAATATTGCTCGGTCCTGCTGCTGCGGGTGTGGTGGTGATGATCTTCTTCTTTGTACATTCATAATTGAAGTGTCCCGTTTCACCACAATTGTAACACACAATCGATTTTCGTCGACAATTGGCCTCGACATGGCCTGGTTTCTTGTATTATTTCCTCCTCGGAAGTTGTTGTTTGGGTTACAACTCCCGGTATGACGTCAGTTACATTTCTAACAGAATGGCCGATTCATTAGTCTTGGTCCATTCTTCTTCTTTTTCTCCAGAAGGCTCCTTCTTCTCATCCTTCCTTTTCTTTTCTGTTCTGTTACGGATACCGCTTATCAAATAACCAGCTAACTCCATAGCTGATTCAGTCGTCGTGGGCATCCGAGCTCTCACGAGATCACGGATTTCGATAGGCAATCCTTAAATATAACGGGTGATCTTGTTGCATTCCGGAGTAACAAGATGGGGGTACTAATCGACAGTACTCCAGAAATTTTGTGTTGTACTCCTTTAGGTTAGTCCCGATCACGTGATGGTTCCAGAGCTTGGTCTGGATTTGATCCATTTCATGAATCGAACAGAACTTCTGGATGACCAAATTTTTGAATGTCTTCCAGGTGATATTATAAAGGTTTTCTCTTCCCTTAAATTAGATCAAGGAGTTCCACCATTCAAGTGCTTCTCCTTTAAACATCTGAGAAGTATACTGCACCTTCTCTTCTTCAGTGCACTTGCTGATGATAACTACAGACTCCATTTCCTCGAGCCATCTTAACGTAACTATGGCTCCTTTATCTCCCGTAAATTTTTTTCGGAGAATAAACTTTGAAAACTTTAAAGTCAAACCCTTTACGATTTGTTTTTATTTTCTTTGTTAGAGGCGTTTCCTTAACATTTGAACTACCCAAACTTTCCTCTCTTTCATTCTCGTTATCATTTTTGGGCAATGATTGAGCTGAATCTTTTTTAATTCTTTTAAGTCCGTGAGAAGTAGCATGACTGCTATTTCCCGGTTGTTGATTCTTTATCATTTCAACAAGCGGATTAACCGCTTCTTTAATCATGTTTTGAATACCAGTAATGTATTCAGGTGGTATAGCTTTCATGCTTTCCTGATTTTCGGGTGGATCTTGATTTACAATTTGATTTGACATATTGTAATCAAATAACACGAAGTTCAACAACTATTTTATACATTAGACGATCTTAACATCGAGTACACAAAGAAATATCTTACACAAAGATATTTTACAAACAACAAAGTGAACACGTTAAAACATATAACGAGTTCGGATTTTCCTAATCCTTTATGTATTTCTTGATCATCTTTTTCATCTTACTACATTTCTGTAGTAATTTATTTCCTACCTTCTTCCTTTCATTGTCACCGATTGCCACCTTCTTCCTTAGATCCTCTGTTTTGTGCAAAGCACGGTCAAGATGTTCATCTTGTGACTGAGGTATCATATTCGGATGCCCATACCGTGGAGGCAGGTCATGATATTCCACCATTACCATGTCGTAATGGGTTTTTGGATATGGAGATGAAGGCTTTTTGAGTGGTAGATTATATAGGGCTTCGGCGGTAGTCGCATTCTCCCTTATTTCATTTTCCTGTTCCGAGATAGTAGACACTACACCTTGAAAAGATGGAAATTTGGGCGGACTTTTAACCCTATAACAGTGAATGAACTCAACATATGGATCCCTGGGATCATAGCATGGTCTCATATGGAAAAATGGGTGACGAAACACCTTTTCGGGTGGATAATTATACAAATGACAATCAGAACCATCATAAGTGTGAGAATCAGCGGGATTTTGGATCGGTGATTTGAAATGCCAATTGCTTTCATCCGCGTTGCACTGCCCACCACTTATAGGGTTGGATTCCACTTCTGTGGCCATTTCTATTTCATTCTTATTGAGGTCTAGGGTTATCTTTTCCTGAGGTGGGATGATTCTCACCCTAGGTCTCCTAGACGATTCTGCAATAGAATTTGTGTTGGTTTCTATAAGTTTACAAGGAGGGATTTTAAAATACCATTTATTTTTGTGGATTCTAAAACTATTATTATTATATTCTTCATTTCCACGGTTTTCTTGAACATGCTGGGTTTCGGTTGAGAGTTCCTCTTCATCCGGGGCTGGCCAATACGAACGTCCAGGGTTAAAACAACAACAGTCCGTGCCCGGTGGATGAAGACAACCGTTAGCAACCCTATCTGCTGCTTCGTCTTCTTAGATATATTCGGATGGTTCGGAATTTGTAGATCCCCAAGTACTGGAATATTGGTCACGACTTACTGCCATATCAGTATATCCAGCAGTTATATAGTTGTTGTAACTGGATTCCTTGATTGAAATTTCTTGGTTCCACTGGCCTAAGCGGGAATGACTACTCATTCCATCGGGCAAACTTGATGGTAATTTGTTGGGGTTGAGTATCAAATAATGGTACGGGTTCAGGGCCGTTCTTTACCCGACGTTTGTAGGTTTTCAAACGAGAACCGGAAGACATCTATTGGGAAAATGAATTTAATTAGGAATAGGAAGTGTACCGATCCCATCTTATCCCTAGTGTAAATAAAATATACAAGTAATGGTCAAAGCCTAGGTACTAACAATTAATACCTAATTCGTTGAAACCAACGGCTCTGATACCAACCTGTCGCACCCCCAAACCGGGCCTGGAAGTGTGACTACCCGTTGGTACCTGTTTTGTAAATATATCAGAGTATAAGGTTTGTTTTAGCGGAAGACTTCTTTTAATTATATAGTATTATATTCATCTAACTTAGTTCGGGAATAAACACCCAAACTTACATTGTTTTACAAAACAAGTAATTTACATAACAAGGATTTCATTTATATTTATATATCAGAAGCTGAGCCATTCATCACGAATCTTCTAATGGTATGACTCTATCCTTGCTTAGCACATCTTTTCATTTCCTGAAATGTTAATTACACATGTCAGCGATATGCTGGTGAAACGTATTGACTCAATAAAACAATTTTAATAATCATTATAATACATAGAAAGTTTTCTTATTACTTAGCAGAAACGTCTCTTATTTCTGGGACCATTGCCACAATAAAATACAACAAACTAACATGGCCTCGGGATCTGATGCCCATATTGAGGAGGTTAGTTGGACCAGCATGTAACAAACTATATAAATTCTCGGGACCCGCTGCCCATAATAAGAAACTAGTTTAATCTACGTGCAAAAGTATGTTTGGATCCAGACACATGTACTGACTGTCTAAGTACTTTATTATCTAACATGTATTATAACGTTTTAGAGATTCTAACATCTCATGTAAACATTCAACAAACTAGGGATCACGTAATGCCTTTACTTTACAGACTTGTCAAGTCAAACCTAATGTCTAACTGGCCAAGTTTCCAATAAAAGGTTGTACGTATTCACCTTTCAAAATCAAGCTTTAACTTCTTTCGTTTAAGATGGATGAACGGGATTGACGAGACCTATAGTTTGATAACAACCATGTATTAATACTAGATCACGTAATCTAGTTCCAGATCTTGTATCTGGTTTAACCATGTAAATCTTTTTGAATAAAACTCTTTTGTTTATTCTAGGGTGACGTTTGATATAGCATGCTTTGGCCTAATAGGTTCAATCTATCTCATTGAATTTCTCCAGGTAAGTAAACGGATCCCTCGGTTGATTTGGATTTATTCGAATTACTTTCCTTAAACAAGAAACCTGGTATACCGGCGATATCCCCCCTTCCAGTTACTACATGCCTGTTAAAATATAATTTTATTTGGACATTACTTCATTTAGAAATAATATCCTTATGAAAACATTTAATCTTATATTAAAACAAGGGTTATAAGCGATACCCTTGACTAGGGTTTTGTATAAAGATAACTTAGTACATAAGTCACCTTAGATAGTCTAGACAAGTTGATAATAACTTGGACAGAGGTTCGATTCTTTGTTTTGATTGCTTACGGACTTCCTGACTCGCAGGGCTTTGTCGTAGCGCTTAGCAACGAACAATCATGTGTTCGAAAGAGAGAAACAAGTGATTTTGGGTGTGAGATTTGGCTTGAACACGAAGTTGCTATTTATAGGCTAAGCTGGTGACCCATCGCGATACGCGATGGGTTTTTAATGTACCCATCGCGTATCGCGATGGGTCATTAAACCGCCATTCGATTAAAATAATCAGCCGACATATCCGATATTTTCATAAGGGGTCGCGATACGCGATGGCCATGTCCTCGGGCCCATCGCGTATCGCTAAGGGTCAATATTTTCAATTTTCCCTCTTAAGATTTTATTTTGATGCTTTCGAACCACGTACTTTCTCGTTTCGCCATGCAAAAATACTAAGGCGGCACGCGGCGATGCGAAAGTGCAAAGTACGCCATCAAAGCGCTACATTGCACCCATCGCCTGAGCCCGAGCCCGTGCACGTTCGGGTGCTTCGCACCATACGCTAGGACCACTAGGTGCATAAGGGCATATAAGAATATTACTATGGAATTTCATCTACTTATAAGGAGCTCAACATTTTTATCTTCTTCCAATGTGGGATGGGATTTGCACTCCTTATTTATACCCATGTGCAAGGATTCCACTTTCTTTCTTCCACCAATGTGGGATGCACCCTTCTTATCTTATTTTTCTTTTTCATTTTTTTTACAAAGTTTATCCATAGACATTTTATATTGAAAATTTTTGTCAAAAATATTTATGGATTTTTATGGGATCTTACATCCAGAGATATGAATTTTCTAACTACGATGTTCCTTGCTCGCTAACGCTGTTATAAATTTTCTGTTAAGTCTATGTAAAATGACAAAAATACTTTCAATAATAATCAAAATATTAATGATAATAAGTGTGACCCACCCCACTCTCACCCATTTTTCTTCTCTTACACGCCATCCGCCTCCCATCATCCACCAACTTGCAACCACCACCTCCTTTTTCGGCGTCACACACCACCACCAACCCACTACTGTCCATCTTCACTTCCTTCTACCTGATTTACAACACGTTAAGCCATATTACAGAAGTCACCATCCTTTTAACTGATTTAAAACTTCTCTTGCGTCAAACGACCACCATGAGCTGCCACCTCTAAAACCCCCCAAAATCAAAATCCTAACCTCGGAATCAAGAGGGTTTTTTTTTTGCTTGAGTCGATCGAAGTCGTTTTGCATTTATGTGGTGGTGGATTTATAGCTAGTTTACATGCTTTTGTTGAAAGAACACAAGTCGTAGAGAAAAGATGAGAAAAGTTGTTATGGGGTTCGATATGGGGAACAAGGAATATTGTGTGGGGAAGAAGAAGAAGGGTGGGGTATGAGCCACTTAAAGTTTATTATTACTATTAACGGTAACCTACTGAGATATACATAGTTAACAGAAATTTTTAACGGTGTTAGCGGGCAAGGACCACCATAATTATAAATTTCACACTTCCGGACCACCTTAGTAATAAATTTATAACTCCTAGGATCAAGTTTATGATTAGTTGAGTTTGAGGATCAAGTGCAATATCTACAACCACAGAGACCAACCATGCAGTTAACTCTTAACTAGGTTAGAAACTCATGGGTAGAAAAATGAAATATTACATTGCTTATAATGATAAGATTTATACAGTTTGAGATAGCATATTATTAAAACTACATATATCTTAAAAAATAATATTTTTCATTATCTATAGAAATTTGAGTATGTAAGCTTCTTTTATAACTTTGTAAACAAACATAACGTTCAAGAACAGTTTTTGAATCAGTCTGCTTGAAGTTTGTTTTTGTTCGTTCTTTTAGTAAATGAACAGATATTAACTAGAAATTTTGTTCGATTAGTTAACTAAAGAACATGAACGAAGGCTCTGTCTGTTCGATTTTGTTTTTGACCGTTCGGTAACATTAATGAATATTCGTTCATGTTCGTTTATATATTGTTTATGAGTGTTTTTTTTTTTAAATTTAGTTGTGTTATCTAAACATTTTATATTCTTTTATTTATTACCCTTAACATAAAATAGTAAACCATATTTCACCTTGTTTTTGCATTGCTGCCTTTCCTTCCTCATCATTCACATTAACTAATACATCGACTGATTTCGTGGATTTTAATTTTTTTCATTTGCGTTCGTGAACCGTTCATGAACATATTATTTTCTTAACAGGCGAACATTAAAAAGGGCATTGTTTGTGTTTGTTCTGTTCGTTTGCAGCCCTATTCGTGTATACTTATGTAGACGATATAATCATATCTATGAAGAGATATGTATCAAGTTTTTTATTAGAAAATGAGTCCTTTTTCTATGACAAATTTCTTAGTCGATTTAATTTAAAATCCATTTGCTGATAACATCCAACAAATAAAAGTTGTATTGGAATAACACATACTAGAAACTAATTTTCAAATGTTTTCCAACAACTTTTCTTACACAATTGTTTATAATTGTAGGTCCCTTGACCGGATCTAACAACACAACAACTATTACTAGTTATCTTGTCTCAACCTCAACACTAGTTAGCAAAAATAACTAGTTAGGACCGATATCTCGGATCTTGTTTGTGTGTGTTTATTGCCGAGAGAGAAAGAGAGAAAAGAGGGAGTTTGTAAGTTGTAGATAAGGTTTTGCAAAAGGTTGTTGTGTGTATGAGATACACACACCTTATATAGCATGTGTGCTCATGCACATCTATTTCTTTGATTACGGCCCAATGGGCTTCAAATACGAATGATATTGGGCCCAAACATACAAAAACAAAAGTTCAACAAAATACAAAATACAAAATACAAATACGAAAGACTAAACTAGAAATGGGCCTTACAATCTCCCTCTAGTCTTTGGTATTTGTCTTGTTGGTTTCCATCATCACTCGCACTCGGACTCGTACTCGAAGATATCGTCTTTGTCTTTGATTGATTGATGTTCCAAAAGTAGACGAACAAACTTGTTGAATTTTCCGACAATTGCGTCCGTATTATCACGACGGACAACTTCCACAGTACACAAAGGTGACTTGACAAGCTTCTTCAAGTCACTTAGTCCAAAACCTAAAAGTTCATGTTCATCGAAGAACCGCAGGACCTTAGTGCGATAACAGTGAGTTATGATTTCACCGTGAGTGTTGTCGAACTCCCAAGAAACGAAGTCAAAGAGGAAATTGTCATCGAATGGCATGCCGTGAAATATTGGTTCTCCATGATCGTCCGACATCTTGTATCTTCGACTTTGGACAGCTTGTTGGTGAAGGGGTTTATCTCCTTTGACTTATAAGACCTACCCGAATTGACAGCAAACTTCGGGTAGTTGGTCTTCCGCTTGTGCTTCAAGAAGCACTTAAACCATGACTCCAGTGTGTCTTTGTCATCATCTCGACCCACGGTTTTTCTGAAGTGAGTACTGACAAAGTGTGCATATCTCTATAGGTGAGATATGTCAGATCAACATTCGCACGCCGAATAGCCCAAATTTTGCTATCTTTGTGCCACTTTTCGTAGAGAATTGCATAAGAGTCATGGTATGGATTTGATCTCCATATTTGGCTAGCCATCCTGCTCACGCTGTAATATTTGATACACTTTGAAGACTTTCCTTTGGCAGGCTTGGAAGCAGGAGTGACAACAGGTTCTTCAACCGCAGGCTTCACATTCACCCTTTCCGGTGTATCTGGATTGGGTGAATAATTTATTCCATCATCGCTATTATCATTTATTTCCACGGCTTCCTTAACTGGTGACTCTGTATCTGCGGCAGAACAAACGTTAAATAAAGAGGTGATTTCAGCCTCGATTGCAGCATCCATTTCACGAGTCTTTTCAGCTTCACTTGGCGGTTCCTCCTCAGCCACCTTGTTTTCTCCAGTGGCACCACCATTACCACTATCAACACCGTTACCACCATCACTACCACAAGGATCATCAAAACTATCGTACTCGTGGTCATCATCATCATCTTTCTTCACATCATCATCATCTTCCTCATTATCATCGTCATCACCATCATCGTCCTCATCATCAGATTCATTATCATCACCACCGTTTCCATCATCTCAATTACCACCTTGAGCTACTTGTTGTTGTGGAACATATTAAATAAAAGAATTTGCAAATACGACACTGACTTGTACACCAGTAGTGGGTGTAACAAGTGGTGAAGTTATTGGACTGACCTGCCCAGATATAGCAGCAGTAGTCACCACAAGTTTAGTGCTTACAACAGTTCCAACAACAGCAGCAGGCTCGTCAACACTAGCCTTCACACCAGAACCACATTCACCAGAACCACATTCACCAGCATCCTTTATAGGAAACCGTATAAGTTTCCTTCAGCTCTAACCCTTTCGGCATCAATGACCAGATTGGCAAGAGCGGTTTGTCGTCTGCTACTCTACTCAGTCCTTGGCTCATTTACACGAAGAAACCCACGAAAGGTCTTCATGAGACGCATTCTCAGGTTCTCTACATCTTCATCTGTTAACCGCATTACCTCCATAACTGTAAGGTGGCAGTTCACCAATGATTCATTAATGCAACCTTGAGAGTCGCGTTGATCTTCCATTTTGCCTTCTAGATGCTCAATCATGTCACGCAGCTCCACACTCTCACCCATCAACCTATCTACATCCCTATTGGTTCCACCTTCCAGTAAATCAACTCTTGAGCTCAGTCTCTCAAGGTCAATCCAAACTTTATCAAGTGTGGACTCTAGTTTCCTCCTAAAGTTGCTTGCAATGTTAGAGGAGGAGGGAAGATCTTCCTCCAGCTTAGATACCCTAAAATCAATTCTTTCTAGCCCCTCATGTTGTTCGGCATTTCTCAAGAAGTTTTGTTCTGTTAACTTCTGTTGATTGTACATTCTTCTTTGTAGATTCTGTATCCATTCCCGCTGATTGACGATCAAGTCTTGGTCCAAGTATCGTTACTCTTGAAGAGTTTCCACTCGATTAGCCAGAGCGTCGTGTTGCTTTGTTACCTCTTGATTAATTACTTGTTGATCCTTGATGAATTTGATCAACATAAGCTCACGCTTGGCTCTATTCTCGTTTGCTTACTTCAATGCCTTAATCCTATCAAGGATAGGATCTCGAAACACTGGTGACTTCTTCGATTTGCCACTTGAAATTGGAGTGGCAGCTATGATAATGCCCTTATAGGGTGAGGGAGGTGTGGTTGAAATTGTTGAGTGTGGTGTGGTTGGTATGGGTAGGTTTAGGGATAACGTTGGGATTGATGTGGTTATGGCTAACGGTAGGTTGGTTGGCTGAGGTTGTGTGTGCTATGGATTCACTAATCATAGCTGAAATCAAAGGAAATCGTACCTTAATGGAAGGCACTTTGGAAGGTGAATACTTCTTGGTATCTTCGGCCTTCTTCAAGCGTTCAGTGGACCCTCTGGCTCGTTTTCTTCCTCCTCCTCAGCAGAAGCAACAAATTTCTTAAATGACTCACCCGATTTTCTCTTACCCTTGTTATGCTTCTTCTTGGACCTGTGCTCCACCACGACATCAACTTTCGGCTCAGTCTCAGTTTAACAGCCGGTTCATCAACAATCTCATCTTGTTCCTCTTCTTCATCACCTCCTTCATTCTGACTATCATCATCATCATCATCATCATCATCATCATCATCATCACCGTCGTCACCTTCCTCCTCTATCTCGATCTCATCACTATCAGTCTATGTTTCAGAAAACTGACCAAACTTCACTCCGGGCTTCTCACCTTTATACTTGTGTATACTCCTCCCAGTAGGCTCAAGAAGAGCCTTCATAGCAGACTGTTGAATCACCTTCACATGAAATGGCTCATTTGCTTCAATAGCATTTCCCTCTTTATCAACTTCATCTATGTGAATAGGCTTGGGTGTGTCAGGAAGCAAGTAATCCAAGATAAACTGGATAAATCTAGGATACATCATCCTCAATTCTTGGCAAGTACATTCAATTGTATATACTTAAAGAACAACTTCAATTAATTGTACTTCCTTTTACGTGTCAAACACAACATCACTGAAACCCAGTCTGCATTCAATTTGTCAAAGCCACACTTTTGATATGATAGGCAGTTTTCAACTATGTGAAACAGAAGCTTCCAATAAACGGGCATATGCTTTTCTCACAAATATACCACTTTACATCATATACAATCTCCTCTAAATATTCTGCAATGTCTTCCTTGGTGAATGTAGTAAACGGGTCATTAGAATTATCTTTTATCCCTAAGGCTTGTCGTATAACTTCCTCATTTACCACCACTTCAGTCCATCTATCTTGGACGTGATCTTAGAACTACCCTTCTTTGTTTTTGCCTTGGTTCAGAACTGCTCTACCCATGAACTGTGAACTTCAGGTCAACAGAGATGGCATAGGATAGTGGACAATCCCGTAAGCCCTTGATCATAGATATAAACACTTTAACTTTCTCTTTCTCTTTCCCAGAGCTGTTATGACCCTACAAGACACAAAAGGAGCATTAGTGTTGATAAAATAAAGATGAATTAGAAATTAAACAAAACTTTAAAAATCAATATACAAGTTTTGGACTTGAAACATAAACTGTCTAAGTATGGAGTATTCGAATCGAATGGAATGAGATTTCAGTTTAAGTTTATATGTATAATAAAATACTAAGTCCTAAGTAATCGAATCGAATGCAAGGTTTGATCATTTAAAAAATTTACAAGTTTAAGCTTATTTTAATCGAATCTGGACATAATCTAATCTAATCGAATGTGTATTCGATTAGATGTCTTATTGGACAGATTAGAGTAGGTTCAGATTTAACTGAAAAGAAACTTATAAGTGTCATATGATCTAATCGAATGAGGAGCTCAATCTAATCGAATGAAGATCCAATCGAATCGAATGGTCGTTCAATTCGATTTTGTAACATCCTTAATTTTATAATATTAAATAAAGAAAAGTGATGTTGTTAAGCGTGTGTTAATAATTAATTTAGATTAAATAAAGTGTATGGACTTGGATAATTAAAGATGGAAAAAGGATGGGATGAGCCTTAGGTCCGTGGGCTTAAGAGAGTATAAATACCTACTTAAACCTCCCTAAAACCCTAAATCCTCATTTCTTTCCATCTTATTCTCTACACACTCGAAACACACACACACACACATATTGCCATAATTGGCCGAGAGAGAAAAAGAGGTCCAAGAACAAACCAAACTTGGATTTTTGATAGATCTTGAACGTGCAAGTAAGATACAAGATTTAAAGTTCATAACCAAGCTAACCGAGACCTTACGAACACGTAAAGGTATGTTCTTTATCTAAAAGATTACGTTTTTATGAACGGTTTGCCTCGAAACTTAAACATAGAATAGATCGGGTATAAACAAACCATAAAGTAGCAAACTTGATGTTAAAATGAACTTAACGAACCTACGGTTATGAACGGCTCATTTATAGAAACCCTAGATCTAGTTTTGAACGTTTTAAGTCTAAAGGTTCAAACTTTATGATTTCCCAGGTCAAGTCTTAGTCGAAAGTGGCCGTGGGAACGTTTACGGGGTTGGATAATATCATAATAAAGGTTTACGTGTTGAAACATAAAATGATAACGGACTTGATGACCACCCCGTAGCCATTTTTCACCTATAAGAACATGCAACCCATCGATTACAATATTACAGCCCGATTACATCGATGATACTCGCTTACAATGTCAAAATCGCATATAACTCATATATTCGCTTACTTTTGTGTATTCGATAACTTTGCAAGCTCGCTTACAATAAGGTTAGATTACAATGACTTGTATCGATTACTTTTATAGGGTCGATTACTTCGGAAATCGCTTTCTCTTATGAATTCGATTATAAGGAGTTCGATTACCATGAGTTCGTTTACATTGAAATGGATTCGATTACATGGCTCATATTCGAATACAAACACATGACTTGCATACATTATACTCAATTACAATCATGAACATTCGATTACAAAGCCTATAAGCTGATTACAAGCTTGAACTCGATTACTATTTTAAACTCGCATACATTACAGTTCGATTACAAGTTTTGATCAATTACAATGGAAGGATTCGCTTACATTAAACTCGATTACAAAGAGCCCATTCGCATAAAACTTATATATTCACTTTCAACTATTATACTCGCTTGCAAGTGTTCAGTCGATCACAAAGCTATAATCGCTTACAATGTGACCCAATTACGTTACAAACATTAGAATACGAGTAAACCCTTGAATACTTATACACTCGCTTACAATAGATAATACAAACACAACATAGAGATTCGATTACATACATGCATACGCATACATGTATACACCCTCATGCAATACTAAATGCATGTAGGTATGTTGCATAAACCCTAATATTAGACTCATGTTAATATACTGGGAAAGATTTAAATACTAGAAAGAAAATAATATTAAAATAATTAAATACCTTGTACATTAGGGTTTAAGAATAAAATATTCTAAGTAAAAGTAATCTAATACAAGGCCATTAGATTAGACCGGATTTAGCCATTTTTGGATGAAATACAAATAGGACAAGTATTAATACGGGTAACTTATATACAGTTAGCAGAGCTCAGATAAAGAAGGGATTAACAATTAGCGGAGAAAGAAACAGGATCCAGGTGAGTTTCTAGCCCCATTTCCTTATTATTTTTTCGGGACTGTATGCATACTTAATGTGAATGTTAATACACTTACCTTAAATGGTAAGTGTATGCCTTAATGATGAATGTGATATTTATGCTTATATTATGAAATTATACTTGACAGTACGTGAACGATCTTCGGGTATTGCACGTATTGTTAAGGAAGGTATTATGTAGTAAGTATGAAACGAGTATATGAGATGAAGTAAGCATGAATAATGCATGTATGATATGTATGTATACATGTATGAATGTTATAAGGATAATACGAGGAAAGATAATGTATGGTTGTATGGTAACGAAAGGGAACCGGGCCCTAATAATACTCGAGGAAAGAGGGAACCTAACCCTAATAATATTCGAGGCAATAGGGACCAGGCCCTAATAATACTCGAGGCAAGAGGGAACCGAACCCTAATAATATTCAAGGCAAGAGGGAACCGGGCCCTAATAATACTTGAGGAAAGTAGGGCGTAATTCTCTTTAAAATGTAAGGTATAAAGGTAATTAAAAGTATGAATGAAAGTATGTTAATGTGAATGTGTTGTATGTTGTATGATTAACTATAACTCACTCAGTGTAGCTGACTTTTAGTATGCACGCATGTGAGTAGGATAAGGCAGCTCGCTTGAGGAGAACACATGGCATGGAATTGAAGATACTGGTATCTCAAGGAAATGTCATGTTATTTTAAAGACTATGTTTTACGTTTAATCGACTTGAATGTTTGTTAAAACAAGATTTGAAGATTATGTAACATATTTTGTTTAAAGATTCATATTACGCGTAAAGTTTTAATTAACTATGATATTTAGAACTGTGTTTATGATTAGATACAACGTCCAATGTAGGGCACCGGTAGCGGGGCCTTTCAGATTTGATAGTCAATTCAATTCGAATACAACCCCTATTTGATTAGATATCCCTTAGAAGAATAACTATTTGTTCAAAGCTTTTCTAATCGAATGATGATTCTATTACATTGTCCTTAAATGTATTTCTAAAACTTCCTTTCTAATCGAATGTACATTCGATCACTTGGCACTTGGCATATTTCATTCAAAGATGTATGTCTAATTTAATGGTATTCGAATGCATAGTCCTTGGTTGTTTTCTCAACATATATTTTCTAATAGAATGGTCATTCGAATACTCAGTCCATGACATATATCCTTCTTATTTATTTTCAGTCGGATATCAGTTCGATTATATATCCCTTAACTAGTTCTCATCAACCATTATCTTACTAATAGAATGACCCATTCGATTACATAGTCCATTCGAATACAATACCAAAAACTTCCAAATGTCTAAACCACAGTCTTTTAACACATTTCTAGGATCATTCCCACCTAGTATAAGATCTGGGCAATCATAACCCATGTTCAACCTTTTTTCTGGGTTCATATGCCCAAGAACACTCCGAAGAGCTCTAAAATTACAAAAACTATACAAAAACTGATAAAAACTCAATTAAATATGCACACGGTGTCCTAATGACATCGACAACAAGATTATAACAACAAATATAACAAAGAACATCATATAGACACCCAATCGGGTATGAACAGTTCCGTGTGTCCCAAAAATCAAGAACATGAGACTAAACATGAAAATACTATACCACGGGAAACATATCCATGTTGATTTGAATATGTAAGTGTGATTATGAAAGCAGTTCTTGTATATGTTTGAAGATCTAAAGAGATCTTGAAGGTGGTGGTGTGGGGAGAAAAGATAGAGAGAGAAAGTTTTGGATAAGGTTGTTGGAGAATAAAAGAAAGATAATTTGAATTGACCTATTTATAGGGTCGGTCTATTTCGCGATAAGGTCAAAACATCTCGAGTTATAAATGATTTTCCACTCTCAACCCCCGAACTCTGAAAATATTTACAAATTTAAACCCGCAAAATATTTACTCACCGAATCCAAACACTTTAAATATATAAAAGATATATTTTTGTCGGGTCAACACTTAATAAACATTGCATATATGACATTGTTGTAAAACATTAACCCCTTTAAAAATAAGTAAACAAAAATTTAAATCCAAAATAAATAAAAATAAAACAAAATTAAAAGTAAAATAAAATAAAACTTGATACGTACCAAAATTCATTTAAGGATGTAAACAAAACAAAAGTAAAAATAAAAATAAAAATAAATTGATTTTGAAGTAAAGAAGAAATTATATTATATTAATTATACTAAATAATTAATTTACATAATTTAAGCAACACATATTTTTAGTTAGAAAGATCTCGACATGGAATCACATTATCTATAACGTCCTAGATCACACTTCTATTTGGATATTATTATGCCAAGAACCCAAGGTCGATTGTAGATATATTTTGTCCACTTTAAACTTAACAAGTATTTTAATTTCACTGTGATACGTTAAGGTATGAATTAGGCACAATACTTATGTGGTCCCTTGTTAATCAGACATATTACAAACTCCATCATACCTCAGGCATAGTTTGTGTTCATCAATATCACCCCGAAATGACTCCGACCCCCTAATGATTGATCAAAACATTTTAAACTTATTTAAACTTTTTGAAAGTTTTCTTTCAAACATTATTAAAGGTTGAACCATGGACTTACATGCTATACGGACTTACATGCTTTCATATAAAGTGTTTAGGACTTACTTGTTTGCCCCACGTCACGTGTTTCTAATATACCCCTTTTAGTTTGATAAATTATCAACATTTTTGTTGTTGATTTTTAATACTTTTTGAGCCTTTTGCAGTTTTTTTACTTTAATAATTATTTATTTTCAATATTT
Organism: Bidens hawaiensis; assembly: GCF_021521415.1. Lineage (NCBI taxonomy): Eukaryota > Viridiplantae > Streptophyta > Magnoliopsida > Asterales > Asteraceae > Bidens > Bidens hawaiensis. Next base: position 451,225 of record NW_027492237.1, on the reverse strand, counting down.
GAATTCAAAGCAAGAAATAATTTTTATTGTGATCAATCACTAACGGGATCGTGTATGACTTACTAATAGCATTTCTGCCTTCATCGATATGACCTATTATGGAGTCGAAAACCGCTTCATAAGAGAGTAACCACTAGCATAGGCGAGTATTATAAGTTTATATTAATGTGATACTTACTCATTTGTCAAGCCTATCTACACATCAAGTAATGATTTTGTTGGTTTTTGATATATTCTTTTCATGTTCTAGGATCAGTATAGATAATTTCTTATCATTTCCAAAGGTCTGATCGATTTCTCAAAAGTTTCTAATTTTTTAATTATCCGACTCCCTCTAAACATGAGCTCTCTCTAAATGAGAAAATATATTCTGAATCTTTTTTAATTAGCTTAACAAAATATAATCAAAATATAAAATATTTTTGGTAGGTCAAGTGACTTAATTTTGGTTTTTCTTATAGAAACTGAAAAACTTTTTGGTGAGTTATACTTAACTCATTTTTCCCCTCTAAAATTGTGACATATTAAAAAATATTTACAATTTTCTATACAAAAATATAATAATAAAACATAATAAGAAAAAATTAAAGTAGAAAAAAACCAAGAATTAAAATAAAATTTTAAAATAAAGTAACATAAAAATAAAATAGAGTGATAAAAATAAAATAAAAATAAAAAATATAACAAATAAAATTATAAATAAAGTAAAAATAAAATTAAAATAAATTAAAAAAATATAATTAAAATAAACTTAACTTTGAACAAAAGAGATCATGCCTAGAGACTCAACAAGAAACAAAAATCTGACACGATTAAAGGCTTTTGTGAACAGATCTGCAAAGTTGTAATCAATGTCGACCCGTTCAATAGTGACAAGTTTCTAGTCGTAACAATCAGGAATGAAGTGCATTCGGATGTCAATGTGTTTTGTCTTTGAGTGTTGGACTGGGTTTTTGACAATACAAACTGCTGCTTCGTTATCAAACTTAATGGGGTTGTTCAAAAAATTCAAACCCTAATCCAGAAGCTGATGCTGGATCCATATCACTTGTGAACATCAAGTAGAGGCAGCAATGTATTCTACTTCGGAAGTGGAGGTGGACACGATGACTTGCTTCTTGCATTGCCAGGATATCAACCTATCACCCAGGATGTGACATCCACCAGATGTTGACTTTCGATCTAGATTGCATCCACCATAATCAATGTTGGGGTAAGCATGCAGCATCATAGGGGAGTCTTTGGGATTCCAAAAACCTAAGCAAGGCATTCCCTTTAAATACTGAAAGATACGTTTTACAGTAGTTAGGTGGGATTCTTTTGGATTACATTGATATCTGGCACACTGACATACAGGGAACATAATATCCATCCTGCTGGCAGTGAGATACATCAGGGAGCCGATCATAGATAGGGAGCCGATCATAGATATATAAAGATGTTGATCAACTGGAATTCCAGATGGATCTGGAGCAAGCACATGTTTAGTAGCAATCGGGGTGAGAAAAGGAGAGGAGTCTGATGAATTAAAATTCCAACCTCTCTTTTTTCAACTTGAATACCCAAGAAGAATGTCATTTCTCCTAAAGAGCTCATCTCAAACCGGCTTTGCATGACCTCGCCAAACTCTCTACACAATTTATCATATGTGGATACAAAGATAATGTCATCAACATACACTTGGAATAAGATCTGATCGCCCTTCACCTTCTTGATAAAGAGCCTTTGATCGATAAATCCTATTCTATAGCCATTTGTTAGCAAATGTTCAGTTAAGGTAGCATACCAAGCACGGGGTGTCTAGTGAAGGCCATAGAGAGCTTTATTAAGATGGTAAACATAGTTTGGGCGATCTGGATCCTCAAAACCTAGTGGTTGTTTCATGTATATCTCACGCTTCACTTTTCCATACAAGAAAGCGGCCTTCACGTCCATTTGATACACTTTGAAATTCATGTATGAGGCGTAGGTCAAGAAGAGACGGATTGCCTCGAGCCTAGCCACGGGGGCATAAGTTTCATCATAATCAAGACCTTCACGTTGAGAGAAACCTTGCACAACCAGTCTTGCTTTGTTTCTTGTAATTACCCCTTATCATCTTTCTTGTTTCTAAAAACCCATCTTGTCCCAATAAGTCTCTTGTTCGGTGGCATCTTGACCAGTCTCCAAACATGAAGTTTTTTTTAGCTGCAACTGCTCCTCTTGCATAGCTTCAACCCACGAGTTTTCTTTCATGGCTATCTTGTAGTCCTTCAGTTCAACCTGTGAAATAAAACATGTGAAAAGAAATCTGTTAATGGTACCAGATTTACTTCTTGTTCAGATGCCAGAAGATGGAGATCCTATGATGTTGTTTGTGGGATAACGTCGATGAATGGGCAGCTGAGGAATGTCTTCAACAATGGTGACAGGTTCAGCTTGAATATTGACAGTCAAAGTCTCAATGGGATGAAAAATGCGAGGAGCATTTTCAAGAACATCAGTGATTGATTGAATAGAGTCATGTTGATCAACACTATTCTCTTGAGCAATTTGTTCTTCCTAGAAATGTTCACCATAAGAAACCGCAATTGCATCCATGGGATTTGATGCAGTATTGCCAGAGTCACCAGTAGCATGATCTTCGGTGGCATGGACAGCTTGAACAGTTTCTTCTTGAGAGGGAGGTGTGGCAACAGATTCTACCACACTTGGAGCTGCTTGATTGTCTACCACATGATCTACTTGGTGTTGTTCCACATTGTCTGCATACTGAAATAAATCATCTGAATCGGTGTCAGATACATCTTCAAATTTTACCATCTCAGTTGAATTGGTAGTTTTAACAGTAGGATTGTCAGCAACTTGATTATTTTCCGGAGGCGAAGGCGGAGGTGGAATAGCAGGTGGTGCATGTATGTTGAATGGTCCAGCAGAAAGATCCACCTCAGACAGAATATTGATTAAGGATTGCATCAACAAAGGTTCTTGTAAAGAAAATGGAACTTGAGTATTTGAAGGTGGTGGAATAGACATTCCGTGAAACTGTTTGAACAAGAAATCATAATCAAACAGCCAATCTGGTCACGTGCGAGCATCAGTAACATTCAACTCTTGTCACTCAACGTCAAAGGATTCCAATATCGGCCCGGTCTTCTTATTGTAGATTCGATAAGCGATTTTATTAGAGGCGTACCAGACAAAATAACACTCATCAGCCTTTTCAGCAAACTTAGGATCAAACTGAGCACCCGTATGGAGTAAGGTGCATGGACATCCAAAAGCCTAGAAGTAATTGACTTGCGGCTTTGTCTTGTAGTAGACTTTGTATGGAGCCTTCTTCAGATGCTTGTTAATGAGTTCACGATTCTGAATGAAGCAAGCCGCGTTGATGGCTTCACCCCAAACAAATAGTGGAAGTTTGGAGTCTGATAACATTGTTCTCGCAGCTTCAATCAGTGTTCGATTTCAACATTCAGCAACTCCATTTTGTTGAGGAGTATAGGGTGCACTGAAATGACATTCTATTCCATTCGAACTGCAAAAGTTGTCTACCCTTCTATTGCAAAATTCAGTTCCGTTGTCGCTCCTTATACACTTCACCTTTTATCCGTCTGTCTCTCCACTAACATAACGAACTTGATAAAAAATTGGGTAGTTTCATCCTTATGCCCTAAAAGGAATGTCCAGCTAAAATGGGAAAAGTCATCAGTAATCACAAGACAATGGGCTTTTCGGCCTATTGCAATGGATGGATAGGATCAAACACATCCACATGTAACAGCTGAAGAATGGAATCCATGGAGTTAATCGTCTTGGGCCTGTGAGGAAGCTTGTATTGCTTGCATTTAGAAAATGAAATATATTTTTCAATGCAAGAGAAAGATTTAACAGACAATCCCATCACATGGTCACCTTTCACCAATTTGTTTAAGTTTTAGAAATTTACATGGCCAAGACGTTTATGCCATAGAGATGAGTCGTCCTCCAAGGCCTTAGACAATAGACAGGAAGCGATCTTACGTGAATAAGAGTTATTCATGTCTATTATATAAGCATCATTATTCCTCGGAGTACGCATCAAAATCCATTCTTCTGGGACTTTGAAACATGGCTTAAGAATCAAGCATTCATTCTTAAGTGAATAATGTGGAGTGCTGTCGGTCGTAGATTTATGAGACACTGAGCAAATTAGGATTTAGTTGCTCCACCAGATTGACGTCATCGAACGTCAAAATTCCATTTGACACTCTTCCTTGTTTTGTAATATTCCTTCCCATATCTCTGGTAAAATAAACGTATCCATCATCAAACGGTTTAACGTCGAACAACAAGGATTCTTCTCATGTCACATGTCGGGTGCAGCCACTGTCCAAGTACCAAATGCTATTGACAGGCCATCTTGGTTGACCCTATTACCAGCTTAATTAGATACGGGTTCCTGTGACTTAGTTTTCTCAGGAAGTTCAACCACACAATTACCATCTTTTATTGTCGTGTCATCAATTATGAAGTTTTGGGACGTGTCAAAGTCAGAAGAACAGTCCTTAGGAATCCATGCTCGTGCAGGTTTCCTGGTTTAGGGTTTAGGGTTTAGGGTTTCTCTCTCCTTTTTGGTTATTTATAAAGGAGGTTTATTGTTTATCTTATTTTTGGATCTCACATCCATATCACTGGCAGAATTATCATATCGATCATTTCTTGTTCTTGAGCTTTTTTTAGCTCTGGAACAGAGTTGATTAAACTGACTGTTCATTTCTCTTTGCATTTTATGCCAGTTCTTGCAATGTCTTGCAAGGTGAGACGGGTTACCACACACATAGCAAAGTCTTTTCCTATCATCCATATATAATCCGTCAGAACTATAATCCATGGGTTGTGGTGAATAAGGTGATGCTTGGAACGGAACAAACAGGTTATCTGATCTATAACCCCGATCATCAAAAACATTTGAATAGAATGACTTAACATATTCTTGTGAATAACAGTCATAGTAGCTGCTATCAAACTGATTGTAGATTTGAGGTTGATAAAATTCATTAGTTGTTTGATAAAATATGCTTCTATAAGGTGGAACATATTTACTCTAAGTACTAGCCTTTTCTTTTTCAAAACAATTTTCTTTAACTTTATCTCCCTCTACTTTACGATCACTTGATGAACAACTAGGTATGTTTGTATTCACGGAAACATTTTCTTGCACATTTCTATTATAAACAATCTCATCAAAGAAATAGTTTCACAATCACTATCAGAAGTGGAAACATCATTTTCATTCACATTATCAAGAGAAGTGCCAACATGAACACTCTCACAAATTACATGATTGTTCAAAATATTTTTCGAAGTATTATTATTACAGACCGGATTAACAACAGATGTTTTTAGATTCACATGAGAATCAAAAGGTGAATTTAAAATCTTTTTATCTTCACAACCCTTGTTTGTTTCCACACAATCACTTTCTTCTACACAACCAACCAAAGAAGATGAACCACCATTATGACTGATGAAAGAATTGGATCAACTGCTTTGGGAATAGCAAGGACAAATGTTTTTGGTTTTGGCAACCAATACCATAGAAAATTTCCTCCTCAGGTGGGGAATTAAAGCTAAAGTGAGGAAGGCTAGTATAGTTGTCGTTAAATGGAGGTGGAACTTTAGTACTATCATCGCTTATTCATGTCTTTATATTTAATCCCATTTGTGCCCCAATTATTCCATTAAGCTTTTCAGAAGTTAACTCAAAGTTCTCAATGGTTATTTTCCGTTGGTCTAAATCTAGCTCTAATTTGACAATTGTAGCATTTAACTCAATCACACGTTTTTCATGATGTTCAGCTGGGTTTTCAGCTTGAAAAAGTTTTTTATTAAGTTTAGCCATGTCATTACTATGTATTTTAATCCTAGTGGCGTAGATCTTTTCAGCCTTCTTAAATTCATCATTCTTACACTTAATGCTAAAGATTTTATCTGCAATGGTAGCATTATGGTTTCTAAAGTGCACAACTTTATCAATACAAGCTTGTGAGCAGAGTTTTTGTACCTCAGGAATGAGAGATGCAGGTGTAGGAATTCCGGTAGTATAGCTTGACGGGGTGCTTGCTTGATCAATGAAGGCCATTCCAGCAAAGGTCAGTGGATTCTTCAACTCCTCAAATTGGTCATACTCCCAATCTGGTTGAGTTGGTTCAGCCGTTCTTGTGATCATGGCCTTTGAGCTTGACTCGAAGTTTCCCTTGGATCCACTTCCTTGACCGATTCTTGGGACTCTTGGCTTCTAGGAGTAACTTGGAACGTGCCTCTTGTTGGATCTTTTAGCACCTTCATTATTAGACATCTCGGTGATCTTGATGTCATTGACAACCATTGGTGGATTGGTGCATTCTCTAGCAAATGGCCAGTTTCGTTGCAGTTGTAGCAACGCGGCTTGTCTTTCTCAAAACCGATGTTTTTCCCATTAGCATCCTTGAAGCTATTATTCCCATACTTTTTCATGAAGTTTGAAGATCGGTGAACGGCCATGGCTGTTATTTGATATTCATTTTCTTGAGATATTTCTTGTTGATCTCGGGAAGAACTCCTTGCTCAAAGAAAGGAGGGAGCAACTTTCCTTGCAGTAACTCCTCATGGCTTGCCATAAAGGCATGAAACAGTGCCACACTGGAGTCATCAGGTGAGATGGTTTTAGGTGCAGAGTAAGCTTGATTGTTGGTTGATGCCTTGATTCCATGAGCCTTTAAGGCTTGTGCAACTGCTTTGTTGACTGCATTTTGAAAAGAACTTGAGTTTGATGGTGCTTGAGGTATGGCAGTGGTCTTGAAAGCAGAATTCACAGTGTGAGCAGCAGGATGAGCTTGACTTATGAATGTTGTGCTTACACCCGATCCAGTAGTTATACCAGCTTGAGTAAGAGAACTAATGTGATTACCCATCATTAATTTTTCATCCATTTCAAACGACTTGAGGTCAAGTCAGCAAGGGTGGTGATTTGAAGGTTAGTGGTTCTCTTGATTATTTTCACACTATTGTTCCAGGCATATGGAAGGGAATTGAACAACTTGTCATTGATTTCAACCTGATCATATATAATGCCAACACTTTTGATCTTAGTAATCAAGGTTTCAATTCTTTGAATGAGACTAGCAATTGATTTTCCTTGTACATAATTGAACATGTTGAATTCTTCGTTCAACATTCCCTTCTTACTATTTATCATCTCAATATTTCCCTCAAACTTGTTTACCAATGCATCCCATAAACCCTTAGTTGTGGTGTAATCCCTCAAGGTTAGTGCAATTTCACGTGAGAGGCACACACTAAGAACACCGAAGGCTCTGTTGTGTTCATTAAGCAATCTTCTGTCAGTATCATCGTAAGCACTTACGAGCTTTGTAACCTCTCCATCAGCAGTAGTAGTTATGGGACGATATGGACCTTCCACAATTGGTCTAAGAAGATCGTAATCAATGATTTTATGGTAGGTTTGAAATCTCCACTTGAATTCTTCAAAGTCACTTTCCCAAGTGATAAGCTTTGGAGGTTTTTTCGTGGTTTCGGCTTCGTTTTCAGACATCACACAACTCCTTACGGCTTCGTTTCTAACATCTTCATTTGGATTTGCCATTGCTTAAACAATTTCAAGATCAAACACAACTTGATTCTGCTGAAAATCACAAGTACAAAGTATTCGAATGAAGTGTAATCGAATAAAGGATGTTCGAATGTTATGTAATCGAATGGATAAGCAGCTTTTTGAAGATGATTAACTATGAAGTAATCAAATGGTTTGATTCTCTAATCGAATGGATGAATCTAATCGAATGAGATTATAATATAATCGAATGGACTATTCGAATTAAATGGGGATTCGATTCGATTAGGAGATGATGCGATTAGAATGTAGTCTAGACTCGATTTGATTACTCTGGAGATTGGATTAGATTACTTGATATTCGATTTGATTAGGCTGACTTGATTCGATTCGCTTATTCTTGAATTCGATTAGATCACAACTTTTATTCGAATCGAATAGTGATTCGATTCGAATAGTCACTCGATTCGAATGGAATCTTTACTTTAGGATGGTATAGTGTGTACTTTCCTGCCACCTTTTTCAAAATTCCCTTTTGATGAATGTCACTTCAATCAAGATTGACCCTTTATGGATATTCACAAACACCTTTAACACCAAACTTGCAGATCTTTAACCTCTTTAACACAAAAATCTTGTACTTTTTAATACACGAACTTGAACAAAAAGCATGAACACTTGAACATTATGAACTCTTTGAACTTTTTTATAAACCCGCAACCCACAAATGTTCTTCAAAATTCGTCTTTTAACATAAACAAGACCAAAATCCAAGGTTGTGACCCAAGATCAACAACTAGTAGAGCCCGGAAGCTCTGATACCAATTGCAGGTCCCTTGACCGATTCTTGCAACACAACAAATAATACTAGTTATCTTGCATCAACCTCTACACTAGTTAGCGGAAATAACTAGTTAGGACCGAGATCTCGGAACTTATTTGTGTGTGTTTATTTCCGAGAGAGAATTAGAGAAAAAAGAGAGTTTGTAAGTTGTAGATAAGGTTTTGCAAAAGGTTGTTGTGTGCATGAGATACACACACCTTATATTGTGTGTGTGCTCATGCACATCTATTTCATTGATTACGACCCAATGGGCTTCAAATACAAATGGTCTTGGGCCCAAACATACATAAACAAAAGTTCAACAAAATACAAAATACAAAATACAAATACGAAAGACTAAACTAGAAATGGGCCTTACAATAATTGTTGCAAACTTCCTACAACTTTCTTACAAAGGATATTTTGTATATGTATTTATATGTTATTGCTACAACTTTTCAGCAATCATACATTACAACAACATTCCCACAATTTTTTTCCATCGAATTGAAACAAACAATTATAAAGTGTTTTTCTTTATTTTCAACAAGCTTCCAATAAAAAGAGTTTAATTCATATATTCTAATTTACTAACAAAATTTCAAAAAAATAATAAATTTAATCTGAAAAAATTCAAAAATAATTTGAAATATGTAGAAAATGTAAAAACAAATCTAAGATATGCAATTGTCTGAAAACGCACATTTAATTTGAAGAGGGAGTGAAGATTTTTTTTAATGGGCCAGTTACCAAGCTTAATCGATAACCTTAACATAGGATGTAGATCGTCAATGTGGGAAGTAAAAGGAGTGAAGATTTTAGTTTAATAGTTGAACGAGCATCAAATTCTTCTCTTTTTCAACACACACAATAGTTGTTGGAACTACCAATTTAATGAAATAAACAAGCTACTATAATTGTTATCCAAATAATATGCTTAAATAAACGAGGCTATAATAGTTAATTTAAAAATAATGTTGTTTCTTTTTGCTGTCAAAATGTACAATCATTATGTCGTTTTGGTGCAAGAAATACAAATTTACTGAGTTAAAATAGTTGTTAGAGTTGTCCAAATACCATGCTTAAAGATGTTACTATGAAGCATAATATTTGATTTAGTAGGCTAACAACGCTGCTATGTTTCCCATCAAAAGGTAAATTTATGATGTAGTAATTGCATTATTTTATTTATTTATTTATTATGTGATATTCTAATCTTTAACTGAAACACCTAGTTAGTATTGAAGTTTACTTCAACTGTGATTGCTTCATCATTATCTATTAATATATTTATTTATTTGTCTTTATCGTTCCACCCAACTTGTACATATTTCAGTTTAGTTATATCTGGTTGAATAAAGGAAAACAAAAGGCAAGGTCGTTTATCATAATATGCATAGTATTAGGGCGTGTTATCCCACTCCGTGAACCCTCGATCCCTTCTTGCAGTAGAGATGGCAGGAGGAAAATATGGTGATGGTGACCCTTCCAAGGATGATTCCAACCAATTTATCCGAGGTGCACACACGAAAATTGGTTGTGTGATATCAGAAAAAGGATGACTGAATTTCGTGAAAATGGGCGATTATATTAGTTTCTTATGGATATTGATAGTGACTTTGCAACACTCCGAACACAATTAATATCCATGAAGCCATGCCCGACCCTAGGAGAAGCTTACCATTTGGCTTCTGAAAACGAGCAGTAGCAACCCGTGGTTGCGATGAAGAAGCCTCAAATCGATACAACTGCTGATGCAGTTTGCCTTGCAAACTCGTTGGATCAAACACACAAGCGGAAGCTTCAATAATTCTTTATTAATTCATAAACCAAAAACTGAATAATACATAACCTTAAACCCTAACTTTTACTAAAATAAAATGAGATAAACTTGGAAACAAGAAAAACACAAAATATTAAAAGATAATAAAAATCAGAATTTAAATAAGAAGATGTTCCTGCATCATACTCCCCATATTCGAAAAACTCGTCCTCGAGTTTTGCCTTCGGACCATACCCGCCTGGATCAAAAGGAACATCAACCCGCTCCTTATTTGTTGACACCATGACCCGCCCAAACACCTCAACCTCATGGGTCGTCTCACCCGTTTCAGGCCTCACGATTTCAGTTGGATCTTACTTAATCATTTCATAACTCACACCGATTAATGTACCGACAAGAGAGTTAATGACGGGTTGCTATATTCAGAAAGATATCCGTTTGTTAAAGGCGGAATCAATAACAAACATACGGTTGCAATGAATAATCAAAGGTAGAAAGCACACACAGGATTCACTCAAAAGATTTCCATCTATATAATTTTCATCATACAAAGTGGATAATCGATTTAGGGTTTTAGGAATCCTAGGACAGCCGTTACACGATATATTCTATCTCACACGATATAACATTCTATTTATAGGCCTGCCACCCTATGACAGCTGTCATTCCTTCTAGAAACCCTAAATACAACATACATATCCAAATTACATATTCAAAATAAACTAAGTGTAAAACAAGTCTTCCGGGTAGGCTTTACGACATTCTTCATTCTCCGAGTACGCTTTGTACTTTGCCATCCTTTGGACTTGGTAACATAGAAGTGTGCTCGAAATCAGTTTCCGGGTAGACTTTACTTGAAGAGTATTTTACCAAGTAAAATACTCACTGGATAGACTTCAGTCTTCTTGGTTTTGTCAAACTTTGCCCGACAAATCCTTACGAGCAACCTTGTTCTTCAATGATCCATTTCAGCTCTTTGCTATAAAATAACTTATTAGCAAAGTGTACTCGGGAGTACTGTTCCTTGCTTGAACTGAACCTTGCCCGATATTACTTAGAGATATTCCTTTAGATCATCAAGCATACTTGGACCATACTTATTAATGAATACCTTGCCCGGTCTTCCAATCACTTGGCTTCTTGGACTTGGTTAACCAAACCTTACTCGGAAGAGTAATATACTTGGCTTTGAAGAATAGACTTGCTTGATAAAGTGAACCTTGCCCGGATTTACATAAACTAGTAAAACTTGCTTGGCAATACACTAATTTGCAAACCTTGCTCGGATAACCACTAAAGAAGACTACTTGAAGTAAACCTTGCCCGGTAGACAAAATATCATACCCGGCTAAGTAAAACCTTGCTCGGATGTCTAAGGTGTGCCCGGATCCAGACTTAGCGAATTCTGAGGAGGTTGAGAAGATTCCAATCTTCCATATACTTCATTCTGGTCAAATATTTGACTCAACAATCTCCCCCTAGATTGGAACACCTCAGCTGACCCAAATCATTTCTATGGTTACTTACACTTAGCAAAAAAAATACACATCAAATCAAAAAATCAAAATTACATATTCAAATAACATAAGCAAATTACATAATCAGAAAATTGTCCGAAGACATTACAAAACAAAGCCTATTCTTTTGATCTTGTCTCTTTCTTGCATTATGAATGGCTTGTCTTCGATTGATTATCTCTGAAGCAGCTTTCATTTTGAAGATATTAAGGGCTTGGTAGTAAGTGTGACTTTCTGGTATAGCCAAATTCCTTATATCCATTAAGTCTTCATTGTGCAGGCATGTCAAGTCTTCATCTTTCTTAATGATCCCCAGTATTTTTCCATACGAATTCCTCAGTACAAAATGATTATCATTCTTTTTGAATTCAATGTCAGCTATAATCCCATTTTTCTGTACTGTGTAATTGGGGCGTCTCATTCTTCTTCCCAGACTTATACATGTATTCAAGTTGGACAATGGATTCTCATCTCTGAAGGTCATCTGAAAGTCTCTTTCAGCTATGCCCATTCTTTTCAGCTTTGCAGTCCTTTTTGACTTGTGAGACTGAATCAACCTCTAGCTCCTCTTTTCTTTTAAGAATTTGAACCCTTTTCCAACTTCTTCATACATGTATTTTGACAGATCATTCATCTGTCTACCTGCCATTTTGCTTCTGTTTCTGTAATCATACAATCTACGAGTGGCCATTCTATCCAACTGTTCTTCATTGTAGTCACGAAAGTCACTCCTAACCACAATCTCTCTCAGCAATCTGCTTTCCATAATCACTTTTAAAGATTCAGTAACTGAGTCAAAGTACAGTTCCCTAGGAAGATCCACATTAGACTGTGGTCTGGTTGTTCTTTGTTGTGCAGAACTGCTTGACTCACCTCTTCCTCCTTGACTTCTTCCTCCTTGTGGAAATCTTCTTGAAATAGGAGTTCTGAAGGGAATGGACTTCTTTGGTTTGCTAGGCCTAAAGGTAAAAACATTAATTTATATAGCTTCAACCATCTCTGTTGGTAGATTGGCAAGTTCAACAACATTGTGTCCTGCTGCTTTAAGTTCTTTTAACATTTTATCCATGCCAGGAGTTCTTGCCAATCCAGCAGGTACAAACCTACCATCAGCACAACATCTTGTGTTCTCTCCTTCCCTTAAGGCTTTCTCCCATTCATTATTTTTAATAAAAAAGAGGTATTTCAAATCCTCCTTTTCCAAGACATTGAAGTCTGCTTCAGTCATTCCTCTTTGATTTATCATTATGTTTCTTAGAATGTTTATCATTTCTTCATTTTCCCAAGGGAGAAATGGTTCATCCTCAGGTTCAGGCTTAGGTTCTTCTGGGATGGGTGTTTCAACAGTAGGCACTTCATCTAGTTTTTCTTTTTCAGCCTGTTTCTTTTGTTTCTTCCTCAAAGTTTGGATTCTTCTCTTCTTTTCGTGAGGTTCATAAGTTGCTTCAGCCTGTTTGGTAGAGCTCTCAGCTTGGACCCTTTTCAATTTTTCTTTTCTTTTCAGTTTGTTGTATTGGTCCAACACTGATTCTCTGGATAAATGTTCAACAATCTCAGGCTTCATACCTCTCTGCAGTAAATAACCACACATGCCTCCAAACTTTTTCTTCAACTCCTCCATCTTTTCCAGTTTCTCATTTTCTTTCACACATTTTTCAATCACCTTTTCTCTTTCACTGTTATAGAGATCTTGGAGTTTATCAAAAGTAAAGTGAGACAAATCCTTTTCAGAATAGTTGCCTTCTGAGATAATCTCTGTATTTCTAGGCATCTCTATTCTTTTGTTGCATAAGCTTCTTGAGAGTATTATTTTCTTCTTCTAATCTCTGCTTCAATTCATCATCATTCATAGCAGCCAGAGTTTCAAAGCTTATACCAAATCTTCTTAACTTTATCACCAATGGATTTTTCTTTTTAGCTTCCAACACACTCAGCTCAATGTTTGCCCTATTTTCCTCAGTCATTGTGACTTGAGGGGACACAACATTAGCAGCTTTCACATTCATTGCCTGATCATTCTCAGGGTCATCATCATTATCATCAGAATCCTCAGATTCATCCTCTCCTTCAGATAGATCATTCATATCATCAATCTTTGGTTCATCAAAGGATGGATTCTCAGGGATTGATACATCTGGCACTCCTTTCACGTGTTTATCTGGCCTTAAAGTCTGTAAAGGAATTACCCTTATGGGACTTGCTTTATCATCAGGGGTTTCTACAAAGTAGTTGTTCTTATCATCCCACTTGCCCCTCTTAGTAGCTCTTTCATTTTCAGTCTGCTCATATGTCCTCTTTCTCCTCATATAGGTCTTGGCAAACCTATTGACCTTTTCAGCAAATTCTTCATGAGGTTTAGAAAGTCTTTCTCTTTTCTGGTTAAGTGTTTCATGAGGCTCAGGCATATTTACCCTTTCTGACCAGCTGTCAGTGGGGTTCTTCTTCAGATCTTCCTTTACTTGCTTTGCCCATTTCTTGGTAGCCATTGAAGCAATGGACTCACCAATCTCTTCTTCAATCATGACATCAGTATTCAGGTTGGCTGGTTCAGCAGTTTCATTTGTTTGACTTTTAGTTTGAAACATGCTAACCACCATAGCTAAGGAATTGTCAGCCTCCTCAGTTATGTTCATCATAATCAAGGTTTCAATTGCTTCTTGATCAGCCACATCATCAATAATTTCTTTTGCAAATTTGGCTTGATTGATCAAGTTTTCTTGCTCTGCTAACTCAACAGGGTCTGTAATTTGGACCAGAATTTCTCTGTCCCTTGTTTCTCTTAAAATGTTTTCTTGTTCCCTTAGAGCAGCAGCAGCAGCAATAGCATCATCTTTGAAAGATACATCCTTTTCTGGATATGCCTTAACAGGCTCTTCTTCTTTAACCTTTGCCTTACCCTTCTCAATCCTTCTCCTCACATCCTCCTCATCTTCAGACTGTACATAGTCATCTATTTCTTTCTCAAGTTCTTCCAGTTCTGAGTCATGCTCTATTCTCTTGAAACTTGCTTCTTGATCAGTTTTTGGTTCGGTGTTTATAAGTTCCTCAGTAGCAGCATTTTCATCAATGATTTCTTCAGTTTGAGCATCAGTGACATCAGTCTGAACATTACTAGCTATGTCAGTTAAGACATCAGTAGCAATTTCAGCAGCTACATTCTCCTCAACATTTGTCTTTTCAATCTCATTCATTATCTCAACATTCTCTACATTCCTTTCCACATTTCTCATTTCATCAATATAGTCATAATCTTGTTCTGCACCCTCAGACATATCACCTTCATACTCTTCTTCATCCAAAATTCTCCTCTCCTCACTACTTTCCTCTCCATCATCATACATATTCATAATCAGCTTTAAACTGTCTGCAGTCTCAACAACTGCTACAGTCTCTTCACCATTCACATTTGAGACTGTTGGCCTAGATTCATTCTCCCCCTATTTTGGGGCAGCTGAGGTCTTCTCAACCTCCTGCACCAGGGCTTGAATTCTCATGTTAGCTTGAACCAACTTTAAAACAGCATCACATTTTCATTGGTCACCTCCTCATTTCTTCTTTTCAATTCAGCATTCTCTAACATCAAATCTAGATTTCTCTGGAACAGGTCTGTGTTAGTGAGTGGTGATGTGGGTGGTGTTGTGAAGAATGTTGCATGTTCAGGTTGTTCTGTGGTGTGAGTTTGGTAAGTGGATGGTGGTGGTGATTGTGTATGAACTGGGCTTGGAATGAGTTAGTCTGTGTGGGTTGGGCTATATGTAGGTGGTGTTTGTGGTGGTGGTGATGTATGTGATGAGGTTTCAGGTTGGCTAATGGTTAGGGTTTGAGATAGGGATTGAGTGGTTTGATGTGTTGGAGTTTGTGGTGGTGAAGGTACAATGGGTTGGTCAATGTGTGGTGGTGATTGTGGTGGTGTTGGAATAGGTTGTTCAAGTTGCTCAAGATGCTTCCCCTGAACAGGTGCATCAATATCCATAGCTACTCCAGCTCCTCCTCCATCTCCATCAATATCATCATTTTCATCGTCAGAACCATCATCATCACTCTCAACATCATCTCCTCCTTCCTCCTCTGAGCTTAACTCCGGCACAGGCATCACAACCAAGTCATGGTTCAACAACCATGGAAATATCTCAAATGGGACATTTGAGTTGTACACATTTGAAACACCTGGATTCTTGATTCTTCTGTATGTATCAGGGTTTTGCAACATGTGTATAGTTCCAACAGTGGGTAGATCTTGGAGTTCACTGTTGAAGATTATCTGTAGGAACCTTGGATATTGTAAAAATCTCTTCTTTTCTGCCTTCTTCAGGTTTCCTACTGATCCTTCAAATATCATCTTAGAGAAATTGAAGGGCAGATCATATATAATCCCAACTGTGGCATTTGCCAAGTCGTGACTCATCAAGGTCCATGATCCCTTCCTTGGAGCAAATCCGTGTATAACATGGTGAATAAGAAATCTGTACAGCATAGGGAACATACCCTTCTGAAACTGTCCATCATGAACATTTCCTTGATAACTCATTATCTCTTCAAATATTTTCATCAGGTGGGGTGTGCTGAAGTTTATTGAGTTGTGATCACCATAATTCAACCGGAGACATCTTCTTATCATTCTCTCTGTAATATGTATCTCTTGTCTAGCCACGGTTGCCTCGATTCTTTTATCATTTATGTCCTCAACTAGTTATGCAGATCTCCAGAAATCCAAGGAGTGATTTCTGTAAATTACAGGGCTTTCAGTGAATGCGAAACTGACATTGGACCAAGCCATCCAAGTTATCATCCTCGCCATCGGCTCATTGTCAGGTGTCACTTGCAGAAGTGCACACATATTATGTTTTGGTTCGAAGACATATTTGGGTTCATCGTCTGCCATATCTGAATCACATAAACAAACATATTCAAAGTGAAATTAGTCATAAAGTTCAGTACTTTAGATAATTTCAAGGTATAAAAATGAAGAAGAAAGAAAAGAGAGAAAATCATCAAGAAACTGTTCTTCGATAAATTTATAACCTAAACACATAAACAGAGTATTAGTAATAAGATACATAATCAAAGCCCATTATAGTCTAATCGTGGTCGAAAAACACATTAAAGTTGCTTACCGAGTCGGAATTAGAGGGCTAATTCAAGTTAGGGTTAGGAATAATAGAATGTGATAAGTCGGTTTGGGTTTCTTTGAGAGTAAGCAGTTTGTAGTGGAAGGAGAGAGAGGGAAAAATAATGTTGAAAATTTTGCCTAACTCCCTCTTATATACCTTTTGAAAGTGGGTTTTAAATACTTTTTGTCATTTTGTGAATTATTAGCTGTCAAACAGTAACATTATCCACTTGATATTAAAAACAATATTTATATTTTAAGTTAATAAAACTTTACTCGGAATTATTCTTTTCAAAGTCTACTCGGTATACATCCACTTACAAAGCTTACCCAGTCAAACTTTGCTTGGAAAATTTTCATTTTTTAATATATAAAGTTTGCCCGAATCCTTCTATTTAGAAACCTTGCTCGATCTAGCTAATTAATTTAAAGTTAAGACATAATGAAGAAAGCTTACCCGAAATACAAGATTTCTTGAGAAATTAATCACAAGGAAAATAATCAAGTATAAACATCAAATAAACATCCTTACTAGGAATCAATTATGATCCCCATATACATTTATTCAATTCAAATTAAATGATATGATCTAGAATAAACCCTAATGAAATAAGAATCACAATCAAACAATCATACTCAAAACATATACATTCAAGCATACTTGAAAAAATAGTGTGCCCGAGCAACCATTCAAGAGAATAGTGCACCCGAACACCTTTCTAATGCAAAGTATACCCGAATAACCTTCATATAGTACAAAGTGTGCCTGGAAAAGGATTTCTAGCAGACAGTGTACTCGGAAAGTTAAGTTTTGAAATAACCAAGTATATTGAGGGAACAAAAGTGTACCCGAAATATAAAGTGTGCCCGGAAAACAAAGTTTTCCCGAAAACACTTGTAATTTCAAAGAAATCATAAACACACATATCACAGAGCATGCTCGGAATGAAATTAAAACACATAAACATTTAAGTGTGCTATAGTCTAAAATTTCAAAGAGCTTGCCCGAAAATCCTATGTTAGCACTAAGCTTGCTAGGATAAACACATTCAATCATCAGGTATGCCCTTACCCGAGGGATTTCAACATGTCAAACCATACCCGAAAAATAACAAACTTAAATAGTAATATCTAAGCATGCCCGGAAAGATTAACAAACCTTTCCTAACAACATATTCACACAAATCACAAAGCTTACTTGATGTACTTGACTAAGTTCATAAGGTTTGCTTGGAATCACAATCAGCATATAACATGCATAGCTTGCCCGAAATAAGAATTTCTTGTTAAAAGCTAGCTATAACAACACATAATCATCTCAAGACTTCAAGCTTGCTCGGGAAATGAGTACAACAGTGTACTCTACCCGGAAAGTGTAAACACTTCAAAGCATGCCCAAAAATCATAAAGTTAGTCAAAAATGACTAAGCTTACCCGGAAAGGTCATAAATCATCAAACCTTACCCGAAATATCATATTCAAACATATTCAACTGTTTTGTGCCCAGAAAGGTTATAAAACATTAAACCTTACCCGAACTTACACATTCAGCCAATTAAAGGCAAAATGCAACACTTTTTGACTTAAACCACTTTGTCAAAATAAATTTTTCATTTCAGATCATAGTTTAAGAGCAAATGGTGCATTTAGAGATTAAATTTCAATTATATTTCTCTTCAAAACAGTTTCTTCCATTTTCTGAAAAGATCTCAAGAATGGGATCATATTGACTAAGTAGCTATCTTAATACTTCACTCTCAGCATTATTATGACAACATAGATAGGTTAACAGCAGGTATAAACTTAGCATGAATTTCATTTCTTTGGTGATATGATTAAGGTTCAATTTAAGCATAATGCATTAATGGTCAACACTGTGCTATGATGCCTCATATCTCTTCTCAAAGCTTATTTGGCTTTCCCCAGATCACCCCAATTTGACTCCAACCCCCTGTATTTGGTCAAAAATAGTTTTTGTATGACAGAACTTATTGTATTTTTGTATTTTTGAGACTCAAACATATATAAAGGTTGAACGTTGGACTTACAGTTAGTAACATGCATTTCATTCAAGATGAGATAGATTTTGTCAACATCATTGTAGTTCTTGTTGTAACCCTCTTGTTTGATAAAATATTTAAAACACTTATCAACTTTTGGTTGATTTATTCATTCTTCCCCTTTTTTTTGATATTTTCTCAAATTTTTTTAAAGCATGTTCTTTGTCATATTTAAAGATGTTTCATTTTTGGTTGACAAAATAACAACAGGCTTGTGTATGACTGGGTAATCACTTTTCTGCCATATCATTCGGAGAGATTTATCTTGAGACATGCAAATACAACGATGTATCTCCACATAAAGATCAGCATATTCATTATATTTATATCACCTAAGATTTTACATCATCATGGGAAAGCAACCATACATGTTAATGACTATACTAAGGTCTTTTTAGTCTATTAATTCCATATGATCAGCTAAGTAGTCAGTGTACTATCATTTCCCATTAAACACAGTTTAATATTCAATCACCCCAATATCTCTTCATTGTCAGGTTAATGGCTATCCTGTTTGACCAAAAGTGGTCAACAAGACCAAACATACATGTGAATATATGTCCTTTCAAAGTTAGAGCTATTGACATAGTTTTAAGTGAATGAATAAGAAACAAGTTATTATTGCTCCAAATGCATTCAGTTTTTTAGGTCAATGGCTATCTTTTGAATCTATAGAGATTTAAGGACCAAACATACAAGGGTGCATGTCCTTCCAACTGGGCAAATGACATAGTTTTCAGCAAAAACAACTACTTTTTGTAAAAAAAAAAATCCTTCTTTTAAGCTTCTTTTAAAGCTTGAACTGAATAATCTTATCATATTTCTGCACCATTAACAACATGCTCATGTTTTGATCAAAATAGAGTATTTATGTAAAATTCATTGGAAAATCTTCATTTCATCACTTAATTTTGACATAAAACACATTTTGACACAAACAGTTTTAACATATTCAAATCTTAATCAAACATGAAATCATCAAGACAAGTAGACAGTACAAACAATCAAATTCTAACTTATCTTAATAACATCAGAAGATCAAATAAAGCACATATTCAAGCAATTAAGAAATGATATCAGATAAGTTTACATCAACAAGTAATTCATAACAAGAAATCTTATCCTGACATCACAAATGCACATCAACTGATAATCATGCAAACCTATCAATCAGATCAAACATGTCAAATTTTGCATTCATACACAGTTAAAGCACATAACAGTTAACATATTCAGTAGCATATTCAAATATCATACTTAAGTAACATAATCAAGCATATTCACTAAACATTTCAATATGTGAAATCTCTAACAAAATAATCAGTTATCACAGAGAGACACACAACCAAGCACACATCCTTAATAAGATTTCATCAGAGTTGATCATTCCCAGGGCTTTCAGAAGAAAGTTGAACCTGGTTCTTTCAGGCGGTTTGTTGAAAAGGTTAGCCAAATTGTCACTTGTATCAACTCTTTGCATTTCAATCAAACCTTTTTCACTGCAGTCTCTGATGAAATGATGTCTGATTTCAATGTGCTTAGTTTTGGAATGTTGAACTGGATTCTTAATAGTAAAATATGCAGCAGTGTTGTCAATAAGAATAGGGGTGTTCAAGAAATTCAAACCATAGTCCAGCATCTGATTTTGAATCCATAGAACTTGTGCACAGCTGGCAGATGTAGCAACATATTCAGCTTCTGCAGTAGAGATTGAGACTATAGTCTTCTTTTTGCATTGCCATGACACTAGCCTTCCACCCAAAAATTGACATCCTCCTAAGGTTGAATTTCTGCTCATGTTGCAGCCATCATAATCACTCTCTGTATATGAAATCAGATCAAAAGATTGATTCTTTGGATACCAAATCCCTAGGTCTGGTCTTCCCTTCAAATATCTGAATATTCTTTTAACAACATTCATGTGTGAGACTTTTGGATTTGATTGGAATTTTGCACACACACATACAGCAAACATGATATCTGGTCTTGTTGCAGTCAGATACATCAGAGATCCAATTTTGGCTCTATATTCATGTTCATCTATATGCTCCCCCTTTTCATCTGCAATCATCTTTTCTTTGGTGTCCATTGGAGTTGAAGCAGTCTTGTACTCTTGACAGTTGAACTTGTTCAAGATGTCCTGCACATATTTGTTTTGATGAATGAAAATCCCCTCAGCCTTCTGTTGAACTTGCAATCCTAGAAAGAAGTTCATTTCTCCCATAGAACTCATGCTGTATTTGGACTTCATTACCCCTTCAAACTCCATACACATTTGTTCATTTGTAGAACCAAAGATGATGTCATCCACATACACTTGTAACAGAAGCAAGTCTGATCCCTTTCTTTTGTAGAAGAGTGTCTTGTCAATGGCTCCTCTTTTGAAACCATTTTCAAGAAGATGATTTGACAGCTCATCATACCATGCTCTAGGAGCCTGATGCAATCCATAAAGGGCTTTGTTTAACTTATACACCCTGTTTGGATACATTGGATCCTCAAAACCTGGAGGTTGAGCAACATACACCTTTTTATCAATCTTTCCATTTAGAAATGCAGACTTAACATCAAGCTGGAACACTCTAATGTTACTTGAGGCAGCATATGCAAGAAAAATCCTGATAGCTTCAAGTCTTGCAACAGGTGCAAAGACTTCCTCAAAGTCTATTCCTTCTTCTTGAAGACATCCCAGTGCTACAAGTCTAGCTTTATTCTTAATCACCAAACCCCTTTCGTCCCTTTTGTTTCTAAAAACCCATTTGGTTCCAATTGTATATCTGTCAAATGGCTTATCAACAAGATCCCACACATGCAGGTCTCTAAATTGTGTCAATTCTTCTTGCATTGCTTCCACCCAACTATTGTCTTTTAATGCTTGTGCTATGTTCTTTGGTTCTATTTGGGACAGAAAACAAGAGTAAAGACAGATGTTTGCAATTTCGGAATGACTTCTTGTAACTCTTTCATGCAAATCACCAATGATGTTTTCAGAAGGATGATTCTTTTCCACATAAGGAGTTTGTACAATCATATCTGTAGACATGTTTGTGTCAAGATTTGTTTCATTGAATTCTGGATCTTCAATGATCAAATCAGCTTCTGCATCATGAAATTCTAGTGCTTCATCATTATTTTGTCCTGAAGTAGATGCACCATTGTTTTCTAAGTTTAATCTTTGAAATAGATCTTGAAATCTTGCTGTAGATGCAGCTTCTTCTCCACTTGCTTGGTTGCTTGTGTCACCCTCATTCTAAATTGTATCATTCTGTACATCTGGATTGTCTTGATTGTGCTCAGCATGATCAAGTTTATCAGTGTTCCATGAGGAATTCTTCACAAAAGAATATTCTTTCTCTTTTCTAGCAACCTTCTTCCATAATTCTTCTAAGTCCAATGTTTTCTTCTTCTTTTCTTCAATTACACTGGTCTTGTAGAATGAGTCATCAAAGTCTTCAGGATAAATCTTGAAAGACCTTATTAACTTCTCATGGTCAAACAACCATGCTGCACCATCAACTGTATTGAATTGATTCTCATTAAAGATGATGTTAGATGATTCTATAACACTCAAGTGATCTTTCACATAAACTCTGTAGGCTTTTGAGTGTGTAGAATATCCAACAAAGAAGCAATCCAGGGATTTTGTTTGAAACTTGTTCAAATAGTCCCTTGTATTCAAAAGAAAACATTTGCATCCAAAGGGCTTGAAAAACTTGATGTAAGGCTTTCTGTTGTGAAATATTTCATAAGGAGTTTTGTTATACCTTTTGTTCACAAGTACCCTGTTCTGAACATAGCGGGCTGTATTTATGGCTTCAGCCCAAAAAGTGAGAGACAGATTAGCATCTGCTAACATGGTTCTTGCAGCTTCAATAAGTGTTCTGTTTCTTCTTTCTGCTACACCATTTTGCTCAGGAGTTCTAGGAGCTGAAAGTTGTTGTTGTATTCCTTTTGCTTCACAGAATTCTTGCATAAATCCATTCTTGAACTCAGTGCCATTGTCACTCTCATCATCTTGACTGTCTTATTCAACTTGTTCTCAATCATTGTTACACAACCTTTAATCAACTCTTCAGTCTCATCCTTGGTACTTAGGAAATAAACCCAAGTGTATCTTGAATAGTCATCAATGATCACCAGATAATATCTTTTCTTCCCAATACTTGGTACACTCACAGGACCAAAGAGATCCATGTGAAGTAATTCAAGTATTTGATCAATTGAGTTGATGAGCTTTGGCTTATGAGTAGATTTGTGTTGTTTTCCCTTTTGACATGAATCACAATGATCTTCCAACTTGAATACTCTTGTAGGTAAGCCTATGACATGCTCACCTTTGACAAGTCTATTCATGTTCTTCAAGTTCACATGACACAGTTTCCTATGCCACAATTTTGACTCATTTTCAGTGGCTTTGGAAACAAAACATGCACCTCCTCTTGAAATAGCTTCTTTCATATTCAATTCATACAAGTTACCATTTCTTGGTGCCATCATCATAATCATTTCAGGTGGAATTACAAACTCAGGTTTTAAAATGAAATAGTGTGAATCATCAAAACTGACTTTGTAACCCTTATCACACATTTGTGATATACTCAGCAGATTGTACTGAAGACCTTCAACATGAAATACATTATCAAATGAGACTTTCCCATTTGTTAAGATTACTTTTCCAACAATCTTTCCACCATTCTCATCACTCCCAAAAGCTACTGGACCTTCATACTTTTCTTCATAATTGACAAGAGATCTCTTGTCACAAGTCATGTGCCTAGAACAACCACTATCCATATACCATATGTCATTTAGAGGAGTGACTGTTCCTGCACATACAAAGAAAGTTTGATTAGTTGAGTGATGAAGTGCAAGCCTTATCAACTTGCAGCTCATCAGATTCAGTTTCAAACACAGCTTGGGAAGTGAGTGTTGTTGGTTCAGGATCTTCATGAGTCAATTCTAAGTTGTCTGAATTATCAGTTTCATAACCACACTCTCTTGGAGTTTTAACAAGTGAGGTTGGACACTGGTATTCAGCTGAGTCAGTTGCATACTCCTTTATCACATAGTCCTTCTTCTCAGAGTAGTCTCTCACATCAGCAACTTGCTCAACCTTACTCTCAGTCTTAGGTTTCCAAAGGAAACCATGTGGTTCATATCCACGCTTTAGTAGAAACTTCTCATCACCAGTGAGTTCTGTTGGTTTCTTTCTAGAATATGCACCTTTTCTTCTTGTCTTCTCACTGCTTGATGATCCTTGAGAAATATCAGATTTGACTGATTGAGTATCTTGTTTGATTCTCAAAGGCTGATAGTTCTTTTTGGTCAATTTCTCATGCTTCTTAGGAGATTTACTTCTTCTTGCTAATTCAGCTACTTACTTCTTTGTTGTTACTTCAGCTTTCTTCTCAATCCTTGTCTCCTTTGCAGATTTCTTTTCTTCTCTGTTCATGGTTTCATTTCCACACACATTTCCTTTTCCCAGATATACATCATACTTCTGTTTGTACAGGACAAAGTCTTGGCCATACTTTGTTCCATTTGGGACATGAAATGGTTGGAATTTCAATCTTTCATTACATGAGTCTGTGTGATGACCATATTAATCACATTTCTTGCACCAAACTTTTCCTTTGAATATTTCATGTTCTTTTGGCTTCTTGAATCTTTCACTTGGCTTAGGTGACTTGACTCCTAGAGTCTTCTGATTCTTTAAGCTATCAAAGTTAATTGAGAATGGCACAAACTCCTCAATCTTAATGTCTTGTCTTTCAAGTTTGCTTTTGACAAAGACAACTTTTTCAATAATCATAGGTTCTTCATCACTGCTTTCTCTAACCCTTGACTTTCTTTTCTCATACTCTTCCATAGTTTCCACTTCTCTAACATCCAACACCTCATGACTAGAAAAGATTGGATAAACTGGGATAAAATTTTCTGTATCAACTTTTTCTGTCACCATCTTCCTTTTGTTGTTCTGCTTTATCCTACCCAATGCAGCCTTGCTTGGTGGTCTTACTGCATTGTAGTTTATCTTCCTCCTTTCACAAATGTCAAAAGAAACATGTTCTCTTTTCATTTTATCATTCTGTTTCTTCAATCTTGGTGGGACTGGTGGATACTTTGGAAGTTTATCAACAGATTCCGGTTTCTTATATTTTCTTCCTCTTTCAGCAGCTTTGGTTTCCTCTTCAGTAATTTGATCACTCAAATTACTCAAGTCATCTTGATCCAATTCAACTGAATCAAAGTCATCCTCAGAGACTTGAACTCCAATTGACTTATCCTCTTTTACTTCTTCCTTAATCACAAACTCTCCTTCTTCATTCACTTCTACCTTTTTGTACAAATCAACACATTCTTCCTTGTCTTGAAAGACATCTCTGAATTGTTGCAAGTATGCATCTCTTTTCTCTTTGTCAACTTTTGGCATGAAGTTGTTGTTGAATGGAGGTGGAACTTCTTTGTATTTGTCTTGGTCCTTCACCTGGTTCAGTATACCACATATGTCGCCTGTTGAGACTAAATTCTTCAGAAATTCAGTTTCAACCTTCAGTCTTGTGTTTTGCACCTTTTCTTCAACCAACATCTTCTTTAATCCATCAATCTCAGTGATGTATCTGGTTTGAGTTATGTAATTGATCATGCAATCATCTTCAAGGCTTTTAATCTTTTCTTCACTGGTCATCTCACTTGCCTCATACCCATTGATGATACTTTGTTTTCTAAAACACTCACTTTCCAGTTTGCCTACTTTTGTTCTCAATTCAATAATAAGTTCATTTAAATCAACAGTAGGAGCAGAGTGTACCTGAGATGATGATCCTTTTTCTTTCTCAATTATGGCCATGAATGCCACATTTGCTTTCTTGATATCATCTGCAATGTCCTCTTCATGATTGCTCCAATCAAAATTTCCTTCATGCTGTGTAGTCACTGCCACATTTCCTTGATTTCTGATCTGATTTTGATTTGCTGGAACAGTGTTGTTTGGAACATTTTGAGCTGCTTGAAGGTTTTGATTGTTATTCATTTGAAAACCTTGATTCTGTTGCATACTTTGTTGTTGATTATTCATTTGAGGCTGAAAGTTGTTGAAGTTGGGGTTGTAATTGTTGTTAGGATTGAAGTTGTTGTTGTTGAAGTTGTTCATTTGATTGTTGTTGTTGTTGAATCTTAGCTGATTTTGTTGGTAATGCTGCCGACCTCATGGTTGATTTTGTTGATATTGCTGCTGACCTCCTGGTTGTTGATTCTGGTATTGATTCATTTGAAAGTTTCTTGGTTGATTGTATTATCTTGCAAAATGACCAGGTTGCTGAAAATTGTAGCAGATTGCTTTTGACTAGTCAAATCCAATCCTGTCATTAGGACCAGAAACCGGAGACCTACCAGTTCTGTTATACAGCCTTTTACTTCTCAAACCCAACATGGTAGCTTGCCACTTCAAATCCATGTCTTCCAAGTCATCTGCATCAATTTGCTCTAAATCATCTTGTACCACACTTGTATGAATTAGGTTCTTTGCAACAAATGCATTATATGACTCAGTAAACATAGACAGCAATGCATTTGTTTCATTGTTTTGACCATTTACACCACTAGAGTGATGCACATTCCCACTTGCCATTGAGGCAGTTTCAGTATCATCAATCAGTTGCACATTGAACCTCTGCTGATTTCCTTGATTACTTGTGCTACCTCCAATGAAAGATTTTGAAGTAACAACATTATGTTCAGCTGGTTCTTCAATAATGGGAATTTGATGTTGATTCTTAGTAGAAAAATTTCCCATGGGTGCAATCAATGCATTTGAAACATTGAAGCAGAGTCTATCTTCCTTAATCATCTCATTCTCTATCGTTTCAAGTTCTGTAGCCTGAAGAAAGCATACTACATCATCCAATTTCAATTCATTGAAACTATGCTTCTGAAGGATGAACTTGCAAGCAGTATACCATTCTTTTGGCATTGAGTTGAGTAACTTTGTATTTAAATCAAAATCAGTCATTACATAATCAGTTGTCCTCAATTCATTCACAATACTTAGAAAACGTTCTAGTATTGATTTCAACCTCTCTCCTTCCTTATACTTGGACCTTTCCAACTGTTGCTTCAATCTTTGCTTCTTTATGTTCTTTAGTTCAGTATTCCCTTCATACATCTCAAGGATGGCATCATAAATTTGCTTGCCAGTTGTGTGATGTGCCACCTTGGTCAAAATCTCCCAAGACAAACCTAGCTTAATCATAGCTAAGGCTTTGTCATCCACCTTTCTCATTCTTTCTCTTACTGCAGCAGTGCAGCTGCATTTGCACCTTCTTCAACAGCAGCTTGTGGACCATTCTTGATGGAGTTCCACATATCAATATCATTATAGCATACGGCTCCTTCAAAGAGTACTTTCCACTTCGGAAAGTTTTCCTGTCCATACAATCTTGGTATTTTGTTAGTGGACACCTCTTGTTCCTCATATCCAAACATTTTGTGAAATAAAAAAAATCAGTTTCTTTGTAAAAACAGAGTTTCAAAATAATCAGATCTGAAAACAGAATGCTCAGATTTGATGTGTCTGATGTGATTAGAACAAGATTTTGATATAAAGATTAGAACTTTAATTGAAATAAGGAAGAGAAAACACCGGTAGATTGTAGATCTGGAAGAAAAATGAAAAACAGGGCTGCTGACGTCACAAATCAATCGAACAGTGGTCTGCTTACGTCATTCTTCTTCAAATCTTCAATCAGCAACAATCTTTCCAAAATAGCAGTAACAGCTCTGATACCATTTGTCAAGCCCCTCGATTTCAGCTGGATCTTACTTAATCATGTCATAACTCACACAGATTAATGTGCCGACAAGAGAGTTAATGAAGGGTTGCTATATTTAGAAAGCTATCCGTTTGTTAAAGGCGGAATCAATAACAAACATACGGTTGCAATGAATAATCAAAGGTAGAAAGCACACACACGATTCACTCAAAAGATTTCCATCTATATAATTTTCATCATACAAAGTGAATAATCGATTTAGGGTTTTAGGAATCCTAGGACAGCCGTCACACGATATATTCTATCTCAATAAATGTGTCTGTCTATCCTTTTTCATGTGTATTGGGCGGCGTGCCCTAAAACATTCTATTTATAAGCCTGCCACCCTATGACAGCTGTCATTCCTTCTAGAAACCCTAAATACAACGTACATATCCAAATTACATATTCAAGATAAACTAAGTGTAAAACAAGTCTTCCGGGTAGGCTTTACAACATTCTTCATTCTCCGAGTACGCTTTGTACTCTGCCATCCTTTGGACTTGGTAACATAGAAGTGTGCTCGAAATCAGTTTCCGGGTAGACTTTACTTGAAGAGTATTTTACCAAGTAAAATACTCATTGGGTAGACTTCAGTCTTCTTGGTTTTGTCAAACTTTGCCCGACAAATCCTTACGAGCAACCTTGTTCTTCAGTGATCCATTTCAGCTCTTTGCAATAAAATAACTTATTAGCAAAGTGTACTCGGGAGTACTGTTCCTTACTTGAGCTGAACCTTGCCCGATATTACTTAGAGATATTCCTTTAGATCATCAAGCATACTTGGACCATACTTATTAATGAATACCTTGCTCGGTCTTCCAATCACTTGGCTTCTTGGACTTGGTTAACCAAACCTTACTCGGAAGAGTAATATACTTGGCTCTGAAGAACAGACTTGCTTGATAAAGTGAACCTTACCCGGATTTACATAAACTAGTGAACCTTGCTCGGCAATACACTAATTTGCAAACCTTGCTCGGATAACCACTAAAGAAGACTACTTGAACTAAACCTTGCCCGGTAGACAAAATATCATACCCGGCTAAGTAAAACCTTGCTCGGATGTCTAAGATGTGCCCGGATCCATACTTAGTGAATTATGAGGAGGTTGAGAAGATTCCAATCTTCCATATACTTCATTCTGATCAAATCTTTGACTCAACAATCTCCCCCTTAGGTCAATTGTTTGACTCAACAACCCGAATCTAAATTTGTACCACGTGGGTCTATCGGGTTCCCAGGCTTCTTAATCTCCTTCTCCCCGTCTTCGAAAAAGACTCGTCCTCGAGTCTTGAGAATATCGAAAAAATCATTGACAACCCGAGATAACAGACCGGCTCCTTCGTTCTTATTGCTAGGCAACTTGAAAATCTTTAAAAACAAATTTGAAAACTTCAAAGGTAATTCACCGGTTCAAACGGAATATCAACTCGTCTCCTGTACATTAACAAGTTTGCTTGTTGTAGCTTGTAATCAGTAGTCACCATAATTTGAAACTTATCCCACTTGCACAATTCATATTAATTTCCACGTATATGGCATGCATGCTTGATGCAATATAATTGGACCTTTTATTTGGTGGATTATCATCATAAATTTTTGACAACTTACCCACAACTTCACATATATCTTCAATTTGTATTTTAGAGTGCATGTGCAATTTTACCGTATAAAAATTCAAAACCTCCATGAATGTCGGCATTTTTATGGGAACTTCTAAACCCATGTCACCACTTCCAACCTCCAATTCAGCATCACCTTCAGTATCCACGGCAACACCACCCTTGATGATATCAATATTTACCGGAGAACAAAGCAAAACATCGCTACTGTTCTTTGCTTGACCACCATTAACCACCATATCACCACCCATAGTCACCATATATTCTTCCTCATCCCCGTAAGTATCAAACACGGGTGGCGAATCATAACTAAAATCAACATTAGAAGAAATCACATCTTCATCCTCATAACTCGATTCAAAGAACCGAGGTGGTTGACGGAAAAACGGATGCTCCTCTCCGTCGTCACCTTCGTCCCAGACGACGGTACTCGACTCGGTTTCCATGTTGCACATCTCCCGTTTCAACTCGAGATCTTGGACTCGTTGACGTAGCCGTCTGATCTCTTCAAGATCTCGGAATCGTTGTCGGAGCCGTTTGATCTTAATAACATCTCGTGTGTCACGACATCCGATCTCGTTGCCTCGGTCAGCGGATCTACGGTCACGATTGAATCGATCTCCACGAGCACGTGAACCACCAATGTTTTTGTCGATGCCTCGGTCGGCGGATCTTCGAACAAGAAAACATCCGTCTTCACGTAGAGCCATCACTGAGCTTTGATACCAACTGATGCAGTTTGACTTGCAAACTCGTTGGATCAAACACACAAGCGGAAGCTTCAATAATTCTTTATTAATTCATAAACCAAAAACTGAATAATACGTAACCTTAAACCCTAACTTATACTAAAATAAAATGAGATAAACTTGGAAACAAGATAAACACAAAATATTAAAAGATAATAAAAATCAGAATTTAAATTAGAAGATGCTCCTGCATCAACTGCCTTTCGAACTCATACACAGAATTGGTATGATAGGTTGCCCGTGTGCCAGGAATCCAAAGGTAATCAAAATTATCTTAAGCACAACACTAATGCTTAGGTTGAAAAATACACTCATTATGGAAGAAACAGCCATAACCGCCGACGGTTGTGTTGAAAGAATCGAGTACCGGGACCGGTGGTCCGGAAAGATTTAGCAAAAAAACGGTAAACCGAAGGCTTCTTGTGTGGAGACTGAACCTATATACATCGGAGGCTTGACCGAGGATTAATACCAATCTTTACTCAAACACTTCACTTATCACTCTTAGGGATAACATGGCTGGTAAGTTGAATGAAAAAAAAAGATGTATTGTGGACAGTGGGACCACGGAGCACATAGTCCAAGATATCTGTACCCATGATGACTACACCGAGGTCGTAAACGGAACCCTTGTTGTTATCCCTAACACGGATAGCGTCTCGGTGATGGCAAAAGGAAACTGCTCGTTAATAAAGGGTCTTAACATTAAAGGTGTTTTATATATACCATACTTTAATTGCAACTTACTTTATGTAAACCATTTAGCCAATGACTTACGGTGTTCTGTTTGTTTTCTTCCGAATTTTTGTTTAATGCAGAACTTGCGTACGAGGAATCTGATTGGCTTGGGTTAGTGTGTGGATGACTTTAACGAATGGGTATAGTTGTTAGAGAAAGAAGAGCCATGATATAGAAAAATGATGTGCAGTTGTGGCCTTAACACTCGAGCATGTCTCTTTTGATAAGATACGTTGAGTTAGTTCTTAGGAATATTTGGTTTTAAATAATTCCAACTATGACATGCTGACAAATAACAATCCCAAATTTAACTTGGTGGTGGCGGTCCCAACTAAAGGGGTATTTTTTTTAACGGACCGCGACTAACGGATGTTAACCTTGTTAGTAGTTTGCTAACGTGGACCTTCTTCTCTGACTGCATCACGACGGAAATTTGCAACTCGCCTCCATTCTCCCTAATAACACATCGAAAATTAGAAAATGAAGCAAAAATCATGTTCTTCCATAGTCAATCCCTAGAATCCAAACCCAATCTTATTTTTAAAAATTCAAAATCAATGTTACACGATTTACAAAATACACATAAGGCTTATGTAAAAAGGATCAAAACGAGTCGAATGATGTGGCAATTACCTCGAATGATGCACGATTGGCGAGGGTGGACTTCACCGGAGATGACGGCGGTGGAACGTCGGTTAGCTTTCTAATGAGGGGGGGAGAGAGAGAGGGACAGTGTAACGATATTAGGGAGAATAAAGGCGATTTGCAGGTTTCGAATGAGGGAATGGAGAGAGAGAGAGATTGTTAGTGCACGGTTTTGGTGTCCGTAGCGATCGAATAAGTTACAGATAGTCTAGGTTGTATATTTAATATAAATGGCCCATTCGCTATGGATTGTATAGCGAATGAGGCCCATTCGTTAGTTATCTAGACTAGTTCGTTAAGGTATAAGCCCATTCGTTATTGAAGCATAACGAATGAGGGCTAGTTCGTTAAGGTATTACCATTCGTTATGGAATCATAACGAATGAAGTCTAATTCGTTATGAAGGTATAACGAACTAGACTTAACTTAACGAACTATAGCATACGGCCTATAAATAGGCATATACATGCTCATAATTAGAATGTACATAGTTTAAGTTATTTTACTCTCCATAATGTATTCATCACATATTTACAAATAAACCGTATTTAAAGTATTCATATCTTATTGTTTAATTGATGTATCGACGCGGCTAGATCCATGGTAGGTTCACTCAGAGATAGAGAAGAAGGTCCATGTCAGTAAATCACTAATGGAGTTAACATCCGTTAGTCGCAACCCGTTGAAAACAAATACCCCTTTAGTTGGGACCGCTAGTGGCCAAGTTTAAAGTTGAGACTATTATTTGCTAGCATAATTGGAATTATTTATAACAAATATTCCTAGTTTTTATGATTATATTCCTTTCATTTCTAAAGACAATTTGTGTGATCCTTGTAATAAGGCTAAGCATAAACGCTCACCATTCCCTAAAAGTTTTATTAAACAAATGTGTGTTTAGATCTAGTTAATCGTGACATATAGGGAAAATATCAAAGATCCTCCATCACACACAAATTTCTTTTTAGCAATTGTTCATAACTTAAGCAGAGCAGTTTGGGTTTTTCTCAATAAGCATAAAAGTGATGCAACTAATTGTTTGATAAATTTTCAAAAAATGGTGAAGACCGAGTTCAAATTTCCTAGTAAAAAATAATTCGTTATGACAATGGAGGTGAATTTACCTCCAATCGAATGATGACCTTCTATGCAAGAGGGTATTTTACTAGAGACCATGTGTCCGCTTACTCCACAACAAAATGGGGTTATGGAGCACAAACATCGTCACCTACTCGAAACCGGCCGTGCACTTATATTTCAAGCTAGCTTACCGAAATGGTTCTGGGGAGAGTGTATGCAAGCTGCCATCTACATAATCAAT
The DNA here is from genome assembly GCF_021521415.1 of Bidens hawaiensis. Classification (NCBI taxonomy): domain Eukaryota; kingdom Viridiplantae; phylum Streptophyta; class Magnoliopsida; order Asterales; family Asteraceae; genus Bidens; species Bidens hawaiensis. The sequence goes on along the minus strand of NW_027492237.1, from coordinate 418,471 downwards.
CGGTTTCCTTCGAAATCCACTGGAAATAAACACACTATACGAGGCAATTTTCAACAAAAAGGATCATTATTCTCATAAGAAAGTTTAAGGGGCTTTTGTTATACTACTGAAGCATGAAGACATGGGGGAGAAATTTGTACCAAAGGGGAGACCGTATATTTTCTTGGGTTATCCTTAAGGAATAAAAGGGTATTATATCACGTGATGTGAGATTCATTTAAAATGAATTTCCATTTTCCAAAATAAAAGCTAAAGTGGTAGACCAATCATTTTTTGAGGTCCTGTGTGATGATAAAGATATGGGAGACTATGCTCCGCCGTACCAAAATGTCATCAACTTAATAATAATCCAAGTTGACACCTCAACTGACCAGGTTCAACTATCACAATTCACCGAACCAAGTCCCTAGGCTGACACCAATAATGAAACATATCCAGTTGATCAAGAAGTTGATAACGCACCATGTGAGAAACACACTCGTATATGTTAGTGCAAAATGTCTAAGTTAGGTCTAGTAGTGATAAAGGGGCTGAATATGTCTTATTAGTATGTTAAAGGGGATAAATATGTCATATTAGTATTCTGATAAGGAACGTATAAGTATATACCAACGTATAAGACTTATACGCTGCGTATAAGTCTTATACGCTAGTCATACTTATACGACTTTGGAAGAGTTTTGTAACTTTAGAAATCACTTGTACTGATTTTGTCAAATGAATATTAGTGATTGTTACAGTGAGTTATCATGTGTTTAGTTCCTTTGTTACGTGTTCCACCATTTAGCATAGTATAGTAAACGCAACGTTTTTTATCCATTTCATCTCGTATCTACACGTATAAGATAACGTATTATGATCCGGCTCCCGGTCTTTCAAGTGGTATCAGAGCCTTGTGGCTCCGATTATACTCGAGAAACTCGATATTTTTGATTCATTCCGATTTGTTGTTAACCGAATCTTGATGATGACATTTTAATGGAGTTTGAAGATAACTAGTCTTAAACGTTTATACCTTATCTTCGCATGTGATAATACAATATTCTATCATCCATATATAAGTTATTATAAGTTGTATTTGTTATTTGGTTCCACATACTTATATGAATCGGACATATACGAGCGTTCATGTTAAAAGAGAACATACATGAAAATGCTACGTATACGCTATCCTCATTTACATATTGATAATTCAACGATACGTGTAGGAGATAAGAACTTGAAATTCGAAGATCGGTTGATTGTTTTGTTTTGGATGACCAAGTTTAAACCATTATAATTGAAGGTTCGAAAACGTAAAGTGTTTAAACGAACAAGACGAAGCAAAATACGAGGGGGGTGTCTGTTGATACACGAATATCTTTAGATTTCGTCTTGTTAGTGTTTGGTTTAATTGTAGTGGTAATAAACGGGTTTTGCGAAGAAGGAATATGTGGTTACTGTTTACCGTATAAGGCTGAGGGGTGTGGAGCGCGAGAAAGGGCGCGTGAGGCCATCCGCTAGCGCCCCGGGGCGCGAGCACCACACCACCGAGGCGCGAGAGGGGCGCAAGAGGGGCGCGAGCACGGCTTTCAAGGCAGGCGCAAGAGGCCTCGCGGCTGGGAAGAGCGCGAGAAAGAGCTTGGGAATGTTAAATATAGTCGTTGGGAATGTTAAAAAAATCCGCTAGCGCCCCTCCACACCAGGGCCAGGGGCGCGGGCGGGGGCTCCAACACCCATCTTATCAAGTTTCTCTCTCTGCCACACGTCATAATATTATTGGCTGGAGCCCCCACTCGCGCCCCCTCTCGCGCCCCCCACACCCCTCAGCCTAAGCATGTTATAGTTCACTGTATAAGTTGACGGCTGCATGTTACTATTCACGTATAAGGCTGATCTTATGATGCATGATGATGTCATGATTGAGTACTTTGGTAATATTCACGTAATTTATATGCAGTCAACTTTTGTGGACTTATGCGGCTATTAGTGTGTGTGTAATGGACGTATAAGTTTTACAGAGTTGACTTATGCGCGTACTGAAGAGGTAGGTCCCAGCAGGGCTCAGTTGGTCCCGCATGACTCACCTTGAACAGGGATGTCTGCGCAAAGACCATCTACTCCCGCAGGACCCACCATGCTCAGAGAAGCCTACGCGCAGTATGCAAGCTGCATACGCAGGGAAAAGCCTCCCAATGGTAAAGTAACCCGCCTGTTCCCGCAGTTGCGGATACAAGCCATCAGGGAAGGCTACCCGCACAGCATAGCTACACGCATAAGGCTTAACACTTACAAATATTCAGTGTCACCTGAAAGAATGAGCAAAGGCGGGAGGGGGAAAACTCCCGCCAAAATGGGCCAGTCCGTATGATGGAGGATCTTTTGCGTGATACCTGACGAGGTAAAGACAAAAGATCTGACCAAGAATGCGACAGCTCACTGACAGCAGCGTGGCAGACAGCACGCCACAGCACTGTGACCAATAGCCGCCGCCTGCCCACCAACTCCTGCCAGACCACGTGCCTAGCCTGCAGTTGGTAGAAGACGAAGAGTGCACGGCACGCCTGCTCTGTGTCAGCCGCTACCTATCCACCACTCACAGGTAGGGCACGTGCATAGGTTACAGTTGGTAGCGTGTTGGGCCGGCTAAACCCCTTGGAAACCCACCTTCGGCTATAAAAGACAGCAAATGGTATTATCATTTCATCATCGACTATCTCGTATAACTTACTTGATAACTGCTCTAATAGTATTCATATACTTTTATATTCAAAGAGCAATATAGACTGATTCTCACGCCGGAGGGTGGTCACAAGGAGGAACCCCCCCCCTTCTCAGTGACGAGCTTACGGTGTCTGTTTTGCAGGTTCCCTGAAGTACAACTTACTCTGCTGGACCTAACCTTCGTGGGAAACATTACTTAGCCCCCAGATTACCTGTAATCTGTCCGGGGTCACTTAGTGTTTCTTCATTGGCGCCATCCGTGGGACAAAGCTAGAACTACATCTTTCTCCAGTTTTTCAAAACTTCCAAGATGACTAGAGAAATTCCGGTAACCACAACCCCAGCCACTGGGGTAAACACCGGCAACACAATGTTTACAAACACTACCCCAGCCACCCAAGCTGGGGCAAGTGAAGTACATTTTACGAACACTACCCCAGTCACTCATGTAGGGGCAAGTGGAGTAAATATTCCACTGGGATTCACTGATGCCCAGCTGGAAAAACGAACTCGAGCCCCTCGCCAAACACTTGATCAAGTGAAGGCATGGGCCGAGGCACGTCAAAGAGAATTTCAGGCTGAATTGGACGAACGCTTGCGTTCAGTCCAACAAGCTGAGGAATTCGGTAGTACTCGCCAGCACCTCAACATGAGTAGTGAGTACGAGTACTCAGACGCCGAGAGGGAAGATTCCGACACCGACGCGAACCCTCGCCATAGGGCGAAAGGGAAGCGTAAGGAAACGGATCCCCAGCCAAAAAGGAATTTTGGGGAAGCATTCCAACCAGTCACGGAAAAAAGCTCGCGTGACTTCTCCAAGGCCTTTAGACCTACTGCCACAAACGCAGGAAGGTCAAAATTTGCAAGGGACATTGCAGAAGCAATCGCCCCGAGGAGTGCCAAACAAATGTCCAATATTGGCACATACGATGGTATATCTGACCCAGATGACCATCTGAACAGGTTCATTGCGGGGGCAACCGTCAGTAACTGGACGGAACCCACGTGGTGCTACATGTTCCAGATGACTCTGGTAGGAGCAGCCAGAGCATGGTTCGACCGTTTACCGGTCCACCACATTTATGACTGGGCAGACTTCCAGAACAAGTTCAGTCAACAGTTTAGTCAACAGAGGAAGCACACTGAGGAGCAGTGGACGATCCTCAACTGTGTGAGAGAAGAGGATGAATCCTTACTGGACTTCATCACCCGCTTCAACTCCAAGAAGCTGAGTCTGGGCAACATCAGTGAAGACCTCGTTCGCGCCGCTTTCATTCAGGGCTCTGAATACCCAGAACTCATCCGCACTCTGACGGGTAAAGATGGCATGCCATCCACGTGGGATGCCATAATGACGGCAGCCAAACGCTTTGCCAAAACGGAGAAACAGCTGGGAAGAGATCTCCCCCAGAATACAAACCTCTACACGCAGAGGACAAGGGAGAACAATGTGAGAACCGCCCGGCTAAACAAAAAGAGGCGGCAAGGTATTTGGCAGTCAAGGATAAACTTTGACACCCCCTCAAGCTCTCGCCCTCTGGTTGGCGGAAGGGACAACACGCACCCTTCGAACCGGAAAAACCGTTGGACGCCACTCACCAAGAGCGTCACGGAGATATTTGCCACGGAAAAACTGCCATGGCCAAAAGCCCCAGCGATCCGACAGAAACCCAATGCGGATCAAAGCAAGTCTTGTGACTTCCATGGGACAAAGGGCCATAGCACTGAGGAGTGCACATCCTTGAGGGACATCGTCGAGACATTTGTCAAGGATGGGAGGCTCGCACACCTCGTGGCATCTATCAAGAAGGGAGGAAGGAACGACAACAGGTACAGGGGTAACGGACGAAAGCCCGTCGACATTAGCATCAACATGGTCCAGGGTAAGGTCAGAGGAAGAAAGAGACCGATAGCCGAACCATGCGCATGGAAGGAAGCAGAAGTGCGCTTCCCGCGAGTGCCGGGAGGCCCAAACAAAGAAGGCCCCATTGTCATTAAAAGCCAGCTGGGGCACTACATCACCTCCCGCACCCTCGTTGACAATGGCGCATCGTCGACAGTGATGTACAGACAGTTCTTCGACAAGCTCGACGATGAAGACAAGGAACGCCTGGAGACGGTCTACGCTTCAATGGAAGGGTTTGACGGCAGCATGAACACACCCTTGGGCATCCTATCTTTCCCCGTCACTCTCACCGATGGGAATTATTCACGCACGGAGGATGTGGATTTTGTTGTAATGAAAAAACCACATCATACGTATGACATCCTATTCGGGAGAGACGGGATGGCAAGATTCAACGCCGTGGTATCCTCAGTCCACGGCATGATGGGATGGCCAACAACTGAAGGCGTAGCGATGATCACGGGCATTCCCCAGGTATGCATCGCATCTGTCTCCTCTAAACCCAAACCGAAGATGGCCAAACAAACCATCACTGAACCTGAACAGTGGGCATTCAATGGGAAATATCCCGATCAGGCTGTTACCATTGGCCCGACAATTGTTGATCCAACACGCACCTTACTCAAGCGCTTACTGCAGCGAAACGCAGACATCTTCGCGTGGACACCAGCCGACATGACTGGTGTACCCCGGAGTAAGGCAGAGCATAAGCTCAAATGCGATCCGGCCGTTACGCCGATCGTACAAAAGCGCAGAGTAATGGGGCCCGAGCAAACCAACGCGTGCAGAACCCAAGTCAAGGAACTCCTTGATGCGGGCATCGTACGCGTTAGCAAATATCAAACGTGGGTTGCAAATCCCGTAATGGTACCGAAGAATAACAAACAATGGCGCATGTGCATAGATTTCAAAGATTTGAATAAAGCATGCCCCAAAGATTGTTATCCGTTGCCAGAAATTGATCTCAAGGTGGATTCGGTGGCACCATTTCGCCTTAAATGCTTCTTGGATGCGTATAAGGGGTACCATCAAATCCACATGGCTGTAGATGACCAGGACAAAACCGCCTTTCGGACGCCCGATGGCACATTTTGTTATAAAATGATGCCATTCGGACTTAAGAACGCGGGATCCACGTACCAACGACTAATGGACAAAGAGTTTCACGCCCAAATTGGGAGAAACTTGGAAGTCTATATGGATGATTTGGTCATCAAAAGCCCCGAGCCAGAGGCGATGTTGAAAGACATTGAGGAAACTTTCAACACACTTAGAAAGATAAACATGAAGCTCAACCCGAGCAAGTGTTCATTTGGGGTGGAAGAAGGGAAGTTCTTGGGAGTCATTATTACTAAAGATGGCTTCAGAGCGAACCCTGAAAAGGTCGAAGCCATTGTCAAAATGGAATCACCTACCACCATAAAACAGGCTCAAACACTGAATGGACGACTAGTCGCGCTTAACCGTTTTTTGGCAAACCATGCGGATAGGTCGTTCCCATTTGTGTCAACGCTAAGAAATTGTTTAAAGAAAACGCACTTCCGCTGGACACCAGAAGCGGAAGCAGCTTTTCAGGAGATTCGATCACGCCTGATCGAACTCCCAACACTCACAGCACCACAAGCGGGGGAGGAGTTAATCCTATACCTCTCCGCAACAGATAGAGCAACCGGGGCAGTCCTGCTTGTAGAACGAAAAGGCATCCAGATGCCAATCTATTATGTTAGCCGCGTGCTGGCAGACGCGGAAACCCGGTACTCTACCCTGGAAAAACTGGTCTTGGCACTTATTCACGCTTCACGCAGGTTGAGACGATATTTCCAGGGTCACCCAATCACTATTCTCACCAACTTCAAACTCTCAAATGTTCTAGGCAAACCCGAGTTATCGGGACGTCTAGCCAAGTGGGCAATTGAATTGGGAGAATATGCGATTCAATACAAGCCGAGACCAGCCATTAAAGGCCAGGTCCTGGCTGATTTTATTGCAGAAGTCCCCGCTTCACGGGAGAAAGAGTGCCAGGAGGAGGTTCAACCCTCCCCAGCACACGAAATCAATGAGGTCTGGCGACTCTACACTGATGGAGCAGCTAGTAACGAGGGTTCAGGCGCAGGGTTAAAATTAACAAATCCAGCAGGCCAGGAATATACTTATGCTATTCGGCTGGATTTCCAAGTACAAATAACGAGGCTGAATATGAAGCATTCCTGGCCGGATTGAGGATTGCGCGTAAAATGGGTGTAAAAAATTTGGAAGCCCATGTAGATTCCATGCTAGTGGCAAACCAAATAAACGGGACGTACACGGCTGTGAACGACACAATGGCCCTGTACCTTGCCCAGGCCAAAGCCATCATGCGCGATTTTAATGATTGTAAAGTGATACACGTCAAGCGCAGCGAAAACAAATCTGCGGATGCGTTAAGCAAGCTTGCATCACTGGCCTTCACCCACTTGGGAAAGGACATCCGCGTGGAACTCCTCGAAACACCATCAGTCCCGCACAAGGAAATTTGTGTCATCCAAACCGGTACAGAAACATGGATGACCCCAATAATAAAATACCTTGAAGCAGGAACGTTACCAGAGTCGAAGTCACAGGCAAGAAAACTACGCTGTAAAGCACTGAATTATCAGCTGGTCAATGACACCCTTTACAGACGTAACTTTCTTGGCCCATTGTTAAGATGCGTGGACAACCAAGATGCTGACTACCTCCTAAGGGAGGTTCACGAAGGCATCTGTGGAGTACACGCAGGCCCCCGCGCTGTGGTAGCCAAGCTAAACAACGCGGGATACTTCTGGCCGGGGATGCATATGGACGCGTTGGCATACATCAGAAAATGCAGATCTTGCCAGCTTTACGCACCCAACACGCATCGCCCGAAAAATGAACTTGTTCCTGTCACTTCCTCGTGGCCATTTCAGAAGTGGGCCATTGACGTGACAGGCCCATTTCCAACAGCAGCTGGGAATGTTCAGTTCCTAGTGGTAGCCATTGACTACTTCACCAAATGGATAGAAGCGAAACCTTTAGCCCAAACAACCGCAAAGCATATCAAAAAATTTATTTGGGAATTTATTATTTGTCGTTTTGGACTTCCACAGAATTTGGTAAGCGACAATGGCACCAACTTTGCTGACAAGAAGCTACAGCAGTGGCTGAAAGAACTTCAAATCACCCACACCTTTACCTCAGTGGCACACCCGCAAGGTAACGGTGAGGTGGAAAGAGCAAATAAGAGCATCGTCGAAGGCATAAAGAGAAGACTCTTGGAACATAGATCCGGTTGGGTGGACGAACTTCCACACGTCCTTTGGGCAAACAGAACGCTGAAGAAGACCAGTACGGGAGAAACCCCGTTCAGTCTCACTTATGGCACTGAAGCCATGATCCCAGTCGAAATCGGTTTACCCTCACCAAGGGTCTTAATCCAACCAGAAGACAATGAGGCGGAAAGACGGTTAGACCTTATGCTAACCGAAGAGCGCAGAGACTTAGCCGCCGTGCGTGAAGAAAACTACAAACGACAAATGCAAAAATACTACAACACGCGGGTAAAACTCTGCAACTTCAAGGAAGGAGACTACATACTGCGTAACAACGAGGCTTCGAACCAACAACGCCCAGGAAAGTTGGCCCCGATTTGGGAAGGGCCATACATTATCAAAGTTCTGGGAAAGGGCGCGTACCGGCTCGAAAGGCTCGATGGCACTCCCATCCCTAGAACATGGAATGGAGCTCAATTACGCAAATGTTATATGTAGATCAATTCCAACTTGTAAAGGCCTAGAGCCACTTCTAATGGAAATGATTCTCCTTTCATGATGTATTAACAGCTTGTAACCTATGAACTTCCCTTACGGGAAGAAGTAGTTGCGTGTGGAAGGCGGCAATACCCGCATAAACACAACGCCAAAATGTTAAAAAGCTCTAAGGAAAACCTACACGCAGGTCAGATGTAGGTAAAGTTTAGCCATCCTTGTAAGTGCAAGTGACGGTCTTACCCGCACAATCACGAACAAGGAAGCCAAACTTAACTTACCGTCTACCACGTTAAAAGGTTAACTTATGAACACTTAAAAAAGGATAAGAAAAACCTACACGCAGGTCAGATATAGGTCTAAAGTTAAAGCCATCCTACTAAGTGCAAGTGACGGTTACACCCGCACAATCACGAAAGAGGAAGCGAAAACTTTAGTCCATTATCAACCACGTTCAAAGGTTTAACTTAATGCCTTAGAAATTTCGAAAAGGAAAACCTACACGCAGGTCAGATAGAGGGTAAAGATTAGCCATCCTACCAAGTGCAAGTGACGGTTTTACCCGCACAATCACGAAGGAGGAGGCGAAACTTTAACCCATCATCAACCACGTTCAAAGGTTCTTATTCTAAACACTTGGGAAATTGCTAATTTAAACTAAGTATGCAAGTCATAAGTTTATAAAGCAAAGAACCCAAGGAAGGAAATAACAATCTTATACGCAAAGAGATTAATATTTCACAATCAATTACAAGAATGGCTGGGTAACTACCCGCCTAAAAGAAATCTATACAAGGCTAAGTCTATCCTAGCAGTGGGAAGGGATCTTCAGGATCAGGCTTCAGGGCCACCTCCGCTTGGACCAGCACCGTCAGAGCGCGGCTGCCCAAGGAAAGCCTTAAGGATGCTTAGCCCATCATCAGCAGCAGCAGCTTCATTCACCTTCTCCACCACTGGATGCGGGAAGGCAGCGTACTGATTCACAGCTTGGTCATAAGCAGCTTCAGTATTAACATTGAATAAAGGGAAGTTGGAGGGCGGAAAGCCTCTCTCAGCAAACCCTAGACCAAGCAGGAAGCCAGTCTTCTGCCCATCCTCATGAGAAGCGTTGAGGGCTGCGCTCATTGCATCGTCGTAAGAGGTCTCTGAAAGGACCCGACGCACAACCTACAAAAGAAAATTACAAGTTAGAACATTTTCTAATTACGAGCGGAAAGCGTAAAGAAAAAGATAAAGATACCTCAGGCAACGCTTCTCGAAGCAGCCATTGGAGGGTAGCTTGACTTTCTTTGTAAGCACGTTCGGCTCCGCTTTTATCAAGGTTGGCAAGTTGAACTTCCTTGGCGGCAGCTTCTTCGACGCTTTTGAGTTTCCTTTCAGTACGGTCAAGCATCCCCCTCTGGTCAAGGATCTCCTGCAGCTTCTTGGCATCTTCCATTGCCAAGGCGTCATGAGCATGCTGAAGAGCCTTTAATTTGCATTTAAGCTGCTCATTCTCTTCGCGAAGTGGCTCAGCAACAGCTTCAGCCTTGGCAGCCCTCTCAGTTGAGTTTCGCGCAGTCTCCTTGGCCAGCCGAAGCTGTTCATTCACAGCTTGGGCAGCCTTGGAGCGGGCCTCGAGTCGCGCCTGGACTTCAACCTCGAGGGCCTTGAATGCCTTCTCCTTCTCGGCTGCGGCAGCGACCAACTGCCGGTTCTCCTCCCGAAGAGCCCGCGCTTCAGATACATCTTTGGCGCGAGCTGCTTTTAACTTGTCGTTTTCACGACAAAGCAGCTCGACGCGGGGCTGCGTTCGGGCCTGGAGAACCCGAAGCTCATTGGTTAGCCTACCCTCTTGGTAGCTAGCCATGGCTTCCCCCAACGCACCATGAGGAGCAGCGTGGCGAGCCCAGTCCACGCACTCCACAGGGGTGCGAAGGGTTGTTCCTCGGCGTATGTTCCATCTTGGAACATACACTTCATTGGAATCCGACACTGCAAAAGAAACAAAGGCAGTTAGGAAAAGATGACAAAAATATACAAAGAAAAAAGAACCCTACGTACCTGTAGGGTCAATAACAGGCCGATAGCCGCTAAACCCATCACCTGAACCTAAAGGAAATCCATCCAACAGGTCAGGCAGACGGGAAGGTGGCGTAGATCGGCGGGAAGCCCGGCGCGTACCTGATGGTCCGGCCGTCGGTGCCGGTGGCGCAGGTATAGTGGCAGCCGCCGTGGTAGCCATTGTTGGCGCCGTCTCCTCAACAACAGTAACCGCCGGCTCCGTGAAAGATGCTGTAAAAATTGCACTCACGGCCGGCGGAGACACCTTCTCAGCTGGAACAGCCTCAGGAAGGCTGGAACCAGCGGAAGCAAGCGTAGACGCCTGGGTCGACGCCTCGGGAAGGCTGACCGAGCCTACCGTCATTGGCGGGGGAATACTTACTCCAACTCCACCCTGGAATGCGTCAACATCCACACCTGCACAAGCAAAAGTGTTAGAAAAATTCATTTGAAACAACAAATCTAGACAAGAATTATGGGGGTACTTACGGGGTTTCTTGAGCTTGAACGCACGGACGAGCGGGGGCGAACCCGATGGAGCCGGCCTCTTGACACCGGTAACCGTCGTCGTCGCTGCCTCCCCGGAGGTAACACCTGCAGCCTCCGGAGCGGTGGTCTCCTCACCACCGGGCTTCCCCGCCACCTCTGCATTATCTGACTCCGAGTCAGATAGGACTACCGGGTCGGCCGTAGAGGCCACCTTGTCCTTGCCTTTCCCGACGGCAGCCTTTTTCTTCCGCACCAGTGGAGAACCTTCTGCGGATTCCTCAGAAGAAGAAATGTCATGAACTCCAGCAGCAGGCACAGCATTGAGAGGTTCAGGGTAGAAGATAGGCTTACCTGGCGTCGGTGGCTCAGGATCTCTTGGCCTGGCGGGTAAACCTCCACGAACCGACCCGCAGTCTGCTCTAAGATGGGCAACTCGTTCTCGTCCAGAGCACGAGTACCCATCCGCGCAGGACCATCTTCCTCCCGCGGATTCAGGAGCGACTGAAGATCGTTACCCTCTGAAATCAACAAGAAAGTTAGAAAAAATCGTAGTCAGCAAAAAAGAAACAAGACATACCATAAGGGGTAGAGTTCGAACCATATTCAAGGACGATCGGAACCTTATCCGCATTCGCCGCCTTCCACACCCGGCTCATCCCCAGCATCACCATCGCCGACTCCGGAAAACGGAAAACCGGGGACTGGACCCGGGATATCTTCGCGAACCATTCCGCCTCCTCGTAGTTGATGGCGGGAAGGTTCGGAAGCGGCTGGCCATTCTTGAACTTCATGGCAATAGGGATGGCTCGAGCGGATATAAAGAAGAACTCTCTTCTCCATGAGCGAAGACTCCGCTCGGTGGTACAAATCTTTAAACCCTTGATACGGGTTGTAAGAGTGTACCACCCTTGGATGCACCTCCAAGTATAGAAGGTCATCAGGCGGTCAACAAGGGGCTCAAGGCCCAGTATCCGGCACACCCACTCAAAGTGCCGGACCTTGGCAATGGCCATGGGGTGCACCTCTGTCAGGTGCACACCGTGCCTCTCTAGGACACGGTACACAAACTTTGTCAACGGAAACCTAAGGTTCCCGTAGACAAAGAATGCAGCATAAACCCCGATTTTGCCACTAGGGGCATCGTACACAGTATGGTGGGGCTCAGGAAACTCAGGCTCGAGAGACTCGAGCATGAACTTCCTGACAATATACTGGTACAGCTCGACAGGAAGATAACACTGGCATTCGCCAGCAGTCTTCTGATCATCAGCATCGTGAGAAGACATGGTGGAAGAAAGAAGAGATTTCAGAGCAATGCTTTACTGAAAAAGAGAAATTCGCCGGAAATTACTGGAGAAGAAGAGATGAAAGTGGAAAGTGTGAATTGCAAATAACCTTCTCCCCCTTTATATAGCAATCGCAATTAATGCGATGAATTTAATACGGAAGAGAGAGAAATCAAAGGTGCAATGAAACTATGACGCGTGGCAAAAGCAAACTGGCAACAGCTGTCAAAAAGGACGTGTGCCAGAGATTTCGCGGCTACGCGCCCGAAATCCCGTGCCCACGTGCCCGAAATCCCGTGCCCACGCGCCTGAAAAAGCAACTGGAATGACCACATAATGTCATGTCGCCATAACTTCTGGCACGTCCTGACACAGTCAGAAGAAACCGTCGCACGACGTTTGAGGTATTGGGTTGTTATCCATCCAACTCTTCAAATTTCAAAATTTAAAAATTTGAAGACTAAGGTTCAAAAAAGTAAGCGGGAAAATATCCCTTACCTTGGCAAACAAGTAACCATAAGCCGGGTGTGGGTACAGTGTAAAGGCAAAACCCTTCACATACCTAACACCCGCAGGGAATTGAAGCCAAAATATTTGGCAACCAAGTAACCATAAGACAGGTGCGGGTACAGTGTAAAGGCAAAACCCTTCACATACCTAGCACCCGCAGGGAATGGACGCCAGGAATACCTTGGAAGTAAAGTAACCGTAAGACGGACGCAGGTACAGTGTAAAGGCAAAACCCTTCACATACCTAGCACCCGCTGAGAATTGAAACCAGGAAGGATCTTCTGGGCAATGCTTGTGAAAACGGAAGTAATATCCCCGCATTGCGGGAACATCGAGTACTACGTTGTTTGAGGCTCCAAGATGGAATTGGTGGTTTAAACATAATTGATCACTATGTTCAAAAACTACCAGAACCACAGGGAGAATCCGCACAACTAAGACTCAATGCTCCTGACTTGCGAGGAGGTTACAGACCTACCCGCATCATACCCAAAGACCAAGCAGGAAACTCGGGAATTTCTGCAAGTGACAAGGACTTCCGCGGGAAGAACCCCCATGGAAAACCTTACAAAAACCCCTTTTCAAAACCCTTTGCTTAAGTCCAAAAATTCACCTCACTTTATTAGACATTCGTGAGAAGAACATTGGACTGGGGGGACTTGAAGAGGTAGGTCCCAGCAGGGCTCAGTTGGTCCCGCATGACTCACCTTGAACAGGGATGTCTGCGCAAAGACCATCTACTCCCGCAGGACCCACCATGCTCAGAGAAGCCTACGCGCAGTATGCAAGCTGCATACGCAGGGAAAAGCCTCCCAATGGTAAAGTAACCCGCCTGTTCCCGCAGTTGCGGATACAAGCCATCAGGGAAGGCTACCCGCACAGCATAGCTACACGCATAAGGCTTAACACTTACAAATATTCAGTGTCACCTGAAAGAATGAGCAAAGGCGGGAGGGGGAAAACTCCCGCCAAAATGGGCCAGTCCGTATGATGGAGGATCTTTTGCGTGATACCTGACGAGGTAAAGACAAAAGATCTGACCAAGAATGCGACAGCTCACTGACAGCAGCGTGGCAGACAGCACGCCACAGCACTGTGACCAATAGCCGCCGCCTGCCCACCAACTCCTGCCAGACCACGTGCCTAGCCTGCAGTTGGTAGAAGACGAAGAGTGCACGGCACGCCTGCTCTGTGTCAGCCGCTACCTATCCACCACTCACAGGTAGGGCACGTGCATAGGTTACAGTTGGTAGCGTGTTGGGCCGGCTAAACCCCTTGGAAACCCACCTTCGGCTATAAAAGACAGCAAATGGTATTATCATTTCATCATCGACTATCTCGTATAACTTACTTGATAACTGCTCTAATAGTATTCATATACTTTTATATTCAAAGAGCAATATAGACTGATTCTCACGCCGGAGGGTGTTCACAAGGAGGAACCCCCCCCTTCTCAGTGACGAGCTTACGGTGTCTGTTTTGCAGGTTCCCTGAAGTACAACTTACTCTGCTGGACCTAACCTTCGTGGGAAACATTACTTAGCCCCCAGATTACCTGTAATCTGTCCGGGGTCACTTAGTGTTTCTTCACGTACCTTTTTCCACATATTGATTGATGGACTTATATGATGATGCATGTGCTGCTTTACTTATACGGATTGCAATACTTATACAGCTAAAGGGACATGCTGGAATTTATACGTTAACTGTTACTATTTATCTATAAATAGGTTGTATGTTTGTTATTTTTGTTAAGCTTCTGGATTAGTTTTCTCTTATTGTTATATTTTCATATCCAGTTAGCCCGTGTACGTTCACTTTCATATCTTGTATGGTGTGACTACTATCAATAAATTTGGGCTTAAACGATATATCTATTGTGTTTTTCATCTTGTATTGATTTCTGCTCGATACAGTAAAAAGTTGAATCAGTTTCGTAATATGATTTCAATCCATCTCATGAACTTTCATGCTCAACTCACAAAAATATGTTTCTTTCTGTTTGTAAATAGTCTTATTTGAAAAAAAAATTGATTACAACTTTCGTTTATAAACCAAAAATATTTTACATTTCTGTGTTATTTAGATATTGGTGAATGGTTAATCGGGTTTGAATATTTGAGAATCTGAATCGAGTGTTTTTGTCAAAAATTTTCTAAATTGGGTTTAAAATTTCAAGTGGTATCAGAGCATATGGCTTGTGTTTACTACTGAATTGAACACATCAACTAGTTTATATTTGAAGATTTGAAGGTCAAAGTTTATTAACAGTACTTATTCTTCAATTAAACACTCAATTTTTGATCAAATTCAAATTAATCTTAGTGACATGTTCGTAATCATGTGTTGATCATTTCTGCATGAGTTATTCATCAAATTTAATTAGCTTGATGAAGTTGTAGATCATGATATGTTCACCGTGTGTTGCAGCGTATTCTCTGATCTCCGTATAAGTATTTCTCCGTATATGTTTGCTTTCTTTGTAAGTAGATTCACCGTATAAGTGGGTTAAACGTCTATGTGGTTCTACTTATATGTGAGGTTCACGTATAAGTTCAATGTGTAGCGAATAAGTGGATATATCCTCTTTAATACTTATACGCTACTAAAACTTACACTCTCTTCATACTTATACGTTGTTATTGTTGTTTTTCTTGATTTTCATGCAACGATGGAGGAAATGAATGCTTTCGTGTCGCAACCGTCGGTGTAACATCACGGGAATTTTGGGCCAAAAATGTCAACTTTCCAAAGTTAAGGGACTAATTCTGCCAAAAATCCAAACCTTCAAGGTTAAAAATGAAAAATCTGATTTCTTGTCCTATCGCACAAAGCGACGGGACAAAGGACAAGCCCATCGCGTACCGCGATGGAGCTTGGTCAATGATTCTTGAAAAACGTCAACGGCGATACGCGATCGCCGTTGAGCCAACGTCATCGCGTACCGCGATGACGTGGCCTGACATGCCTAACACCTTTTCACCACTTGTCCACACGTGGCACACCGGTCGCCACGTGTCCCGACACGTGGCCACACGCGGCATGTCGTCTGCCACGTGGTGACACGTGGCAGACCTACGTTGCAACTCATTAAGGCTACGTCGCGGTACGCGACGGATGCCAAGGAGCCGGGCGCGTACCGCGATGGGACCCAAATTTTTGCCTATAAATAGCAGCCTCCGGGATTTCATTTCATCACAACAAAATCAGTTTACAATCCTCTCTCTACACATCTCACTAAGCCTCGAAATTCGTGCCAACGATCCACCTCGAAAACCGTGCCCTGATTCCTCGATAAACGTGCCATACCTCGATATTCGTACCACTCCCCGACGACGTTCCGAGCAAGAAGGTGGTGCCGTTTTTACAACCCGACGATCACCTCGAAGTGCGCACCGAGAAGATTGGGTGTCTCGATTTGCGTGCCGAAGTGAAGTGGCGATCAAAGCGAGTGTTGGAAGGACTAAGCGGCGTAGAAGTGTTGCTCGAGTAACTAGGGAATTATAAGCTGAGAAAAGGTAAGGCTTACTACCCGACTAAAATAATAATAAAATATTATAAAGGCTTAATGCCCTAAGTCGGAATTATACTCGATGTTTATGGAAAGAAATTATATAACAAAGAAAAGAAAATAAAGAAATATGGAAGTGTAAATATATATGTGTGAATTATATATAATTCTTTGTTATGAATATTATATAAGTAATAATGATATTCTTATATGATAAAAGAAAAGGAATACGTTTCTTAGAAAAGAAGAAACGTCAGGTTTTTATAATAAACTAAAGGTTTATAAATATTGCTTTTAAAACTAAAGGTTTTAATGTAAAAGATTATTGAGCTAAAGGTTCATCGAGATAAATAAGACTAAAGGTCTTAATCCGGATTGTATATCCGACTAATAAAAGTTATACTCGTACTATAGATGCGAGATAACAAGAAAGAGTACGCAAGGACGGTGTTGGAAACCGATCCCGATCAAAGGTGAATACGCCCCACTTTTATAAACTTGTTTTCAAATGAATAAACGTGTTATGTGTAAAACTTTACATGAGAATAAGTGTCTCTAAAAACATTATGAATAAGAGTAAAAGCCTAGCCCTCATGCTGTAGTATACGTTTGTCTGATCCTTAAATATGTGGTAAAATGCGGTGGGCAAATCGCACCACGCCTGGTCACGACCTCCAGCCACGATGGTCCGAACCAAAGTATGTTCGAGTGAGAATGACCTTGTGTATATTTATGGTACCTAAGTACGTCGGGACGCTGCGGTGTCTTGCTGGGGTGACCTAGGTAGAGGTTCGAGTTTATAATGATATTGTTTTAACTTTGTTATTCCTAAGCCAAGATGGGCCGAGGCATGCGTAACCCTCGAGGGGTAACAAAGTAAAAGAAAATATTTTCGCGTCAGCATATTCACCAGCATTCGTTGCTGACTTATTTTTAAAACATTTTGCAAGTAACCAAGATTAGAGCTAAAGGACGAAGGCTCAAGAATCCGATGGCTCGGATAATTTTGTGTAAATATTAAAATATGGTGGTTTTGTAAATCATATAAACAAGTAAACCCAATCAGGACTTCTTGTCTCGACTTTTGTAATGTAAATATTTTACAACTTTAATCCTTATATTTTATAAAGTCTTCAGCTAACAATCGTAACTCTGATTTATTTACAAATATGGTACCAACTATCGAGTCACACGCCTAGGCCTAGGATGGGGGTGTGACAGGTTGGTATCAGAGCCATCGATCTTAGCGAATTGGGTATCATAAAACAATACCCAAGCTTTGATCCAAACATAGGAAAATTATCTTACTTGTTTATTTGAATAGGGATAAGATTGGATAGTAACCTTTTCTTTCCCTCTCTACATTCTAAACCACCAAAATATGTCTTATGAGAAATTAATGGAGTATTATGATAATGAAGCAAGAAGAGCAAGGAAATACTACAAGTTCCCAAAAGACGTCATGGATGAAGATTACTTTGAGGCCTTCTTTAGCCGAGAACAATACATTGAGCGTCCTACACCAATATACTTCCCCGGGACTGAGCAATGCCTAATTAAATTACCCGATAGTCTCCCACCACAAAGAATCGAACCATCAAGACACTCGAGCTATCATCCACCGACAATGCCTATGTATCAACCCACGGAAATACCAGCGTACCGCCCCTCGGAAATTCCCACCTACCAACCACCACAAGTACCACAACCCAACCGGATATTTCCCAAATGCACACCCATCCTATACCTTCCTTTCAAACCGACCCATAAAGGAAGAACCAAAATCCCCATCCTCCGATTGGATGCAGTGTCACTCCGACCAGCGAAGGTGGCATACTGGAAGCTCTACCGCCCATGAAGTCAACCCACAACCCAACAATGGCGAAGGATCATCCCGCAAACCAAGAATGAGGGTGACGATTCCTTACGAGAGTTTCAAGATACCCGCGATGATCAACGAAGCCACTCAGTATATGGAAGAGGAGGAAGAGCCTATGGAGGAAGAAGAAGAGGATCCCGAAGAGGAGGATCCTATGTAAGAAACCGAACCGGAAGAAGATCATCCCGACAACCCTAATGAGATATCAACATTCACTGATGGATCACTCACTTCCAACAACCCAAGATACGGTTCCGTCGATCCGTATGTTCAGTATCTTGAGCAACTAAGGAACCAAGCTTCATCAAGCTTCCCGCCATTTCAAGGAAAGATTCCTTCAATTAAAGAACAAGCCGATGAGATTCGCGAGCAAAATCAAGCCGCCAAGACATATCTCTACCTTGCATCTGATCAAACTTACGTCCCGTATCCTGAACCGGGAAACCATTTCGAGATGGTGACGCTGGGTTACCGTGACCCACCGCCACAATATGGATACCCCGACGTTATTCCGCAGTCATATGAAGAACACCTGGATCACGCGTTGCACGAGACTGATGACTGGAGAAAGAAGGTGGCTAAAGAAGAGAAAAAGAAAAAGAAGATAGAAGAGAAGCTTCTTCACAAATGCAACAAACTGACGAGGGTTGTTAAGAAGTTTTTGAAGGACTGAGATGATGGTGGTGACGACGTGTTTCGAGAGACCAAGTGTTTGTGTGTAATCTAGTTTATGTGTAATGTGTTAAGTAATGTATGGATAAGAATATATATACATCGAGTATGAATGTATATACATGTGGTGTTGTAATAATCCTTGTTTATACCTTGTGTGGTATATACGAATGATGAAATAAAATGTGTGTTTAATAAAGAACATTCAATAAATTTTCAGATATTAAAGAATAAAAAGAAAAGGATAAATGTCTCAACAAAGTAATAACGTTGAGGTTTCCCGAAGGGAATCCAAAAAACAAAAAGAAAAAGGAAAGGGACCCGAAAAAGAACAAAAAGATCCAATTCCCGAAAAATTTATGGATCGAGTCAAAAGATGATTAAAGACGCGGATAGGGAAGAATCCATGGCTTGATCTCCATCTAGACAAACAAAATATTCCCACTCGGTTATTCCTTCCCGAAAATCTGTTTCCAAACCCCGTTCTAGACCTTCTCGTATGGATGAGAGTGTACACGAATCGAATGCTGATGGAGGGGTCCGTCCAGAATTTAAAAGGCTTAAGATTGGTGGGTGTACGTTCAAAGACTTCAAGTACTATGGGCCAAAAGAATTCCACGGCGAGAAGGGAGCCATCGCGACTGTAAGGTGGCTTGAAGAGATGGAGACAATTGTAATTACTAGCAAGTGTTCGGAAGAAGAAAAGATTCAATACTCTGCCCTGATGTTTAGAGGCGAGGCATTAGAATGGTGGAATACTTTGATCTTGAGTAGAGGAAGGGAGGTTATGTACAACATGTCATGGAGTGAGTTCAAGGAATTGATATTGTCGAAATTCTGTCCGATGCATGAAACGGACCAAATCCAAACCAGGTTCCTATCTCACAAGGTCATCGGAACAAACCTTCGTGAGTATAATACCAAATTCCACGAATACTGTCGCTTGGTGCCCCAGTTGGTTACCCCGGAATCCAGTAAAGTCACACGCTATATATGGGGGCTACCACGGGAAATTCGTGAGGTGGTGAGGTCGCACTTGCCTCAAACCGCCGACTCCGTGATGGAGTTGGCTGGATACTTAATGGGCGGAATGATCCGCAACAGAGAAGAAGATAAGAGGGTCGTGTCGACGCAAGATACGAAAAAGGAAGGGATTACTCGTTTCAAGGGTAAGGAAGTCGACCAACGAAGATCTAGCTTCAACTCCGGCATCCCACAATGCAAAACTTGCAAGAAATACCATAGGGGTCGATGCCATCTAACTCCCCGTCCCTGTGAATCATGTCACAAACTCGGCCACACCACGGCCGATTGTTGGAAAAGGAAGATGACTTGCTACAATTGCAAGGAGATGGGACATCTTAGCTTTGAATGCCCCAAGAATAAACCCGCGGCTGGTGGTGCGGGTGGTAGCAGTCAGAAGAGTGAGCCCAAGAAGGGCAATGCAAGAGTGTTCGTCCTTGATACGAAGAAAGCGTCCGACACACCGGAAACCATTACCAGTACGTTTCTTGTTGACAATGTCTATGCTTGAGTCTTGTATGATTCAGGAGCCAATTTAAGTTTTATAGATTATAAGTTTTGTAGTCTATTAAACGAACCCTTAATCAAACTTAATAAAACTCTAAGCGTCGAGACCGCTAGTGGTGAAATTGTTAAAATCTCCAAAGCTTTAGAAAACGGAAAAATCTTATTAGCCGGTTACGTTTTACCTATTCAATTGCTACCTATGACTCTTGCTGGTTTTGATGTTGTGTTGGGTATGGATTGGTTATCCGACAACCATGCCCGTATCCTTTGCAATAGCAAGACCATTGAACTCCAATCCCAAGACAAACGTACCATACGAATCGAAGGGGATAAAGACGCTGGCCAAGTTAGCCTAATCTCAATGATAAAGGCTAACAAATGTTTAAATCAAGGATGATTAGCATTCATGGCCTACGTCACCGAAGAATCTAATCCCAAAGAAATCAAAGACGTTCCTGTAGTTTCCGATTTTGCCGATGTCTTTCCCGACGAACTCCCCAGTATTCCTCCCGATCGCGAAGTGGAATTTAGAATCGATCTCATTCTCGACACTTCTCCGATCGCCAAAGCCCCATATCTCCTCGCCCCAACCGAGATGAAAGAACTGAAGAAACAACTTGACGAGCTTCTCGAGAAAGGATTTATACGACCAAGTTCATCACCATGGGGAGCGCCAATACTTTTTGTCAAGAAGAAGGATGGATCCATGCGAATGTGCATCGATTATCGAGCTCTCAACAAGTTTACCATCAAGAACCGATATCCGCTTCCTCGAATCGACGATCTCTATGACCAACTCCAAGGTGCTAGCTTCTTTTTTAAGATCGATCTTCATTCCGGCTATCACCAACTTAAGGTTCAATCCGAGGACATTCCAAAGACCGCGTTTCGAATGAGGTACGGCCATTATGAGTTCACCGTTATGCCATTTGGACTTACTAATGCGCCGGCTGCGTTCATGGATATGATGAACCGTATTTGTAAGCCTTATTTAGATAATTTTGTGATCGTATTCATCAACGACATATTAATTTATTCTAAGTCTAAGACCGATCATGAGAACCACCTTCGAACGTTACTTGAAATTCTTAGGGCCGACAAATTGTACGCCAAGTTCTCGAAATGCGAGTTCTGGTTGCACGAGTGCAATTTCTTGGTCACATCATCAACCTTAACGGAATTCAAGTGGACCCCGCTAAGATTGAAGCAATCTCGAAGTGGGAGATCCCAAAGTCGCCAACCGAGATTCGAAGTTTCTTGGGATTGGTCGGCTATTATCGTGGTTCATTGTGAACTTTTCACGAATCGCTGTTCCCCTAACATCCTTGACTCGAAAGAACATCAAATACGAATGAGGAACAAAGCAACAAGAGGCATTCGATATACTTAAACAAAAACTTACCCAAGCTCCTATACTGGCCTTGCCAGAAGGTATTGAGGATTTCGTTGTCTTTGGTGATGCATCTCATTCCGGCTTGGGATGTGTATTGATGCAACGAAAGAAAGTAATCGCTTACGCCTCTCGTCAATTGAAAGTACATGAGAAGAACTATACGACTCACGATCTAGAGTTAGGCGCCATAATCTTCGCACTTAATACATGGAGGCACTATCTCTATGGAGTAAGATTTACCGTGTACACTGATCATAAGAGTTTAAAGCATATCTTTGATCAAAAGGAGCTCAACATGCGCCAACGCCGCTGGATGAAGACTCTTAACGACTATGACTGCGAAATAGTTTATCATGAAGGTAAAGCCAACGTTGTGGCTGACGCCTTAAGTCGAAAAGAGCACTAAAAGTCAAAAAGATTCTGAGCGTTAAGGCTAGAACTTCAAATCGATCTCGTTGACCAAATCAAATCCGCTCAAACTCAAGCAATCAACGAGAACCAAATCTCTAATGAAAAACGTAATGGCACCATTGACTCGTTAATCAAAGGTGACGATGGTATTCTTAGAATGGGAAACCGAATTTAGGTACCAATTGTTGGAGGATTACGTGAGAAGATCTTAAACGAAGCCCATAAGTCTAAATATACGATGCATCCCGGGAGAGACAAAATGTATCATAACCTTAAAGCGAACTATTGGTGGAATGGAATGAAGAGAGATGTCGCTTCGCATGTGGCAAAATGTTTGACATGTTTGAAAGTCAAGGCTGAGCACCAAAAGCCTTCGGGATTGCTTCAGCAACCCGAACTTCCCGTTTGGAAGTGGGAGTTAATCATTATGGATTTCATTACCGAACTCCCTAAAACGACTTGACAGCATAATGCAATCTGGGTGATTGTGGATCGATTAACAAAGTCCGCACACTTCATACCTATCAATGAGTAGTACTCAATGGACAAATTAGCTCTTATTTATGTTAACAATATTGTGGATTTGCATGGAGTGCCACTGTCCATTATTTCTGATCGAGACAGTCATTTTACGTCTCACTTTTGGAAAAGCTTTCTACAAGCGCTAGGTACAAAGTTGAACCTTAGCACTGCTTATCATCCACAAACTGATGGGCAAAGTGAAAGGACGATTCAAACGTTGGAAGATATGCTCCGAGCTTGCGTGATAGACTTAGGTGGAAGTTGGGATGACCACTTAACCCTAATGGAATTTTCATATAACAATAGTTATCATGAAAGTATTCAAGCCGCACCGTTCGAAGCATTGTATGGTCGAAAATGTAGAACGCCCGTGTGTTGGTCTGAAACTGGTGATAATCAACTATCTGGACCCGAGATAGTCCAAGAAACTACCGAAAAAGTCATCCAAAACCGCGAACGACTTAAGACGGCACGTGATCGCCAAAAGAGTTACGCCGATGTCCGTCATAAGCCGTTAGAATTCAATGTCGGTGATAAAGTTCTTTTGAAAGTCTCGCCATGGAAAGGCGTAGTTCGCTTCGGCAAGAAAGGAAAGTTAAGTCCTATACTCGTTTGACCCTTCGAGGTACTTGAACGAATTGGTACCGTCGCATATCGATTACGACTACCCGAGGAAATGCAAGGGATACACGACGTATTCCATATCTCGAATCTGCGTAAATGTTTAGCTGATGAATCTCTTACGATGCCGTTAAAATATGTTGAAATTAATGAAAACTTAAAATTTGTTGAGCGCCCGATTCAAATTGAAGATTCAAAAGTAAAGAAACTCAAAAGACGAACTTTGAGAATTGTGAAAGTAAAATGGGATTCCCGACAAGGACCCGAGTATACTTGGGAACTCGAGTCTGAAATGAGAAAGAAATACCCCCATTTGTTCTCGTGAAGCAATCTCGAGGACGAGATTATTTCAAGGTGGGGAGGATGTAACATCACGGGAATTTTGGGCCAAAAATGTCAACTTTCCAAAGTTAAGGGACTAATTCTGCCAAAAATCCAAACTCCAAGATTAAAAATGAAAAATCTGATTTCTTGTCCTATCGCGCTACGCGACGGGACAAAGGACAAGCCCATCGCGTACCGTGATGGGGCTTGGTCAAAGATTCTAGAAGACGTCAACGACGATAGGCGATCGCCGTTAAGCCTACGACATCGCGTACCGCGATGACGTGGCCTGACACCTTTTCACCACGTGTCCATACGTGGCACACCGGTAGCCACGTGTCCCGACACGTGGCCACACGTGGCATGTCGTCCGCCACGTGTTAACACGTGGCAGACCTACGTTGCGACTCATCAAGGCTACGTCGCGGTACGCGACGGGTGCCAAGGAGCCGGGCGCGTACCGCTATGGGACCCAAATTTTTGCCTATAAATAGCAGCCTCCGGGATTTCATTTCATAACACCAAAATCAGTTTAAAACCTTCTCTCTACACATCTCACTAAGCCTCAAAATTCGTGCCAACGATCCACCTCGAAAACCGTGCCCCGATTCCTCGATATTCGTACCACTCCCCGACGACGTTCCGAGCAAGAAGGTGGTGCCGTTTTTACAACCCGACGATCACCTCGAAGTGCGTGCCGAGAAGATTGGGTGTCTCGATTTGCGTGCCGAAGTGAAGTGGCGATCAAGGCGAGTGTTGGAAGGATTAAGTGGCGTAGAAGTGCTGCTTGAGTATCTAGGGAATTATATGCCGAGAAAAGGTAAGGCTTACTACCCGACTAAAATAATAATAAAATATTATAAAGGCTTAATGCCATAAGTCGGAATTATGCTCGATGTTTATGGAAAGAATTTATATAACAAAGAAAAGAAAATAAAGAAATATGGAAGTGTATATATATATATGTGTGAATTATATATAATTATTTGTTATGAATATTATATAAGTAACAAGGATATTCTTATATGATAAAAGAAAACGAATACGTTTCTTAGAAAAGAAGAAACGTCAGGTTTTTATAATAAACTAAAGGTTTATAAATATTGCTTTTAAAACTAAAGGTTTTAAAGTAAAAGATTATTGAACTAAAGGTTCATCGAGATAAATAAGACTAAAGGTCTTAGGCCGGATTGTATATCCAACTAATAAAACTTATACTCGTACTATAGGTGCGAGATACCAAGAAAGAGTACGCAAGGACGGTGTTGGAAACCGATCCCGATCAAAGGTGAATTCGCCCCACTTTTACAAACTTGTTTTCAAATGAATAAACGTGTTATGTGTAAAACTTTACATGAGAGTAAGTGTCTCTAAAAACATTATGAATAAGAGTAAAAGCCTAGCCCTCAGGTTGTAGTACACGTTTGTCTGGATCCTTACATATGTGGTAAAATGTGATGGGCACATCACACCATGCCTGGTCACGACATCCAGCCACGATGGGCCAAACCAAAGTATGTTCGAGTGAGAATGACCTTGTGTATATTTATGGTACCTAAGTATGTCGGGCTGCTGCGGTGTCTTGCTGGGGTGTCCTAGGTAGAGGCTCAAGTTTATAATGATATTGTTTTAACTTTGTTATTCCTAAGCCAAGATGGGCCGAGGCATGCGTAACCCTCGAGTGGTAACAAAGTAAAAGAAATTATTTTCGCGTCAGCATATTCACCAGCATTCGTTGCTGACGTATTTTTATAACATTTTGCAGGTAACCAAGATTAGAGCTAAAGGACGAAGGCTCAAGAATCCGATGGCTCGGATAATTTTGTATAAATATTAAAATATGGTGGTTTTGTAAATCATATAAACAAGTAAACCCAATCAGGACTTCTTGTCTCGACTTTTGTAATGTAAATATTTTACAACTTTAATCCTTATATTTTATAAAGTCTTCCTCTAACAATCGTAACTCTGATTTATTTACAAATATTGTACCAACTATCGAGTCACACGCCTAGGCCTAAGAAGGGGATGTGACAGTCGGCAGTACTTCAGAACATCAATCTTGAGAATCAGATGGGCACGTCGAATAAGCGACCTAAGCTTTTGAGAATGGAGGATTATCCAAAGTGGTGGATAAATTTGAAACCTATGTGCAAGATGGGAAGTTGTTGAAATGGAGTATATCATTCCCTGTAATGAGAATGGTACTAGTTATCGTTTATCAAGACCAAGATTTCTCCGAGAAAAGAAAATGATGAATCCTTTTCAACAAGCTATTAAGTTTGAGATCTTCCAACTGTTACAACACAATGGTTCGCGCCACTGAATCTGGGAAGCTACACTGAACAATGATAAAGGGAATCTAGATATGAGGAAGTCTAAAATGGCTCTGTTAAGAAAGGAATTTGATATTTTCACCATGGTCAAACGTGAATCAATGGCACAATTAATCGAGAGATATTGTCATCTGGTTAATGAAATGAAGAGATTGGGCATTGAGAAAGAAGAGTATGAGTATATTAATAAGATTGTTGATTCTCTATATGATGAATGGGAAACTTTCATTACGATTCAACAGTCAAACCCGATTGCATATACCAGGTTGAGTCTAGCTCGATTCATTGAAAAATTGGAAGCACAAGAGCTCAAAGTCCGCAAGAGAAAATGATGAGTACTGTGGTAGCTCAAGATATCGGGTTATAATTCAATTCATCACAATCTGTTGTAGCTCCTAGCCCGAAAATCTAAACTGATTTTGTCACAAATAGTAGTTTTGGTGGTAGTTCTCAATCAAGTCAACCACCTAACATACCATATTATACAAGCACCTACACTGGAACCAATTCCATTCCTGATCAATCCTCAAAACCCACGAGTCCATCATATGATGTTATGCATTGAAACATAGTTGTTAACATCAAGAACATCAATGGACTTACTACTGAGAATGTTCAAGAACATATGGATTTTCTAGGATCTATCCTTGAGTCATATGAATGTTTAATAGCTGGGAGAATTGGAAAATACAACATGAAAAAGGAGGATTATGATCAAATCGATCCTGAAGAAATGGAGATGTTAGATATTCGTTGGTGCATGGCTAGTGTTGTCAGAAGAGCTCAAAGATTTAGGGAAGTTAATGGAAATAATTGTCTTGATGGGACGACTTCAAAAGTGGTATTTGACAACTCAAAGGTACGATGTTTTCGATGCAAGGAGAAAGGACATCTCAATAGGGAATGCACAAATCCAGAAGTTGAAGAAACTAGTCCTAAACCTTTTGGTAGGGATTATAGCAAACAGGTCATTTAACATCAAAACTCTCCTGCACCAGCTGAATCATCAAAGAAACCCGAGCCTCGTCATCGAAAGCTTGTGACGCACAACTTGATAAATGGTTCAACTGGAACACTATCGTTCATAGGGAAGTATGGCTGAGGTAATTGGTGAGGATCAACAAGCTGGGGAACAGGTAAATGTTTAGAATGCAGGTGAAGTAGTGGAAGATGTGGAAAATGTAGCTGATCTCACTGATGATGAAAAGACTGAGAGTGATTATACATATGATGATCAAGAGGAGAACTCTGAGGAAATGTCAAGTGATCCTAAGGGGACAGAATCTCCAAAGAGTTTTGATTAAATTCAAAATGAATTTTTTAAATCATTTTTTCCACCTGATGTGTTTGAAAGTTTTGCAGATTGGTTTAATAGAGAATAAGTGCCTCTTGGAAAAATTGATTTTAGAGTTGATGAAGAAGATGAGATTGAGACAGCTGATGAAATTCCAGCAACTATAGAGATTGAGGAAATGAGTGATGCACCTGTGCCAGCTAAAGGTTTTCCTGCGACAGTTGATGAAGAAAGCAATGAAGATGTTCCAAGAGTATCCATTCATCATGCTAATATGGCTGGACAGGTAACATTTTTTACTCAAGAGGTTAAACGTATTTCTCAGTCGTATGAAGAAAAAGAATTTGTTATTAACTCACTAATAAACGACTACAAAAAAATGTTTCATGATTATCAAAATATCAAAGAGGCTTATGATAAGCTTCAAACATGTGAGAAAACTTGTGGGTGAAATTCCTACAAGATGAGAAAACAATTTCTATGCTTAAACACACAGTTGAAGACAAACAGATTTCCATCAATAGGCATATTAATGAGAAAGCAGAACTTAAAAGAGAACTTCAACTGATTAAAATCGAAACTGAAAGAGTTGAAACTAAACTAAAGAGATATTCCACCTCATCATATGTCCTTGATCATATTGTTCCAAAAAAGATTCCAAAATATCATGTTGTACCGCCTTCTAATTGGAGCTCTTATGTTCCAAAATAACATGAAGGGTTCTTCAAGGCGATGAATGTTCACCACATCATGATATTTCATCAATGTTCGTAAGATGAACTATCTTGTTCACAACCAACTTTTTAAAGAGTAAATGTCAAAGGATTTCATTTGAGTACTGATTGTTCGAGTTGTAAGAAGGGAAAACAAAAAGAAGAAGTCTCACCCGACGAAGTCTATCAACTTAATTAGCTTACCTTTCAAGAGGCTACACATGGATTTATTTGGTCCCGTGAACGTTAAAAGTATCACCGGAGAACTCTACTGCTTGGTGGTAACTGATGATTATTCACGCTTCTCGTGGGCGAAGTTTCTTGAGTCGAAAGATGAGACCTTCGAAAACTTAATGATCCTATTCAAGAAACTAGAGATGTTATATAATCTGCCAATCAAAAGAATCAGAAGCGACAATAGTACCGAGTTCAGGAACAACCGAATGCTTCAATATTGTGATGAACGTGGTATTCTGCATGAATTTAGTGCTCCTTATATCCCAAAAAAATGGAGTTTTTGAATGAAAGGATAGGACTTTGATTGAAACAACAAGGGATATGTTAGCTGTCTCTAAACTACCAGTTAGCTTTTGGTCAGAAGCATTTGTCTCGGCTTGTTATAATCTCAACCGCGTTCTAAAAGTTAAGAAGTTTGGCAAAACTTGTTTCGAGCTGCTTAATCGAAGAAAACCGAAGTTGAAGTGGCTTGAACCATTTGGATCACAATGTATTGTTCTTCATCCTAATGGTAAATTTGGTGCTAAATATGTGGAGGGATTCTTTGTTGGTTATGCTAGTCCATTACGATGTGTATTCTTACCTAGCATTAACCGGATTGTGCATGTGCAACATGTTGATTGTCAACATTATGCTACTCCAATTCAACGAAAGGGCGATTCATGGATGTTTGATTATGAGAGCTTGTGTAGTTGTTTCTCATTTCCTGAAGAGTAAATCACTGATAAAATGG
Source organism: Bidens hawaiensis (assembly GCF_021521415.1). Classification (NCBI taxonomy): domain Eukaryota; kingdom Viridiplantae; phylum Streptophyta; class Magnoliopsida; order Asterales; family Asteraceae; genus Bidens; species Bidens hawaiensis. Next base: position 389,594 of record NW_027492237.1, on the reverse strand, counting down.
CCACAATATTATTTCAACAACATTTTGGTGAAGGGTTTGGTGAAGAAATTACATCACAAGAGGTTCCACTTTTCAATGATGACCTGGCACCTAATTTTGATGATCCATTTGAAGATACACAAGCCTCACCATCCTTGATGATGATGGTGAAGATCATGATGATGTGATTGAATCTTTGGTTCAACCAACACCTGTTTCTGATCATGTTTCTGATGAAGTGGTTGGAGAAGAAAATGTCAATAATCTTTCAACTGATTTGGTGATTCCTGATAAAGTTATTCCTCGAACATTATCATATCACCCGGAAGTGAACATTATTGGTGAACTTAATACTGCAGTACAAACTCAAAGTCAAATCGACTAGAGCCTTCGTTGTTACTATACACAAGTCGCTCCTCTTCAAAATCGGTTCTCGTTCAGTTGTTTTACCTCACAAATCAAACCGAAGACATATAAACAAGCTTTGAAAGAAGAAAGTTGGGTAAATGCAATGCAAGAAGAGTTATTACAGTTTGAGAAACTTGGTGTGTAGAAACTTGTTGATATACCTGATGGACAAAAGGTGCATAAATACCAAGTGGGTTTTCATGTGTAAAAGGGACAAAAACGGAATCATTATCCGAAATAAAGTTCGATTGGTGGATATTGGATTTAATCAAAGGGAAGGAATTGACTACAATGAATTCTATATTCCTGTTGATAGACTTGAAGCAATCAGAATTTTCTTGGCTTTTGCATTTTGGAAAGGATTCAAGGTTTATCAGCTAGATGCGAAGTTTTCTTTCCTTAACGGTAAATTGGGTGAAGAAGTCTATGTGGTACAACCACCGAGGTTTCTCAATCTGATCCAAAAAGACAAGGTGTATTTGCTCGACAAAGCTCTTTAAGGATTACATCAAGCCCCGAGAGCTTGGTATGAAACATTGTCTCAACACCTGCTAGACAATAGCTTTGTTCGTGGCACCATCTATTGTACACTCTTCACAAAGAAAGTAGATGGTCATTTACTGATAGTCTAGGTCTACGTTAACAATATCATCTTTGGTTCGACAAATGATGTTAGGTGCAAGGAATTCGAGAAAGTTATGAAACCGAAGTTTGAGATGAGCGCTATGGGAGAATTAAAGTTTTTCTTGGGTTTGCAAGTTGAACAGTTGTTATTTTGTATCTTTATTCACCAGACAAAATATGTCAAAGATATCCTCAAGAAGTTCAATATGGCTGACTCAACGCCGATCAATACTCATATACCTCTTAATCATGGAATCGGTCCTAATCCCACTGGGGAGAAGGTTGCTGAGAGACTTTACCTTTCTATGATTGGTTCCCTCATGTATCTCACAGCATCAAGGTCTGACATCATGTATCCTACCTGTTTGTGTGCCCCATATCAACTCAATCCAAAAGTCTCTCACTTGACGTTAGTGAAGCGGATACTTCGGTATCTAAAGGGATATCCAGGGGTCGGTCTTTGGTATCCAAGAGACGATGTATTTGAGCTGAGAGCTTATTGTGATTCGGATTATGGAAGCTGCAAGCTGAATTGTAAATCTACCACCGACGGTTGTCAATTTTTTGTTAACAGATTGGTGGCATGGAAATGTAAGAAGTAGAAGAATGTATCGCTATCTACCTATGAAGCTGAGTACGTGGCTGCCTTCAGTTGCTATTCTTAGGTTTTATGGATACAACAACAGATGCGCAATTACGGTTTGAAATTTCTTATTACTCCTATTTTTGTAGATAACACTGCTACTATCTCCATAACAAAAAATCCGATAAATCATTCTAAAACTAAACATATTGAAATACGGTATCACTTCATTCGTGATTGCTACGAAAAGAAGTTGATAACTGTAGACAAAATTCACAACAACGAACAAAAAACCGATCTTTTTACTAAAGCTTTCGATAAAAACATATTTTTTGTATTTATTGGAGCTTTATGGTATTAAGAATTTGGGAGGTGGGAAAGTGAGTGATCCTGAGGTTATGGATTCCGACCATGAATAGCCATTCACCAAGGTCATGTTACTTTGTATATATTCTTTCAAAATTTTAAATAGTTTTTGGTTTTAGGGGGGAGAAATGGTTTTGGAAAATATAAAAATATTTAAAAAATCTTAAAATACAAAAACAATTGAAAAAGTATAAAATCCAAAAACATTGAAAAAACATAAAAAATTCAAAAACAACAGAAAATGCTCCTCAAAATGAGTTTTGAAGTATAAAAGGAAAATGATAGTACATTGATCATCTTATTCCAAGTACCAGAAATACTAAGTATAAAAGTCTATTGCTTAATGATCGGTGCATTGGTAGGCTTTTAAAAAAATAAGTAAGGGAATAAGTGATATAAACCTAACTAGCCAAATTGAAAGATGGGTTAGAGTTCTAGCAAAAGTCTTGGTAATTAAGGCAAAAATGTATTAGTCTGTCATACTTAAGCCTTATGTTTTAGTAGATCACCACAAATAAACTATTAATAAAAGTGTTTTAAGCATCTAGTATATAATCTACACTTCAACGGTGTATAGTTCTATGTCCTTAAACCTTGTATTGATGGGATGCTTTAGGTTACTGGAACCATTGGGTCTTTATGCAGTTTATCATCTGGGTATTCATTTTGGTGAATATTGAAAAATGTGCTCTAAGAGCGAACCCTTAAAAGTCATTAAACTTGATCACATTGTACATTGTGTACAACTTTCACTACTGACTTGATCAAACACGCTGTAAGTAATACATTGTTCCTCCCTTGTGTGCGTCTTAATTCAAATATGAAACGGACCCTAAGGGATACAATGTATGCAAGTCGACACATGAAATCATGCATACTCATCCATGGTAAAGGAAACTTAGGGTATTTCTTGATAACGGGGGTATGCCTTGTTGTGGAAAATTGTTGCTATGTTTGCTAAATAAAAAGTTTAAAAAATGTTTTGATCTGCTGGTTCTAAGGTTTAAGTCAAGTTGGGGTGACATGGAAAAATCAAATTAAACGTGAATCAAGATTAGAATCTAATCATGTTCAGATATTGTATGCTTAATTGAACCTAAATCGTATCACTGATGTCTCTGAATCATTTGTTATAAAAGTTTAAGTGAACAGTAATACCAATGACTGGCTTAACATCAAACATAATAAAGCTAAAGTATAAAACCGTGATGGAAGAACAGATCGATCAATATGATTCCTTGCTCAACTCACAAAAATATGTTTTGTAAATAGTCTTATTTTGAAAAAATTTGTTTTGATTACAACTTTCGTTTATAAACGAAAAAGATTTTATGTTTATGTATTATTTTTTATATTTGTGAATGATTAATCGGGTTTGGATATTCGAGAATCTGAATCGAGTGGTTGTTTTTGGCAAAAACTTTCAAAATTGGGTTTAAAATTTCAAGTGAATTCATCAAGGTCATTAATTTGAACTTGATTGGGCTTGAAAGTGTGAAATTTGTCAGGTTTTTGATTCTTGTGGTTGATTTGCACACCACTTGAATTATTAAAGGTATAAATCATGACTAATCAGTTTGAATTTGTTTACAGTTATGTACAATGACAGGCCATATTTTGTCATAATTGGACATGATTTTGGCCAGAGATCAGAAGGGTTTTAGTAGACATACATTATGGATGATTTACCTGATCTTGTTGCCCATGTTTGGTTGAAAATCGTTGTCTGTTTTGTCCAATTTGAATTTGGCCTAGGTTTGGTCGTTGGAAGCAGAAGTGTTTAGTCACTTATACGCCGTATAAGTTCAAATACTTATACATTTAAACCACTTACACGTTTTTAATACTTACACGTTGTTTAACTTATATGTTTGTGACTTACACGTTTGAGATTTAGACAGACTTACACGTGTATAAATTTACACGTTCAATACTTTAATATTGATAACTCAAATAGACTTACATGTTGAACAAAATTACAAGAATTATACGTGTTTAATTTTAAATTATACATATACGGACATTTTTTAAAAAAAATTGTTAAGTTTTTATAAAAATGTCTAACATGTTGATTTTTTGTTTGTGTATGCAGATGGTGAAACATTTTGTTGTTAATCATAACATTTGTATATTTTTGGATGGAAAAAATGAGAAGATGGAACCATTCAGGCCAATATTGCTATTCTTTCAACGTTCAAGGATCTTGATGGCAATTACAACAAATACCGTTGTGATGAAGGAGATCATGGAGGAATTATGGAAGAATGCAAAGCTGGAAGAGGAATGCATTAAGTTTGTGGTGCAAAAGAAGGATATTATATTGTTTGAGCAAGTGCTTCGTGATTTTTTGGAGATACGCGATGAGGCGACTGATCCTACTGCTCTAGATGAAAAGATAGTCAAGGGATGCTTACAAAGGATGGGTTACCAGAACGATGTGAATAGGGTTGCATATTTGAAAACGGGATTGTCGAGCCCATTCAAGTTTATGGTGAACGTGATTGTACATTGTTTGGGACATCAGAAAGGAGGGTACGAGGAGATTTTAGACTACCAGATGTGCATGATGACTGCTTTTTGCCTAAACTTGAAGTATAACTTCTCTAAAGTTATATTCGAGCATATGAAGATGTACTTTGAGAGCAAATGGTTGATGTACCCATGTTTCATACAATTGATTGTTGATCATCAATTCTCTGAGGTTGACAAGACTAGTGAAGAGATTAAACTGGCTCATATGTCGGTGAAAGGGTGTGCTAAATTGAAATCATACTAGAAAAAGCCTGAGGACGAGATTCTTGTTTTTCATGCTATATTTGGACACTTAAAAAATCCAGATTATGTTGCACCGACTGACAACGAGTGGAGAAAAGATGGAAGCGATTCTTATAGAGAAAATGAATTGGCTCCTTTACAGATGTTTGTGCCTATAAGGGGAGTAGATAGTTTGTAAAGACTGAGGAAGAACTTGCTGATGAAGCAGAGGGTTCTCAAAAGGCCAAGAATAAGTGGAAGCGAGATGTTAAAGTGGAACAAGTAACGCCTCCTGCTCTTGTTGCACAACAACAACATGTTGTTGATACCGGAAAGACTGTTGATCCAGATGGTAAGGAAACAGAGTCTGATCCTGAGAAAAATAGGGATATTTTGGTTGACCCTCATGCAATGCTAGAATTGAATAAAGAGAGACGTTCGAAGAAAAAGTTTGATAAAGATTAAACTTATGTGCCTGAGTCTAGCCAACGAAGAAGAAACGTATTAAACATATGGAAAAAAGGCTACGTCTAGTTTGAATCTGGTTGATGAACCATAAGATTTGAATGTTGGAGTGGATATGAATGTTGATAAGACTCCTGAAACATCCAAGGCTAATGTTGAAGTTGAAAAGACGCCTGTGTTTGAGGTGAGTTTGGATGATGCAATAGATAAACTCATGAAAACTCCAACTACTCAGAAGTTTATTCCTCGTTCTACCTGCAGCTGAAGAACTTGTTCACAAAGAATCTCTAAAAGCTTATCCTAATGTCTCTCAACAGTCTTTTGGAAGTTTTTTTGATGCTTATCTGTTGTTGGATGGACCGACTAAATTGGAATTCAATGAGCTGAAAGACAAAGTTGATAATAAAGAAGTTCAAATCACAAGTTTGGCAGAAGATAACAAAAGACTAAGGGATTAGAATATGGAAATTAAAAATAGATTGGAGGAGAGTGAGAGAAAAAGAAATATACAGCATGATTTATTATATGAGCACATGAAGTATTTTGTTATCATTGAGTAGAAACTGGGTATTAGACTTAACTCAGAAGTTGATCGTGCTGAAGCAAGTGACACGTTATTTGAAAGAGTTTATGGAGGTGATATTGGTGTTACTGAGGGCTTATTTCGTTTTGAGTATGATGCTGAGAAGGCTGTTGAGAAAGGAAAGTCAAAAATAGAAGATCTGATCTTTGTTGATGATGATGTTGTTAAAGAAGATGCCTCTATGTAGGTTGTGGGATCTAGTACTCTAGTTATGCAGGTGGATGAACCTTTAGTTGATATTGCTACAACTGTGGTTGAGGAAACCAAAGTTATGGATGAAGAAAAAGAGGAAGAAGAAAAAGAAGATGAAGAAAAATTAGACTTTGGTGACTCAGATGATGATTATACAGAGTAAGTTAGATGATAATAACGATCCACAAGGTGGTGGTGCAATGTCTGGAAAGACTAATAAGAAGGTTGACTCTGTTAGTGGTGATATTCAAACTAATGAACCAAAACAGGAGTTTGAAACTAAAGATACTTCTACAGAGAAACCGTTGGAAGAATTAGAAGATTTTGATCTTTCGATGTTTAGAGTATCTAATATGGTGGATGAATTAGAAGGAGAGATTCCTGTTGACAAGTCTGAATTAGAAAAGATGTTAGAAGTATGGTGAATGAAGTAAAAAAGGGGATTTAAGAAGTGGACACCTCATGTTCCTCGTTCTTTCAAGTATAAATCAAGAAAGAATCCTGAAGGTGAGTTGATTCGAACAATGAGATATTCAAGACCAGATTCGCTACATATTATACCGTTATACCCAATAGAACAGGATTTTAATCCTTATTTCCGTTGTTGGTCATACTTGGCATTAACTGGTGAAGCAAGCATATATTTGGATCATGGAGAGAAGAAGTATGATGTGATACATGTGTATGATTCTATATGGTTGGTTAATTTCTCTCAGAAAGAAATAGAAGTATTGCATTTGAGCAGGATACAATGTTCGGACGATAAGGTGAAGACTCAAGCTAATCAGTTCCAAAAAGTCGTTGACTTATGTGTTGATAAGAATATTCCTTCTGGACGTGCTTGGGAAACTAATTGGAGAGAAGTTAGTGCAGAACAAGAACGTGTTGAGGCGGAGTTTGAAGTTGAACGTCAGGAGAGGGTTACTCAGGCTTCATGAAATCAGTTTCAATATATGTTGAGCCAAGTACCTCGTCCAACTTCACAACAAAGATCAACAAAGCCGTCATTTGAAGAAGCGAGGAAAGCTTACCGAAAGAAGCATTTTGGGATTGATTGAATTTACTACGACCTAGCACTATCCAAGGGGGAGTTTGTTAGTGCATAATATCCAATGCTAGGTCTTGTAGTGATAAAGGGGTTGAGTATGTCATATTAGTAGGTTAAAGGGGATAAATATTTCATATAGTATTCTGTTAAGGAACGTATAAGTATATACCAACGTAAAAGACTTATACGTTGCGTATAAGTCTTATACGCCAGTCATACTTATACGGTCCATATGATCTTGTATAAATGGCTTTGTCTTGTCATTTTTTTGAAGAGTTTTGTATCTTTGGAAATCACGTATAAGATAATGTATTATGATCTGGCTCCGGTTCTTTCATTATGGCGTCAGAATAGTTCGAAAACGTTGAAGTTCAGCAACCACCATCCATCGATCAAACACACCCCATAGAAGATCAACGTTCCTCAATGGTACATCCTCTTGCTCATTACCTTTCTTATGATAAGCTTTCTAAGTCAGATAAAGCCTTTTTGGCGGCCATCACCTCAAACGATGAGCCAAAACCTTTACGTAAAGTCGTGCATGATACACATTGGGTAGAGACAGTGATAAAGGAAATACAAGCTGTAACACCCCGTAACCGCAGCGGAAACGTAAACAAGATGCAACAGACACATCTGATATCAACAGCATTGCTTATAAAGAAAACACCACTACATTAATTTACATCATATTACATTGTTCCGAGTTTAGTTCTCGTCTAGGCGATAGCACATAAGTTTTACCAACATTACATTATCATATTTAATACGAAATGATCACTAAACTTCCACAAATAGCACACATCATCAAGCATGTAGCACTTACTCCAGTTTGGGAGTACCTAGAAAGCATGTAAAGAAAACGGGTCAACTACGAATAGTTGGTGAGTTTCACTAATTTAAATAAACAGTAATAAATCATTATGTTAATCATATATTAGAGACATCTGGGGACACTGTTAACCCAGTACTGTACTCGTTCCGGGGGCAATGTTAACCCAGAAACACTTCCAGGGACATCTGGGGACACCGTTAACCCAGTAATGTACCCATTCCGGGGGCAATGTTAACCCAGAAACACTTCCAGGGACATCTGGGGACACTGTTAACCCAGTACTGTACCCATTCCGGGGCAATGTTAACCCAGAAACACTTCCGGGGGACATCTGGGGACACTGTTAACCCAGTAATGTACCCATTCCATACGATTCCCGTACAATCAAATATTTATAAATACACGCAATTCCATGCGTTCAGTATGTACTTAAACATTTTATTAGCAACATGCTTCCGCCCCGGGAAAATATTTGAAAACAATTCAGAAAAATGGGCTCGTGAAACTAACCTTATCGTAGGCAAATTAGTAATACAACACTCCAGCTACTAGTCCAAATCTGTAATACAATCCCTAAGTTCGTTACTATACAATCACTATTAACATAACTTTAACCGTGTTAACCGGTACATCTGGGGACACAGTTAACCCAGTACTGTACCCGTTCTGGGGGCAATGTTAACCCAGAAACACTTTCACCGGACTCAGATTGTGATATCGTATAGAGTTCAATAGTCAGATTTACCATTAGTCATTTTTCCCGTTTTGCGTGCCTAGCACGGTTATCCATTTTAATGTTTCAAAAATGAGTTTGGTCACACACGACCCGAAAATAGTTGTTAATTGATAATTTAACTAAGTTGTGAAATTAGGGCTCGGTTTAGATGTCCCGATTGGCCGCGGGACTCGTTTCCATCATTATCGTACCGGAAACTGTTAAATAGGCTAAAAACACTCAGATCATCCAACTTATTTTCGGATGATTCATTTTTACTTGTTTAACTTAATTATATGAAAATAGTTCATTTTTAGGGTTTTTATACACCAGTCAGCTCGCTTATGCGAACTTTATCGGTTTACGCGTTTTAAGCTTTAAAAGTTTGTTTTAGCACAAATAATTATCCGTTTAGTCTCGGATCTTGAAATTTTGCACAAATCACTTTTTGACAGTGGGGAATTTTATAAAATATTTCCAGAATTAATTTTTATATTTTACATTTATTTATTTATGTATTTTTAAACACCATTTAAACACTAAATATGTCGTAAATACCAAACGATCTTAGAAAAATCCCAAATTTTTCCTGGATGACCCCTTCCATCTCCATAGTCCCCTGTAATTTTTCCAGAACCAAAATCCTTTTTTAAATGCCATTTTCACTAAAACCAAGCTAGAAAACCCTAGAACTCGTTTAACCGAAAAGCCTACTTAGACTTCTCCAAATGACCTCAAATTTTGTGTGTGACTTATACATGTTATAAAAAGCTTATCTGCAATTTTCAAGAATTTTTTCATGAAATTTAACTATTTTTCACCATTTTTGGCCAAAACCGAGCATTAAATTCACCAAATATTCATCCTTTATCCAAAAATTACCAAAAATTCACAGAACTCATATTTTCATGTGTAGATCATCCCTGTAAAATTTCATGACCTAACTCTACACGAAACACAATCTGTTTAAATATACAAACATCACACAAAACCGAACTACCTTGAGTTTCTAGCTTCAAACCGCAAGAATCTCGCTTTCTAGCCCTTTCTAGCAACTAGATACAACACCTACAAGCACAATAACACCACACCAAGCAAGTTACACCCACAATCAAGCCATTTCTTTCATGGTTTCGGTTATGATATAAAAACAACGATTTAACCGTAAAAATTTGTTTTTGGTTCGTTTAACTCCTTTCTTGGACCAAGATCCCTTGTATAACCCGTATACATCACTTGATCATGCAAGAATCGGTTCCATCTTGGGTTTTCACCCTTTTTCACTTGGAAACCACATTTTCTTGAAAGAAAACTCAAGAAACGAACTTAAACACGTACATAGCAAGATTTTACCTCGGTTTTTCTTGTTAAAAAGCTTGGTTTTTGGTTTCTTGATCTTGAGAGAATGTGAATATGGTTGAATATGTTGTGAAAAAAAGAAAATGAATTGTTGTTTGGTGAGGGGGGGGTCCGATCGGACCAAGTAGATGGGTGGGGTGGGACCCACAACTTCATTTGTGGCCACATATTCAGATTCTCGTAATCCGGATAATGTTTTAGATAATCTGGTTCAGTTCGTTTTTCGATTAAACGTTTAATTCGGCTTAAAACGAGGCTAAAACGGTCGTTTTTCGGCTTTAAAATGAAATTTATATAAAACCGATTTAAAACTTAAACCATGACATTATTAACTTAAAACATCATAGTATTAATAATTGTGCATCTTTTTCGCCTTGATCGATCGTCTCTTGCTCGGTTTGGTATTAAAGGTTTCGTTTAACGTACCGACGTACCATTAAATCGAAATCCTTTTTCTGTGCTTTAATTTATTTATCCCAAAGCTTTAATACTTCGCAAACATCACTAAATAATATATATTTCGTCTATAATGAAATCCCCGATCGTTCGGGCTTCAATAACCGTTAATCGGTTAATCGTATTTCCAAGGCGATTAACTGTATAATCGAGTATAATTCGTACTATGAATCATACATACTTGTATAAACGCATCATAATTCACATATTCATTATTAAATAACACATAAGTAGTATATACCGGTTAGGGTATACCTGATTTTGCCGGAATCGTTACATTCTCCCCCCGTAAAAGAAATTTCGTCCTCGAAATTTTTACGCGACGACTACTTCTTTTGAGGAAATAGATGGGGGTATTTCTTCCGGAATTCGTCCTTCCGCTCCCAGGTATATTCTGGGCCTCGTTGCGAATTCCATCTAACTTTGACCAACGAAATCTTGTTGTGTCTAAGTTGCTTGATTTTTCCGTCTACTATTTCAACGGGTTCCTCTACGAAATTGAGTTTATCATTTATTTGGACACCCTCTAAAGGTAACACCGATGTTTCATCCGCCAGACATCTTTTCAAGTTCGATACGTAAAACACGTTGTGAACTGCACTCAATTCATCGGGTAGTTCTAATCGGTACGCTACGGGACCGATTTTTGCAGTAATATTGAAGGGTCCAATATATCTCGGGGCTAACTTCCCCGCCTTTCCAAATCTGACTACACCCTTCCAAGGTGATACTTTCAAATACACTTTATCACCTTTCTCAAACGACAACGGTTTTCTACGGGTATCGGCATAACTCTTTTGCCGATCCCGCGCGGCCTTAAGATTGCTCCTAATTTCAAGGATTTTGCTGGTCGTTTCCTGGACCAGGTCTGATCTAATAACCTGATTGTCGCCCACTTCAGTCCAACAGAGTGGTGATCGGCACTTCCGACCATACAATGCTTCGTAAGGCGCGGCCTTTATACTGCTATGGTAACTGTTATTATAGGAAAATTCAACGAGTGGGAGATGTTGATCCCAATTTCCCTTAAAATCCAGTACGCATGCACGAAGCAAATCCTCCAGGGTTTGGATGGTCCTCTCAGACTGACCATCGGTCTGAGGGTGGTAAGCTGTGCTTAGATCAATACGCGTTCCCAGCGCTTCTTGCACAGCTTGCCAAAGCTTGGAGGTGAAGTGGCTATCCCGATCGGAGATGATTGAGATGGGTATCCCATGACGAGACACAATTTCATTAATATAAATCTGCGCAAGTCTCTCTGTGTTATAATTATTTCTAATCGGGATAAAATGTGCCGATTTGGTTAATCGATCCACGATTACCCAAATTGCATCATGTCCTCGGGACGTTTTAGGAAGATGTGTCACAAAATCCATCGTGATTTGCTCCCACTTCCATTCGGGAATTTCCGGTTGTTGTAACATTCCCGAGGGTTTCTGGTGATCTGCCTTAACTCTCGCACAAGTCGTACATTTACCGACATACGTTGCGATATCCTTTTTCATACCTGGCCACCAGTAGAACTCCTTCACATCCTTGTACATCATATCCGACCCCGGATGTATGGAATATTTTGATCTATGTGCTTCGTCCATGATTAATTCACGAAGATCACGGAGGGTCGGGATCCAAATCCAACTTTTGAAATAGAGAATTCCGTCCACGCGCTGTTCGAAATTCTTCTCATTGTCGTAAAGTCCCTCCTTTTCCAATTGTTCCTCTTTCAACGCCTCACGTTGAGCGACTCGAACCAGGTCCGAAAGGTTCGACTGGACTATCATCCCCAACGCTCGCACTCGCAATGGCTTAACCCGATCTTTCCTACTCAAGGCATCGGCTACAACGTTAGCCTTGCCGGGGTGATAACGGATATCACAGTCATAATCGCTCAACAACTCGACCCATCTTCGTTGCCTCATATTTAGTTCTTTCTGATCAAATATGTGTTACAAACTTTTATGATCAGTGAAGATGGTGCACTTTGTACCGTAGAGATAATGTCTCCAGATTTTAAGTGCGAAGATAACCGCTCCCAGTTCTAAGTCATGAGTAGTGTAATTTTTCTCGTGCACTTTTAACTGTCGGGAAGCATAGGCTATAACCTTATTATTCTGCATCAACACGCATCCTAACCCTCTACGCGATGCGTCACAATACGCGACAAAACCATCGTCTCCATCGGGGAGACTTAAAATCGGCGCTTGGCACAATTTTTGCTTTAACGTTTGAAACGCCGTTTCCTGCTCTTCTCCCCATTCACACTGTCGATTCTTTTGAGTCAGGAGAGTTAAAGGTTGGGCTATGCTGGAAAATTTCTCTATAAATCGACGATAATATCCAGCTAAGCCTAAGAATTGGCGGATTTCTTTTGGCGTTTTAGGCGCTTGCCAATTCTTAATTGCTTCAATTTTACTCGGATCAACGTGTATTCCTTGATGGTTTACAACGTGACCGAGGAACTGCACTTCCTGTAACCAGAAGTTACACTTGGAGAATTTTGCATACAACTTCTCCTGATTCAGAAGCTCTAAAATTATTCTTAGGTGTTGCTCGTGCTCCTCTTTACTTCTCGAGTAAATCAAAATATCATCAATAAACACGTTGACGAATTTGTCGAGGTAGGGTTTACAGACTCGATTCATGAGGTCCATGAACACTGCCGGCGCATTCGTTAGCCCGAAAGGCATAACTAAGAACTCGTAATGGCCGTAGCGAGTCCGGAATGCGGTTTTTGGGATATCCTCTTCCCGAATTCTAACCTGATGGTATCCTGATCTAAGATCGATTTTTGAGAAATAGCTCGCACCTTGCAGCTGGTCAAACAGGTCATCAATTCGAGGAAGAGGGTACCTATTTTTAATGGTTAACTTGTTTAACTCCCTGTAATCAATGCACATTCTAAGGCTCCCGTCCTTCTTTTTCACGAATAATACAGGTGCACCCCACGGGGAATAACTAGGACGTATAAATCCTTTATCCAATAATTCCTGCAACTGATTGGATAATTCTTGCACCTCGGACGGTGGAAGTCGGTAGGTTGCTTTAGCAACAGGGCCAGCTTGAGGTAATAAATCGATTCTGAATTCGACCTGTCGGGTTGGCGGTAATCCAGTAAGTTCTTCTGGGAAAACTTGTGGAAATTCGCGTACCACCGGGATATCATCCACCCGTTTCTCATCAGAATCTGTGGCCGTCAAGCTTGCTAGATACGCCACGCATCCCTGGCGTATATATTTTAACACCTTGAGGTGGGATATAAATGGTATCATTGTGCCTGACTTCTCTCCTTGCACTAACACCTCTTCGTCATCCGACACCCGGATCTTGACGATTTTCTTTTTGCAGTTTATTTCCACTTTGTTACGTGCTAACCAATCCATTCCCACTATCACGTCAAAACTACCTAATTCTACCGGTAATAAGTCAATCAGGAAGGATTGATCGTTCAGAATAAAAGGGCAATTCCGAACTATCTGATTAACTATCATGGTTTTACCGTTAGCGACTTCTACGGTATAAGGTTCTATGGGTTCACTAATCGGAAGGTTTGCTATCGATAGGAATGTAACAGAAACAAAACTTCTATCGGCGCCTGTATCAAATAATACAGAAGCGTAATGATCAGAGACGAGGAATGTACCTGTCACTACGCTGGGGTCCTGGCGTGCTTCGTTCGCCCCCATCACGAATGCTCGGCCTCGCGCCGGATTGGACGACGATGCCTGACCCACAGTTTGCCTCCCATTTCCTCCCTGGTTCAGCTTCGGACAGTTTCTCTTGAAGTGATCTGTGCTGCCGCATTCAAAGCAAGCACGGCTAGTGGTCATCATTTGGTTTCCTTGTGGGTTTTGTTGTCGGGCTGGTTGGGTCCTAAATGGCTGCGCACGGATAGGTTGTGGTTGTCGGTTCGGATTGTTCAGGTTTGTCCTACAACTCGGTGCGTAGTGCCCAATCCTGCCACACCGGTGGCACACCACCTCTTTGCATACGCCACCATGGTGGTAACCGCATTTCCCACACTTAGGAAACGTTCCTTTCTGCGGTTCTTGCCTTCCGCCTGAACTAGTCATGGCGTAGTTCTGGGCAGCGGGCCTGGCACGTTTGTCTTGCTGCTTCCCCGGGGTCCTATTATCATACGTACCTCGCTTTCCTCCGGCAGACTCTCATGCCACCTTCAGTGACCCACTCCTCACGAAATCGTATGTGACAATACCAGCTTGCGTCACCGCACCCTCAAATGTCTGGTGTCCCCCAGCGTTGACTATACTCCTTACTACTGGAGTTAGTCCCCATATATAACGCTCCACCCTCTTTGACTCAGGGGTGACCAACCACGGCACCAATCGCGACAATTCATTAAATCGGTTCGTATAACCCAAGTGGTCTGCCCCCTGCATCTCCAAGTTCCACAACTCGTTTTCTAACTTCTGCAGTTCGTTTTTCGGGCAGAAATGTTCCAGAACAAGGGCTTTGAGTTCTGTCCAAGTCATGCGGTTTGTCGCTGCCTGACCGCGAGTTTGCACTATTGTGTTCCACCATGTCAAGGCATGGTCCGTGAACTTGCAGGTAGCATACTTAACAATGTATTCCTCAGGGCAGTTACTGATGTTCACAACCGACTCTATTTTTTCAATCCACTTAACCAACCCATTGGGTCCCTCAGACCCACTAAATTCTAGGGGCTTGCACAACATAAAATCTTTAATTGAACATCCCCTTGTTGCAGGAGTCGGTTCAGTGCGGTTCGTTTCTACACTGGGTATAGGGCCATTACTGTCTGTAACGACCACCCTAGGCGGCGCGTCATTACTCGGAATCGGGTTACCGCTCGGTGGAGGGTTAACATTTTGTTCGCCAGCATTATTGGTGGTCGTTTGATTGCTCGCAGGGTCTGGATTGGTCGTATTGTTAATACTGGCGGCGATGCGCGATACTATATCCGGTATCGCCGCCTCTAACTGTCGAGCAATCAGACGACTCACATCCGCTTCTGACATTTGAGCTGACCGTTTAGGTGCCATTCTACACAACATTAAGAAAAATACATATAATTAATACACATTCCAATCTCAATACACAATACATATTCCATTCATTAATAAACATTAGTACATTTTACATAATCATCAGTACACATTACATTAACGTCAGCCCATAGATTACGTTTTCATACATCAGTTCTACATCGGCATCGTTTCGACATAACCCGCTATGGGTCAGTGCTTGAATGATACATCAAAATATCTACAATGGTATCCCCAAAAAAAATACCCCCTATGGGCTAGTGACTGTATTAAAACTACCCAAGATTCACTCTATGTTAGCATCGTCACTAACTGCTTACACAGAGTATCAAAAAGCGGACCCTGTCTACTACCACCCTACATGATCTAAACACGGTGGTATACCAACCACACCAACACTGCCACCATCCCCACTAACACTGTCATCAAACCCCGGATCCGTGTTTCCATCCGGTCAATCATCCACTGGGAGTAGGCGTCCTCCCTCTTCAGCTGCGCGATCGCATGCTGGCTGTCCAGTATGCAATCCGCCAAGTGATTCCTCCTCTGAATACCCACCGTCAAGGCGGTGGTGTGCTCATTCAACTGCTCGGTGAGCACCCGGAGCCATGCAGCCTCAGCGGAGGGACGCTCATCCCTCACCGGCCCGGGGGTACCCCACACGGGTGGAGGCACAGGCCCGGTCTGGGGGCGGGAGGACTCGCCCCTGTGGTATGTGGACCTGGGTGGGGTAAAGGTAGGTGGGACGTAAGGGACACTGATCCGCGCCGTGAGGCGGGGACCGGGTCTGGGAGGGGTAAGGGCGACCTGTGGTGCGGGTGGGGTGGGAGATCTGGTAACCCTAGCAGGGGAGGACAAGCTAGCACTCCTATGGCTAGTCTCAGTAGGCTCGGTGCTGGAAGCTAAACGTACACTCCTAGAGTCCCCGGAACGGGCCTCCTCCGGGTCCTCCTCTATCGATAAACTTCGTGATCTTGACATGCTTACCTGTACACAAGTTAGCAAACATATAGTCCCTTTCATAATGTAAATCATAATTAAATTAATATACACACATTTATACAACTTTGTCACATAAAAATATTATCATATACTTACACATATGTTGCCGATTTTACCTATTAATGTACCCCGTGACTTCCCCTGAATTCCCTCGCGCAGGCAAGTCTGTTATTATGTTCTGGACCATAATAACTCACTTTTCCATCCAAGTTCATCCAGATCTCGTCACGATATATTATTAGTTGATATTCAGATCCTATAATACTTGAGCTACCGGTTATATTCTAGGTATATTTTAAAGACATCCTAATTCATTTATAACCAATGGCTCTGATACCAAGTTCTGTAACACCCAGTAACCGCAGCGGAAACGTAAACGGGATGCAACAGACACATCTGATATCAACAGCATTGCTTATAAAGAAAACACCACTACATTAATTTACATCAAATTACATTGTTCCGAGTTTAGTTCTCGTTTAGGCGATAGCACATAAGTTTTACCAACATTACATTATCATATTTAATACGAAATGATCAATAAACTTCCACAAATAGCACGCATCATCAAGCATGTAGCACTTACTCCAGTTTGGGAGTACCTAGAAAGCATGTAAAGAAAACGGGTCAACTACGAATAGTTGGTGAGTTTCACTAATTTAAATAAACAGTAATAAATCATTATGTTAATCATATATTAGAGACATCTGGGGACACTGTTAACCCAGTACTGTACTCGTTCCGGGGGCAATGTTAACCCAGAAACACTTCCAGGGACATTTGGGGACACTGTTAACCCAGTAATGTACCCATTCCGGGGGCAATGTTAACCCAGAAACACTTCCAGGGACATCTGGGGACACTGTTAACCCAGTACTGTATCCATTCTGGGGGCAATGTTAACCCAGAAACACTTCCGGGGACATCTGGGGACACTGTTAACCCAGTAATGTACCCATTCCATACGATTCCCGTACAATCAAATATTTATAAATACACGCAATTCCATGCGTTCAGTATGTACTTAAACATTTTATTAGCAACATGCTTCCACCCCGGGAAAATATTTGAAAACAATTCAGAAAAATGGGCTCGTGAAACTCACCTTATCGTAGGCAAATTAGTAATACAACACTCCAGCTACTAGTCCAAATCTGTAATATGATCCCTAAGTTCGTTACTATACAATCACTA
The DNA here is from genome assembly GCF_021521415.1 of Bidens hawaiensis. Taxonomy (NCBI): domain Eukaryota; kingdom Viridiplantae; phylum Streptophyta; class Magnoliopsida; order Asterales; family Asteraceae; genus Bidens; species Bidens hawaiensis. The sequence continues at coordinate 372,007 of NW_027492237.1, read as the reverse complement.
TTAACATAACTTTAACCGTGTTAACCGGTACATCTGGGGACACAGTTAACCCAGTACTGTACCCGTTCTGGGGGGCAATGTTAACCCAGAAACACTTTCACCGGACTCAGATTGTGATATCTTATAGAGTTCACTAGTCAGATTTACCATTAGTCATTTTTCCTGTTTTGCGTGCCTAGCACGGTTATCCATTTTTATGTTTCAAAAATGAGTTTGGTCACACACGACCCGAAAATAGTTGTTAATTGATAATTTAACTAAGTTGTGAAATTAGGGCTCGGTTTAGATGTCCCGATTGGCCGCGGGACTCGTTTCCGTCATTATCGTACCGGAAACTGTTAAATAGGCTAAAAACACTCAGATCATCCAACTTATTTTCGGATGATTCATTTTTACTTGTTTAACTTAATTATATGAAAATAGTTCATTTTTAGGGTTTTTATACACCAGTCAGCTCGCTTATGCGAACTTTACCGGTTTACACGTTTTAAGCTTTAAAAGTTTGTTTTAGCACAAATAATTATCCGTTTAGTCTCGGATCTTGAAATTTTGTACAAATCACTTTTTGACAGTGGGGAATTTTATAAAAATATTTCCAGAATTAATTTTTATATTTAACATTTATTTATCTATTTTTAAACACCATTTAATCACTAAATATGTCGTAAATACCAAACGATCTTAGAAAAATTCCAAATTTTTCCTGGATGACCCCTGCCATCTCCATAGTTTCCTGTAATTTTTCCAGAACCAAAATCCTTTATTAAATGCCATTTTCACTAAAACCGAACTAGAAAACCCTAGAACTCGTTTAACCGAAAAGCCTACTTAGACTTCTCCAAATGACCTCAAATTTTGTGTGTGACTTATACATGTTATAAAAAGCTTATCTGCAATTTTCCAAAATTTTTTCATGATATTTAACTATTTTTCACCATTTTTGGCCAAAACCGAGCATTAAATTCACCAAATATTCATCCTTTATCCCAAAATTACCAAAAATTCACAGAACTCATATTTGCATGTGTAGATCATCCTTGTAAAATTTCATGACCTAACTCTACACGAAACACAATCTGTCCAAATATACAAACATCACACAAAACCGAACTACCTTGAGTTTCTAGCTTCAAACCGCAAGAATCTCGCTTTCTAGCCCTTGCTAGCAACTAGATACAACACCTACAAGCACAATAACACCACACCAAGCAAGTTACACCCAAAATCAACCCATTTCTTTCATGGTTTCGGTTATGATATAAAAACAACGATTTAACCGTAAAAATTCGTTTTTGGTTCGTTTAACTCCTATCTTGGACCAAGATCCCTTGTATAACCCGTATACATCACTTGATCGTGCAAGAATCGGTTCCATCTCGGGTTTTCACCCTTTTTCACTTGGAAACCTCATTTTCTTGAAAGAAAACTCAAGAAACGAACTTAAACACGTACATAGCAAGATTTTACCTCGGTTTTTCTTGTTAAAAAGCTTGGTTTTTGGTTTCTTGATCTTGAGAGAATGTGAATATGGTTGAATATGTTGTGAAAAAAAGAAAATGAATTGTTGTTTGGTGAGGGGGGGTCCGATCGGACCAAGTAGATGGGTGGGGTGGGACCCACAACTTCATTTGTGGCCACATATTCAGATTCTCGTAATCCGGATAATGTTTTGGATAATCTGGTTCAGTTCGTTTTTCGATTAAACGTTTAATTCGGCTTAAAACGAGGCTAAAACGGTCGTTTTTCGGCTTAAAAATGAAATTTATATAAAACCGATTTAAAACTTAAACCATGACATTTATTAACTTAAAACATCATAGTATTAATAATTGTGCATCTTTTTCGGCTTGCTCGATCGTCTCTTGCTCGGTTTGGTATTAAAGGTTTCGTTTAACGTACCGACGTACCATTAAATCGAAATCCTTTTTCTGTGCTTTAATTTACTTATCTCAAAGCTTTAATACTTCGCAAACATCACTAAATAATATATATTTCGTCTATAATGAAATCCCCGATCGTTCGGGCTTCAATAACCGTTAATCGGTTAATCGTATTTCCAATCCGATTAACTGTATAATCGAGTATAATTCGTACTTTGAATCATACATACTTGTATAAACGCATCATAATTCACATATTCATTATTAAATAACACATAAGTAGTATATGCCGGTTAGGGTATACCTGATTTTGCCGGAATCGTTACACAAGCCCTTGAAAAAATTGAGACGTGGGCGCTTGAACACTTGCCGAAAGAAAAGCGATCCACTGATTCTAAATGGATCTACAAGATAAAATATAAGACTAATGGTGAAATTGAAAGATATAAAGCTCGTCTTGTTAGAGGGTTTCACTCAAATAAAGGGAGTCGTTTTTCATGACACATTTTCTCAAGTAGCTAAATTAGTTATCGTTATATGCCAACTTATAGTTGTTTCGGTCAAAAATTAACAAGGTAATTTAGTGATCAAATTCGTATGTGAGGTAAAGTGCTTGATCAAGTAAAGTGAATACAATGATTTGATTTCGAGGGAAAAAGCCCTTTATGATGTGGATCTCAGGCACAAAAAACCCCCGGACGGTGAAAACTATCACCGTATCTTTTATTAATAACAAAAAAGGGTTACAACTGGTGGAGCTGATAAAAAATCGTATGCTTAGTGTTACAATGTGTTTTGATAGCTAAGTAAGTGAAGTGTGTGTTCTAATCGATCATATCAGCTCGTTTAAATAGTCAAAAGAGTACAACTGAAATTCCGAGAAATCTGGAATAAACCCTAGAGTAAGTCTCCCATGATCCGTTGCTGCCCACGTTTGAGTTGACGAAGCCCTAATAATAGCCGTTGCAAACCCACGTTCTTATTAGCATATTAAACACGTGGTCTTATCTGCAAAACAAACAAAAATAATAAAGGACAATTGAATTAGTCAAATATAATCCTCAGAATACTTGCATCGGCAGGATAGGTCGAAATCCTTAAATCGTGATCAATCCTGAGGATAAAAAATCTGCTCCCAACAATTGCCCCCAAATTTTACAGTTAGCGCGTGACAGCTGTAAAAATTTTAAATTTCAAAAATGAAAATATCTTCTGCGACTTGAAAGGGCGGCACGTGAATTGAGGAAAACTTAAAACCGTCCTTTCTAGGTTATAATTAACCCAGACCCAAATTTCTAAATCATAATACTCTCTCCTTCGCTTGATATCTAGGTCAGTTTCTCTCTTCCTCATCTTCTTAATTTTCTGAAGCTTTTTTAATTCGAACGATAATGAGAAAAAGAAACCCTCGATTGCTAAATCCTTATTCTTTCGCAACCTCTAAGGATTTCATCGATCAGGGTCACATCCCCGCCACTGATGAGGATCAGTGTCTTTTCAAGGACCTCGATATTCGATTTCTCAAAGATTCCGGCTTGTTACCCACAAAGGCCGTCATCAGACCATACGACCCCAAAGCCAAAGTTGACTTTTCATCCAGAACCTGGGTTTGTTTCTTCTATTACCCTTTTTCGATCGGCCTTTTGTACCCATTTTCGCCGCTTATCAAGGAGTTTGTTGATATCACCGGCCTCTCCTACTCCCAAGTTATGCCAATGGTGTGGAGAGTCTTATCCACAATAGATCGCTTGAATAGCACCCACGAACAGTCCATAGGCATTCCCAAGATAGCCGCGACCTATAACCTTCGTACACACAGGTCTCACCGTTATTGCCTTGAATCCAAAACCAGCCATCTCTATGTGGTCCCTAAAGTGTCTGCTAACGACCACGATTGGAAGAAGAAATTCTTCTTTGTACGCAGTGACTCGATTCCCGACGGAGTGAACTTGCTTGTTGAATGGGTTCATAAGGGTAGGAAATCCTTAGGATATAATTTCTTTTTACAACAGTTTGTGTTAATATATCTTTTCTTTTGCAGTTGTTTTTGAGGATTTGGTAAGGTACAGGAAAGACACGAATAGAAGGCTTAAGGCTTTGTTCAAAATTTCGGCACAAGAAAGGGAATTTCGGTTGGAAGGAGAAATAGGAGAAAGCTGCACGACTGCCGCGAGGTCTTCTAAAAATATGTCTTCTGGTAAGTATTTTGGGTATTTCAAAGAATCCTTAGGATTTTGCTTTCCCGAGAATAACTTGATAAATTATTGCACAAAAATGTTGAAACTAAAATCTTCCTTCAGCTTGATCGACCTGGACGACTTTATTGAGGACAGGACTGTGGTGAAACAGGAGCATTCCAAGACTCTCTCCCCAAAGCCGAGGATTCCAACTACTCGCCAAAAGAGTGCTGCCCAAAAGAAAAGGAAGGCCACCACCTCAGCTGAGACCGATCCTTTTGCCGACATGAGCAATGCTGAAGCCAGAAAGAAATTACAAGATCTTTCCAGTCTTCTCGGAACAGTAAGTATCCTTATGAAATCCTGAAAATAATAATCTGCAGAAAACTTATGTTAACATGGGAATAACAGAGAACCGAAAGTTACCACCAAAGACTCCAAGATGCTGAATTGGCTCTGAAAGAGGCTGAGGGCAAGATTGCCGATCTTCGACATGCAGCAAACATAAAGAACAAGATTCATAAAAAGAAGGTGAAAGAGATTGTGGATCTTAAAGATTCATTCGAGTTGGAGAAAGCTGAGTTTATTGAAGAGGCCAAGAAGTCTGCGGCTACAAGTATTCTGGAGTCAATGCTCAAGATATCAGAGGAGGTGCAAGCGAAGGGCTATGTGATGGATTCCTGGAATTCTACAGCTTGGAGAAAGAAGTTGAAGATGCTGGGGATGAGAAGGTTGAAGAAGCTGAGGTTGCAGGTACTTCTGAGGTGATGAAGGAGACAAGTTCTAGTGAAGTGGTGAAGGAGACGAGAGCCAGTGAGGTGACGGAAGTGGAGAAGAAGGAGGGTGATCGGGGTGATGGTGACAAGGTTTGAGCCTAGTTTTCAGGTTATTTGATGTGTTTCTGTTGGTTGTTTGAACAATTTCTATTTTGGTTGTGTATGGATAATATAATATGCCTAGGATAATGGTTTGGGTGGAGGGATCCTGGTTCAGGATGAAGCCCAAGCTAACTTTTATTTCATGTTTTTGAACAACTGATGATTGAGGTGGATGGGCTCTGTTTTGAGTGAAACCTGAATCATCCTTTCATGCACTATAATATTAGTATAACTGCTTTTTATGACTTATGTTGCTATTTTACCCTCGTTTCTGTTATTAAATCTTTAGAAAAAAATGAGTTTATTAGGAATGAAATTCTTTAATAACAGTTTAAGTTAAATTCAATAAACCAATACCAAGTCATAAAATTCGTCTTATAAATAAGACAAGCAATACAAACTGTAGAATATTCACAAATAGGAAATTATACCAAAATCGTATAGCTACTAACTATGATAATGTATAGACCATTTTATCCTTGTAATAAGATTATTTTTCAGAATGTTCCTCCAATTCTAGGGATATACTAATAGACCTGCAATGTTAACATTATCCTGAAAATAAATTCAGAAATTCTGGCGATTAGGCCCAAATAAACTGGCGGCAAGGCCTAAATATACTGGCGACAAGGCTTAAATATATTGGCGACAAAGCCCTTAGAAGAGGTGAAAACTTCTTAAACTTTAAGAATAAATTGACGAAAAGACCCTTATGAGAGGTGAAAACCCCTAAAACCTTAAGAATAAACTGGCGACAAGGCCCTTAGGAGAGGTGAAAACCCCCTTAAACTAGAGGAAAGGTATGTCTACCATTAACTTTAGATTCAAACTAATAGATAAGGATAGCAAGGTAACAAGTCACTATATTTCAAGTGCTGGCCCCGCCTCTCGAACTACGGCTGAATAAACATGCGCTACAGGCGATCTTAAGAAGAGGTGAAAACCCCTTAAACCTTAGAAGGCATAGAATAATACCTCAACTGACAGCAAGGACCGAAGAACCTGGCGATAAGGCCCTTAGAAGAGGTGAAAACCCCTTAAACCTTAGGAATAAACTGGCGACAAGGCCCTTATCAACTTCATTCCATGTGGGAATACCACATATCTTCAGGCTACAAAACAGTCAAATCTAGGTGAGGGGTGGGTGTTAGCCTTGCTAACACCCCTCCAATGCTTAAGTCAGTATCATGATAAAAGAATAATAATATTGAAAATGAATAAAAATATAAATTCGAATACATACCTCAGTTGTTTAATATTACTATTAAATTTCTCAGGATAGCAATTATCCTTGGGATAGAAGTCTTACATAAAATATTTTTTGAGGTGGATAGCGTTCCAAGCCCTTGGTAATAAGTCACCATCCAAAGTAGACAATCTGTATGCCCCCTTTCCTGCTTCTGACTTAATCAAGTAAGGACCTTCCAACTTTGGTGCAAGCTTTCCATCCGAAGGATTTGTAGTATTCTGAAAAACTTTTCGGAGAACTAAATCCTTTTCTTGAAATCTACGAACCCTGATATTTTTGTTGTAGGACTTTGCTATCTTCTGCTGATAAGAGGCCATTCTGATCTTCGCTAAATCCCTGAGTTCTTCTACTGCATCTAGATCTTCAAGTAGACTTTGAGTATTATCTTCGGGATTCTGATGACTGATTCTAGCCGTAGGGATAACCATCTATGTCGGGATAACGGCTTCAGCTCTAAATACCAATGAGAAAGGAGTCTGACCAGTAGCATTTTTTGAAGTGGTCCTATCAGCCCAAAGAACAAAAGGTAGTTCCTCGGCCCACTTTCCTTTCTTAGACCCTAACTTTTTCTTTATGTTATTGATAATGATTTTGTTGCTTGACTCGGCCTGACCATTAGCCTGAGGATGGACAGGTTTTGAGGTGATCATCTTGATTTCCCAACTGGCACAGAAGTTAGTTGTTCTATTGCCAATTAATTGTGAGCCATTGTCACACACTATCTATGCTGGGACTCCAAATCTTGTCAGGATATTGCGCTTGATGAATGAAATAACCTCTTTCTCTCTGACTTGAACAAAAGCCTCCACTTCAATCCACTTCAAGAAATAATCAGTCATAGCCAGCATAAAGACTTTTCCTCCTAGAGCTCTGGGTAGCTTTCCAACAATATCCATTCCCCACTTCATGAAAGGCCAAGGGGATATAACAGGATACAAGGGTTCTGCTGGCTGGTGCAAGATGTTTTTATGTCTTTGGCATGCATCACAAACTCTCCATTTGCCATTCTTTTTCTACACAACCACCACATTTTCTAACCATCGGGGATATTGAACTTCCCTAATCATATTAGCCTTCAAGAGTTTTTCAACTTCTTCTTGGATGATTATGTTTCTCTCAGGTGCGAACTTTCTTCTCTTTTGATGGATCGGCCTGAAAGAATTATCAATTCCAAGTTTATGTGTTATAATATCTTTGGAAATACCTGTCATATCTTCATGCTTCCATGCAAATGTTGACAGTCTTGACTTGAGGAAATCGAGCAACTTTGATTCAATATCCTCATGAATGCTCGTTCCTATCAGCACTTTGACTTCAGGATCCTGGGGATAAGGAATTACTTCTTTAATTTCTTGTTCCCAAGCCTCCATTACGTCTCATGCTGGCTTCTGTAATTGCTATGCCTGATGGGATTTCGCAGTACACTTCGTAGAAGAGGTGTAGCAATTCTTTGCATCTTGTTGATCGCTGATGATTTTGATAACCCCCCACGAACTTGGGAGTTTCACACATTGGTGATAAGTGGAGGGGACTGCTCCCATGTCATGTATCCAGGGCCTATCTAATAAAATATTGCAATAAGATAAACAGTCAATAACAAAAAAATTTTGCATTTTATTTATCCCTTCAACATATACTGGGAGCTTGATATCCCCAGTAGTTTTCTTAGTTTCTCCACTGAATCCAACCAATACTAAGGAACTGGGGATATTCATCTTTCTCAGGAATATTCATCTTTCTCAGCACATCTAGTTGAATAATGTTGACAGAGATTACACCGTCTATGAGGATCATGCGCACATAATGGTTAGCCACATATAATGTTATTACCAAACTATCATGATGAGGATCCTGAATATTGACTCTATCGCTTTCATCAAAGGATATCGTCTTTGCTTGAGTGAGAATGGATGTCTTTGTTGGTCTGTCAGCCACCTCTAACTTTCTTTGATCAGCAATTCTTTTTGCAGCAGAATAAGAGGTTCCACAGATGTCAGATCCTCCGGATATGAATAGGATTGTTTTTGCATCCGTTGGTGGAGGAGTTGCCCTTTCAGGAACTTTCTCAGGATTTTGCTCTTTTCCCTTCTTTAGGCCAAGTAGCTCTTTCAAGTGGCCTTTGCTGAGAAGATAGCTAATCTCCCTTCTGAGCGCAATGCAATCTTCATTCAAGTGCCCGAAATCCTCGTGAAAGGCACACCATTTTGATTTGTCTTTCCAGGTTCCTTGTCTTTCCGTTTTCTTTGGCCACCTGGCTTTTTCACCTAAGTCCCGTATGGCACACATTAATCCACCAATATCAACAAAAAAACAATAATCAGAGATCTTAGGATATTCTTCATCATCTACTACATTAATCCTGGGGTTATCAGGCTTATAGTAAGGTTTTGATCGATATGATTTTCCCGGGGATTCGGCTTTCCTGTTCGTCTGATCATACTTTGGGATATCGATCTTTTTAAAGTTTTTCTTATCGTCTTCTAGCCTGATAAACCTCAGAGCTCTGCTTCTTGCTTCGTCTAATGACCTTCATGGCGTCATAACGAGATCATCATATAAAGAGGAGTCTTTCTCTAACCCCCAACTTAAGAGCTTCCACCGCCGAAGCAGGATTTAGATTTGGAATCTCCAATGACTCCTTGCTAAACCTGGAAATAAAATCTCTCAATGATTCCCCAAGATTCTGGGTAAAACTATAAAGATCACCTGTTATTTTCTCAAACGTTCTACTGCAAGAAAACTGGTTATTAAACAAGTTAACTAAATGAGAAAAGGAGGTGATGGTGTTAGGAGGAATACTCAGTAGCCATTTCATGGCTTCTCCGGTCAAGGTAGACCCAAACCCCTTGCAAAGACATGCTTCCTTGATTTCCATAGGGATTGGGTTGATCTCCATACGCTCTCTACACTGTGCAACGTGTTCCTCGGGATCCGATGAACCATCATATAGTTTCATATTTGGGGTTTGAAACCGTTTTGGGATCTGGACGTCACCAATTGATGGTACAAATCAGCATATTCTGTAACTGTCAGTGGAACTTCATCTATAGGATGGATTACGCCAGGAACATTTGAGTTCATCATTTCCTTTAACTTCTGTAATTCCCGGGCTAAACTTGAACTTATACCTGCATCCTGCAAAAATCCTTGATTAGCATTAAAGGGAATTGTATTGAAAGTGTTACCCTGATTAATATTCTGAGGAACAGTCTGAGTGTTGTAGCTTGCATTCCCAAGCATAGTATTTCCAGGAGTAGCAAAGGGAGTGGTCGAGGTGTTAGTCTGCATTGGGATAAAGTCTCCCTGGTGCACCTCAAAGGATCCTGCAAACTGCTAAGTCTGAGCAAATGGCTGCTAAGGATTGAAGAAGCCTGATGGAGGCACTCCTGAGAATCCTGCCTGTTGTTGATATCCCGAGGATACCGCCTGCTGATAAGAACCTAAGGATCCCGTCTGGTGGAACAATCCTGAGGATCCGAAATGTTGAAACGATTTTGAGGATCCTCCCTGCTGCGACAATCCTGAGGATCCTGCATGTTGAAACGGCCCAGCAGAAGATCCACGCAAGTACCCCTGGGATCCAGATGAGTGCAATCCTGCAGACCCTGAGTGCTGGAAAAGAGGGGATCCAGAGTTGTACGCCATGGTCGACTCCGGACGCACCAATCCTGAAGATCCTTGAGAAGTGAAATCCAGAGATCTCGGGATCGGTGGTGTGAATTCTTCCACCGGCTTCTTGGCTTTCCTGATATCTTCCAGTTCCTTCACGAGCATCTGGTTGGTCTTGTTCTGGCGATCCACCTGTTCCTGTAACCGTCTATACATAGACAGAAGGTCGTTGTTGGATACCATAATGGGATCCTGGGGAGACGGTCTTGATCCTGAAAACACTGGAGTAGCAGGTTTCTTCTGATTGTGGTCAGGTTTCTTCGGGATACCACCAACAGGAGGAGGAGACATGGAAGGCCTCACAGAGGAATCTGAAGCTGTGGCAGAAGAGGAAACATTCTTCGGTTGGGAAGAAATGTTGTTGATGTTGAAAGTAGGAATTAGTTTGAGGGTCAATAATGATCAAAGCACCGTTTGCCCCACGGTGGGCGTCAAATTGTTTTGGTCAAAAATTAACAAGGTAATTTAGTGATCAAATTCGTATGTGAGGTAACGTGCTTGATCAAGAATAAAGTGAATACAATGATTTGATTTCGAGGGAAAAAGCCCTTTATCATGTGGATCTCCGGCACAAAAAACCCCCGGAGGGTAAAAACTATCACCGTCTCTTTTATTAATAACAAAATGGTGGTTACAACTGGTGGAGCTGATAAAAAATCGTATGCTAAGTGTTACAATGTGTTTTGATAGCTAAGTGAGTGAAGTGTGTGTTCTAATCGATCATATCAGCTCGTTTAAATAGTCAAAAGAGTACAACTGAAATTCCGAGAAATCTAGAATAAACCCTAGACTATGTCTCCCATGATCCGTTGCTGCCCACGTTTGAGTTGACGAAGCCCTAATAATAGCCGTTGCAAACCCACGTTCTTATTAGCATATTAAACACGTGGTCTTATCTGCAAAATAAACAAAAATAATAAAGGACAATTGAATTAGTCAAATATAATCCTCATAATACTTGCACCGACAGGATAGGTCGAAATCCTTAAATCGTGATCAATCCTAAGTATAAAAAATCTGCTCCCAACAGTTGCCACTAAAACAAACGGGTTAATTCACCAACGTGATGTGAATAGTGATTTCCTTCACCAAGATTTAAAGGAAAAAGTTTATATGAAGATTCAATAAGGGTTTTTAAAGATCTAAGAAACTCGTGTTTGACATCTTCAAAAATTGCTTTACGATCTTAAACAAGCTTCACGTAGCTAATGGAATATTGGATCCAGGATCCTCCACATTCTCAATAAACGTTATCCCTTATATAAGGATTACAAGTAAATCTCCTATAGTATTACAAGCATACTATCTTTATAATACAAAATACATTCCTATTTTATATATATATATATATATATATATATATATATATATATATATATATATTAGTAACTGGTGTCACATATTTACACAAGCTCTTGAAATTGGCTTTTGTCAACATCCATTATTCACGTTTAAGTCAAATGGGTTGTTTACGGCCATTCTCGCTTATGTAGATGATGTCATAATCGCTGGAAACAATTTTGAGAAATTACAACAGACAAAAGAATACCTTGACAAGTGATTCAACATCAAGGATCTCGGTCCCTTAAAGTGTTTTTTTGGGGATTGAGGTTGCAAGAACAGGTGATGGCTTAGTCTTGAGCCAAAGGAAAGATATACTCTAGGCATTCTCGAAGATGGTGAAATGAGTAGATGTCGACCTAGTCCTTTTCCCATGGCGCAAACCCTCAAATTGGATCATTGTGTTGAGAGTGAAAATGGGGATACCCACCAATTTAGTTGTCTCATTGGAAGACTTTTGTATCTCCAGGTGACTAGACTGGATATAGCGTACTATGTTAATATTTACAGTCAATTTGTTTCTAATCCTTGACGTGAACACATGGAGGTCGCTTACTGAATTCTTCGGTATCTAAAAACACCACGTGATCAGGGAATTTTTCCAGCTGAAATTAAAGGTGATTTGAAGTTAGTCTCTTATTGTGATGCTGACCGATTAGGTTGCACATTTTACTAGGCTGTCACGAACTGGTTATCTACTCCATGAGCGAACTAAACATGTTGAGATAAATTGTTTCTTTGTTCGTGAAATAGTTGAGTCCAAAGATATTGTTCCTCTTCATATCAATTCTAAACAACAAATAGTAGATCTATTTACTAAACTATTGTGAGCTTAACAACTACGATTTTTACGTGGCAAGCTTGGCATTCAAGACCTTCATACTCCAACTTGAGGGAGAGTATTGGAGTTCACTTAAACTATGATTGCTTCATCATTATCTATTAATATATTTAGTTTTTAGTAGTCTTTATTGTTCCAGCCAGCTTGTACGTATTTCAATTAGGTGATCATATTTCCTTTCATAAAAAACTTTCAATAACATTACAAAAGCTTGTCTTAATTAAACATCTTTTTTCATTCATCGTAAACATTGTTCATAAACTCATCATAATTATTTGAATGCCAGCTTCTTATTCTTCTGCCGCACTAGAACGCCCTTGTTGATGATCCTTTACTCCGACAGCATCTAGGGTTCCTCGAACAATGTGATATCTCACACCGGGTAAATCCTTAACCCACCCCCACCTCTTACTAAGACAACAGAATGTTCTTGTGAATTATGGCCAATACCGGGTATATAAGCAGTGATTTCAAATCCAGAAGTTAATCGTACTCTGGCAACTTTATGTAAGATAGAGTTTGGTTTTTTTGAGGTGATAGTGGAAAATTTGACAGATAAGTCACCTTTACCGATGTTTATCTCCTTTCAGTTATTATTTAAAACACCTATAGTGGAAAACAAAAGGCAAGTTCGATTATCATAATTTTTCAGTTAGTTATTACCTCTTTTAAAACACCTATAATGGTTTCTCCCTTCCATGAAGATCCCCATCTCTTTCTTGTCTTGAATTCACGCTCATAATAATATGAGGCGAGCTAGCCTTTTCAATTCTAGTTGGTTAGAATTTAAGATGATGCGTGCTAGAACTGGAGTTGTTTTTTCTATGCTAGATCCGGAAACAAGAAAAAATTGAAATGAGAAACTACACCAATCGTTCCAACATAAAAAATTTTAAAAAAAAACTTGTTTTTGATTCATAGATACCCCAAGGGCATTATGTCTTTTGTAACTTTAGAGGCTAAGATTGTACCGTTGTTAGAGCATTCCCAGCCCGTCCCACATCCCCATCTTTATAGTTATATTATAAAACGCTTCATTTCTCTCTTCTGTTCAATTAAATAATATTATTTTTTTCCTTTACCATTACAATTTTCTATCTCATCTACTCACAACCAATTCAACAAATATTAAAAAATAAATAGCGACAAACAAAGTTTCCCCAAATTTACAAAAAATCACTATATTTTCTTTATCCACCTTATAATTACATTCAAAACCTCACCCTATAATTTACAAACTTCTCTCACATAAATATAAGAGATAGGTTGAGAATGCTCTTAAAGATGATTTCATTCCTTGTCTTGTATAAGCACCAACAGGCGGTGAAAGATGATCTTTTAAACGTTATTAATTTTAAAGTGCTATTATAGTAGACATAAAACTGATAATAAAAAAATGCCAATGAGCAGGTCTTGAATCATTTGATGGTAATACATCACCAACAAAGAGATGGTTGGCATCTTTTCTTGGACAGCCTAGCTACCCACATGCCCCCTCCTTTAAGTTTCCTTTTAGTTTTTTCTTCCTTAATTTAAATATATTAACTTTTTAGTACCGTCTTATTCATGTATTTATTATGTATTTGTTCCATCTTTGAGAAATACACAGCAAATCAATAAAACAATTATGAATCTATTTCAAAACATGGTATCAAAGCAGTGTTTATGATCATTGGATTAAACCTGTTCAACCCGGTTCTTTCAACTACTCATCATCTACCCGATTCTTTCAACCCTCTTAAAAAAATGACCGACAATAATGATCTTGCTTTGCAAATCATCAATCTCATCAAAACCAACCATTACAAACATCAAAATTCACAACCAGAAACAAACCTCGGATAGCTTGACGATTGCCGAAAACCTACAGACCATATGTGGCGTGACCGACAACGCCGACAATGAAAAGCTTGCTTTGCAAATCATCAATTTCGTAAAAACGGGCCTCACAAATCGAACCAAACAGAAAAACAGAGCTCTTCAGATAGTATGACGACCGCCGGTGACCCAGAAACCATGGCTCCGACGAGCAACAACAGCACCATAAACCACGAGTCGTTGCAACAACGGTTCGTGTTTGACGATTCTGAACAGTCAATCGATGAATCGTCACCTCCTAGCGGGTTTAGGACTGGTGGATTTAACATTGAGCTGACGTTAGGATTAACCCCTGATTCGGTTAATACCGGTTCTGGCGTCGCAATAGGCGGTGACGGGCAGTTGGAGATTACAAGTAAAGGTGGAAGCACCAGCGGCGGCGGCGGCGGCGGCGGCGGAGAGATACCGGAGATGGAGGCGCAGTTGGCTACAGGAAGGGAGGTAAAGGATTTGGGGATATTTTCTCATATCCTTCTTTATTTAAGCCTAGTTACTTTTCACCTTCAATTTTTAAATTAATAGCAAATGACCCCTCTTAATTTGTTCAATACGACCAACATATTTTTGATAATCCAAAAGGTAATCAACTTTTACCAACTAATCAAGCTGTACAAAATAATATTACTCAAAACTCTTTTTTTACAAAAATGACTCAAAATATTTCTAATAAACCCATATGGTAAAGCTAATATGGCTAAAACTTGTGAACAAATAGATAAACCGTGGATATTTGATTGTGGTTCCACCGCCACCATGACTTTTGAATTATCGGATATGATTTCAAAATCCAAACCTAAAATTGACCACATTAAAACCGCAAATGGGGGAATAGTTCCCGTGAAAGGAGGGGAAACTATAGAAATTTCACCGACTTTAAGACTTTCAAATTGTCTTTATGTTCCGTCTTTGTCACATAAATTGTTATCTATCAGTCATATAACAAAGGAATTAAATTGCTCATTATTTATGCACCCCACTTTTTGCATTTTACAAGACATTAGGACGGGGGTAATTATTGGGCGTGGCACTGAACGACAAGGATTGTATTATGTGGACGAAGTGACTCAACATGGTACTGTGATGCTAGCTCATTGAACTATAGATCGAGAGGCTTGGTTATGGCATAGACGACTAGGACACCCATCTATCGGTTATTTACATCTTTTATTTCCAAAATTATTTCCTTTAAATGAAAAAATAAACCGCGAAGCTTGTGTTCTAGCTAAAAGTCATAGATATACTTTTAAACCGAATAACACGAAGGTTAATTTACCCTTTCCCTTATTCATTCGGATGTATGGGGACCGGCAGAAGTTGTTGGGGGCAAAATTTTCGTTTATTTGTTCTTTTCGTTGACGATTGTACTCGTATGACGTGGATATATTTTCTAAAACATAAATCTGAAGTTTTTGACAAATTTACTAGTTTTTATACTATGATACAAACACAGTTTAAAACCAACATTCAAATTCTTCGATCCGATAATGGTGGGGAATTCATTAATACCGCAATGACACAATTTTGTCAAGCAAAAGGAATAATTCACCAAACATCTTGCTCCTACACCCTTGAACAAAATGGGACAGTCGAAAGAAAAAACCGAATTCTCTTAGAAATAACTCGGGCCCTCTTAATTGAATCTAAAACTCCTAAATCTTTTTGGCCTGATGTGTGACATCTGCCCCGATCCGACCCGACCCAGGTACCCGTTTCCCTTATCCGATATCTTTCTTTTATGATTTAATATTTATTTATACTTATATTTTACTTTTAATAATAATATATAATTTCCTTCCCGCCTCTCCCTCTCTTTCTTTCCGCCGTCCCGTCATTCTTCTTCTCTCTTTCCGCCTTCTTTTCCCTCTTGTCGCCGTCCCGCCCTTACGCCTGGTTTCCCTCTTTTTCTTCTAACTCTTTGCTTGTCCTTTGTTCCTTCCCGCCTAAGGTTGTCTGCGCAGCTCCACGCGCCAGACTCCTTTCAAGGAAGCCTGCGTGAAGACCATCTGTTCCAGCGATTCGCGAGACGAACTCTTCTCGCAGCGCGCTAAGAATTGTAATTCTTCTCGCAACGCACGAAGAACGGTAGTTCTTCCCGCGACGCGCTAAGGATTTGTAGTTCTTCTCGCAGCGCGCTAAGGATCGTAGTTCATCTCTCGACGCGCGAAGAATTATAGTTCTTCCCGCGGCGCGCTAGGAATTTTAGTTCCCCCCGCGGCGCGCTAAGAAATGTGATTCTTCCCGCGGCGCGCTCAGAAATGTAGTTCTTCCCGTGACGCGTTAAGGTTGGTTCTGTCTGCCTTCGCGCTCACGCTCTCTTGACCTTCTGTGTCTGCCTTCGCGCTCGAGCTTTCTCGCGCTAAACCCTTTGAGTTTTCTTCTGTTTAATCTAGCCGTTTGCTTTTGTGTTGTCTTATCTTTTGTGCTGTTGACCTAATCTGCTTTATGTCTGAAAAGTTACTTTCGGCGCAGCATGCGCACCAACCCCATTGGTTGGCAGAAAAAGTGACTGACATTATCTTTTGAGATCTGCTTTTTCCATGCCTGACCTGTACCTTTATCTGAACCGCCCATGCCTTTTTACTGTTCCCTGTCAGCCTTTTTCTCTTTTTCCCTGCTGCCATATCTTTTGATATCTTTCTGAACTTGCTTTTGATATCTTTTGTTATCTTTTGTTTTGTCTTGTTCTGTTTGTCTTGGAATCTTTTCCCCTTTTTCTGGATTCATGTCTCCTAGGGTTTCCCTATAAATAATAATCTTATTTTTCTTAACACTACACACACAAACACTTATTATCTCTCTTCCTTTGCTCTCTGCCGATTGTCCTTCTGCCGCCTCCTCTCTTGCCTCCGTTTTCTCCTCTCCTCTGCCCTGATTTTCGGTAATATATATATTATATATAATAATTTACTTATTAATTATGCTAACTTATAATCAAGACTTAAAACCAATCATTAAAACAATAATCTTATTTATAGGTTAACTTGTGCTTGTTTAAAGTTGGTTCTTGCTTTATCTTACACCGCATCGTTTATCAAGTGAGTAATCTCGTACCTAATCCCTTTTTATTTTAATGTTTTGGGATGTTCATGTGTTCGTACAAACTTAGAGTCTTAAACTTGTTTATGAACTTTAGTCGCGCAGTATCCCATGTGTTGAGGACGTAGACTTGGCTGTTTATTTGTATGTGTGGATCATTAACCGTCTTGTCGGTCTATTCCGCAGTTCTCATGGTACCATTAGATGAACACGGGAGAACTATCGTTTATGATTTTCTCTTTTGTTTACACTTGCACAGTCTTTCTTGTTTGTGAGCTCAATTGTGAGCACTGGCAGTCTTTGAATCTTAGAGTTGGTCCGATCGGATTACACCCTTGTTGAAAACCAGACATACACATGTTGCGCGCAGATTTATTGTTATCTATGTATTGTATTAAACTTGATTTCTCACCAATACGCAAGTGTTTGACGTTTATTTTAACACATGTTCAGGTTTGCTGTAGCTACATTTGGAGCTTGTGGACACGTAGGACGTTTTTACTTTTGGACCTAGATTAAAATGTATCAAGACAAGTTATTGTTGTTCGAATATTTTGCCTTATAATATATTGAATTATGTTGCTTTATGTTATATTGTGTCTACTTTGCGCGTGCGCGAATGAATATATTTATTAAATATTGACACCCAAATAGTGTCACGAGTAATGAAACAATATGTGGCGCCCCGATGTATAATCCGCCTTTGGTCGGGGTGTTACAGATTGGTATCAGAGCTCGTTGACTTTAGGATAGGTGGTTAGACGTAACGGCCTAGAATACCTAAGAGTCCCTTCTCGCACATGAGAGAAATCTCATGTTTGCGCGCTTATTGTTAATTACTCGTTATTTATGAATATGCTCGCGCTTGCACAGTGTATGATTTTATGTTCTATTTCGCGATATTTCGATTTTTGTTGAATTTCGATTTTTACTGATTTTACTTACATATTCGTTTGTTGGATTTGAAAATCCGAAAAGTCATGGTGATACATGAATAGTTGATTTTCAATTTCCATTTACGATTATGTTCTGAGGTTGGAGACTTGAAAAGTCATGGTGATGCATGAATTGTCAACCTCCAATACTCATTTTCTTGTATATTTTATATTAAAGATTGAAAAGTCATGGTGATACATGAATCGTCAATCTCCAATACTCGTTTGCTCGTATATTTTAAATTGGGAATTCGGAAAGTCATGGTGATACATGAATTGTCGATTCTTGATTCAAATTCGTTACCTTTATTAAGTCTGCATTTAGGGTCATTTATTTTACTTTAACTTTTGACAGTAACTGACTTCGCGAAACCAAGCTTTTCGAGGTTATACTTTGCGCTAAAACCAAGATATTAACTAAAATTAAAACTTTTATAGAATGCCTCCGCTATCAGCTCGCCATCTCAAGAAGAAAGAAGCCGCGCGCAGACGTTCGCTGCAACGTTCCCAGGAAATGGCCGCCGCAATAGCCCAAGCTTTGAGCCAAAACAATACCAACACCTCTGGTTACAACATTAAGTCCTTTAACGCGGGTAACCCTCCAAAGTTCACAGGCCTTGAAGGAGCCACCGTGATGCTCCAGTGGCTTGAGAAAATAGAAAACACTTTCCTCCACACCCAATGCCCCTCAGACAGACGAACCCTGTATGCTTCCAGTGTCCTGGAATCTAGAGCGCTTACATGGTGGAATGGAGTAGCTCATGCGCGTGGCGCAGAAGCTGCTTCTAGCATGACATGGGAGGAATTCAAGGAAATTCTGACTCGAGAATTCTGCCCTCCTAACGAAGTTAAGCGCCTGGAGGAAGAATTTTGGAATCTTAAGCAATACAGTGGCGAAGCGCGCGAGTACGCGACGCGCTTCCATGAACTAAGCCTGCTTGTCCCTCACCTTGTTACCCCTTCCCGCCGAGCCATAGAGAAATTCCTTGGGGGTCTCCCCATGGAAATTCAAGATTCTGTATGGGCCAGAAACCCAGTAACCCTCTCTGACGCCATCGAGTTGGCCGCTGTGCTCAGCGACAACCATGTCAGAGCAGGAACCCTGTTCCTGCGGGGAACAGAAAAGACCAAACTCACCAAGACTGTTCCTGAACCAACAGAAACCAAATCAGAACCCTCAAACCGTAACAACCTCAAGCGCAGGCGCAAGGCCTATGCGCTTACCAACCCGCCCATTGTCCAGCAACCCATCTACCAACCTCCAGTTTACGCGCCTAACCCTCTGTCAACCTACCCAACTCCCCCTATAGTCCACAACTATGCCTTAACCAATCCCGCACTCCCTGCCCCGCCAACTAAGAAACCTTACACAGGAAACCACCCCTTTTGCCCAACCTGTAGACTCCACCACCCACCTCAAGTCCCATGTCGACTTTGTAACCGATGTGGCCGTGCTGGTCACCTTGCAGAAAACTGTAGAGTCCTTCCCGCAAATCCAATTGCGCCAACACCACCAGTCTACCCACAGAACCCACAACCAACCTACCAAAACCCACGACCCAGATCGTGCTTCAACTGCGGTGATCCCAGTCATTTCCGGAACGCGTGCCCGAGACTACAAGTTCAGATTACGCAAGCGAATCCGGTGAACCAGATTTCGAACCAAGTGACACGCGGACGAGCTTTTAACATAACCGCGCACCAAGCGCAAGCGAATAATGACGTAGTTAATGGTACATTTTTGCTTAACGGATTTTATGCGTCTGTACTTTTTGATACTGGCGCCGATCGAAGTTTTATTTCTCGCGCGTTTGAGCAGAAGCTTGCGCGACCGCGCAACGATTTAAAAGAAAATTTTTCAGTTGAATTGGCTAATGGCGAAACTGTTTTAATTAACTCTGTGATTAAAGATTGCACGCTTAACCTTAACGAAAACGATTTTCTGATCGACCTCATCCCCATGCCTCTTGGAAGCTTTGATGTTATCATTGGTATGGACTGGCTTACGCATAATCGCGCCGAAGTTATTTGCGCCAAGAAGATGATTCGCATACCTCGAGAAAATGGTGATCTTCATATCTACGGCGAGAAACCCTCCCGCGGTCTTAAACTTATGTCTTGCGCCGAAGCCCGAAGGCTCATGCGGAAAAGGTGTATTGCATTCTTAGCCCATGTGGTTAAACCTGCTGAAGAAAAGAAGAAGCTTCGCGATATCCCTGTTGTGCGTGATTTCCCTGAAGTTTTTCCTGATGATCTTCCTGGTATCCCTCCCGCTCGTGAAGTCGAGTTTCGTATTGATCTTGTCCCTGGTGCTTCCCCCGTAGCTAAATCTCCTTATCGTCTTACACCCGCTGAAATGCAAGAATTGGCAAGTCAACTTCAAGAGTTGACCGCTAAAGGATTCATTCGCCCTAGCTCTTCGCCCTGGGGTGCTCCGGTGTTGTTCGTTAAAAAGAAAGATGGATCGTTTCGCATGTGTATTGATTACCGCGAGTTGAACAAACTCACCATTAAAAACCGGTATCCCTTACCGCGTATTGACGACCTCTTTGATCAACTCCAAGGTGCCTCTTGTTTCTCCAAGATCGATCTCCGCTCTAGCTATCACCAGTTGCGCATCCGCGATGAAGATGTTCCGAAGACTGCTTTTCGTACTCGTTATGGCCATTTTGAATTCTTGGTCATGTCCTTCGGTTTAACCAACGCACCCGCCGTTTTCATGGATCTAATGAATCGGGTGTGTAGGCCTTTCTTGGATAAATTCGTGATTGTGTTTATCGATGACGTTCTGATTTATTCTAAGACCAAGGCCGAGCATGAGCAACATCTCCGATTGGTATTGCAAAAGCTTAGAGCCGAGCAGCTCTATGCTAAGCTTTCCAAGTGTGAATTTTGGTCTGATGAAGTACAGTTTCTTGGTCATGTTGTAAACAAGATGGGTATTCATGTCGACCCATCCAAGATTGAAGCAATCAAGAACTGGATTACGCCGACCACTCCTTCTGAGATCCGTTCCTTTCTGGGCTTAGCTGGTTATTACCGGCGCTTCATTTCGAATTTCTCGAAGATCGCTTTGCCTTTAACAGCTCTAACGCACAAAGGTAAACCGTATATTTGGGGCTCGAAGCAAGAAGAAGCCTTTCTAACGCTCAAGCGTTTGTTGTGTGAAGCTCCTGTTCTTGCGCTACCTGAGGGTAATGATGATTTTGTCGTGTATTGCGATGCATCCAACCAAGGTCTCGGTTGTGTTCTTATGCAACGAGGCAAGGTTATCGCTTACGCATCAAGGCAACTCAAGGTTCATGAAAAGAATTATACAACTCACGATCTCGAACTTGGTGCAGTTGTTTTTGCCTTGAAGATCTGGAGACACTACCTTTATGGTACTAAGTGTATCCTTTACACTGACCATAAAAGCCTTCAGCATATCTTTGATCAAAAGGAACTCAACATGAGGCAACGCCGATGGAACGAACTCATCAGCGATTACGATTGTGAGATCCGGTATCATCCTGGTAAGGCTAATGTGGTAGCCGATGCGCTCAGCCGAAAACCCTGCCAGCTTAACTGTATCTTGCCGCGCACCCAGCTTCACTTTGCGCCGATTCAAAGCAACCTTGAATCGCGTATTGGTGACGCGCAGCGTGCATCCATCAGTAATGGTAACCTTCGCGCCGAGTTAGCGTGTGGCGCGGAAGCACATTTTGTGCCCAATCTGAGTGGAATTCTTTGTTATCTTAATCGCATCTGGATTCCCTTTGATGAGAATCTTCGCGCTGATGTCCTGAGTGAGGCGCATAAATCTCGGTATTCTATTCATCCTGGCGCTGATAAGATGTACAAGGATTTGCGCATTACTTATTGGTGGCCCGGTATGAAAAAGGATATTGCTGTGTTCGTAGCTAGATGCCTGACTTGTTCTAAAGTAAAAGCTGAACACCAACGCCCATCTGGTTTGCTCGAACAACCAGAAATTCCTACGTGGAAATGGGAAAGTATAGCGATGGACTTTATTACCAAGTTACCTTTGACAGCAAGCAAACATGATAGCATTTGGGTAATAGTGGATCGTTTGACTAAGTCTGCTCACTTTCTGCCCATCCGTGAAAACTACCGTGTTGAGCAACTCGCGCAGCTTTATGTCAAGGAAATTGTCTGCCGTCATGGTACTCCTTTGAACATCATATCCGATCGCGATGGCCGTTTTATATCTCGCTTTTGGAAATCTCTCCAATCTGCGCTAGGAACTCGCTTGGACATGAGTACTGCATATCATCCTCAGACTGACGGACAGTCTGAGCGAACTATTCAAACTCTTGAGGATATGCTCCGATCTTGTGTTCTTGATTTTGGAGGTAATTGGGATTCACACCTGCCTTTGATCGAGTTCTCTTATAATAACAGCTATCATTCCAGTATTGGTATGGCCCCATTTGAAGCACTTTACGGTCGTAAGTGCCGCTCCCCGATTTGTTGGAGCGAAGTGGGTGAAGCTCAAATCACAGGACCCGAGCTTGTTCAAGAGACAACCGATAAAATCGCCAAGATCCGTGATCATCTGCTGACTGCCAGAAGCCGACAGAAGAGTTACGCAGATCGCAGGCGAAAGCCTCTCGAATTTCAAGTTGGTGATCTTGTTCTCCTCAAAGTGTCGCCTTGGAAAGGTGTTGTCCGCTTTGGGAAGAAAGGTAAGCTTGCTCCTCGTTATGTTGGACCATTTAAGATTCTTGCGCGTGTAGGAAAAGTTGCCTACAGACTTGACCTGCCGCCCGCGCTCAGTAATGTGCATCCAACGTTCCATGTATCCAATCTCAAGAAATGTTTAGCTGACGAGAACCTTCACATTCCACTTGATGAAGTCCAAGTTGATGAATCTATGCATTTCGCTGAGAAGCCTGTTGAGATTATGGATCGCGAGGTTAAGCAAACCAAGCGCAGTCGTATCCCTATTATTAAAGTTCGCTGGGAGTCCAAGCGCGGAGCCGAGTTTACTTGGGAAAGGGAAGATCAAATGAAGGTCAAGTACCCGCACCTGTTCTCTGTGCAACCTACTTCAGGATAAATTTCGGGACGAAATTTCTTAAAGTAGGGGAGACTGTGACATCTGCCCCGATCCGACCCGACCCAAGTACTCGTTTCCCTTATCCGATCTCTTTCTTTTATGATTTAATATTTATTTATACTTATATTTTACTTTTAATAATAATATATAATTTCCTTCCCGCCTCTCCCTCTCTTTCTTTCCGCCGTCCCGTCATTCTTCTTCTCTCTTTCCGCCTTCTTTTCCCTCTTGTCGCCGTCCCGCCCTTACGCCTGGTTTCCCTCTTTTTCTTCTAACTCTTTGCTTGTCCTTTGTTCCTTCCCGCCTAAGGTTGTCTGCGCAGCTCCACGCGCCAGACTCCTTTCAAGGAAGCCTGCGTGAAGACCATCTGTTCCAGCGATTCGCGAGACGAACTCTTCTCGCAGCGCGCTAAGAATTGTAATTCTTCTCGCAACGCGCGAAGAACGGTAGTTCTTCCCGCGACGCGCTAAGGATTTGTAGTTCTTCTCGCAGCGCGCTAAGGATCGTAGTTCATCTCTCGACGCGCGAAGAATTATAGTTCTTCCCGCGGCGCGCTAGGAATTTTAGTTCCCCCCGCGGCGCGCTAAGAAATGTGATTCTTCCCGCGGCGCGCTCAGAAATGTAGTTCTTCCCGCGACGCGTTAAGGTTGGTTCTGTCTGCCTTCGCGCTCGCGCTCTCTTGACCTTCTGTGTCTGCCTTCGCGCTCGAGCTTTCTCGCGCTAAACCCTTTGAGTTTTCTTCTGTTTAATCTAGCCGTTTGCTTTTCTGTTGTCTTATCTTTTGTGCTGTTGACCTAATCTGCTTTATGTCTGAAAAGTTACTTTCGGCGCAGCATGCGCACCAACCCCATTGGTTGGCAGAAAAAGTGACTGACATTATCTTTTGAGATCTGCTTTTTCCATGCCTGACCTGTACCTTTATCTGAACCGCCCATGCCTTTTTACTGTTCCCTGTCAGCCTTTTTCTCTTTTTCCCTGCTGCCATATCTTTTGATATCTTTCTGAACTTGCTTTTGATATCTTTTGTTATCTTTTGTTTTGTCTTGTTCTGTTTGTCTTGGAATCTTTTCCCCTTTTTCTGGATTCATGTCTCCTAGGGTTTCCCTATAAATAATAATCTTATTTTTCTTAACACTACACACACAAACACTTATTATCTCTCTTCCTTTGCTCTCTGCCGATTGTCCTTCTGCCGCCTCCTCTCTTGCCTCCGTTTTCTCCTCTCCTCTGCCCTGATTTTCGGTAATATATATATTATATATAATAATTTACTTATTAATTATGCTAACTTATAATCAAGACTTAAAACCAATCATTAAAACAATAATCTTATTTATAGGTTAACTTGTGCTTGTTTAAAGTTGGTTCTTGCTTTATCTTACACCGCATCGTTTATCAAGTGAGTAATCTCGTACCTAATCCCTTTTTATTTTAATGTTTTGGGATGTTCATGTGTTCGTACAAACTTAGAGTCTTAAACTTGTTTATGAACTTTAGTCGCGCAGTATCCCATGTGTTGAGGACGTAGACTTGGCTGTTTATTTGTATGTGTGGATCATTAACCGTCTTGTCGGTCTATTCCGCAGTTCTCATGGTACCATTAGATGAACACGGGAGAACTATCGTTTATGATTTTCTCTTTTGTTTACACTTGCACAGTCTTTCTTGTTTGTGAGCTCAATTGTGAGCACTGGCAGTCTTTGAATCTTAGAGTTGGTCCGATCGGATTACACCCTTGTTGAAAACCAGACATACACATGTTGCGCGCAGATTTATTGTTATCTATGTATTGTATTAAACTTGATTTCTCACCAATACGCAAGTGTTTGACGTTTATTTTAACACATGTTCAGGTTTGCTGTAGCTACATTTGGAGCTTGTGGACACGTAGGACGTTTTTACTTTTGGACCTAGATTAAAATGTATCAAGACAAGTTATTGTTGTTCGAATATTTTGCCTTATAATATATTGAATTATGTTGCTTTATGTTATATTGTGTCTACTTTGCGCGTGCGCGAATGAATATATTTATTAAATATTGACACCCAAATAGTGTCACGAGTAATGAAACAATATGTGGCGCCCCGATGTATAATCCGCCTTTGGTCGGGGTGTTACATGATGCCCTCGCCACCGCCACTTATCTTCTTTAATCGACTACCAACAAAGGCTCGATCTGAAAACACCTCTCCAAGCCCTCTCAAACTTCACTAAACTTCCACCCGATCTCTTGTTACAACCACGAGTATTTGAGTGTTCTGTTTTTGTCCACATACCAAAAATCAATCGAAACAAACTTGATCCATGTGCTGAAAAATGTGTATTTATAGGCTATGGTGTCAATCAAAAAGGGTACAGATGCTATAGTCCAACAAAGCGTCATGTGTACACAACCATGAATTGTGACTTCCTTGAAATTGAATTCTTTTATACCTCCCAACTTAGTGTTGAGGGGGAGAAAGAACATGACACACTAAGTTGTCTAGAATGGGTTCCAAAATGGGACACGTCATCCGAAGAAGTCAATTTTCAATACCCAAGATGAGTCACCAACTCCACACCAATCTAGTGGATCTACAATCAGTGCTACAATCCCAATACCTCCCGATCCAACGCCCGAGGTAAGTAATTCTCATATATCTGAAAACACAACAAATGAAGGATCTCATGAAAATATTGATGTAACTAATGGACATGAGATAGAAGTAGAACAAACAGTGCAGGTGGAAGAAGAAGAAACTGTGCATGTGGAACAAGAAGAACTCGTACTAGAAGAAACAAGACAAGAAGAAATAGTCGAGAGATATGTCCTCCCACCAAGAGTCAATAGAGGAATTCCTACAAAGAGATACTCACCAGAGAAACAGTCCAAATCCTCCAGATATCCCGTAGCCAACATAGCAGAAGCAAACATATCTAAAGAAGCTAAAGCCTTTAACGCTTCCCTATACGCTGAACAAACTCCAAACTCTGTGGAACAAGCTTTAGGATCAAAGAACTGAAGGATGCTATGGAAACGGAGATGAAAGCACTGATTAAAAATAATACATGGGAAATATATGATCGTCTAATAGGAAAGAAACCCGTAGGATGTCGATGGGTGTTCACAATTAAACATAAACCAGACGGAACCATTGAAAGATACAAAGCACGTTTGGTTGCTAAAGGCTACACTCAAACGTATGGTATTGACTACCAAGAAACATTCTCTCCAGTAGCCAAGATTGACACAATCAGGGTCCTTTCCTCAATCGCTGCAAATGAAGGATGGCCACTTCACCAATTTGATGTTAAGAACGCCTTTCTTCATGGAGAATTAAAAGAAGATGTGTATATGGAAGCTCCACCTGGGTTCACTGAAAATTTCAAAGCAAAGGAAGTTTGTCGCTTAAAAAAAACTATTTACAGGCTAAAGCAATCTCCTAGAGCTTGGTTTGGCAGGTTTACACTAGCAATGAAGGGATATGGTTTTCGACAAAGCAATTCCGATCATACTCTCTTCCTTAAAAATAGAGGTAATCTTGTAACTTGTTTAATCATATATGTTGTTGACATGATCATTACAGGAAACGATGATGAAGAAATGAAGAAGTTGAAAGCAAACTTGTTTAAAGAATTTGAAATGAAGGACCTAGAATGGCTTAAGTATTTTCTTGGGATTGAAGTATTAAGATCTAAAAAGGGTATTTTTATATGTCAAAAAAATATATTCTTGACCTTTTAGCTGAGACAGGAATGATCGACTGCAAACCAGCCGATACGCCAATGGTGGTCAATCACAAACTTCATATGGAAGAAGGAAGGGAACTGGCAGACAAAGAAAGATATCAACGCTTGGTAGGAAAATTAATATATCTCTCGCATACTCGTCCTGACATCGCATATGCAGTGGGGATAGTCAGCAAATTTATGCATCAACCTCAAGTCACTCACATGGAAGCGGTATGGCGAATTATCAGATATCTCAAAGGGACAACAGGCCACGAGGTTCTCTTTCAACCAAATAAACACTTAAAAGTTCAATTGTATACTGATGCAGACTCGGCAGGGGACAAAGATGACGGGAGATCAACATCGGGTTATTTCACTCTACTTGGTGGGAATTTAGTTACACGGAGAAGCAAAAAACAGAAGGTCGTAGCACTATCTAGTGCCGAAGCAGAATTCCGAGGAATTGCACGGGGCGTGGCAGAGGTTCTATGGATACGTAAACTTATGACAGAAATTGGTTTTCTCCAAACTGAAGCTAGTAGAATCATGTGTGACAACAAAGCCGCAATACAAATTTCACAAAATCCTGTCCAACATGATCGCACAAAACGTATAGAGGTTGACCGAAACATCATCAAAGAAAAACTTGACGCTGGAATTATAGAGTTGCATTCGTTCGTTCTGAAGATCAATTAGCAGATATATTAACAAAAGCTGTCAACGGAAGAATATTCGGCGAGGTTCTCTGCAAGCTGAGTATTAGAGACCCCACTACTCATCTTGAGGGGGAGTGTTAGAAATAAAAGAAAAAAAGAAAAATATATTAGAGTATCATATTCCTCTCTTAGAAGATATCACAGTTAATGGTAGCAATCAAGTGAACGTTAGAGTCCAAAAATCAAGTTTTCTATTATTGTATTTCCTTTTTTAGTACCATCTTATTCATGTATTTATTATGTATTTGTTCCGTCTTTGAGAAATACACGGCAAATCAATAAAACAATTATGAATCCATTTCAAAACGGTTTTGTCTCACAAAAATGTTTACAACCTTCTTGACCGACACGACAACCAATAATTAATACAAGAAAAATTCCTAAAATATCTTTTTTATATAGACAAAGATTTTATTAGCTCCTCATAAATCAACATTGAGTTTCAAAAATGTACCATCCAAAGACCGTCAATGGCGTGTTTTTTATGCGGGGTGACGTGTTTGTAGGACCAATAAGTAGGCATCACGTGTTATCAATAATTCAAGGGACGACTTATTTATTCAATAAAATTCATCGAGACGACCTGATTGTTCACTAAACTCATCTGGGACGACCTGTTTAGAAGGTTGCATTATTTAATTGGTTGACAAGCATGTCGGGCGAATAGGAAGAACCGACAACGACGTGTTTAGAATGCACATTTTGAAAATCAGAAGGATGCATAAATGAAATATTTCTTTACAAAAGGGATATTTTAGGACCACAAACTCATTATTATTGTTATTTTATTTTTAGGAGTGTGCAAACTTAGCGTGTGGTTTGTGTTTTCTAAATTACATTTCCTGGGCTCTTACGAGTAAGGTGGGGTAGTCTTTTTGTTTTTAAACATTCTCTAATGTTTACATTTGTTTAATACCTAACAACTACATTTTGTCATAGGTCGCGGAACAAAGATGCATTCCCACTAGTCCTGAGCTTTTTCAGAGAGCGCACACAAAGATGTTGGCGAGGAACTCAATGTCGTCTGCACGAGACTTCCTTAATCTAGAGATGTGTGAAGTGTTGGTACGTTTCTTTAATGAAAAACAATAATTGTCTTTATATGATTGCTCATTGTTTAGTATAGTAGGTTCACTTTTGATACTTGTTAACTAACACATGTATAATGGGTATGTTATATGCACAATATTGATGTTTTGATTTTATGTTTTGGTGAACCGCTTGAGAGGTATACTTTGTTAAAAAGTATTCTAACATAGATCTCTTCGAGGTATTTTTTAATAAGCCACAATTGTGGGAGGAGAGTGTCGGAGGCTCTTCAATTTCGAGACCACTACTAACTAAATCCAGTTTTATGAAATGCGTAAAATCATAACAAAAATAACACGAAAAGAAGCCGATAAGGAGTTGATATATAAGAAAATAAAAGCAATCGAGAAGGAGTTGAAATATAAGAAGATGCGATTGTTGGGCGCCTGACTCTGTGTAAATATGTTATTGACTACCTGTTAATATTTTAAACAAAGGAGCTAGTAGTTAACAAAAAAACATTTATCAACAGAAACGTCAAGGTTATGCAACTTTTTGCTTATTTATTTTGTGTTTAAGGGAAAGAATTGAATAAATCCACCCAATGCCATTCGGGAGTAAATCAATTGCAACACATGAAAAACGAAGCTTTGTTAAAAGTTACTTTGTATTTATCTTCTAATTTTGCCATGGCCACATTCTATTTGCTATCGTGTTCGTCAATCAGGTATCCTCCAGAAGCTTTTGGCTTTTGACAAAATTCAGATTTTGAAACCAAGATTGATACTTCTCTCTCAAAGTTCAAAACCTCTACACAGATCTGATAACGTCTTGAAGGTTCCATGTGTAAAGTTTCTACTGATTCAACGTCCTAACGAAAGAAGCCAACCATGGAATATTGCATTCTTATTACGTTTTTTGTTAATTAAAAATTATGGTGTATCTGATGTTGTTTCATTTTACAGGTTCATCAACAAAATGATACTTTACAAAAGGTATTGCATTCTCATCATGTTCCTGTCTATTGTGATACATAATTTAAAATTGCCTTAAATTACTCAATATTCATACCATGTTTTATTTGTTACTTCATGAATTGTTGCTTTAAACTACAAAAGTCTAAATCAGTAACATTGTTTTTTCTATTCAGTAATATTTTAGTTTAGATAGATAACAACATAGGTCTAAATCAATAGCTTTGAAGTTACCAAATATTAATGAGATGTTGGGTGCCCAAAAAGGGAATAAGTTTTATGGTTAACGCCAAACGATTTGTATAGCCGGCGGTGCGTTGTTGAGTACACTATTAGTTCATCTTTGTTGCATGCTAAATAGGCTTTTGACTCAAAGCAAACAAAAAATAGTGGCAGTGGGACTTTGAAAGGTATTTTAAGTTGTCAAGTTGCTTACTTCTGGTTCTTGCTTTGCAATGTTTGAGTTTTTCAAGTTTTTTTATGAATTATAATGCAGAGGATGGGAAACACGTAGCCTGAAACAGGCCATGAAATTGTCATGCATTCAAATTTGTTTAGCTTTGAACAAGATCATGGTTGCTTAAATTGCATTTCATGTATGAATTTATCTAGGTCCATTTAAGAGGTTTGTTTGCTATTTTATAGGTAGTCATTTCAACTGCAATAAAAGGGCTTTAACGCCTATTGTTTAAAGTTTTAATAATGATCTAATAAGATGCTTGTGTTTAACAAATGTAATTTTAGGAATTGATGGATAAAATGACCAAAAGGATCATATTGTGAAACTTTTATTATTATTAAACAGACTTATGAAAGGGGATTAAAAGAATAGGCAATTAGGTAATTTATTTTATTTTTAGTCTTATAGATATCATGTATGATGATGTAAGCAACCCCATAGGTGTATCAATAAATGTAAACGAGCGGAGCCAAACACAGCAAGGTGTGTTATTCAAGAAGAGGTTTTGATGGTTTCTAGGTCAAAATGGTGGCTATACCATTAGTAGAGTTTTCTATTATCATAAACTGAAACCGAACCGTTAAAATTTGAATAACGAACCATTAGGAGCAGTTTGGCTCCCGTTTGGTTTAACAAATTGAAAATTCTAATAACAAAACTTTAAGTTCCGGTTTGGTTTCGCTAATAACTTTCATAGCAGAGTGATATTGCATAGCAAAAATAGATTTGAGTTATAAAGTTAACTATGTCAGGAGTTCCAAGTTGATTGACAATCAAAATTAATATTCAGTTGCCAATAATTTGTGCTTTTATCAGAAGTTATTTGTATTATTTTTGTTTCAATGAATTTCCTTCAAAGTTGAAAACTTCTCTACTCATAGGATATATGCATGTGATTTATTTTTATTACTCATATTGAAATCTAAACATTTTGATATAAGTTGTGTTTGTTATTTTTGTTTTTCATTTGCAGCTTGATAGAACATTTGGCATGATTGAAGAATTAGAGAAAGTGAATTTACTTTCTATTGCTAGCATGTACAATGCTATAATGGGTTACTTTTGACAGGTAATTTTCTTTCATGCATATTATACTTGTCATTATAGTTGGGGAAAGTGGACAGTTCAATAACATGTCAAAATAGTGCGAGCCAAAATGAGTGGTTTTTATGTGTAGGTTAACATGAGTCAGGTCGGTTAACCAACCAGGTACCGCTCTCTCTGTTCTTTATATTTTTTTTTTGAATTTTGCAAATTAATTGTTGTATTAAGTTTAACTATGATCTAAAAAACTATATTATTATGATTTAAGATGGTTTGGTTGATTACACCCCACATCCATTGTGTCAGTGTTTTTGTTTAATAAGCGATGTATTAAAGATAACTAGGAAACAACATTGTAAAATAGTACTACAATTTTCCTTTTATAAATAAAATGATTTGGGACGTTATAACTTGTAAGCACTATTGAATACATGTTAGACGTCTTTTTAACCGTGTAAACCTCTAGACCCATTTGACCCTTTTTGGTATAACTATTTTTTTTTAACGTTGTTTGACCCATTTAATATAATATATGTTGAAACCGTCACAAATATGTGTAGTGAAATTAATTGGCACAAGCACACTAGCAAAGACACACAATTCAAGATTAGAGGCAATTTTACTTGTATATACATGTCTGCATGCGAATCCTGCTTTTTTAATAAGCGATTGCGTAACAGCACAATAACATTTATGTTCTTCACTTTGATTGGATGATTAACTTACTTTCTCTTAATTTGATTATTATCTTATCTTCTCCCAAAACTTTCATAAAGGACTTATGTGAAGTTGTGAACAGTAGATGTAAATATTTTCAACCCATTTAATTATTAGTGGTTAATTCGGGTTATGGTTGATCTCCAATTGAAAGTTTTGTCCAAATGAATCAAATTTTCTAAAATGGATTGAAAGCCGCCAAATATGTATTTTTTTGTGTGCAGAAAACATTCTAAATCTTTGTATTCGAACAAGTTAAAATTATTACTTGAGTAAAATATTTTTTTGTAATAATAGCTTCCTGTCATCCAGGACATATGTTACTGGGTTGACCTGAAAGTAAGAGTGTATTGTGGTTAAAAGGGAAAATGGAAAGAGTAAGATGAGGATGAGAAGATAAGAGAGTTTGAATGAGAAAAGTATTAGGCATCTAAAGAATCAGTTTATAGCCTTAACATTGAAAAGCCTCAATTCTAAGGTAAATTAGGTTGATTATTAAGTTTATACTATTAATTATAATATTTATGATTATATATCGACTTCTTTTTTATTATTTGTGATCAGGATCGGGTGATGCTTTGAAAAGACATACTTTAAAGCAAGCGGTGTGATAAAAGAATTTATCGATGGATGGTTTTATTAAGTTTTGAAACGAGCAAATACTTAATTATTCTCTTTACTTACCACCAGATTCAATGACATTGAAAATTCCATAGATTATATTTATTAATATGTATCATTTATTTGATTATATTTATTTAATTTTCAGAGTTTCATATATTATATTTATTAATTATTAATATGTATCAAGCTTTATTTGATTATATTTATTTGATATTCAAAATTTCATAGATTATATTCATTAATATATTTTTAAATTAACTTTTTCAACCCGTGTGTCATACGGGTATATAAACTAGTATATGATATACTTAAATGTATGTCTCTTTGTAAGTTGTACCTGATAGAATGGTTGGCAATCAGATTCAGTACACCATAACCAATCGATTTTTTTCGGTTATGGTTAATTTCGATTAAGTTTTTGGGTTAACGGTACGGTTTCGGTTATGGTTCGGTTTTTCTCAGCCCTATATCATACTAGTTTAACAGTACTAAACAAGTGAGCGTCACCGATCGGTGACTAATTCCTTCATAAATCCATCGGTGAAAGTGGATACCTCCAAGAATATTAGAAAGAGGGGTTTTTGAAGTTAAACTACTCATTTGACGGCTTAGCATAAAAGGGAAGGGCTTTAGAATTTAGATCCATAATCTATTTGTATATTTAAAAAAGTACGTCAAATTTTCTTTGACTAGACGTTCTTCCTTCAACGTGGGATGAAACTTATTTGAGCAAACTCTCGTTTTCGTTTTTTTGTAGTGGTTTGCTCGGCTTTAGCATATCCATTCAAAAATTGTTTTTTAGCATTCTTTTATTTTTTGGTTTCATTTTCTTATCATTTTGATTCAAATCATTAGAGCTGTTTGATAGATGGTAATATAATGAGGGGGGAATAGAATAAAAAAAAAGAAATAAAATAGATAATTATTATTTCTTTGTTTTGATTGATTAATCTATGGAAATGGAATGAATTATTACCTTATGTAACTTGAAAGAAAAAAAAAACTGAACACGAATAAAATACAAATGACAAAGATACAAACTTCAAAATAAATAAAATTGTCACATCTCGGAAAATCTCATATTTATTTTGTCACACCCTCACTTAGAGCCTAGGCGTGTGACCAATAGTTGGTTCCTATTTTGAAAATATATCAGAGTTTTAGCGGTTGTCTTTAGTTTATAATAAAATATTAATTTATATTTTGAAACATTAGTTTATTTGTAAAATCTTTATTTATAACAATAATAATATTTGATTTATTAGAAAGCTTTTCGAATAATAAATATTCGAGAGTTTGATTTGTAAACCTCGTTTGAATTATAAAACTTGTTTAAATATTGTTTGTAATATTTAATAATTTTAAAACTGAGCCATCTCTACCTTGCGAGCGTCTATCTCCTTGAATGGCTTTAATTCCTTGCTACATGTACTAACTTTTATTTCCTGTAATCATGGAGGGAAAATACGTCAGCGATATGCTGGTGAATCGTTGACTCTAAAAACATTTTATAAATCTTTCTTTAACTGATAAGATAGTTTTCATGAATCAATCTCAACAGAAACGTCTATTATTTCTAGGATTGTGCCACTGCCATAAACACACAATTACGGTTCTCCGGGAGTTGATACCCTTTGGAGAACTTTTATTATGACCTCTAGTCTGCGGCCACGTAGCCTTGACTGATAGACTAGATTGCTTATGTTTGGATCTAGACACATGTGTTCTCGGTCTGAGTTGCTTTTATTTTCTATCTTGTATAAAATAGGGATCACGTAATCCCATAAATCTTTATTTGACTGTCTTTGTTTAAGATAAACAACCCGTTTATCTTGACTGAAAAAGGTTTAACGTATTCACCTGTGACTGTCTATTCTGAATGATGTGGTGATATCGTTTGAAAACCTTTGTGAATGAATGAATGATTGATTGAATGATTGACCTATAATAAAATAGGTTTATATAAATACCCGGATCGTCTTTAATCCGGCTACAGACCTTTAGTCTGGTTTTGATAGCTTAAACCTTGATTGATCTTTTGTTTGAATGAAATATTTTGATAAGAAATCTTTCTCTATATTTGCTAACTATGTGATATGTTTCTTCTTCAAGAAGAAACGTCAATTATCTCTATCCTTTGTTAATATCTTATATTCCTTAAAAATAAGAAATAATGTATTAACTATATTCTTTAAAAATTCTATCTTTCTTAAAGAAACATTACTTTAATTTATTCATTATATTTATAATTCTTTGATCAAGGTCTAGGCTATACCCCAGACTAGGGTCTAAGCCTTTATTATTTTATTAATATTTTATTCGGACAGAATTCTTACCTTGCTTAGCTTATTATTTTCTAGATTCTCGGGCATCACTTCGACGCTTGCACGTACTTTGAGAATCTTGATCAACAACTCCTCGGCACGCAAATCGAGGCAACGTTCGGGGGTTGCCGGGTCGTGCACGTACTTCGAGATAGATTGTCGGGTCGTCTTGGGTCGGCACGGTTTACGAGGTCGTCACGCGTTACGAGGTCGGCACGCAAAACGAGGTGCCCCGATTGTCGGGATTGTCGGTACGAACTTTGAGGTCTCGTCGGTATATGGTGCGGATTACGAGGTTATAATTGTCGGGTCGGTGGCACGGAAATCGAGGTAGAAAGAGAAAGTATTATAGAGAGAGAAAGTATATTTCTAGAGAGAGAGTGATTTTGTGTGTATGAAATGAGCCATGAAAACGTTCTATTTATAGTTGAACGTGTCGCCACGTGTCATCTTCTGAGACACCTTCTACCACGTGGCGGACACGTGTCACTTTCTTAAACACCCTCTGCCACGTGTTGACACGTGGCTTACACGTGTCATTTTCTAAGACACCTTCAGCCACGTGTTGACACATGGCGTACACGTGTCACTTTCCTATTATCTTAGTCATCGCGTATCGCCATGGCTTAATGTCTTGAGCCGTAGCGTATCGCGACACCGCCCTTTTTGAGTTTCTATGACGTTCCTATCGCGTATCGCGATGTCTCCTTGGCTATGCCCGTCGCGTATCGCGATAGGTTAATAAATCAAATTTTTTTTTATTTTTAATCCCTCTACTTCTATTAGCTTGTCATATTTGGATCAAAATTTTAGGGATGTTACATATTTTGGGTTAAAAATGTTAAATTTGAAAGTCGAATTACCCAAAAATATTTTAATTATATGATAAAGAAATAATGATATATATATATATATGTGTGTGTGTGTGTGTGTGTGTGTGTTAGGGCATAGAATTTATGCTCAGGATCCTCTATCCTTAAGTGACTTGTGGATCAATTATCCTTGAGATATGTTCCAGGTTGCAAAGGATCAATGATCCTCGGTATTATTTGTTTACTAACGATTGTATTTGAGTGGTGTTGTGATCAATAGGTATAACGGTTCTATGACCAAGTCTACCTGATATCTCGCTACCAGACTTCTTCTGCACGTGGGCAAAGAGATGGGAACGGCTAGTGGGAAGAGTGGCGTAATAATAGGAGCATTTGTTATTTTGTAATTTTCTTTATAACGAGATATTGGATCAGCTAGGTCACACACTTGTTTACTTCGCACAAATCAGTATTATTCAGAGCTTCCTCTCAAGCAACACACACACACACACACACACTTAGATACTCTTGTATTACTGATCAATATCTCCACTATTGTAACCCCATTCTTAATAAATATGGTGGTGATAGACAATTGTCGTCACTCGAGGTTTTTATGCCGGCGATCCTCTAAAGGTCAAGGGCTTTTCCTCATATAAATCTATGTGTTCATCGACATATTAGTACTTATAGAATCACAAACACCAAGTCCCACAATTACGAATTTGGTTACATTATCCTTATTTGATTTTTGACTAAAACAATTTTGGCGCCTACCGTGGGGCCATTGGTGCTATAATCCAGATTATTTCCTATCAATTTTCAATCTTTTCTACCCATATCACTTTCAATGGCCTCTCAACAAACCTCTGCTTCATCAACCATGCCTTCATCAGTTTCACTCCCACCAAGATCTTCACTACCAATGCCTACTCCACTTACAGGAGTACCAAGGACCACCGCGGCAGGAAACAAGACACAGATTCCAGGCTTTCAGAGCTCAAAAACCACTGGTGCCACTTCGGTGGTTTACTCAACAATTATGTTTCTGCTATGTTTTCGCAGGTTAAAGCATATATGGAGCAGCAAAGCAGGACTAACCAAAAGATCCTACGTGAGATCGAGGATCTCAAGAAGACTAAGAGACCAACGGGGGATCAGGCTCCCCTGATGCCTAGGATGCTGGATTTCACCATTCCAGGATCCTTGGCTCAACTTTCTCAAGGATCATCTATCCTCCAACTGGGGTCCATGAGTCAGCCAGCTCGGGGATCCTCAATTTTCCCGCAAGGATCATCTATCCTTCACCCAGGATCCATGGGTCAGCAAGCTCAAGGATCTTCTTTCCTTCAACAAGGATCATCCTTCAACCGGGGTCCATGGGTCAGCAAACTCAAGGATCCTCTTTCCTCCAACAAGGATTATCCATCCATCAATCAGGATCCTCTAGGTTGTACCATCAAGGATCATTCAACTTCCAGCATCAAGGATCATTCTTCCAGAATCAAGGATCCTTAGGACTTCAGCATCAAAGGTCCTTAGAGGTCCATGAAGGATACATCATCCCCATGCAAACCATTGCCTCTAGTGGACCAACTGCCGTAGCGGATGCTTTTTATCTAGGCTACTCTTCTGAGATGCCAACATTCACTCAACAAAGAGGTAACGCCTATAATCACATATCCTTAGACACTAATCTTGGTTCCATGCAGGATGCAGGTATCAATCAGGCTATGGCCAAGGAACTTCAGAAGCTTAACGATATGATATCCAGCATACCAGCAGTGGTCTGTCCAAATTCTGAAATACCAGAAGGGAGCCATAAGCTGTTCAGATTTACTCCCCCGATATGTGATCCTGAGATCCCAAAACACTTTCAAACCCCCAACATGAACGTGTATGACGAGACCACTAATCCGGAAGAGCATGTGGCTCAGTATAGGGAGAGGATGTAGATCAATCCAATTCCTGAAAGACTTAAGGAAGCTTGTCTATGAAAGGGTTTCGGATCCACACTAACAGGATCTGCACTTAAATGGCTGCTAAGTCTTCCTCCTTATTCTGTTACTTCTTTTTCACATTTAGTTAACTTGTTCAATAGCCAGTTTTCTTGTAGTAGGAAATTTGAAAAGTTAACTAGTGATTTGTATAGAGTTGTCCAGCCTTATGATGAATCCCTTAGGGATTTTGTTACAAGGTTTGGCAAGGAGGCCCTAGAGATCCCTAATATTGATATGGTTACGGCTGTGGAAGCTTTCTAGATGGGGCTACATAGGGGCTCCCCGTGCAGGACTTTAGATGAAGTTAGAAACATGGCACTCAGGTTTATAAGGCTAGAGGATGACAAGAAGATTCAAGAACGGTTAGGGGCTCCAACAAAACAAGAATCTTCTGACAAGAAACAAGGATCCTCATTTAGGAACAAAAACTCGAAGCCTTATTCCAAATTCAACAATCAAAATGTCCGAGCAGTTGAAGAAGGAGACGATGATAATGAAGATTATCAAAGTATTTCCGAGTATTTTTTTTCTCTGTTGATACTCATGGTTTAATTTGTGCCATGAAGGATCTTTTGATGAGAAAGCAAGGTGGCCTCAGAGAAATGAGAAAACAACATCCTTCAAAGACAAATCCAAATGGTGTGCATTCCATGAGGATTTTGGCCATCAAACCGATGATTGTATTGGTTTAAGGTGGGAATTGGATACCTCCTAAGCAAGGGACATTTCAAGGAGCTCTTGGGAAGAAAAAGTATAGGATCCAGGATCTTGAAGATGTACCACAGAAAGCAACTCCGCCCCCACCAGATGCACAAGTCATCAATTTCATCTCCGGTGGCTCAGATATATGTGGAACTTCCTTCTCCTCAGCCAAGAGACATGCTAAAGAGACTAAGTTGGAGAACGGAGAGCGACCTGTCATATCCGCTACCTTAACGACTGATAAAAGAATCTTCTTTGATGAAGACAATAATACAAACATCCAGGATCCTCATCACGATGGTTTGATTGTAATTTTATTTATTGCGAACCATTATGTGTGCAGGATCCTAGTCGATGTTGGAAGGTTAGTCAACATCATCCAACACGATGTACTCCAGAAGATGAATATCCCAGACTCGAAATCATTCTCCGAACCTCTGTGCTAGTTGGCTTCAGTGGTGAAACAAAGAAAACAATGGGGGACATCAAACTCCCTATATACATTGAAGTATTAAACTCTTAAAAAAAATTTTGTGTTATTGATAATTTGTCTTGTTGCAACGTTATTCTTGGCAGGCCATGGTGACATGGAATGAAGGCTATAGCCTCTACTTATCACCAGTGTATCAAGCATCCAACTCCTTGGAAATTAGTAAGAATAGATGGTGACCAAGTGGAAGCTAAGAATTATTATTCTTTGTCCATGAAGCCGACAGCCAAACAAACGATAGCATAGCAACTACAGCAACATCCTTGGATCGTGCTGGTGGCTTAAGAACAAGACCTAAAAGAAGTATCCTTGGATCCCGAGGATCCAGACGTAAAAGTTTTCCTTGGATCAAGTATCCCTACTAGCATTGAAAAGGATATAGTATCCTTCATCAAGCAACGAAAATCCACATTTGGGTTCAAGCACTCCGACATGACAGATATTTCAAAAAAGGTAATTACTCATAAGTTAGGCCTTGATAATTCTATTAAACCGCTCATTAGAAGCGAAGGAAATTCGCTCCTGAGATGAACGCGATCATACAACAAGAAGTAGAAAAACTTCTTAAGGCCGGTACGATCAGAGAGGGTAAGTATCCTCGACGGTTGGCTAATGTGGTTGTTGTTTCAAAAAAGAATGGAAAGTGGAGGGTGTGTGTCAATTTCACCGATTTAAACAAGGCATGCCCCAAGGATCCTTTTTCATTACCACATATAGACTCCATGGTGGATGCAACAACAGGACATGAGATGCTTACTTTCATGGATGCTTCCCCTGGATTTCAACAAATTTAGATGGAACCATATGATCAAGAAGATACATCATTCATGACTCCTACTGGAATATATTGTTATATTGCCATGTCTTTTGGACTAAGAAATGCAAGAGAAACTTATCAACGCTTAGTCAACATGATGTTTAAATACCAGCTAGGGAAGACCATGGAAGTCTATATAGACAACATGGTGGTCAAATCCAAGAAGGCTGAGGATCATCTTAGAGACTTGGAAGAAGTCTTCAATATCCTTGATCAGTATAACATGAAACTCAGTCCATCTAAATGCCATTTTGGTGTTAAGGCGGGAAAGTTCCTTGGTTATATAGTTACTAAGAGGGGTATAGAGGCTAGCTCAGAACAAATACAAGCCATTATCAACCTGAAATCCCCCGTGAATGCAAAGAACATACAAAGGTTGACTAGAAGAATTGCAGCCTTAAAAAGGTTCATCTCCCGATCTTCAGAGAAATGTAAGGAATTCTATGATATCCTTAGAAAGAATAAACAGTTCGAGTGGAAGGAGAAACATGAGGCTGCACTCAAAGCCTTGAAGGATTACTTATCCTCAGCACCAGCATTAATGAAGTCGATTGATGGGGAACCCTTATCCTTGTACCTAGCTGTCTCGGGTAATGTTGTAAGTGATGTCCTTGTAAAGGATCATAAAGGGGAGAAATTACTTGAAAACTTTTTTTAATGTGAATTATCTAAGTGCTAACACTTGAAAGGCCTCCCACACGAGTGATTAACTACGAGCCGAAGGCATGTGAATAGTACTATTGGTCTGACAAACCCAATTGACAGGGCCGGAGGGGTATGCAGGAACATGTTTTTACAATTGCACATAACCATGCGAACCTTTTGTAACATGCTATGTGGTGTTAGACATAGTACATACTTGAGGCAAATAGAGACAATGTGGGCATAGGAAGTAAGTGGGCAATAGAGGCCACGTAATGGAAACTGGTCGAGGATTCACTCGTGGCTTAGTATAATTACATCGCATATTTACAAAACATAATTTCTATGATTACGTATACTAGTTTCGTTCGTACTTGTGTAACTTGAAACTCCAAGTGCATATGATATTCAGTACAAGCCAAGGACTGTTATAAAGTCTCAAGCATTAGCCGACTTTGTGGCTGATTTCAGTAGTGATCTACAAAAGGAAGCTGACTTGGAGGTTCAAGAGTTAGAAGAAACCAAGGATCCGTGGATCTTGTTCACAGATGGAGCATCAACGTAAGAGGAACAAGATTAGGTATCCTACTGAAATCTCCACAGGGGGACATAATACCCCAGTCTATAGCCTGTGAGTTTCAAGCCACAAATGAATACGAAGCTTTAATCGCAGGTTTGTAACTAGCTAAACACATGAGTATCAGGTATTTTTAGGTGTATATAGATTCGTAATTAATAGCTAACCACTTTAATGGCTCATATGCTGTTAAAGGTGAAAAACTAATCAAATATCTAGATATTGTGAAAGAACTGTCAAAGTTCTTCGATTCTTTTAGTATTATACAAGTACCATGGGAAGAAAATGTTGGGGCAGATGCATTGGCAAATCTGGCTTCATCCTTGAACATCCCGGAAGCTACCAAAATTCCAATCATCCGTATACTCTCACCAGCAATAGGAGAACAAGAAGTTGGGAAGGTAACAACTGACAAAGAGATTGTGATTTGGGATCCATTATCCTCAAATAATCAAGGATCCTGGATCTTCCCGATCAAAAAATTCATTCAAAATGGAGAGATTCCCGCCACAGAGAATCCTAAATCCTTCAAACTTAAGGTATCACAATACATTTTATTACATTATATTATGTATAGGAAATCTCTTGCAGGTATATACTTGAGGTGTATCGAGGATCCTGAAATTCAAGAGGTGCTTAAAGACTTTCATGAAGGAGATTGTGGTAATCACACTGGAGGCAGAGCCCTATTCTATAGGATTCTAAGAACAGGATACTTCTGGCCAACCATGAAAAGAGATGCTATGGAATATTCAAAGAAGTGTGATGCTTGTCAAAGACACGGCAACATCCTACACCAACCAGCGGAACTTATGTATCCTATATCCTCATCATGGCCTTTCATGAAGTGGGGCATGGATATCATGGGTAAGCTACCTAAAGCTCTAGGAGGAAGAGTGTTCATGCTTGTAATGACTTATTACTTTTCAAAGTGGATAGAAGTAGAAGATTATGTTCAAGTCAACAAAAAAGAGGTGATATCCTTCATTAATAGAAATATTATTACTAGATTTGGTATCTCTTCAGAAATTATTTGTGACAATGGTTCCTGGTTTATCAGGAAAAGAACCACTAACTTTTGTGACAGTTGGGGCATCAAGATGATCACTTCTACACCAGTTCATCCTCAAGCCAATGGTCAAGCAGAATCAAGCAACAAGATTATCATCAAAAACTTGAAGAAGAAACTAGGATCCAAGAAAGGCAAGTGGGCAGAGAACTTCCTTATGTTCTTTGGGCTGATAGAACAATACCGAAGAATGCCACAAGCCAAACACCCTTCTCATTGGTGTTTGGATCAAAAGCAGTAATTCTTAAAGAAATGGTGGTTCCTACTTCTAGAACAAGCATCCGTGATCCTACGGCCAATAATGAAATCCTTCTCGAAGACCTAGATACTGTTGAAGAATTTAGAGACCTAGCCAAGATTAGAACGGCAACGTATAAACAAATGGTAGCTGGGGCATACAACAAGAGTATCAGGATTCGAATATTCCAAGAATGAGAACTAGTCTTGAGAAAAGCCTTCCAAAATACAACTAATCCGGCAGATGAAAAGCTAGCACCTAAATGGGAAGGTCCCTACCTGATCGAGTCAGATGCAGGAAAGGGGGCATATCATTTGCTTACTATGGAAGGCAAAAGGTTACCAAAGGCATGAATGCTATCCATCTCAAGAAGTATTTTTTCTGATCAGGATCTAGTATCCTTAGAGGATCAAGTATCCTTAAAGGATCAAGGATCCTGAAATTGGTAATATTCATTTAATCACTTGTTTATTTCATATTCTTATTATTAGCCTAAGGATAATATATTCTTGACATTTATCTTTTCCAAGTTTTAAGTAACAATGCAGATTTTTACAAGAGGTTCAATGACTAGAGGTTGGCCACCTCCCCCTCACACTTGAGGTACATTGTTGTTTCCTTTGGCGTAGCCCACGATTAAGGTGTGACCCCCCGATGGTCATTTCCTATAAGGTTTAAAAGTTTTCACCTTTCTTCTAAATTAGAGTTTCTACACTCTTGCCTGGAGCGCACGTTATCCAACGTATAGTCCGGGGCAGCGGGTGTAACATCTGGCAAAAAAAAATTTCGTTAATGTAATCACGTTTACCATCCTAATATCATTTATTAATAAATTTTCCCTTTATTAAAGTTCAATATCTTGCAAAGTCAACAAAGAGTCCAAATTTCGGCACGAAACGAGAAAAACGTTCAAAAATCACAGGCACCGAGCCAAAAAGTAAATAAATCATTAGATTGATTAAACAATCCCAAAAATTCAAAATATATATGAAAACATGTGAGACAACATAAAAATATAATTTAGAAAGGCTCAAATCACGAAATATGGAAAATAAGAAAACACGAGCCAACACAGGACCCGGAAAGGACCCC
The DNA here is from genome assembly GCF_021521415.1 of Bidens hawaiensis. Taxonomy (NCBI): domain Eukaryota; kingdom Viridiplantae; phylum Streptophyta; class Magnoliopsida; order Asterales; family Asteraceae; genus Bidens; species Bidens hawaiensis. Next base: position 329,022 of record NW_027492237.1, on the reverse strand, counting down.
ACATAAACTATTTTCAAGAAAATGGTTTTTATGGTCCATACTTTTAGGAATTTGATTTCGTTCAAAATCTGATAAAAATTATTGAAAACGAAATTCGTTTGGATATTTAAAACACGTAATACGTTAAACGAATAATCGGAAATCACCTAGTTAATGATCAAACCCCTCATATACCCCCCCCCCCACCCCTAGGCCGCTGCCACCCCTTTCCTTGGACACCTCACTTCACAAGTGTCCCAATAATATTATTACAACTTCCTATATAATCATTAGGTTCTAGAAGATGAGTGTGTTGGAAGTCACTTAGCCTATCCACCTCCTAACTCTAATCACCAACACATCACCCTACTCCCTCTCCCTCTCTCTCTATAAGCTCGGCCCAAACACCCTTCAAACACACACACAAACACAAATTCAAATATTCAACACACACTAACACATAGTCAAGAAATATGAAGATCTAAACCAAGGAATAAGAAAGATAAAGCCACCAAGGAGAGATTAAGCTAGGAAGCACACTACACTCACTCTCAACACTCTTTCCATCTTTCAAATATCAAGAATCAAGTTAGTAATATGTTTAGATTACTTATGTATTGATTAAGAATATACAAGATTTGATGTTCTTGAGTTTGATTAATGTGAGTAGTATATGTATATGTGTGTGTGCCATGGGTGTATGTATGTATGTGGAAGGGAGAATCAAAACTCAATACACATGGATACGTACATCCTAAAGACTTTATGTTGATTATTGGATTTAATGTTGAGTGTTGAAAATCTCTTAAACCTTTGATGAATTTGAAAGAGCTAGATTCTAGGGTTTGTTATTAAAATGAAGTTTGGGATTGATTGTTAATCTCTAACTTGTAATATGAACCTAGATTGTTAAAGATTGTTGCTAGTAATGGATAAAATAAGAATATGTTCATAATTGTGAAAATTGAGGATTTTTGGTATTAAGTTGATTAAGAGGTTTTGAATGAATTCTTGAATCAAAAGACGTTGTAGGAACAACTTAACTGAAAATAGGATAGGTTGTATGATAGAAATAGTAGATAGAACTTGAAAATTTGTTAAAGTTACTAAATAAAGGAACTTTAATATAAGAAAAGATGAAAATCTGATTTTTATGTGAATACTTGTAATAGATGAAATCAATAGGTGATTAATAACAATTTAAAATAAGATGGGATGAATAATTAGAAATTTGGATTAGTTAAAACATTGTTAAAATAAACAACAACATGCTAAAGATAGAAACTTTGTTAAATGGTGAATTAAAAGAATAAAATGGGAATAGATTATCTAGGATTCATGAAACCCTATCAAACTAATTGAATAAATTTTACTAAGAATTACAATTAATCAAAGTGGAAGAATTAGATTAATGAGAATTATCAAATAATAAAAATTACTAAAATAAGAAACTTTATTAAAACAACACTAAAAGCTATAAATCCATGATTCTTTGATTGATTACAGATTGATAAAGGTAGGAATAATGTAAACGTGATTGACATAAAGGAATAGAAACATCTAAAAGCTAAAAACATGATATTGTTGAAAAAGACAAGATTTAGATTATGAAAAATAAGATTTTTCTAAAATATAATAAGAACCTTTTCTTAAAAGTAATATTTTGGGATTATTAGGAACTTAGGAAAAGAGGTTAAAGATCTGAATTTTTAAAGATATTTAATAGTAATAGTATATAAAAATAACAAGCTTAACTAGTAACATTGTTAAGGAAATCTAAATACGAACTAGGAACCGAAAAACTCGATTAAAAGTATCTTATTAACATATATAGTCAAAACTGCAATTTATGGTAAATTCTATGTAAATATATGTGTGTTTAGTTCATAGGATAAATAGTATAGATTTGTGCAATTTATTTGACTTGTCGGTAACGTTAACGGTCGAAAAATCGGCTTTTCGAATGAAACCGACACAACTATTAGGGACTGTTTTAGAACAGCCCTTAAAGTGTTAAAATACTCATGTATAACATAATTTAATACATGATAAAAGGACAAGAAGATAAAACTTAGTCCTAAATGGTTCGTGTCGCGAAAACCAACATGAAAACGTTAAAAAGTTGTTATTTTAAGAAAATATTAACAAAAATGAAAATAATATATTTTCACAAGTTAACTTGTAAAACTTGACTAATATATATGTAACAAGTATTTTCCATAATTTATAAGTTACATTTTAAACGAAAAACCGATACAATGCATTTCAAGCATAAAACCGACAAGTTTTGTGAAAAATAGAAAATTAATATTTTCTTAAAAAAATTTTCAGCAACTGAAACTTAAAATATTTATTATATTTTAATTGTTTATTAATTAATTTAATTAATTAAATAATAGTTAACGGAAACCGAACTATGTGTTCTCGTTTAGTTGCTTATGTGCTTATGTGTATATTAGAGTAGGACTAATAAATTAAAAAGGGTTTGGTATAAAAACTAAAATCAAGTTTTTATTAACAAAACATGTTCTAATATAGGACACGGGATTTTTGGAAACGAAAAGCTAAAAACCCATGATTTTCTCTATCGAACCCCCTTGATTTTTAACTGGAATTATTTTCAAATCGATAATTAATTGTGTTTTGGGGAAAAACATATTCTTTATTACATATGGATTTCGTTTATGTTTAAAGGAATTTTATTTTTTAAACCGTGTCAAACCCGCGATGAGTCTAGTTGGCTAAATAACGGTTAACCCTAGAAAGGGGCACAAAAATATGGGTAGATCTATCGGGGTGACGACCCCCACTTCCAATCGCGTTGGGTTAAAAGTGGGTATATTTTGAGTCTGGTATGTATCGTGTTATCAACTATGATAGTCATACGTAATGTTGTATTCTTAGCTAGTCTACAACAGTACGATTTGTTTAAAAAGTAAAATGCTTATTGTTTTGTGATGTAATGACGGTAGATCATTACACACGGATTTGTGATATAATGGCGATAGACCATTATACACAGGAAATTTTGGATATAATTCGGGGTGTAGTAACGATTACACATGAATTGATATCGGATATAATGACGAAAGATCATTATATGAGTTATATATATATATATATGGCCTATTTTGATATAAAGGGAAACTCACAAACACGTTACGTTGATCGACTGCTTTTCAGGTAAATGAGGATTTCGAGGAGGCATGGAAAGGAGGGAGTGTGGTGTTTGATTTAATTTGGAATAATGTAAATCGTGCAATAGCACGTGTAATAAACTTTGATAATGTAAAATATTTTCTATAATAAAAGATGATGCTTTTATTATTAAATGTCTATTGTTATTGGCTATCGGCATCGGTCATAACCCGAATGACTTAAGTTAAGTCTTCCGTTGTGTTAAGTAAAGATTTATGGGGTGTGACAGAATTTGGTATCAGGGCCAATAGTTATAGAGAATTAGAAAATATAAGGTTTTCTAAACTATAACTGTAAGTTCAAACACACGCTCCTTTCCCGCCACTCGAAACGAAAAGGTAACAATATATATATATATAATAATTGATTATTACTAACTTGAATTGTTATGTTCTTTTCAAATGACTACCTCAATAGTGATTCTGACTGATACCGACTCCAGCGACAACAGCACCCCGTCATCACCAGTCGAGTTCCGACCGGTGATTGCATCTGGGCATACTGGTTCTACTTTGGGAAACACACATATCAAGGTATTCCCGAAAGAGAACCAGAGCCACCCACGATACACCGGCCCCCGTTACTGCTATCCCACTAACTGTGATCCCACCTCCACCACCGCCTCACTCACCGAAGCCTGTGGTAGAGGAAGGACCGTCTGATCACGAGATCCTTATGATTCTTCTAGGCAAGTTTTCGAATTATGAGAATATTGTTCACAATCTCGTAAACCGCATCCTTGCCATAGAACACAAACAAGGCATCGATGACCAATCGCACAATGCTTTGTGCCAGTTTGTGTATGATATGAAGAATCGGGGGTTGCTTACGGAGGCCAGGGTGGGAGATCTAGAGATGAAGAATGGTGTGATTGAGCCATGCTTGTGTTACTTGATGAGCATTCTCTAGACTTAGCTCACTAGTAGTGTTGTTTGTTTTGGATAGTATGTTATGTAACTTAACCATGAACTTGTAGTCTTTGGTATGGTTGTGATAACTTTGGTAGGAACTTAAAAACTATGGTGGGTGATTAAGGTGTAAGTATGTACACCTAATTTTGATTGATTTTGGTAATTATAAAATCCCACTCTTTAACGATTATATATATATATACATATATGTATATATATGTATATATATATATATATATATGTATATACATATATGTATATACATGTATATATATATATATGTATATACATATATGTATATACATATATATATATATATATATTTGTGTTATCAATTATGCTACTTAATTCGTTAAAAATTTACTTTCCCAAAACTAACAAAATTATATTCTTTTTCTAAAAAGAACATGGGGCCCAAAACAAGACGAGCGACTAATAATAAAGCGTCCGGATTACCATCCTCTCAAGACGAGTTAGTTCAACTAATCGCTCAACATGGGAATACGGCACTCGAGCAACATGAGGCTAACCGTAACGCAAACCAAAACCCCCGAAATACAACTAATAACATAAACGGAGGAATACCTAGAACCGAAAATCTAAACGAAAACCTCTCGGGTAGTACGATACGCGGGTGCTCATACAAAACTTTCCAAGGTTGCGGACCGAAAGAATATACCAGTGCCGAAGGACCCTTGGAAATTATCCGATGGATCCAAAAGATGGAATTTGTAATGAAAATCAGTGATTGCACTCCTCTCGAAGGGATAAAATACGGAGTGTGTTCATTCCGTGGTGAGGCACTCGAGTGGTGGAACTCCATAATTAAAAATCTTGGAGAAGATGCCGCTAAAAGTATAACCTGGGAAGAACTGAAAGAAATGTTACTAAAGGAGTATTGTCCCCGAAACGAACTTCAGAAGATCGAATATGACTTCTGGTAGTTAAAGATGGAAGATGCCGACATTGGAGGTTATACTTCCCAATTCAACGCATTGGCTCGGCTGGTACCCCGACTAGTTATGTCTGAATATGCAAGAATCGAGAGGTACATCTGGGCTTAGCTCCCGAGATTCGAGGAATGATCATCTCCTCCAAACCAACCACCATCCAGTCAGCCCGAGATCTGGAAAAATCTTTAACTGATGATGCAGTTCGCATGGGAACTCTAAAAGATTCCGGAAAGAAAGCTGCCACCATAGAAGCTGAATGAAAAACAGCTATCGAGAATCAAAAACCCGGAGAAATCAAACGGAAGTGGAATGGTAACTCAGGAGGACAGTTTAAGAGAAACCAAGGAGCAGGAAAGATGTTTGCAGCAAACGCAAGAGGACCAGGAGGAAGCTTAGGACAGGGATCCACTTGTAGCAAGTGTGGGAAGACCCATAGTGGTGAATGCTAGAAGTGTAACTGATGCAACCGATTTGGCCATGTGACCCGCGACTGTTACGCAAGGATAGAAACGCCCGTGGGAAGTCAAACTCCCGGATGTTTTGAATGTGGTGTTGTAGGACATTTCAGAATAGACTGCCCCAAACTCAAAAGTCAAAACGCTAGGGGCAAAGCATTTGAGATGAACGCGAAGAAGGCCCGGAAGGACTAATCCGTAGTCACCGGTACGTTTCTCGTTAATAATCACTATGCTTATGTATTATTCGATACTAGAGCAGATCTAAGCTTTGTTTCTAACCAATTCAAACCCCTTCTCGTTATTAAACCCAGTAAGTTAGACAATAGCTACTCAATTGAATTATCTAACGGAAAACTAATTGATTCCAGTGAAGTAGTTCGAAACTGCAACATTCTGTTAGAAAACCATAGATCTCCAATTGACCTTCTACCCATAGAATTAGGCAGTTTTGATATAGTGGTAGGGATGGACTGGTTATCCAAAAATGGAGCTGAGATCGTATGTTCCGAAAAGCTAGTTTGTTTACCAACCCCAACTGGTCAATGTCTGAATATTCAAGGAGATCGGATTAGCCGAGAATTAAAACTCTCTAGTATCACAAAAACCCGCAAAATGTTAAGGAAAGGATGTCCGACTTTTCTTGTCAACGTGGTCGACAAAAAGGCTAAGGAACAAAAAATAGACGATATCCCTATAGTCCGAGATATCCTAGAAGTTTTTTTTGAAGATTTTCTTGGATTATCTCCTCAGCGTCCAGTCGAGTTCAGAATCGATCTGGTTCAAGATGCCGCTCCGATAGCTCGATCTCTGTATAGATTGGCACCATCAGAAATGCATGAGTTATCTAATTAGCTTCAGGAATTACTTGACAAAGGATTTATAAGACCAAGTTTCTCACCTTGGGGAGCTCCAGTCTTATTTGTGAAAAAGAAGGATGGCTCTTTTCGAATGTATTTCGATTACAGAGAACTAAACAAACTCACCATTAAGAATCGGTACTACACTACCGAGGATTGATGATTTGTTTGATAAATTGCAAGGATCAAGCTATTACCCAAAGATCGACCTACGATCCGGGTATCATCAGTTACGTGTTGCAGAAGAAGATGTTCACAAGACTGCTTTTAGAACTCACTATGGCCATTATGAATTTCTGGTCATGCCATTTGGTCTAATGAATGCACCCGCTGTGTTCATGGACCTTATGAACAGAGTTTGTAAGCCATACTAGGATAAATTCGTGATAGTATTCATCGATGACATACTTATCTACTCACGAACCAAGAAAGAACATGAGCAACATTTGAAATTGATTCAAGAATTGCTAAAGAACGAAAAGCTATATGCAAAATTTCCAAATGCGATTTCTGGCTTCGAGAAGTCCAATTTTTAGGGCATGTAATTAATGAAAATGGTATCCATGTTGATCCAACAAAAGTTGAAGCAATAAAGAATTGGGAGACACCAAGTTCACCTACTAAAGTGCGACAATTTTTGGGATTAGCTGGTTATTACCGTAGATTCACTAAGAACTTTTCTTCTATAGCTCAACCCTTGAGTCAATTTACTCAAAAAGACAAGAAATATGAGTGGACTGAAAAGCAAGAAGAAGCTTTCCAACTGCTTAAACAAAAGTTGTGTAGTGCACCATTCCTATCCCTTCCAGAAGGAACCGATGGATTCATAGTCTACTGTGATGCATCGCGACTAGGTCTTGGATGGGTGCTCATGCAAAAAGAAAAGGTGATAGCTTATGCATCACGATCAAAACCGACACAACTATTAGGGACTGTTTTAGAACATCCCTTAAAGTGTTTAAATACTCATGTATAACATAAGTTAATACATGAAACAATGAGAAGATGATAAAACTTAGTCCTAAACGGTTCGTGTCGCGAGAACCGACACGAAAACGTTAAAAAGTTGCTATTGTAAGAAAATATTAACAAAAATGAAAATAATATATTTTCACATGTTAACTTGTAAAACTTGACTAATATATATGTAACAAGTATTTTCCATAATTTATAAGTTACATTTTAAACGAAAAAATGAAACAATGCATTTCAAGCATAAAACTGACAAAACCGACAAGTTTTGTGAAAAATAGAAAATTAATATTTTCTTAAAAACATTTCCAACAACTGAAACTTAAAATATTTTATTATATTTCAATTATTAATTAATTAATTTAACTAATTAAATAATAGTTAACAGAAAACCGAACTATGTGTACTCGTTTATTTGCTTATGTGTATATTAGAGTAGGACAAATAAATTAAAAAGGGTTTTGTATAAAAACTAAAATCAAGTTTTTATTAACAAAACGTGTTCTAATATCGGACACGGGATTTTTGGAAACGAAAAGCTACGAAACCGTGAGTTTCTCTATCAAACCCCCTCGATTTTTAACTTGAATTATTTTCAAATCGATAATTAATTGTGTTTTGGGGAAAAACATATTCTTTATTACATATGGATTTCGTTTATGTTTAAAGCCATTTTAAAATACAAACTGTGTCAAACCCGCGATGAGTCTAGTTGGCTAAATAATGGTTAACCCTAGAAAGGGGCACAAAAATATGGGTAGATCTATCGGGATGACGCCCCCCCCCCCACTTCCAATCGCGTTGGGTTAAAAGTGGGTATATTTTGAGTCTGGTATGTATCGTGTTATCAACTATGATAGTCATACGTAATGTTGTATTCTTAGCTAGCAACAACAGTACGATTTGTTTAAAAAGTAAAATGCCTATTGTTTTGTGATGTAATGACGGTAGATCATTACACACGGATTTGTGATATAATGGCAATAGACCACTATACACTGGATATTTTGGATATAATTCGGGATGTAGTGATGATTACACACGAAATGATATCGATTATAATGATGAAAGATCATTATATGAGTTATGTTTTCGATTCATATATATCTATACTATATTAAAATGTATATAGGAAGGACACAATGGTAATTTTACCAAAACCTCTTAAAATTAAGAGGTACAACTTGTGCAAGCATTGTGTACAAGTATCTTCTACACTAGAATTCTGAGTTGAAAACTTAAAAACACACGGCTACGTATCTAAATTTAAAATTCAAAACACTTGGTAAACTTCCGTACAAACGGTTTGGGGTGGGGAGTAAACGAAACCCTAAATCACATCGCATTCAAGCCTCCAGAAGATTGACACTTGAAATTGATGAACGGGTGTAAAAATCGATCAAATACTACATGTATTGCATTCAGTTTGGATTAGATTCAAAAAGGGTGAATGACAGTCGGCCTAGGGTTCCAATAGAGATTTAAGGTATGTTTTTGGGGTTTATTTCGTTCGGGAATGATTATAATCAAATAAAACTAATCACTACCCGTGGTTTTAAGGTGTAATCGGTTTTTAATTGAAACAATTGAAAAGCTGCGTTGGGGTTGGAACGAAGATAACTGTCTACGTTTTGTAGGTATGTGTCATTTTAATCCTCTAATTCTCAATACTCTTATGAGTATTGGATGTTCTAAGCATAAAAATCATAGCTTGAATTCGCTGTGAATGTTTTAATTTATTAAATTTAGGTTTAAGTAAAATTTCTCAATAGTCATATGAGTATTGGATGTTCTAAAAATCATAGCTTGAATTTGTTGTGAATGTTTTAATTTATTAAATTTAGGTTTAAGTGAAATTTCATGTAGGGCTTTGATTTGTAAAGATGAATTTGTGAACACCTCATTGATGTACCGATTTGTTAACATATATCGAACTTAATCGAAATTTTGAATTTTTGGTTAACCATGTGTAATAGACATAGTTAATCGGGCTTCGTTTTGGATTGTTTTGATTTGCAGGAACTAATACTTGAAAATATTGACATGGTGGAAGCAAATTCCAGATCAGGTGGTTATGTTATTTACTCTACATGATCCATTACAGGTATTTGTCGTAAGGATGCTTATTATTTTTTTAATGTTACAAATTTAATTTAATTTAATTATCATTTCTAATTATTTTCATATCCCTCTCAAAACTCTCTCTCTCACCAGCCGACTTTCTCTTCAGATCTAGGGTTTCAGGTCTTCAAATGGCTAGCAAGGGAGATTGTTGTGTTAATATTTGTCTCTTTTGATGCAGATCTGGCATGGTTTCAGGTCTTCTAATGCTCTGTTTGTTTAGTTACTCCGACGATAGTGGTGAAACCTTTGAAGATAGACGGTGACGGCAGCAGTTTGGGTTCCGACCGTGGAACCAACTTTCCGGCGACCTAATATCGACTCACTCTCTCTCATCATCAAAAATCTACATCTTGTTTCACGATCTAGGTTATGTTGTGTTCGATTTACGAACCCTAGGCTGCAATAGTGTGACCCATTAATTTATGTGGTTTGATGATGATGTGAGAAGCTTCATGATGCTCATCCATTCCAAGGTACACATACGCCTGAATTTTAAAGCTTATTAATACTAAAGCTTAATTGTCTTCCGATATTTGAAATCCATGTAAAATTTACGATTTGAAATCTGAATTTAGAAGGTGTGAGAAGCTGGGTGAAACGAGTTCAACGGCGGATCCAGATTTGAATCGTCAGGGTAAACCCGACTGTATGCATTATTGAGGACTGGAATGGGGTAAACTTATTATTATTTTGATAATTATTTTTTATTATTTATTTCAAGTTTTGATTAAAAAAGTAAGCTCTTTTATGTGTTTTTTTTTTGGTTTATTAATCTATAGGATAAAATCATGTGAAAGAGTTGGAGAACCAGAGTGTTTTTGAATTGTAAGTTGTTTTCTTCGTTTTTGCGTATTATCTTTTTGCTTAAACATCACACTCATATGAGGTGAATTAATTCGTCATTGCATCTGAAGCTGTTTATGCCGCCCTTCTTATTTACAAGCTAATCACTAAAAAACTGCTACGTTATGTGTTTGAATTTGAGTTTGATTTTTGAATCAATTAAGTGTTGATTGTCAAATTGATGTGCTCTATCTGATTGTTATGCATGCAGGGTTGTTTTCCTAATGCAATTTAGAGATTTCTGTGACATCTTCAGCCTTGCATGTTTTCTTCGGTCCTCTTTCTGTTCGGTATGTTTACATAATTTTGGGCGCTTTGTTTTCGTTTAGGGTTTAAGCGTCTTATATGGTCATCGATGCTTTTCGGTTATTTTTTGTAGTTGTTTAATTGGTTGTTTCTTTTGGTTTACTATCCAAATCTTTGTAATTAAGGGGTAGAATGAGAGGGATGGATGTTTTTTTATTGTTGTAATTCAGCTTATAAGGTCCTCAATGAAATGCTTCTTAGCAAGTTTTACTAATAAATATCATTTTTGGTTGTTATTTGTAGCAACATTACATTTGACATGCATGTTACAATATTTAAAAAAATGTATGAAACTGGGTGATGATTTGAGGGTTAAATGTTTCTTATTTTTACATTTTTTGTCCACTTTGTGGTTCTTCAGGTAGATGTATAAGTTGTATGCATAGGTTTGTTTATATTGGTATATATAACTGTTGTGTGTAGACTTAATGAAATTTAAAAGGTTTTATTGCTAGAAAATATGTTGTAGGTTAACATGGTTTACATGTACACTTATGTGCTATAATATTCTTTTTTTTGTGCATGCTCTTGACTTTGTCTCTGGTGTGTGAATACGATTGTCATACATATTAGTATTTCAATCAGATTACTTTGTAGTCTTCGTTTTAAATTTAACCACCAAATAACTTTATAATCATCTATTTCCATCCTTCCATTTAGACTTTCAGTATGTTTTTAATTGTTTTTGAAGTGTGTTTCATGAGGTAAAATGTATATTAGTAGGTGACTGACAAATGGGTCGGGTTGGAACGGGTCTGGGTTGGAATGGGTGAGCCACTTAAAAAACTCAAGTGATGTTAGTGAGCCACTTAAAAAACTTATTGTACAAAAGTTACGACTTATTAATTAATCTGCATATTATTTATGATACAGGGCTCTCCAATGATTTTACCAGCACATAAATATTTGACATTGCGCGCGCTCGGGCCTCCAGCGGTTCTTCTGTCATTGGCAATGCAAGGTGTTTTCGCGGTTTTAAAGATACTAAAACTCCTTTATATGCCACTGGTATGTTCACTTATATCATTTCTTCATTATTTAAAATTTTATGCATAATATTCCAATATATATTTGTTTCCTATTACAGTGGCAGGAGATTTAACAAATATAATTGTGGATCCAATTCTTATATTCGCCTACAAATTGGGAGTCAGCGGTGCAGCTATCGCACATGTTCTATCCCAGTAATTATGCATTAGATTTGCATTATATTTGGTTTTATTTATTCAACTGTAGAAACTAAAAACGCATCTGTTTAATATTCTACATGTACTTAATAGCATTAATTTTGTTAGCCAAGCTGATTCAACAAGTTGACCTACTGCCTCCGAGTGTAAAAGCTTTACAGTTCGGTCGATTTCTTGAAAACGGTATATATATCTTCGGTTTCTTGAAATACACAGATTTTCATAGTTTGTGTGAGAATAATCATAATATAATAAAAGTCGGTCCAACTTTTTATTTTTTGGTGATATCTCCACAGGTTTCCTGTTGTTGTTTAAGGTAATAGCAGCAACTGTTTATGTGACATTGGCTGCATCATTGGCTACAAGGTTGGGTGCAACACCTATGGCTGCATTTCAAATATGCTTGCAGGTGTGGCTGACATCATCAGTTCTTGCTGACGGGTTGGCAGTCGCTGGACAGGTAGATTTTTGTGTGTGTGATAGTTTCACTTGTTAGTAGGGTATTGGTGGGACCCCTGAGTTTTCCCTAACGGGGTTTGTTAATTACAGAAAAAGTGTTAAAATATTTGGAGCCTATATATTGTTCTTAATACGAGTGTTGATCGATATTTGTAGGTAATAATTGCATCATTGTTTGCTGAAAAGAATTATGAGAAAACTACTGCTGCAGCAGCTCGAGTACTTCAGGTGTGGATGATTATCACATTTTATCTGCAATAAATTGTGTAACATGACATAAATTTCACACAATACAGATTCATAATATATATTTTCCTGATCACATGAAAATGTTTATGATAAATGTTGTAATATGCAGATGAGCTTTGTAATGGGCCTCGGGCTTGCTCTACTTGTTGGACTCGGGTTGCATTTCGGTTCTGGAGTGTTTACAAAAGATATAAATGTTCAACACATAATAACCATTGGTGTCCCGGTATATATATCCATCTTTTTTAACAATCAATTTTTATTATTTCTATTTTTTTGTTTATGTTTCCATATGACTTCTCCAATTTACCTACATTCAGTTTGTCGCTGGAACACAACCAATCAATTCAATAGAATTCGTATTCGATGGAGTTAACTTTGGGGCATTCGATTTTTCTTATTCTGCATACTCCATGGTAAGAAATACGGCTAAACGTAATAATGTTTTTCCTGCATGAAGTTTATATCAACTTTTGTTTTGTGTGACTTTCTTCTTGTTAGATCCTTGTGGCAATAGGGAGCATCGGGTCATTACTTGTTATGTACAAATCGGGTGGATTTGTGGGATTGTAGGTTGCTTTTTCGATTTTCATGGGCTTACGAGCAATCGCAAGTATTTGGAGGTATGCAAACTAATATTAATTTTTTCTTAATATTGCTAGATGAAAAAAGCCCAAGATTTATTTCTTTCATCAATACATACATTTTAAAAAATTGTTTATTATTGTCATTGTTATTATTATTGTTATTATTATTTAGTAGGTGACTGACAAACGGGTCAGGTTGGAACGGGTCTGGGTTGGAAGTGGTTAGCACATGGATGCCTATTTTTAAATGGTTATGTATAAGACTTATGTTTTCTTATTCTTGTGTTGGTTTATTAAAACTGAAATGCTATTTATGACTTATATTATCTTACCTATATTTATGGCTTTTCTTTACTTAATTGAGTTATGTAATGCTTATTGCATAGATAGACCATGTCGATGTGGCGAATACGAAAACTAACAAAACTATTACATAATATGTTATGAGAGCATAGATAAACTAACACAAAACGAGTATCACATTGTAAATCAGCGTCGCCGCCGCATCGCGCGGGCACCTACTAGTATATATATATATATATGGACTATTTTGATATAAAGGGAAACTCACCAACACGTTGTGTTGATCGATATTTTAATATGCTTTTCAGATAAATGAGGATTTCGAGGAGGCATGGAAAGGAGGGCGTGTAGTGTTTGATTAAATTTGGAATAATGTAAATCGTGCAATAGCATAATAAACTCTGAGAATGTAAAATATTTTCTATGATAAAAGATGACGCTTTTATTATTAATTTCTATTGTTATTGGCTATCGGCGTGTGTCATAACCTGAATGACTTAAGTTAAGTCTTCCGCTGTGTTAAGTTAAGATTTTCGGGGTGTGACAACGGGACCAGTACACGCTTAGTGGCTGACAATTTCGTTGATTTCGGCTATATTGAGGATCCTACGATTTATGGTAGACGTAGCATACCCTCGGTTTATAACATTTTCATGTTATCTTAAGACTAAGGTTTTTAACATTTTCATGTTAGCTAAGGCTTTGGCGTTTTCACATCACTTGCATTTGGGCTAAATCCCGGTTCGGGCGAGTCCCCAGTTTAACACCAGTTTTTGGGCTTGTCCCCAGTTTGGGCTTAACCCCAATTTTTGGGCTTGTCCCCAGTTTGGGCTTGTCCACGGTTTCGGGCTTGTCCCTAGTTTACTTATGGGATTAGCCCCAGTTTGTTGGGTTTAATGCCAGATAATATCATAAGTTTTTTGCATCAGATATCCTAAGTTCGATTACAAGGATCACAGAAGGATCAACATATATGGATTCAAGATCTTTAGTTTATTTTTTCAAGGATTACAGAAGATTCAATGCTTATGGTAACTTAGGTCTAATTAGATCTTATGGTATGACTTCTACTTACCAATTTACATTTACTTGGCTTAAATCTTTATAAACTCTTTTGTGTTAGGATTCTATATCCTTAGTTTACATTTTGCAAGGATATTCTATCCTTAAAGCTTTTTCTCAAGAATATTTCTTAAAACTATTTATGGACTGAAGAAACACGGATCCATTCCCCTATTCGGGTCCTGGATCCAATGAGTACACATGGTAGGATATGATAACAACTAACACAATATGAGTATAACTTCCCAAAGTCTAGTGACCGGAACCTGCAAAACAAACAACGTGAGTCTCGTTACAGAAAGGACAAGAGGGGGGGTCTTCCCGTAACCACCCTCCGACGTGAGAATCATTACAGTTCTCAGGAGAGAAAGTACTTAAGTAAATAGAGCAAGTACAGAGAAAGTATATGTGAGTAACTGTGAATGAGTGAATGAATACCTCATGCAGGTTGACAGGGTATTTATAGCCGAAGGACGTGGGAAGGTGATTGGGCCAGCTGTCCCCTTCTAGAAGATCTCAATAACCGTCTGGAGGCGTGTCCCTAAGTGGTAGGTTGAGCTATACGTCCCATGTGCATGGGTATAACAACCTGGACACGTGTCACCTTCTGATAGGACGGAACATACCCTGGCCATGTGCACGATTATAACAACCTGGCCAGGTGTCTTGCGCTCATTGGTTGGTGAGCCACGTATTCTCCAAGTAACAATCCTGGTTATTCTTCTAGAAGATAGTTAGTTATCTACAACTGTCCTATTGGCATTGCCTTCCGGTCATTTTGGCGGACAGATGTTCTGTCCTGCGGATGACTTCTGAGGGTGTCTGGATGCTTACGCATATGGTGCAAGGATGTTCTTCCTCCATCATGTTGTGCGGGTGATCCATATGCTCCGGGGGCGGTATATGAGGGGTTCCTCTCTTACCCGCGGATGTTACTTAAGCGTATTTGGGCCTTTTTGGTATCCTATCTCTATAAGTCCCTCCAGTCCAGTGTTTCTTCCGCGTGAAGCTTTTATGCGGGTGAAATTTTGGACTTAAGGTGAATTGGGGTTTGAATTTTGGAGTTTGGTAGGAAATATCTTCTGTTTGTCCCTCCATGGGATATTATCAATGGGTCCCGGTTTTTTGATCCCGGGACCTGTATGAGTTTTGTTAAACATTGCGTGCCGCCTGCCGAAATGGCGCACCATGATCGCCCCAACGACTTATCTTTTTCTTTGGCTAACACATTAGCCTGCAGCCAGGAGATCTTACGTGAATGGCGTACCATGGGCGGGAAAATATGTGAAGCTTTTCGAGCTGTCGAAGCTGCGAAGAAAGAAGCTGAGGATCATCGCTTGGCGGCCACTGCAGCCAAGTGGAAACAGACAGATGCTGAGATCGCCCTTAGGGTTGAACAGGAGGGGAATGCTTCTTCCGCCCGTCAATGGAAGGAATCCTGTGAGAGGCAAAATGCCGTTCTCGAAGCTGCCCGGGCTAAAGCTCAGAAAAGAAAGGAAGATTTGGCGGGTTCCCTTGAAGCTAATTCGGCCTTAGAGAGCCAGATATCCCGCCAAGGCGACCTGATTCAGGAGCTTGAGGCAGAGCTGAGGTTGCAGAAGGAACAATCTGAGCTTAAAGATAAAATTGCTGTTGAAATGCAGTCTGCTTATGATTCCTTGCTACAATCTCGTGCAGAGATAGAAACTTGTGCCACTGAAGCTTCTGCTGATAACCAAAGGATGGCTAACGAGATGCAGGATATGCAGGGTAGAGCGTGTCGAGCAAGATTGTTATTGGTTCCTCACACGAGGGCTTGACTCTGTAAGTTTTCCTTACGTGCTGTTCACTATGCATCTCATACTTTGATACTAAATGAATTATCTTTTTATTTTGCCAGGTCATCCGGCATATTAAGGGAAGCACAGAGCTAACTGATAGCTTTGCTAACTTGATGCCCGCCTCATCCCAGCTTGGTCGCGTTAGAGGCTTTAATGAAGGGATGGCCTATGCTCAAAGTAATCGTTCTTTTAGAGATCATCCGCTTCATGGCCTTGATGTCAAGCAGGAGCGAGAAATGCGGATTAAGGAAAAATGATGGCCTGGTCTTCCCGCTACAAAATATGCTCCCGGAGTTTGCCTCAGCCCATGATAGCGTGCAGCAACTGAGGAACTATTTGGGTGACGAATCTGAGGATGACTCATCTGAGGGTACTCCTCCTGAGGATGCATCTGCTCCTAACCCATAGGATAGATTTAATGTTTAAGACTTTGTAATTATTTCTTTCATATTTTTGTAACCATCTTTTGATTATTTAATATAAAGAAACTTTTGTCTTTGTGAATATTTTTAGTGTTTGTGTGATAATATCTTTGTAAGATATTTTCAAAATTTGAATTATAGTAAGCTGGATAATTTTGATGACGTGGAGGAGAGAGGAATTTAAAGGGACAACTGATAAGACGTGTACGACATCTTTGACAGCCTGTCCGCACTCTCTTGAATCTCCCGTCTGACGTGTCAATCATCTGACGGTCCGCGGTTTCTCTCTCCTCTGACAACCAGCCGGATGCATTTATTGCGATAAGTATAAATACATCGTATCCATCCTCCATTCAATATTTACCAGTTATAAAGTTCTCCATTTTTCTTATTGAAAGCAGATATGAGATTTCTTCATCTCTATTACTACTAACTTTTGATTCAAGTTCTTTACCAAGATCGTAGTATGCCAATCTTATTCAGATGGCCGGAGATAAGAAGAGTGCTCCTGCTATTCATGAGGTCGTCGTGAACCTCAAAAAGAAGGACTATGAAGACGTTGTTAACGTATATGGTCTGGCGTCGGAATGGGAACCAGAACATCCAGCGAGTGGTTCTATTGCCACTAGTCCAACCCCGAGGAAAATGGTTGTTTATGTGGACCATTTTACGACGGGAAACTTCTAGATTTGTCCAATCGGTCTTGACGATCTATGGGATTCACATATCGCAAATCCATCCTTTTGGGATGTTAAGAATTCGACACTTCGAATTCTGTTATCAAGCTCGCGACTTAGAACCATCTGTTGGCATGTTTGCCGTTTTTTACAAGATGACCTTCCGCGATGGGTGGTATAGCTTTGCCACCACCGGGAAGGGGGTTATAGGTACGGAATGGATCCGTAGCCTTCATGGCTGGAAGCCAAAATTTTTCTTGATCAGGGAAGATGTTATTCCGTTCGCGATGACTCATCGCAAGGCGGATGCAATGCCAGTGGTTCTGGCCGCTGCTCATGAGGGTCTTCCGTGGTTCATGAAGCTAACCGCCACGCCAACTCCCATGCGCCCTATACACGAGGGGGCGATGGTGAGTGTTAAGATGAGCCGCCTGTGGCCATTCCCTGATTTGGAGCCTTATTACGAGAGGACCAACAAAAGTAAGCTTAGTGTTACTTCAATTTTCTCAATAATAAGTGTCTGATTTCTGACTCTCATTATTGTTTGTACAGGTGAGGGTTCCGCCTTCGATACCCTGTTGGACCATGAAGGGGGTATGATGGTTTGCCGTCCAATTGATCCAAGGGATGTGCCCTTTTTGGAACGCACGAGTGTCAACTTCCTATTTCCCATCACGTTTCGTTCGGAACCTGTGGTTTCCGAAGCGATGTACGCTAAAGGTGAGGATTATGTTCAAGAATCAATTCAGAAAGGTGAGGGCATTTTACAACCACGACCCGTGATTGCTATTACTTCCAGCGGAGTGATTGTACTCTTTTCGTCTAGTGAGGAGTCGTCACTCTGCGAAGGAAGTTTTCCAGTTGATGCTATTAATGCCGTGCGTTCAACTATAGGTTTGACCCGCCAGAAAGCAACTACCAGCCAAGCGGATGACCATGACGATGTTAATGTTGCCGCCGGGGGCGATCTTCCCATTGCTGGGAATGTTAACGTCAAGGCGGGACCACAAGCTGCCGACGCGGGAGTTTCTAAGGCGGCTGGCAAGCGTAAGGTTAAACACACCAAGGTAGCCCCGTCCAAGAAACAAAAGACAATAAACTTGGAAGACCGCCTCGAAGAACTTTCTGCTAAAGATATTTCCTTCTTAACAGTCCATGATTTCTTACATTATGTCCAACGTATTTCCTCAGTGGATGTTTGTTATTTTAGAGTGGCCCTGATGGATCTTTCCGAAGATATTTCAGGTCTGAAGAGCTCGATAGCACCACCGCCACCATCATCTCCACCATCTAACACCGCCAAATATCCAATCTTTGTAGCGGATGACTCCCCCTTGAAGAATAAGGATGTTGGTGATACTGATTTCTCAAATATGTCGCCTTCCTTCAATGTTCATTGCTTCCGGGATCAAGGGGGTGTTAGTACATTCGCCTATGGGCCTCAGACCTCTCAGCTTTAGAAGCTGAGAGGGCTAACCGTCTCGTTGCTGAGGAAGCCAAGACCGTCCTCCAAAAGCAAATGGACGAACAGGCGGCTTTGATAAAAACTCTTCAGGCAGAATTAGCAGCGAAGGATAAGCGTTTGACCGACCTTGCCGCCAAAAGCCGAGATCAGGCTTTGGAGTGCGCTGGTCATAAAATGGAACTTGTCCGAACTAAGGCGGACAAGAAGTGGCTATTGGCGGAAGGAATTCCCAAGTTATGTGTCTTAATGTGTTGTGAATAACCAAATTGCTCCTGATTATTTATATTTTTTTAATTATCTTAACAGGTCATTGCCGATGTTCGGGCGAGTGATGAACCTGGGAATTGTGTCGCCATTCTTTTGAATGCATCCAAGCAAGCTGCCCGTCAACTAGGTTCCAGGAAAGCTACAAATTTGGTTCAGAATCCAAGCTTCCGGAGGAATATGTTTTGCACGGCCAAGATACTGTTGCCGTCCTTATCCAGAAAACAAAAGCTTTTGACACTTTGAAGTTTTTTTGGCGGAGCAGATATCTGATCTTGTGGACAAGGAGGATAGCATTGAAAAACTGAAAGATCTTCTTGACTTTGGTGAAGAAGATGAAGAAGATTCAAACGACGCGGAACATAAAGCTGCAGCGTCCTAGATATATCTTTCTTTGTTTTTTGTAACTTGTTGCTCCTGTTGTAATCCCTTTTGATATATAATAAGAAGTTTTTGTTGTCTGGTACACTTTGTCTTATTCGTTATAATATAAGTGTTTGGAGGATCTTCTTTGATTGTCAATACAGGATTATATAATAACACATATTACACGACTGAAATAAAATTTCCATAGATGAGGCATAAGCCGAATTACAAAATATGAAATTACATAACTTTGCTAGTCTATTCAGGCATGCAGGCCGAAATAAAAAAACGTATTACATGTAACACTTCTTTAATTGGGCCCCGTTCCAAGTCCTTGGAATCTCAGTTTCATCCAACTTTTCTAACTTGTAGGCACCTTTAGATAAAACTTTTTTAATTTTATAAGGTCCTTCCCAAGTCGGGGCCAATTTTCCAGAAGGCTCTTTCCCGGAGGCCTCATTGTTGCGCATGACAAAGTCTCACGCATCAAACTCGCATATTTTGACTCGCGAGTTACACTACGTGAAAACTGAACTTCGGTCACACGAAAAAAGTGTGGCCGTAGGCCTTTAGCCACATACATTTTGTTCAGGTCATATGTGGCCAAAGGGTCGCGACACCGTGGATATGATATGGCCACACACAGTTTTTAGTGGCCTTATGTGGTAATAAGTGTGGCTAAAGGGTACAGGCATTAGTTGCTGGCCATCAAGAAGACTCTCCAATAAGTGTGGCTAAACTGTAGAAAATGGCCACATGACTATTTCCTATGAGTGACCATTGCACGTATATAGCCACATGAATTTTACAATAATGTGGCCAATAGGGTTGTGTTACGCTTGCATTGTGACCTATACCGTGTGGATATAGCAAAGAAATGGCCACTTAAATTTAATAATAGAGTGGATACTTATATGATATAGACACTGGATATTATATTAAAAGTGTCTAAATATGTTTACTTGCCACTCAAACACTCCTTTGTAGATTGTAGTGTTTCTATTGTCTTACTGTTTGTCACACATAATGCTTTTCGTAATTGAAAGTGTGGCTATTGTCTAACTTTTCATCACACATTGTGAGGTAATGAGTGGCTAATCATATCATATAGACACTGGATGTTATTGTCAATGTGGCTAAAAATGTGAAATTGCTAGTCAAAAACTCTTTTGTAGTTTGTGGTGTGGCCATTGTCTCACCTTTTGTCACACATAATGCTATTCGAAATTTAAAGAGTGGCTATTGTCAAAATGTGCATCACACATAGTGAGGTATTGTGTGGCTAATCATATCATATAGACACTGGAGGTTATTGTCAATGTGGCTAAAAATGTGAACTTGCTAGTCAAAAACTCTTTTCTAGTTTGTGGTGTGGCCATTGTCTTACCGTTTGTCACACATAATGCTATTCGTAATTTAAAGTGTGGCTATTGTCAAACTTTTCGTCACACATAGTGTGGTACAGTGTGGCTAATCATATCTTATAGACACTGGAGGTTATTGTCAATGTGGCTAAAAATGTGAACTTGCTAGTCAAAAATTCTTTCGTAGTTTGTGGTGTGGCCATTGTCTTACCGTTTGTCACACATGATGAAAGTGTGGCCAATGTTTTAGGTATCCTTTCGTCACACAAAAATGTTTTTGTTGTGGCTAATGGTCATTTATAGACTCTAATTTTTGTAATTTCAGGTGTGGCTATTGTCTTACTTTTGGCCACACCTATTTAATGTGTTTTACGTGGCCAAATTGTGTGTAATTAGGCAATATATAATTATTTTTTTTTTATTTTTTGTGCAGTAATATAAAACATCTATAAGCAAGCATGACAAAAAAAATTAGAAACAAATTATATTAACAATAATATTCACTTAAGCAAATGTATATGCAAAATATCTTACAAAATACAAAAATAACGACTACCTATATACTAGCTAAGGCGTCGATTTTCTTGGCACTGCTCCTTGTCTTCTGCTTGGTCACCCTGTCTATCGTTGTGTACTTTGCCTTTTCCTTCTTGCCAGCTCTGTCTGGTTCTTTTGAGGATGGGAGTGGTGGTAGCTGGAACAACAGAATATGAAAAACAAATATGTATAATTAATGTCATATTTTGTAATTGAATAGAACAAAATAGTAGGCCTGCAAACGAACCGAACGTTCGTTTAACTGTTCGTGAACTTTTCAGCGGGAAGTTCGTTTATGTTCATTTATCTTTGTTCAATTACTTTTGTTTAGATTATAAACAAACGAACATAAACGAACACAAGTGTTCATTTTTTAAACTAAATGAAAATGAACATAGATATTTGTTCGGTTAAGTTAAAAGGGAACAAACCTCCTGGTCACATAAGATTAGGTATTCTGGCCAAGCAACAAAAGTACCACGTGCATTGCCAACAGTCACAATTTCACCTGCCTCACAAGGAATAATTGCTTGTTCCTTTATGGCTTCATCAATACTAACTTTATAGCAACCCACCGGGATTGCTTTTCCATGCAACTGTTGTGGAACCGGTGACCAATGAACTGTACCACGTGTCACCTTGTTATGCTTGTCATGCACACACAAACAAAACTCATACACCTATCAACAAGCATGTGAAATTAACAATGGATATGCCATGTTGAAGTCAATATATAAGGACATATCCATGGATATGCCATGTTGGTGGGAAATTAACAAGGTTTCGCGCAGTACATACCTTTATTTCAGCAGGTGGGGAAGCTTCATCCGTAGATACATCAACTTTTCTTTTACGGCTTCTCCGTTTTACCTAAAAACCATTCAATGAATCAGCTTATGGATGGAAATCAATCAACAAATAAAGGGAAAACTGAAATTGCCAAATACTTACTGATGGTTTTTTCGAGCCGTTACTATCCGGAGTGTGCTGTAGTTGTGTTGATGTTTCGTCAACATTGTTCTCTACAGGCTTCATTGGTATAATATAAAAGAAATTGGAATTGTTAGACTTATTAGGTTATAAAATATAAAAACTGAAATTGCCAAATACTTACTGATGTCGCACTATGGGGATCGAGTACCGTTTGGTCAATATTTTTTTCTTCTGACTTGGCCTGCAATTTGGTAATAGAAAATGAGCACACTCACATTGGAAACGAATTATAAAAAGTACTGAAATTGTCAAATACTTACTGATGTCGCAATATGGGGAGCGGGTACCGTTTCGACAACTATTTTATCCACAGACTTGGCCTACAATTAACTTATGCAAAATCAGCAAACTCACATGGAAAGTTAATTATTAAAAAAATCAATCAAACTGTCAAATGCTTACCTGAGGAGCGGACTCTTGTTGCACAGCCTCACCTGAGGTTAAGATGTTTCCCACAGAACTGGCCAACAAATCAATTTATTAGGTTATGGAAAATGAAAAATCACATGGAAAGTTGTAATAAACAAAGAAACTGTCAGATACTTACTGGTGCTGGCATTTTATTTTGCACCACAACACTAGTACTTTGGTTAGAACCAACCTGATTGAGAACAGAATTTACCTAAGAATTGTGACAAAAACACTGCCAATTATGTATGTCGAATGCATGAATTAATATGTATCATACGTCACTTACTTGACTTGCCGACATTTGCGGCAACAATCCTTCGAGATGTCTGAACCTGAACTCAAATGCTAACTGTTCCTTTTCACGGTTTGCTAGCATAGCATTCATGGATTCGAGTAGAGTTGTCAACCTGTTCACCACTTCATCTCTCTGCACCGCCTCATACTCAAGTTGGGCAATCCGTTGCTTAAATGAGCCTTTTACCCGACTCACACCCCAATATTTACCTGTTGTCAATCCGTACCCAATCCCTTTTAAAAACCTACCTTTCTCTTTGCCAAGCACTAAGGTGACGGCATCTGTGCACGGTTCAAGTGTCAGGGCTCCGGAGGCGATCTGCTCCTCATGCTGAACCTGCAAGAAAACAATTGTCAAAGTGCCGATTCCTTACAAGCATAAAACGTCAGATTTCATGAACTACTGTAAGTAAATAAACACTTTGTAAACAATTAGGTTAAAATATGTTATATATTTGTTCAAACTAGTCTATTACGCTTGTAACACGCTTATGTACAAAAACATATATAAATATTCTAATACGCTAGTTACACGCTTATGTATCCACATCAAGTGTTGAGACAAGTTAGACAGACTCAAGTTTGTTTGACACCAATATAAGGCAATGAATTGACTTTAACATGATTTAAAAAGTTTAATACTAAAACATACTAATTTGGTTGCCACGCCTTCGACAACAGCATTCTTGTATGCACCATCTTTGTCCTCCCTTGCTTTCATCCACATTAATGCACGGCCGGGGATCTCATCCGGTTCAATTTCCTTCTTTTTGACCTTGTAAAATATTCAAGAGAAAGAAGCTGACGGTCATGCATTAGACACACAACCAACAAATCATTGAACTAGAGAGAAAGCAGCTGACGGTGATTACCAGTTTCTCTCGACGGTAGGTATAACCACCTCGTCTCATGTGATGATCAAAAACATTCTTTGCTCGAGCTCCCTTTGATGAAGCCGATTTTTTCTTCAACCACACATTATAATCATTTTATTATATTTAAAAAAAACATAAACCATATATACTCGATCAATCTACGTTTGCAGAGTAGAGGATTTATACCTAAAACTGCTCTGATTGTGTGTACTCAACAAAGCGATCCCAGTTATCTTGCCTGATCATCGTCCTGTGTCCCTTGGGTATTGCCTTCAGCTTCAGAGGTTTACCGATGTTCGGCATAATGTATTTGGCATACATTTTTCTTTGGAAATACCGAAGAAGGTGTCCGAGCCGATTCATCATAGAAGGCTTGTGACACGCCTCAATCTCAAAATATTTCTGCATAATATAATACAGTAAAGGTAAATTACTTCTCAAAATATAATATGCACAAATAAAAATTAAGAATAACCGTTATTTATTCCTACAGTTTATCTCTAAGCTCCTTTGTGACCTCCCTCCAACTTAAATGCCTCAAGCCAACTACTTCCCTTACAACATCACCTAAAAAACATGCAAACTTTGATCTGTTTTGGCCAGTGAACCTACCCAGATTATCAAACTCCACTACCAGTCTGACACTTCCAGAGTTTGCATAATCGGTACGAAGCTTAGGTAACCTCGTCAACCCCCTTGTAGGTTTTTTCGTAGTAGCAAAATTGTTGATGGGTTCGATAGCCATCGTCGCTATATCATCGTCTGCTTGACCGTCGTCGTCGTTGGCTTCCTCGCTGGAGTAGCCTTCAGTGTCGTCTGATTGAGCGTCGTCGTCGTCGTTGGCTTCCTCATCGGAGTATAAAACATGTTCTTCTTTGATTGTTTCATCTATAAGCTTCATCTTCGATTGTTCTTCTTCATTGTGTCGTCTGATTAATTTGTGGAGTGGAAAAGTTTTTTAATAATTTGGAGTGTAATTTAATTTTTGAAGTGTTAAATGTAATTTGGAGTTTTCGAATATTTGGAGCTTTTTGAGTTTTGCCTCCCTTTTAATTAAGAACCAATAGATTATTGGCATAGTTTTTACGGCAGTGAATCGTGGCTGAAAATAGACACTTTGATAGAAGATGGTTTTTAATATAAATTAAAGGGGATTAGCGTGTTACTAGCATATTAGGATATTTATATATGTTTATGTACATCAACCTGTTACAAGCGTAATAGTGTTTTTTAACAAAGTATTTGTTGTTTTATTTTTAGATTTAACCAAGTGTTGTTTACGATTTAATAAGTGTATCAGTAGCATTTTCAACAAAGTGTTTTTTGTTTTTACGATTTGTTTTAAGATACTCCATAATTACAATTTTTTAAAAGTTTTCATACAAAAGGCACCATTAAAACAATAAACTAAAATATGTAACCAACCAACATTCAAAACAATATGTTACAAGAAACTATAAAAGTAAAGCATTTAAAAGTTAACTAACCAGCATTCAAAACAATAAACTAAAATATGTATTAATACAACCATCTAAACATGAAAATAACAAATGTTACAAAAATCACAAATGTCACCAAATCACAAATGTTTCCCAAAGTCACCAAATCACAAATGTTCCAAAAATCACCAAACACAATACGCATTCTTGCACTAATCAACTTTTAAAACTAACAAGGTACCTTCATTGATGTCATATTCAAATCTGCACTTATCACCAATCTGTAAATCATTTTCCGCCCTGAAATTTTTCCATTTTGGTAAACAATATCTAAATTTCAGTTCCGGCAATTCACCATGAAGTTTCATTTCTTTACGACCTTCGGGATTGACCAAAGTGATTAGCATTCCATCATAGGCATCAATCTTGGTAGCAATGTGACCCGGAAGACGCTGTGAAAAGCAAATTTCAAATATATTATAAAGTGAAAATTTAAATGAATATACTTGTAAATAAAATAGAAATTTAAAAATTCAATTTACCAATTTGTTGGTGACGTGCATGTGAAAGACAATTTTAGAGTCATCATTTTGCTCATCAAGATGAATTGGGTTTTGGGAGGAACTACCTTGATTGCTTAATTGATAGTTGAGAAACAACTGATATGGACCAGGAAGGATAAATTCTATGCCATCTTCATGAAATACATTAATATGAAATGTAAAATCTGATATGACTTCAAACACAACAAACGAACCATCTTTCAAGTTGGTTTGTTTAAAAACCTCATCCCATCCATCCTTTAGCCTAAAACCCATTCCATCCCAATGACATGAAACGTTAAACAACACTCTATCTGGAGCAATAAGCTCGAAAAGCAAATTCATGCAATTTTCACCGAATTCTTGAACCACGTACCACTCAGGGAAATACTGTTAAACATGTTAATTAATAGACATTTGAATTTGGAAACAATCATTAAAAACAGAAATTAAAATTTACCAAGTAATGAACGTGTCGGTTTCTGACTGGAATGCATAACATTGTACCGGATTGATCATTTACGTTTCTTTTGAAAGTAAACATGTTCAACATAGATGTTGACTTAACCTCAAAAATAACATATGTTCCAGCTTCTATACGACATTCTCTGATTAATTCAGTCCAACCGGTTCCAAAATAAAAGTCATCAAGTACTTTGATTATAACTACTTAAAACGTTCTACCACTTTGATCATAAATCAAACAACAGCCGGTATTCGATTTCATGTCAGCAAACATTGGTTGAACAACATTAGGAATGAGCTATAAGTAACACAAAAAATGTTCTTAGAATGTATATGTTGCAAAACTGTAAAATGTTTCATAAAAAAAATTAACCAGATAACATTAACATACCATCCTACTCATGGAATCGCTGTCGATATCTACCAGGAACTTAACTCCATTATTGAGACGTGTCATTTTTATGTCAGACGAGTCTGTATGTTCTTACCAGGATAAGCGAAGTTAAAATTCGATTTAGGGTTTTGAAGTAAAGGGGTTTTATCATTGAGAATGGTTTGAATTTTTATTATATTTTTTTATATTTTTCTACACATTTAATTATATATATATTTTGGTTTTTGTTTTATAACTTATTATATTTAACTTTTTAAAAAAAGTAGTATAAAAACATAGTCTTACTTTTAGTTTTTTTTACTAACATTCCGGCATAAATTTTGCTATAAGTTGAGTTCATTTAATAAATCGTATTTTTTAAATAAATTTAAAATTTTATCCATTATTGAACCATTAGTAAGATTTTCTGGATAAGATTTACAACCTCGTAATAGAGAAGCTCATAACATTTTATTGTTATCATTATCATAATGAATAAGTATGTAGTTTTGTATCATTATCATCTTCTAGGTTATCATCATCACCATATGTGTTATGACGATGATCAACATCATAAAGTTATCATCATTATCATGTATTATAGTGGTTATCATCATCATAATCATCGATCACCGTCACCATGAAACGGCATCATCATCAGACGTGCGGGTAATCAACGTGGTCATTGTATAGGCTATCGTAGTCGGAGTTGATCATACGGGTAATATATATCACGTTATCAGTGTCATCATCGTCAACATGATCATCATCATCAACCTATTGCCATGTACGGGATGTAGTCAGCATCGTATGGGTTATCGTAAACAAAACGCCCAACATTAGCGATCACTGTCGGCACCATCTTATGAATTGTTGTCGTCATCAAAAGACATCATCAGTCGTACAGGCCATCATCATTATGACCATCGTATACGTTATCATGGTCGTCGCAGATCATACGAGTTACATGTCATTAAACATCGGTGTCACCATCATCATCAACATATATATGTGTGTGTGTGTGTGTGTGCCCGCGCGTCTGTGTGGCGTATTGTCATATAGGTACATATAATTGATCATCATCATATATAAGTGTGATCGTCATCATAGACATCATGCTCATTGTACGAGCTACACTCGCCATCGTATGGGTTGGCGTAAGCAAACCGTACCATATAGGTTAGCAACATCATTATGATAACCACCACCAACCCACGTTGTTATATCCATGTATTCATGTGGGTACCATTATATTAGCATCGTCGTCGTCATAATTGGGCCAATCATCATGGTCATCATACGGGATAGCACCGTCATCGTCTCATGGATTACATATCCGCAATCATACTACACACCACCTACTGCCACCATCCACCGGCCACATTCGCCACAACGACCTCCAGCACCAACCACTAACCACACACCACAACCACCCACCACCACCACCCACCACACCTCCGCCACCACCCCCCACTAATATTATATATATATATATTTATTTATACCCACCCACCACCACCACCCACCCACCCACCCACCACCACCGACCTCCGTCACCACCACCACCGACCCACCACCACCACACATCCGCCACCACGAACCACCACACCTCCGCCACCGTCCACCACCATCATGGCCACCTAAACCCATCACCACCCACTAATATATATATATATATATATATATATATATATATTTATATCGTACGATTAAAATTTAAAAGCACACGCCTTCTTTTAAAAGGGTCAAATAATTACCCAAAATTCAACCTCGTAAGTCAATATTTCTACTATGAAGCACAATTATTCCCAATATTCCTTAAAACCGTCAACGATTCGTTTCTACTGTGAAGCACAAGCACAACCACAAGCCCGAGTTGTTTAAATATTCTGGAACGGAACCAAAATGAAGAATCCTAACTCATCTACTTCTGGAACGGAACTAAGGACGAAGCACAAGCACGATAGGTCTCAGAATAAAGATGGAAAAGGTGTTAAATTATGACTTTTTTAGTGTTTTAGGTTTAAGTAATCTTAAAATGTAAGCATTTGTTTAAATCATCTTATGTATTAAAGCGTTTTATAAGCGTGTTGTTGTTGTAATACATACCTTTGTTTTTTTAAAATCTATGTATAATATTAAAGCATGTTATAAGCGTATGCTAAGCGTGTTATGGCTTTGGTATGAGAATTATCAATGTGATGTTTGATAAGAGTTTTCTGTTTCCTTGTGATTCGTGTTGTTATCCCCTATCTCCATGTTTTATTGTATGTATGTGATTCAGTTGTCGAAAAAAACAAGACTGATAAAGCTAAGCATCTAAACGAGAAGAGAGATAAAAGGAAGACTAAAAAATTTGCTCCGGTGGTAAAAAAGGTGAAAACAAAACATGTTGTGGAAGCAGACTCTGATTCAGACCTTGACACAAAAATCGACAGGTTGTTGTCAAAGCGGAAAGAGGTGGAACGCAGCACCTCTGACCCGGACTTTTAGCGTCCAAAAAAGAAAGCAATTAAAGAAAAGAAACTTGCCGAGAGGGGAAAACCTTTTGTTGAATTTGTAGACAAAAAATTGAAGAATAGGTGTGCACCTTGTAATATTGTAGATGCAATGAAGGCAATGACCACTGCCCAAAAAACTTGTGTAGAAGAAATTGGTTTCGGGTCAATGTTAAGACTTCAAGTAACCCAAACTCCAACAACTTTGGGATTTGGTTGCCCATGAACTATAATAACCATTTAATTGAATTGAACATTGGGAGCGGTGTTATTAAGATAACACCACAAAAAGTACATGAAGTGTTGGCGATACCAATGGTAAGATTCCTGTTTAGACAAGAGTAGACCAAGATTGGGGGAAGATGTTACTACAGATTTGTTCAAAAAGCAATTCCTGACAAATTCAAGAATAAGTATAAAGCACGTGAAAGACAAACTGGCCGCGGATCAAGGAGTTGGTGAATTGTTTAAGATTAATTTCCTTGTGTTGTTCAACACCTGTATAGGATTTGTGAAAAAATCAACAACAGTCAATCAACGATTCATCACCGCAATTGATAAAACCTCGGATATTCCAAATATGTAATGGTGCAGCTATCTTATTGAAAACTTAAAAATGACAAAGGAAGAACGGAGAGATATCAACGCTCAATACAACGGTCCGATCACCTTCCATGGGATTCTTTACACACATGAATACCAGAAAAAATATGGTCCATTTGGGACTCCCGTCACAACGCCTGCAGTCAACTACAGAACAACAACTACTCTTAATAAGATGGAAAAATACTTGGAGAATAATGGTCCTCCGTTAGAAGAAGATGCTACTGAGGTTGCTGGTGCTGCTGTGAGATTTAGTGTTGACGGGAAGGGGATTGATGCGGCTGCTGCTTCTCCTGCTGCTGTGACCGTTACTGCTGCCGGGAAGGGATTTGATGAAACTTCTGATGCGGCTGTTGCTGATACTGCTGATGTGACAGTTGGTGTTGCCGGGAAGGGACTTGATGAGACTGCTGCTGCGGCTGCTGCTGCTACTGAAACAGATAATGCCTATCAAACAACTAAACAAGATTTGGATGATTATGTAAGCGTTTATTCACCTTTGAGTTTGCAAATGCCTATCGTGCTTGTTGACTATTATTTAACTCCATTACAACTGGTTGGGTTAAATTGAAAATATTTTTGAATTAACAATAACTATATTTTCTTTTTACAGTCTTGGAAAAGGCAATGGATAAAAAGTTGA
This sequence comes from Bidens hawaiensis, assembly GCF_021521415.1. Lineage (NCBI taxonomy): Eukaryota > Viridiplantae > Streptophyta > Magnoliopsida > Asterales > Asteraceae > Bidens > Bidens hawaiensis. Next base: position 298,523 of record NW_027492237.1, on the reverse strand, counting down.
AGACATTTGATAAAATTTGCTCAGAGATCAATGAGTTGGTCCGTCAAGGAAAGGATAGACATCCATCAAATCACAATATCTTTGCTAGATGTTGTGAATGAGAAAACAATTTCACTAATAATGTGCTCCCTAAAACACAAGATTCAGATGTTGGTGGTCCAGTGGCTGCTCTAAAAGGTACTTGGGCTAAATTAATTATAATTATAATTAAAACGCTCATAAAACTCTTATGCTGTTATTTTAAACTTATTACATCTGTGTGATGCAGTTGATTCAGATGTTGGTGTTGGTGGTCCAGTGGCTGCTCAAAAATGTATTTGTGCTAAATTAGTTATAAGTATAATTAAAATGCTCATAAAACGCTTATGCTGTTATTTTAAACTTATTACATTTTTGTGATGCATTTTATTCAGACGTTGGTGTTAGTGATCCAGTGGCTGTCGAAAAAAATGATGCAGGTGATGCAGGTCAAAAAAACAATATCTCATGCGCAGATATTGATAAAGTTGTTAATACAGTGGTTGAGTGGGCTAAAGAGGGTATTTAATTATTGTTAATATAGTGATTAAGTAAAATGTTGTTTTGTGTAAACAATTATATTAGGATAACTTAAAATAATTGAGGTTAGCATATCTAGGAAGATAAGGTTGTAACTTACAACTAGTTATGCAAGTTGTTTTAAGATTATGCAGATTTTATGCTGTAATGTTTTAGTATAAATAAGTGGCTAAAGTGTCTTGTATAAGTGTGGTGGTTTAATCCCTTTAATACAAAAGCAGTTTTGTGACATTGATTGCCAACAATTATAAATAAAAAACAAAAGGGGTTGAAGGTATTTAATTATAGTTACAATTATTTTCAGTCAAATTTAAAATGAGTTGTTTTATGTTTAACAGTTGACTCCGGATTGTCAACAAGTGATAACCTCATTACACTGAAATCTCCATATCTTCTGAGAGAGGTTGACGTATCCGCTAGTGTCACAGAAGATGAAGAAATAATTTCAGAGTATATATTTTTTTTGTCTTGAAGACATTTGGGAGGAGGTCTACAAGTCCACTCACACAGACTCGTTCAAGGTGATCTTTAAAAGCTATTGTCCTGGCATTTATATAACCACCAATGCAATGGATGCATTCACTGAACTAATGAACTATGAAGAAAAGAAAAAATCTGCAGCATCACCGTTCAGATTCTTTGCTTTAAGCACTCTGCTGGTACAAATTAATCTATTTTGTTTGTACTATTAGAAAACGCTCAATAAACGCTTTAATTATTTTCATTTTAATTATTATACAGACAAGTGACCATTATGTTGAGTCAAGGGGTTACACATACAAAGAAAGACTGGATGTGTTTTCAGACAACATCGAAAAACAAATGGCAATTTTTGGAATCAAATCACTCAAGGAGGTTGCTATAGTGCTTGTGCCAATTCTACAACACGAACATTTCTTTGTGGTTACCTTCAATCTTCAAACAGGAGTGATAGAATTACTTGACAATAGTGCAAATCAAGAAATACCAGCTGATGCAAAGTTTGAAAGCTTAGAGGACAAATCAAAAGCAATTAGAGAGAATTTTGAAGAAAGATACGGAAAGACTCCTGATATACTGGTAAACATATATACCTTTAACCCAAAAAACATACATACCTGTTATAAAAATTGTCAAAATACTTAAATTGCTTTCTATTTTGTTTAGAAAAACATCTTTTGCATGTATCTTAAAACAATCAAACACCCCATTGCTCAGCAAATCCAAGTAGCAACAATCAGTAGATTGAAGATGACATGGAGAACAAGAAATAATGGAATAGATTGTGGTATTTTTGCTATGAGACACATGGAGACATATGATGGGAAGAGACCATGGGTGTGTAATTTCAAAAAGGAAGGCCCTAAACAACAGAAACAGCTAAAAAGGTTGAGGTCAAAGTATTTGTGCAAAATCCTCCTCTCGTATGTAAACCAACACAGAAATACTCTTATCAAGAAAGCACTGCTAATCCATGAAAATGACGACACTCGTTTAACCAGAGAAGAGTTGATTGCTGAACTTAAGAAAAGGCAACAACAAATTTGAATGATTTCAAAACTAACTGCTATGTACTTTAAGATACTTGTTATGTTATGCTATGTACATTACCACTTTGTAATGTACTTTAAGATAATAGTTACATGTTGAATCAATGTTTTAACACAAACATAAAAATTTTATTATTACCAAAACACACATATAAATACACCATCACAAACATACAAATTTTATTACTACTAATATCTGAGTGACACACATATAAACACACCACCACTACATCATAAATACTCATGAAACACCATCACATACTAATCTCTGAGTGACATAAGAAACTTCAACTTCAATTCCATTGAGCAATTCAGTTCAAGAATTGCCTTGCCCAAAAGTTTTAACTGGTTAAGCTCTCTCTGTCCTACATCAGCCATAAACAAAACAGCAAGATCTCGGATAGTACTAGCGGGCATTCGAGTAAGAACTTTTGCAATGACATCCCTAGCATCCAAGTTGTTGCTAATCTTTACAATTCTTCAGTAAGACACTCCCGACAAGCTTTATCTGCCTCGATTTGATCCTTAATTTGCCTCTTGAGGGCATCCTTGTAGGTTGTGGATGATGACAAGCAATCCATTATTAACTAAAAAAAATAATTTAAAATTATGTAGGTATATGAGTTTCACAAATGTGGTGTAGGTATATATAACCAAAAGTCTCAAAGACAAAACAAAAGGGTGCCCCACGCTTGGTAAACGCTCATGGACGAATAGTAACCCTGTAATAAAAAAAAGGGTGTCCCAACTTGGGAAACGCACAAACTTGTCTAATGTGTTTTTGTTTATACTAGAGATTACTTGCATTTATACCATCTATCAGAATTAATTTGTGAAATTGATCACAATTATACTTACCTGTCAAAAAATCTTGGAAAAATATTTTGGTAATGATAGCCTACATTAAAGTTAAGCTATATCTTACTAGATATTACTATATCTTACTATTAAACAAACTTAACTACACTAACTACTGAAAATTTAATTTTAGGTCTATATATTTGTTATTCAATCACACTAACATTATCATAAAGATAATAAAAATGTATTCTTCTAACAAAACCGTGAAGAACATGGTGAAAGCAAGGATGAATCTTGAGAAAGAGAACGACGACACTTTGTTGAAGACAGTCAAAGAGATTAGGGCTAGACTCGCATTTGAAAAATCAAAGACCCTTGACTCATGTAAACTCATGTGTTTTGAACCAGACATTGAGTTTAAGGCAAAAGCTGTTGATTATCTGAAACAACAGTCTACATGCTATGACTCAGTGTGTGGGACTCTGGTAGACACCGTAACTACGGTGTCAACCAACATGAGTTTAAAGGAGCTGGGGAAGGAGATTGTGGATAGGGCGGAGTGATGGTGATGTTAGCTTTTCTGTTTTTGGTTTTTTTGTGATGCATTGTAATTAATGGTACTTTTTGTATGGCATCTTTTGATGAATGGTAAATATATGGATTATCTTAAAATGCTTTCTTAACATGTTTTATGGATGATCTAATGGCTATCTCTTTCTTTGTTAAAAACGCTTGTGATACGCTTATTAAAATATGTTATATATTTGTTCAAACGAGTCTGTTACGCTTGTAACACGCTAATGTATAAAGTCATATATAAATATCCTAATACGCTAGTAACACGCTTGTGTACAACAAGGACCACAAAAAGTCCAGGTCTGAAATATGCTAGTAAGCCTTCTATATATATACATATATATCTAGTTTTGTTTTCAATAAAAACTTCTTTTTACCCCCATAAACACTAAAATAAAACACTTAAAAAAACCACAACATCCATGGAAGAAATCTCATCGCGGACCACAACATCTAGTAATAGAAGCAATCGATCTCAGGTTTATTGTTTTTGTGGTCAAGAAGCTATTCTAAGAACATCAAGGACCACCAAAAATCCAGGTCGGAGGTTCTACAATTGTGCATCTCAGGTTAGTGAAATTGCAAATAAAGTTGGAATTCATCTACAATTGTTGACCCTAAACTCTATATTTTTTTAACTTAGGGCAAAAATGTGATTTCTTTACATGGTCTGATTGTGTTTCGTCCACAAGCTCTGATGTGTGCACAAGATGTACAGACATAATTCGTATCTTGATAAGGGCAAATAAGTCATTAGAGGATCAACTTGCAAGGAGTGTAGCTTCACTGATTGAATCAGAAAAAAAAGTGAAGATATTGTATTTTATTTGCTTCTTGTTGTTTTTAGGGCTTTTAATTAGTTTTGTAATTAAAAGCTAAGAAACTTTGTTATGATTTTAGACCAGGTATTATGATGTATTTTTATGTTTCTGAACTGATTTAAAGGCCTTTTAATGAGTAGTTTAGTTTGAGTGTTTTCAAAATCACAGTGTATTTATTTCATTAAAAAGAGGTTATTATAAAAAATTAATAAAAGAGGTTATTATAAAAAATTAATAAAAATATATTCCCTACTGAGTTTCGAACCCGCGATATTTGCAATCTATGTTTAATCACAAGCGCCTCAACCATTTGAGCTACACCCTGAGAACATAATAGAACCTCTTCAAATATTTATATAACGAAATGTCGATATTTAAAATTTTCATTTTTACCCGCCAATTAATCGACTTATCTTCTGGAAGATTCCCAAATCAATTAGTATTGACCAAATAAAATCTCACAATCTCACCAAACCTTAATAAATGATCTGCTAGTGTATTTATTGAACTCTCATCAATCTCAATCCTACCAAACAGCATCATTAATCTCACGTGAGTACCAAACATTTTTGCTTTTAGTCAGTTACATTTATTGACGTTAATTAGTATATCTATACTATCTTATAATACATATAGGAAGGGCAAAATAGTCTTTTCCACAAATCTCTTAAAATTAAGAGTTTACAAGGATTTGAGCACATGGTACAAGTTTAATAAGCATAAAGTCTTAAATCTTTTCAACCAATTTAATTTTCTGAAATTTGAATCCGTTTTCTTTTTCTTCCATATCTAGGGTTTCATTATCGTTACCTTTCTTCCTTCCTAATTTCTCTCTGCTGACAAAGCCTCATCCTCTCTATCATTTTGACCTAACCCTAGCCTGATTGTTCCCGGACCATGTCTGATTTTGCACTGCAGACGACCAACCATTCTTCGTTTAAGATATAGGTTCGACATGAAACTGATTGTAAGCATGATTAGGGTGATAATCGAGTCTCCTTTGCTTATGTTATGACCTTCTGACTGGTGTTATCTTCCGAAAGACCGGTTGAACAATCTGGAGCTTTTTCGTTTCATTTCCACCATCTGGATCTATAAATCGTCATAACACAAATGATGGATGTCTTCAGCAAGCAAAATCTTAATTAAAAGAGATGGATGAGGGAAAGACTGCAATTATGTCAATGAAATTCCAGTGAAGGTGTTGAAGCAGTTAACAAAAGTCAAGAAGCTGGTGAAGTTATGATTGTGCAGGGCCTGGAGGCACAATCATTCTTTATGAAACCTGGCAAACAGAACCCTTGTGTTTGCCTTTTGCAGTAAACGGGATCGTGCCAAAGGTCACAACTCAATCATTTTTTATTTTAATCGCTTTGATTATGATTATAACTTTTTGTTTATTGTATTTGTGTACAGAATGATGGTGGGCAAGTAGACTTATGGTTTGAGACATGGTTGCCTTTAGGAACCGTGCACTTAGGGTTTTCAAGAATCTTGTTGTTGGAAAGAAGCTGGAGATCGTTTACGCACCTGTGATGGTTGAATTTAACACATCATTTTTTGTTTGCTTGAAGAGAAAGTGTTACAAAACATTGATATGTTTGTTTGATTATATACAAATTGGGAAAGTGGCGACTGTGAAGCTGGTATTGATGTCTTTTTTCTCTGATTATATGCTTTTATGTTAAAGTTTCTTGATTAATGTATTGACTTGCCTATATACCGTCTATTAATCGGATATAAACGGGCGTTCATGAACAAAAAATGTATTTGTTTGTTCGAAGAGTAAGATCACTTCTTAAAATTTATTTCCTTAAAACCAGTTTGGGCAAATTATTTTTTGTAAACTGAAATTAAATTGGGTTAACCCGTTTTTAAACCTGTCAAATCGAACGTTTTTTATATGGGTCAACCCGAACACGTCGCGTTTTTAAAAGGGTTCAAAGTTTCCAACCCAATATGAAGTCAATTAGCCAGACATGGACGTAGTAGCTTTCATTTGTAACACAAGTAAAGTAGGTTATTATTCTTGGTTGCTCATTTTGTAAAAGATATATGAGCTATATATAATTATATGGAGCAGAGTAGCAGACAAGTACTTGGATTAGATTTCATAGGTATATAACATAAAATATGCAATGTTGCTTATTTCTAATTTCATGTCATGATCTTTCTTTCTTTTATTGATGTTTTGGATGATGGTTCACGAGATCGCGTTTTGAAGCCATGCAGGTGTTGCATTAGATGTTGAATGCGGTCTAGCCAGTTTTGGTGACGTGCTAACGAAGTCAGATGCTTCAAAATTTGTACATGAGAATCAGATTCAGTTTTAATTAGAACTTGGCGTGCCAGCTATGATGGCTGATTATGCAACAAGGCAGCTTTAATGTTATTGGTAATGCATATTTCTTAATCTGAATTTTATATTTTTTATATAGAGATGGTTAGCCTATAATTTTGTGTTTTACTTAAATCTTTTGAAGTAAGAGGGATATATTGCAATATGGCATAAACTGCTTAACAAATGTTATTTGAGTTGGGATCTAGGGACTTTTTCATGATGATTAGGAAATGTAGCTGCTTCTATTTATGTCTAAAATATCAACCTTTAATGTTGCATCCAAAATGCTGCATTTTTTATTTAACTTACCTTTTTTCTAATTTTATTTGTTACTTATATTCTTAATTATTTAAGTATAATTTTTAAGTTTAATATAGTTGTAAAAGAAGTTAAAATAAACGCTTAACTTCAAAAGTATTAATTATCTAGATGCATATGAGCTTTCTACCGTAAGTTAAAACAAAAATGATTAACAATTTATTTATGTTCTGTTTTGTTTTTAATTAACTATGGTCATCTAATTAATTTTGTTACAGAGTCATAGAGAGCTGAGACGATGCAGTTAATGTTTGTTCATGACTTCAATTACTAGCACAATATTTTCACGATATCATTAGGTAAGCTTTAAAATAAACTGTTATGCCAATAAATTCAATGGCCCGTACATTTTGCGTGAATTTTAATTATTGAATTGTTGGTATTATTTGCAGATTTTCCTTTATGCTATACACGTCTAGCCGCTACTCTGGTGGATCAGTTCATGAAATCTAAGGACCTTTTAGAGACTGGCTCGAGCCATGGTGGGACGAGGGTGACGTTGGCTGGTGTGATTCTTGTTTCTCAGCTTCTGATGTTGCAGGATAATATGTGCAAATCTATGTTCTTTTGCTGAAGTGAAGTGTTTTTATATGAGCAATGCACTTTCGGGCCCACCATACTATATTCTATGCTTACTCGGTTTGTAACAAGCCAAGGTAAGATCAGTTCATTGGATGACCTTAGGTGAGTTTGATTAAATAGGCGAACCAGTTTAAGATGGTATCTCTTTCGTGCGGGTCAAAACGGATCATTATAAAAATTTGGTTTCGGCTAAAACATATGCTTTTAAAGAGGTATATTTTCATAAAGGTATCAATTCAGTTTGGATCAAAATGAGTCAATTTGTAAAGTTTTCAATTTTGGTCATGTATATGCATGTTCCTTGCTTTTGCACACATCAAATCTTTTAATCCAAGAGCAACTACTGAGACACTTCTTAACTACCTATAGTATGATGTTGGTTTACAATTCATAACCAATGTCATGTTTATTTTGCTTTGTATCTAATAATTATAACCCAACACACAACAAATCGATCTTTGGGCTGCAACTGTACTAAACAGAAAAGTGTCCTGAAGGCTTGTTGAATGTTGAGTGAAGAAAGTCCAAATTACTTACAGTCAAAGCTTAAAGTCAACCATATCGAGATTTAGTGTGATCCCATTACTAAAAGGCTGAAGGCTAAAAGGGTAATTTGTTAAATCAATGTTCTTAAGCTTTAATATACGGTTGATGTAAATGAACCAAATGAACACTAATGAGGCTTGTTTGTGTTCGTTTGGTTATTTCTAACTGAATAAACGAGCGAACACGGGAAATTGATTTAAAGAGTTTCCTTATCCATGTTCGTTCGTTTAGAAAATGAACATTTTGCGTTTGTTAAAGTTCATTCATTTGTTTTTAAACGTTTATTATGCCGATTTGGCTAAAACGTTTTAATCAAGCTGTTTGACTAAAACACTTTTACTGTCCCGTTTTGCTAAAAAGTTAAATATGGCCCGTTTGAACCAAATGTTCAAAACACAATCTAAAATCATAACATGTGATAATAAAGATGGACCAATAAGAAAACGCGGGTTTTCCAGTTTGTATGGGTTTGGTTCAATTAATAAAACCGGTTTGGTTTTTACAGGTCGATTTATTTCTTTTAATATCAAAGTATTAAACTTTTTTTTTATAGTTGAAAGTGTAATTAAGGCAGATTTGTTCTATCATGAGACATTGCTTCAAACATTGTAAGTTGTTACTTAGATCTTTTATTAAAGCATTCGGTAACATGTTTGATTCATTTAGTCTTATTACATTTCAGGTATTTTTGAAGTGTTGGCATATACCGATAGATGTTACCATTCACATTACCATAAAGTGATCCAAAACTATAGCTAATTACCAAATGATGAACTTGCACTCTTTTGAAACTAATGTAACATCAAACTTGAACTCGAAACATATATGTATCCAGTAAAAAAACAACTTGTTTATGAAATGGTTTGATACTTTGATGAATTGCACATGTCCTAACAAGATATTCCTTGGTTTTATGATGTTGCAGACACAAAGACTGATGTGAATGGGATGGGCAATAAGATGGGTTCTAGCATCTTACTATGATATAAATCATATGGATTCACATTTGTAGAATATAATATGGATGTGGAAAATTGTTTCTTATTGGCTTTTCGTTTTCATGACACTGAATTCTTTGAGATTTTAAAGAATTTTCTGCATATTTCTTGGAAAATGTTTCTTTTGTTGTGTAATTATCATACAAATAGCATACCATGGTATACTGACGAAACAAACCGAACTGATTTCTTTTTCATTTAAAATTTTAAAATTCAGGGTAGTTCAATGTCTATGTCCTATTACACATCCAAAACATCATAAGATTCCTAATTCTTGTAAGTTGTTGTCACCGCCGCATCGCGCGGGTACCTACTAGTATATATATATATATAAATATATATCGTTGATGATACAATTAATAAAAAAATTCTTGGAAGATGGATAAGTCTTGGATGTCAGTAGGCGACAGGTGCAGTAAAGCATATAAAGATGGTGTTAAGGTATTTTAAGATTTTGCAGTTCGTAATTGCAAGGAGACATCACCACCAATTTCTATTTCATGTCCATGTGTTTGGTGTGTGAACCACGTATCTCTTAGTGTAGACGATGTAGAACATCACTTGTACAGGTTTGGAATTAATAAGAATTATACTACTTGGATAAAACATGGAGAAGCCGACACCAACATTCCAACTAATTATGTTCATAATACTGGGTTTGCCTGCACCTGCATTCCAACTACTTATGATAATAATACTGGGCTTGCTGACACCAACATTCCGACAGATGCCTGTGAAACTATAGAAATGGTAAATGCTACAAAAGACAATTTCAAAGGAAACAAGAAGTATCAACAGTTTCTAGAACTACTTAATGACGCTGAGAAGCCCCTGTATAAAGGATGTCCTTACTTCACCAAGTTGTCTTCATTAGTAAAACTACTCAACTTGAAGAGCAAACACGGGGTATCTCATAAGTTCGTTGATAAACTTCTGAAATTGTTGAAAAAGATGCTACCTGCAGATAACGAAATGGTAAATAATATGTATGAGGGCAAAAGGATAATGAAGGCAATGGGCTCAGGATACGAAAAGGTACATGTGTGTATCAACAACTACATTAATTACTATAAGGATTACAAGGATTTGGAAGCATGTCCAGTTTGTAACAAGTCAAGGTGGAAGGGGATGAGAAGACTAACAAAACTTACATAAACACGTCCGCTAAGGTACTGTGGTACTTTCCCATTATTCCACGATTCAAGCGCCTCCTTCAATCAAAGACCACAGCAGAGAATTTAACATGGCACGCCACGAGTACCAATAAACCCGTTGTTTTATGCCACCCATCAGATTCACCAGCATGGAAAGCCATAGATGACAGGTACTCCGATACCATTGGAAGCGATCCAAGAAATCTTCATCTAGGGATTTACACTGATGGGGTCGACGTACATAGAGGCAACAGAAACCACAGTGTCTGGCTTGTTTCAGCAGTCATTTACAACCTTCCACCTTGGATGTGTATGAAAAGAAAGTTCATCATTTCCTTATTAATATCCAGAGTGCCAGGAAACAATATTGATGTGTTTTTACAGCCTTTAATTGACGATCTAGCATCTTTATTTGAGGTCAGGGAGCCAACATATGATGCATATAAACAAGAAATGTTTACACTACGTGCAGTTGTGTTATGGACGATTAATGATTACCCTGCTCTTGGTACACTATGTGGTTGCCCTTCAGTGGATTCAAAGGTTGTGTAGTGTGTCGGGGCGACACTCAGTGTGTTTGACTTTATCACACAAAGAAGCAGTGTTATGCTGCCCGCAGAAGGTATTTATCACATGACCACCCTTTCAGAAAACAAACAAAGACGTTCAACGGAAAACAGGAGATGAGAACCGCTAAAAAGCCTATGACAGGGGAAGAGATATACAACGAGGTCAAAAATATTAACAATGAATGGGGAAAGGGATCTGAATCCCTAAGTGGGAGTAAGAGAAAAAGGGATAACACAACGCCGTAGCCATATTGGAAGAAGTTCAACATATGGTACCAACTGCTCAGCTATTGGAAGTATTTACCTGTCCAATATTGTATTGATTTGATGCATGTTGAAAAAAATGTGGCAGAAAGTATTGTCGGGACGTTGCTGAACATTCCCGGTAGGACAAAAGACGGATTGGCAGCTAGAAAGGATTTGGAGTTTTTAGGGATTAAAAAGGAGTTGCAACCGAAAGCAAAAGGCAACAATACAGAACTGCCTGCATCATGCTTCACATTATCAGCACAAGAAAAATGCATGTTTCTTGAAACATTGTATAAACTGAAGGCTCCACTAGGGTATTGTTCTAACTTCTCTAGTTTGGTGAATCTTAAAGAAAGGAAGCTACAAGGCCTTAAATCACATGATTATCACATGTTTATGCAACAATTTCTACCCCTTGAAATACGGTCCATCATGCCAGAACCAATGAGAAATGTTATAATCAGGCTTTTTTTTTCAAGTCAATTTGTAGCAAAGAAATCATTGTTGAAGAGCTTGATAAGATGCAGGAAGAGCAAATAGTTACATTGTGTATGCTGGAGAAGTACTTTCCTCCATCATTTTTTGATATCATGGTTCACTTAACCGTGCACCTTGTTAGAGAGACAAAATTATGTGGGCCACCATGATTTCGTTGGATGTATCCCTTTGAAAGGTGTATGAAGGTTTTCAAAGGGCATGTGCGAAACAAAACTTATCCAGACGGGTGCATTGCTGAGGAGAACATTGCGGAAGAAACAATCGAGTTTCTGAGCAAATACCAAAAAAACATTAAGAGTATTGTTGGTATTCCACATGATTAGCATGATGATAATGGGGAGACAATTCCTGTCACAGGCGCTAAATCAGTTGAAGTTTCTCCTGATCTCTTCAAGAGAACACATTTCTATGTCCTGCAGAATACGCCTGAAATAGCGCCGTATATCGAGTAAGCATTACTAACATATATACTCTAAATTATATATATATATATAATATATATATGGTGCAGTTACTGTATGCTAATGCCTTAACGTATGGTAGATACGCGAGACGCTTAAAGGCAAAAAACAAAGGATAAAACCTAAAACGCTCAGAATAATTAAACGCTCAACAAAGCAAACGCACCCATATATATATATATATATATATATATATATACTAGTTCAGAATATACCATATGTTAAGGCATTAGCGTACAGTAACTGCACCCATATATATATATATTAATTCACAATATATTATACTCCTACTTGCAAACAACACAAGGCCTCTTTAAAAAACCAAATGCCTGGTAACGACAAGCATTGCTGGAGAAGGGGCATACTTTAAAGTTTGGTTACTGGTTACGCGACAAGGTAGATTAATTTATTAAGTCTTCTATAATTTTTAAAAATCTTATATAGAGAGAGCTAATCCTTGTAATGAAATTCAGGTTAAAAGAGAGCTAGTGGGCTCCCCAGGTTCTATATCGGAAACCGTAAAGTGGATTGCACACCAAGCACACCGCAACGTTTACAAATACGACTCATACGACATCAACGGTTTTGAATTTCGTACGAAATCTAATGATGGTAGAGTTTACCAGAACAGCGGGGTTGGTGTAGAGGCGGATGACATGCACATCAAAAAAGACATGGTGACCTATGGACAAAACTTTTATTTTGGGGTTTTGCAAGATATATGGGTCCTAGATTATCATACTAAAAGAATTCCGATCTTCATGTGTCAATGGGTTGACCGTAAACATGTCAAACATGATATTCTTGGTTACACGTCGGTCGACCTAAACAAATTTGGCCACAAGGATGATCTGTTCATATTGGTCTCGCAGGCACGCCAGGTGTTTTATGTTCAAGATCAGCTGGATAGAAAAAAGCATGTTGTCCTCATGACTCCACCCAAGAATTATAGGCATTCGTATGACGAGGTCCATTAGGAATTTAGTACGGTAACTTTCCCTCATGAGGGTTATACATTGCCACTTGTACAACCAAATCAACTACTTCGTAATAAGTCCCCGGATGATTACTGGAGGCCTGGGAAAAGCCTACAACTATTCGTAATGGAGATTGACACCGATGTCGGGGTTGTCGACCCAGCAGTTGTGTTCGTTCGGCTAGTTAGATGTAAATATATGTTTAAATTTAGTTGTGATACATGATATCACCATTCTTTACTTTGTACTTATTAATTCAAACTAAAGAAATATTGGTTGTTTTTAATACTATTACTACTTATACAGGCGGGTTTGTTGAATTCATTTCATCTTCTGGCTATTTTGGTCAAGTGGTGTCAAGTTCAAACATACATCATGTTACATCGATAAAAGTCACAATTGACTTGTAGTGTATCGTAGTAAGATCAATAAATTCATTACACTCATAACTAACTCGTGCTATATCAAAGTTACATTAATACAAAGAAAGCCCAAAAATGCATCATGTTGTCTAGGGTGTTCATGGTTCGGTTGGAAACCGCGAAACCGCCCAAACCGGCCATCGGTGACGGTCATCATTTCTCGTCTGATGGTTTTGTTTCTTGCACAACCTCTATTTGGTTATGTTTCAACATACTTTTTAACAGCTGGTTTCCTACAAAACATTATCAACTCATTTTATATAAAAAGACCATTATGCCCTTCTTTTCACTAACCTGCATACCAAAATTGTACCCTCTATACTCAGATCTTGACCAAAGCATCTGTGGGTCTTAGACTTTGAAGAAGCATTTGAACAAATAAAATTCAGTTTTGAAAAACCCCTTCCAAACTCAATGCCATCACCAGTAACCTAATTTAAGATTTGGTGATGGCATTGAGTTTTGGAAGGGATTTTATCAAAATTTAAGATCTTTGGGAAGTTTAAGATCTGTGGAAACCTTAGATTTTTTCTGCTTGGCCAAGTTTGGAATTCACATAACATATATATATATATATATATATATATATATATATATATTAAAGCCTAATAAATTTCAGCCATCAGTTTTATTGCAGTCATTAAAGTCTCTGTTGTTTTATAGTTGGTTGTTGAGTGTATAACTGCATACTACCTGTCAAAATGGTTTCCACACGCTTTGGAAACGCTCACAAGCTACTATATCTTGGAAATATATATCACGCTAGTCTTTAAATAAACTATATCTTACTAGATAGGCTACAAATCAACTTAACTACATTAAATTACTGTCTCAGCTACCAAAAATTAAATTTTAAGTCTATTTTGTTATTCAATCACACTAACATCTATTTTAAAGTTAATTAAAAAAAACTACATCCAATACACTTTACTAACGTCATTTGAAAGGACAACATAGCAGCCTGATTAAGTATACACTAAAGTCTTAAGATATTATGAGTTCATTTCAATATTAATAAATAAATAAAGGTATATTTTATTATAAATTACTTTGTAATTAAACTTTGGTTTTATTTCGATTCAAATACCTTTTAGTTAAATGTATTATGTTAAATCGAAGTAATAAAGTTTATTCTACTAATTTCATTAATTAAGTATAATTAAAATAATATAGAGATAGTTAAAATTAAACCGGTTAATTTTAATTTTATTACATAGAAGTCATTCCCTAATTAAAATTTTATTAAAGGCAAACGCTCAGCCAAACGCTCAAAAAACGATCTTCGTGAAAAAAGTGAAAAATTGATCGATTAACCATCCAAAACTGTTTTTTTCGGAGAACAAATGATTGATTGGATATGTATATATTTACGATTCCAAGATGTTAGGATGTGATTTCATGGATCGATTCGTGAAAAAATGGGTTCGTGTACGTTAATGTATGTTAAGGATTAGTTTATTGGATCTTTTCACTATAGTTAATAATAAAATTTACAATAATAACATTCACATAACATATTAATACCAAAATATAATAACATTTACATTAATATAGAAAACCAAATTACATAAAACTAACTCCTAGCATCCGATTCCATATCTGAATCTACATCGATATCCATCGGATTCTCAGCTTCTAGAGTCCTTCCATCAGATTCCGTATCTGAATCTACATCTGGATTCTCTTCTGGAGTATGAGAGGGCATGATCCTCTCGTACATGCCATCCGAGGTGTAGGTGGAGTCCTTAAGCCTTTGGAGGCGAAGGTTCACCTGAGTATGGAATTCCCCATAAAGGGACACAACCTTGAAGTCCTCCAAGTCATTCAACTCAATGTACGCCACCTCGATTCCCGGGACTACCTTATCAATGTTGAAATAATCAGCAGTCGTGTACCTAAGCCACCTAACCATTCGGTTAAGTTGTTGGTACGTGAAGGTTTGAGGGTAGACATAATCCACAAACCTTACCCTTTGATTCTTCCGGACGACGTCGGAAGAAAAGCGGAGAAGAATGGTGAAAAATGTGGGGTCACAGCCTTGAAGTCCTCCAAGTCGTTCAACTCAATGTACGCCACCTCGATTCCCGGGACTACCATATCAATGTTGAAATAATCAGCAGTCGTGTACCCAAGCCACCTAACCATTCGGTTAAGTTGTTGGTACGTGAAGGTTTGAGGGTAGACATAATCCACAAACCTCACCCTTTGATTCTTCCGGACGACGTCGGAAGAAAAATGGAGAAGAATGGTGAAAAATGTGGGGTCACAGCCTTGAAGTCCTCCAAGTCATTCAACTCAATGTACGCCACCTCGATTCCCGGGACTACCTTATCAATGTTGAAATAATCAGCAGTCGTGTACCTAAGCCACCTAACCATTCGGTTAAGTTGTTGGTACGTGAAGGTTTGAGGGTAGACATAATCCACAAACCTCACCCTTTGATTCTTCCGGACGACGTCGGAAGAAAAATGGAGAAGAATGGTGAAAAATGTGGGGTCACAGCCTTGAAGTCCTCCAAGTCGTTCAACTCAATGTACGCCACCTCGATTCCCGGGACTACCATATCAATGTTGAAATAATCAGCAGTCGTGTACCCAAGCCACCTAACCATTCGGTTAAGTTGTTGGTACGTGAAGGTTTGAGGGTAGACATAATCCACAAACCTCACCCTTTGATTCTTCCGGACGACGTCGGAAGAAAAATGGAGAAGAATGGTGAAAAATGTGGGTTCACAGCCTTGAAGTCCTCCAAGTCGTTCAACTCAATGTATGCCACCTCGATTCTCGGGACTACCATATCAATGTTGAAATAATCAGCAGTCGTGTACCCAAGCCACCTAACCATTCGGTTAAGTTGTTGGTACGTGAAGGTTTGAGGGTGGACATAGTCCACAAACCTCACCCTTTGATTCTTCCAGACGGCGCCGGAAGAAAAGTGGAGAAGAATGGTGAAAAATCTGGGGTCGTAGTAGATGGGGGCTTGAGTGCCCGGTTTACGTACGATCCATGTTGAAGCCATTATCGGAAATAAATCGGAAGAATGTGATTGTGGATTGTGATTGTGATTGTGAATTGTGATTGTGATTGTGATTGTGATTGTGGATTGTGACTGGTATTTAAACACCATCGGAACCCGGCGGTACATCTCCCTGACAATTTGAAATTGGCGGCACAAGAAACTGTAAAGGCAATGATGACGTCGCCACTCGTCAAATCAACGTGTGGCCATTAATTACGTTTGGACACGCTTAAAAATATTTTAGTGTGACCATTTATCACTTATAGCCACACATAAAAGTGTATCTGTGACAATAAAAAACTTAGAAAAAATAAAACTAAGATACTCTTTGGTCACACAACCTCGTATAAGTGGCCATTAATTACATTTGGACACACTTAAAAATATTTAAGTGTGACCATTTCTCACTTATAGCCACACATAATAATTGTATCTGTGACAATAAAAAACTTATAAAAAATAAAGCTAAGATACTCTTTGGTCACACAACCTCGTATAAGTGGCCATTAATTACATCTGGACACACTTAAAAATATTCAAGTGTGACCATTTCTCACTTATAGCCACACATAATAAGTGTATCCGTGACAATAAAAAACATATAAAAAGCAAAACTAAGATACTCTTTGGTCACACAACCTCGTATAAGTGGCCATTAATTACATTTGGACACACTTAAAAATATTTAAGTGTGACCATTTATCACTTATAGCCACACATAATAAGTGTATCCGTGACAATAAAAAACTTAGGAAAAATAAAAGTAAACTACTATTTGGTCACACAACCTCGTATAAGTGGCCATATATTTTAAGCGTTTTAGCCACATTACTAATAAATACAATGGTTGTTCGTCATATTTCGCCAATTTATTAAAAATGTGGCTAGAAAATGTGACATTAGGTCACACAACGTAATATAAGTGGCTATATCTTTTACCTTTTAGACACATCTCTTATCAATACAGTAGCGGTTTGTCACATTTGGCCACACTATTAAAACATGTGGCTAGTTAAATGTCACAGTTTGTGGCTAATGCATGTGTTTCTAGTCACATGTATCAAAGATCAAACAAACTATGATTGTAGGTCACATTTCGCCACACGTTTTTATAATGTGGCTAGTTTTTGTCACAGTTTTTTTCAAAGTGTGGCGAAAAGTACTTGAGTAGGTATAAAATGGTCACATGAAGAATAATATGTGTGGCCAAAATATTCTGGAAGGTTTTCAAACACGGTCAAAGACCTTTTAGCCACACATTTAATCCGAAGTGTGGCAAATCGCCCAGACCACATGTGTGGCTAAAAGTCGATATTCACGTAGTGTTAAAATATTTTTGCAATTGGGGTTTATAATTGTGCTCGCAAATCGATGCTAGTTTCCTCCTCTCTTCGAGGAGGTCAAGATTCATCCGGATTTCTTGATCGTTGTCATTGATCAATAAAACTCTTGCGGATGGAATCCCAATCTCGGCCAGAATCATGGCCTCTGTGCCGTAGGTTAAACTAAAGGGGGTCTCAGAATTACTAGAATTCTTTTGGGTGCGGAAGGCCCAAAGTACATGGGGCAACTCGTCAACCCAACCCGTCCGTTTAGTTCCCAATCGTGTTTTAATTCCTTCCTTGATTGTTTGGATGGTTCTCTCAACGTGACCATTCGCTTGCGGGTGGGCTACTGATGTGAAAATTTGAGAAATCTGCAATTCTTTCAACCATTCCTGTAGCCCACTATCCGTGAATTGAGTAACATTATCACTTACCAGTTCCAGCGGAAGGCCAAACCGACAAATTATGAATTCCCAGAGGAATTTCTAAACACTTGTTGCTGTAATAGATGCCACTTGTTTGGCTTCCACCCACTTCGTGAAGTAGTCGATGGCTACTATTAAAAATTTGACGCGACCCGGGGCTTCAGGGAAAGGTCCCATTATATCGAGGGCCCATTTCTGGAACGGCCATGCTGAAGTGACAGGAACGAGTTCGTTCTTTGGTCGTAGCGTATTGGGGGCATGACGTTGGCACGAATCACACTTCCGGATTTCATGCTCAGCGTCCAGATGCATTCCCGGCCAGTAATATCCGGCATTCATTAGTTTCGCCACGACCATACGCGGGGCCGCGTGAAGACCACAAATGCCTTCATGAAGTTCTCTGATTAAATAGTTTGCGTCCTCAGCATCCACGCATCGAAGCAATGGACCAAGGAAGGAACGTGTATAGAACACCGTCGTGCATCTGATAATTCAAGGCTTTGTGTTTTATCTTTCGGGCTGTGGTTTTTCCTTCCGGGAGGGCTCCTGATGACAAGTATGTTATGATGGGTTTCATCCAAGATTCCACTCCGGTTTGAATTACCAAGACTTGATGTTGCGGGACCGATGGGAGATCCAGTATTTCAATGCGGATGTCCTTATAAAAATGTTCGAAATTCGTTGAAGCTAACTTGCTATGGGCATCTGCTGACTTGTTCTCGCTTCGTTTTATGTGAATTACTTTGCATGAAGAAAACTGAAGCATCAAATCTTTCGCCTGGGACACATATGAAGCCATCGTATCATTTTTTGCTTCGTACGTGCTATTGATTTGTCCCGCAATTAACATGGAATCCACTCGGGCTTCCAAATGTCTCACCCGCAGCTTCTTGGCTATCCGCAACCCTTCCAGGAAAGCCTCGTACTCCGCCTCGTTATTGGTACTCGTGAAGTCTAAGTTATGGCGTATGTAAATTCGTGGCCTTCGGGATTGAAAAGCCTAAGGCATGCGCCCGATCCCTCACTGCTTGAAGCCTCGTCCGTGAACAGTGACCAAATTTTTCCATGTTCCGAATGTGCTTGGGGTTGCTGCTCAATCAAACATTCCTTCTCTTTGTGTTGCGGGACTTCAGTAACAAAGTCCGCCAACACCTGCCCCTTAATTGCTGGTCTGGGTTTGTATTCTATTGCATGTTCACCAGCTCGATGGCCCACTTCGCCAATCGCCCAGACAATTCCGGCTTACTGAGAACGTTCTTGAGTTTGTATCTAGTTAACACGTTGATAGGATACCCCTGAAAGTACCTGCGGAGGCGTCGGACGACATAGACCAATGCTAAGACAAGTTTTTCTAACATTGAATATCTAGTCTCTGGGTCTGATAATGTTCTGCTGACGTAATAAAACGGCGTCTGAACGTTTTTTCTATCCGTCAGGAGTACAGCCCCAATAGCAATGTCTGATGCTGACAAGTATAACGTTAAAGGTTCCCCTGCATAGGGTGCTGTCAACGCGGGTAGTTCCATCAAACATTTCTTGACCTCCACAAAAGCTTGTTCCGCTTCTGCGGTCCATTTAAATTGTGCTTTCTTGAGGCAGTTTCTTAATGTTGAGACGAACGGATAGGATTTAGCTGCATGATTTGCTAAGAAACGATTCAGGGAAACCAATCGACCATTAAGCGTCTGGACCTCTTTGAGGGAGGAAGGAGAAGGCATGCGGGATACGGCTTGGACCTTGTCCGGATTAGCCTTGAAGCCCGCACCAGTAACGATAACTCTAAGAAATTTCCCTTCTTCCATTCCGAACGACACTTGGCTGGATTCAGCTTCATGTTGATACTTCTCAAAGTTTCGAATGTCTCTGCGATGTCTCTCAACATTTGATCTTTCTCAATGCTTTTGATTACAAGGTCGTCCATATAGACTTCCAAGTTCCGACCAATCTGATTCTTAAATGCTATGTCCATCAGTCGTTAATACGTGGCCCCCGCATTCTTTAGTCTGAAAGGCATCATTTTGTAGCAAAAGGTGCCTTGATCAGTACGAAATGCTGTTTTGTCTTCATCTCCCGCCTCCATGCGGATTTGATGATAACCTTTGTAAGCATCTAAAAAGCATTTGAACTTAAGCGGAGCCACTTCATCAACTTTCAAGTCAATTTCTGGCAACAGATAACAGTCTGTGGGAAACGCCATGTTTAGATCCTTGAAATCTATGCACATCCGCTATGTCCCATTGTATTGGACGATTAATTCCTGCATGTAAGAGGTCCTGAACTTGTTCTTTCATTGCTTTTGTTTGTTCCGGACCCATCTTACGTTTTTTCTGAACAATTGGTGTAAACGTTGGGTTTACCGTTAACCTGTGTTCCGCAATACTTCGCGGGACACCAGTCATGTCCGCAGGTTGCCAAGAGAAAATGTCCATATTCTTGGTTATTAGTTGTTTCAAAAAGGTCCTCACTATCTCAGAGATAGAAGGTCCAATTGTCACAGTTTGTTCTGGGAATTTCTTGTTCAACACCCATTTCTCAAGCTCAGCTCTTTGAGTATGTTTCGGGATTTTGCTTGGCTTTGAGCATTCTGTTGCGAAGTAATGTTGATTAACGTGAATTGTCGCTACGCCGGTACGAGTTGGGACCCCTACTGCTGTAACAATTCCGGCAAATTCAGGTATACCCTAGCCGGAATATACTATTTACGTGTTATTTAATACTGAAAATATGAATTATAATGTGATTATACGAGTATATAAGATTCTCAGTACGAATTATACTCAAATGTACAACTAGTCGTATCGGAATTACGATTAATCGATGAACGGTTATTGAAACCCGAACGAATCGGGAATTACATTATAGACGAAATATATAATGTTTAGTGATGTTTACGAAGTATTAAAGCTTCGGGATAAGTGAATTATAGCACTGAAAAAGGATTTCGATTTATTAGTACGTCGGTACGATAAACGAAACCTTTAACATCAAACCAAGCAAGAGACGATCGATCAAGCCGAAAAAGATGCACAATTACCGACAATATGATGTGATAAGTCAATAAATGTCATGGTTTAAGTTTTTAAAGTTTTTAAATCGGTTTTATATAAATTTTAATTTTAAGCCGAAAAACGACCGTTTTGGCCTCGTTTTGAGCGGAATTAAACGTTTGACCGAAAAACGAACTAAACCAGATTATCCACAACATTATCCGGATTACACAATCCGAATGTGTGGCCAATATTTGAGATGTGGGCCCCACCCCACACCCTATCTTGGACCGATCGGTCCACTTGTTCCCATAAACATTTCATTTTTATTTTTTCTATCACCATATTCTCAAAACTCTCTCAACCCTTCACTCATTCAAACAAAAACCTTGGAGTTTTAAGAAGATTCATAAGGTATAAACATATTGTTATGGTTTAATCTTGGTTTTAATTCCATAATCTTGAGAAAATGAGGTTTCAAATGAAAAATGGGTGAAAACCCGAGATGAAACCGATTCTCGTGTGAACAAGAGATGTATACAAGTTATACAAAGGATCTTGGTCCAAGAAAGTAGTTAAAAGAGTCAAAAATGAATTTTTACGGTCAAAATCTTTGTTCTGATGTTTTAATCGAAACCATGAAAGAAATGGCTTGATTGTGGGTATAACTTGCTTGGTGTTGTGTTATTGTGCTTGTAGGTGTTGTATCTAGTGGCTAGCAAAGGCTAGAAACCAAGATCTTTGCGATCTAACGCTAGAAACACAAGGTAGTTCGGTTTTCGTATGATTTAGATAATTTGGATAGATTGTGATAGACCAAGAGTTGGGTCACGAAATTTCACAGAGATGATCTACACATGAAAATATGAGATCTGTGAATTTTTGGTAATTTTTGGATAAAGGATGAATATTTGGTGAATTTAATGCTTGGTTTTGGCTAAAAATGGTGAAAAATAGCTAAACATCATGAACAATTCTGGAAAATTTAAGATAAGCTTTTTATAACATATAAAAGTCACACACAAAATTTCAGGTTCATTGGAGATGTCTAAGTAGGCTTTTCGGTAAAACGAGTTCTAGGGATTTCTAGCTCGGTTGTGGTAAAAATGGCATGAAAAATGAGTTTTTGGTTCTGGAAATATTACTGGGAACCATATGGATGACAGGGGTCATCCCAGAAAAATTTGGGATTTTTTGAAGGTCGTTTGGTATTTTCGACATATTTGGTGTTTAAATGACGTTTAAAAATGGTTAAATAAATTTTAGATATAAAAATTAATTCTGGAAAAATTTTATAAAATTCCTTACTGTCAAAATATGTTTTGTACAAAATTTCAAGGTCCGATACTAAACGGATATTTATTTGTGCTAAATGGAACTTAAAAACAAACTTTTAAAGCTTAAAACGAGTAAACCGGCGAAGTTCGCCTAAGCGAGCTGACTGGCGCATAAAAACCTTAAAAATGGACTATTTTCATGAAACTAAGTTAATCAAGTAAAAATAAATCATCCGAAAATAATTCGGATGATTTGGGTAATTTTACCCGATTTAACCGTTTCCGGTGTATTAAAGACGGAAGCGGGCCCCGCGGCCAAACGGGGTGTCTAACCGAGCTCTAATTTCACCACTTTAATGAAAATATCAATAACAACTATTTTCGGGTCGTGTGTGGTCAAACTCATTTTTTTGAAAACATAAAGACGGATAACCGTGCTAGGCACGCAAAACGAGAAAACAAACTATCGGTAGTTTTGACTAAAGAACTCTAAGTGATATCACAATCTAAGTCCTGAAAAGTATTTCGGGGTTAACATTGTCCCCGGATCGTGTACGGTACTGGGTTAACAGTGTCCCCAGACGTACCGGTTAACACGAATTTAAGTTATATTGATAGAAATTGGGATCGTATTACAGATCTGTACCAGTAGCCGTGCACCGTAGTACATCTTTGCTCACAAGAAGGTGAGTTTTCACGAGCCCCTTTTTACTGAACTGTTTTAAATATTTTCCCGGGGCGGAAAGCATGTTTCTATCAAAGTGTTTAAGTACATGCCGATCGCATGGAAACGAATGCATTTATTTAATGTTTATTGTACGGGAATCGTACGGTAATGTATTAAGATGGTAATTGTCTGAGTTGTTAATCTTGTAAGGCCCGAAACAGTGTTCTGGGTTAACCGTGTCCCCAGAGGTTATTAAATGTGTTTCTGGGTTAACCGTGTCCCCAGAGGTTATTAAATGTGTTGCTGGGTTAACAGTGTTCCCAGAAGTTATTGGATATGTTTCTGGGTTAATAGGGGTTTCATTTGTGAGCTCAGCATAATTTCATCGTTAATATATGATTTTTATACTGATTTGACATGGTTTATTTAAACTAGTGAAACTCACCAACTATTCGTAGTTGACCCGTTTCTTTACATGCTTCCTAGGTACCCCCAAACTGGAGTAAGTGCTATATGCTTGTTGATGCGTGTTTTGTGGAAGCATAGGGATCATTTTGTATTATATATGTTAATGTAATGTTGGTAAAATACATGTGTTAACACCTAGACGGTAATGGAACAATGTAATACGTTTAAATTAATGTAGTAGTGTTTTCTTTATAAGCAATGCTGTTGATATCAGATGTGTCTGTTGCATCCCGTGTACGTTTCCGCTGCGGTTACGGGGTGTTACAGAACTTGGTATCAGAGCCATTGGTTATAAAGAATTAGGATGTCTTTAAAAGATACCTAAAATATAACCAGTAGCTCAAGTATTATAGGATCTGAATATCAACTAATAATTTATTGTGACGAGATCGGGATGAACTTGGATGGACAAGTGGGTTATTATGGTCCGGAAAATAATAACAGACTTGTCTGCACGAGGGAATTCAGGGAAAGTCACGGGGGACTTTAATAGGCAAAATTGGCAACATACGTGCAAATATGTGATAATATTGTTATGTGGTCAAGTTGTATAAATAAGTGTATAATAATTTGATTATGATTTACACTATGGAAAGAACTATATGTTTGTTAACTTGTGTGCAGGTAAAATGTCAAGAACTCCTAGTTTGTCGATTGAGGAGGACCCGGAGGAGGTCAGCTCCGGGGACTCTGGGAGCCCACTCGTAGCATCTAGCACAGAGCCTAGCGAGGCTAGCCTTAGGAGTTCCGGCCAGTCCTCCCCAGCTAGGATTGCCAGATCCCCTACCCCACCCGCACCACAGGCCGCCCCTGCATCCCACGGATTCGGACCCCGCCTCACGGCGCGGATCAGTATCCCACATGTCCGACCTACCTCGCCCCCACCCAGACCTGCTACTCGCAGGGGCGAGTCCTCCCGCTCTCAGCCCGAGCCTGCGACTCCACCTGTGTGGGGTCTTCCGAGACAGGAACGGGACGCGGCGGCTTGGCTACGAGTGCTCACCGAACAGGTGAATGAGCACTCCGCCACCCTGACGGTGGGAGTCCAGAGGAGGATGTACTTGGGGGATTGCATACTGGACCATCAGTATGCGATTGCCCAGGTGAAGAGGGAGTGCTCATACTCCCAATGGATGCTCGGCCGGATGGAGATGCGGGTTCGGGTTATGATGGCTGTGTTGGTGGTGTTGGTGGCGATATTGGTGGGGTTGGTTTACCACCGTGTTTAGTTGTGTTGGGATGGGAATAGACAGGGACCCGCTTTTTGATACTCTGTGTAAGCAGTTAGTGGTGATGCTAACATGGAGTGAATCTTGTTTAGTTATAATACAACCACTGGCCCTTAGGGGGGTCTCTTTTGGGGTATATCAGTATAGATACTTTTGGGTATCATTCAAGCACTGACCCATTGCGGGTTATGTCGAGATGATGCCGACATAGGCCCTATGTAGGAAAACTTATCTTATGTAATGATGACAGGAAAGTATGTAAACTAACATGGATGTAATATGTACTAATGTTTACTATGAATGGAATGTTTGTTGTGTTTTATGATTGGAACTTGTATTGATTATATATATTTTCTTGATGTTGTGTAGAATGGCACCAAAACGTTCAGCCCAATTGTCGGAAGTGGACGTGAGCCGTCTGATTGCTCGCCAGTTGGAGGCGGCGATACCGGATATATTATCGCGCATCGCCGCCAGTATTAACAATTCGACCAATCCAACCCCTCCGAGCAATCAAACGACCACCAATAATAACGGGGAACAAAATGCTAATCCTCCACAAAATGATAACACGATTCCGAGTAATGACGCACCGCCTACGGTGGTCGCTACAGACAGTAATGGCCCTATACCTACTGTAGAGACGAACCGTACTGAAACGATTCCTGCATCCAGGGGATGTTCGATCAAAGACTTTATGTTGTGCAAACCTCTAGAGTTTAGCGGGTCTGAAGGACCAAATGGGTTAGTTAAATGGATCGAGAAAATAGAATCCGTTGTGAACATCAGCAACTGCCCCGAGGATTGTGTCGTTAAGTACGCCACCTGCACACTCACGGACCATGCCTTGACATGGTGGAACACCATAGTGCAGACTCGCGGTCAGGCGACGACAAACCGCATGACCTGGACAGAGCTCAAGGCTCTTGTATTGGAACATTTCTGCCCGAGAAACGAATTATAGAAATTAGAAAATGAATTGTGGAACCTGGAGATGCAGGGGGCAGACCACTTAGGTTATACAAACCGATTTAATGAATTGTCGCGGTTAGTGCCATGGTTGGTCACCCCAGAGTCAAAGAGGGTTGAGCGTTATATTTGGGGGCTAACTCCACTAGTAAGGAGTATAGTCAACTCTGGGGGACACCAGACGTATGAGGGTGCGGTGACACAAGCTGGTATCGTCACGTATGATTTCGTAAGAAGCGGGTCACTGAAGGTGACGGGAGAATCCGCTGGGGGAAAGCGGAGTACGCATGACCATAGGAGCCGGGAAAAACAGCAAAGTAAACGTGCTAGGCCCACTGCCCAGAACTACGCTATGACTAGTTCGGGCGGAAGGCAGGAACCGCAGACAAGGATGTTTTCCAGGTGTGGGAAATGCGGTTACCAACATGGTGGCGAGTGCAGGGTGGTAGTGTGCCATCGGTGTGGCAGGGAAGGGCACTACGCACCGAGATGTAGGACAAACCTGAACACTCTAAACCGACAACCGCAACCTATCCGTGCGCAGCCAATTAGGAACCAACCAACCCAACAGCAAAACCCGCAAGGAAGTCAAATGGTGACCACTAGCCGTGCTTGCTTTGAGTGCGGCGGCACAGATCACTTCAAGAAAAACTGTCCGAAGCTGAACCAGGGAGGGAATGGGAGGCAAACTGTGGGCCAGGCATCGTCGTCCAATCCGGCGCGAGGCCGAGCATTCGTGATGGGGGCGAACGAAGCACGCCAGGACCCCAGCGTAGTGACAGGTACATTCCTCGTCTCTGATCATTATGCTTCTGTATTATTTGATACAGGCGCCGATAGAAGTTTTGTCTCTGTCAAGTTTCTATCAATAGCAAACCTTCCGATTAGTGAAACCATAGAACCTCATACTGTAGAAGTAGCTAACGGTAAAACCATGATAGTTAATCAGATAGTTCGGAATTGCCCTTTTATTCTGAACGATCAATCCTTTCTGATTGACTTGTTACCGGTAGAATTGGGTAGTTTTGACGTGATAGTGGGAATGGATTGGTTAGCACGTAACAGGGTAGAAATAAACTGTGAAAAGAAAATCGTCAAGATCCGGGTGTCGGATGACGAAGAGGTATTAGTGCAGGGTGAGAAGTCGGGCAATATGATACCGTTTATATCCCACCTCAAGGTGTTAAAATATATACGCCAAGGATGCGTGGCGTATCTAGCGAGCTTGACGGCCACGGATCCTGAGGAAAAACGGGTGGACGATATCCCCGTGGTACGCGAATTTCCACAAGTTTTCCCAGAGGAACTTCCTGGATTACCGCCAACCCGACAGGTCGAATTCAGAATCGATCTGTTACCTCAAGCTGGCCCTGTTGCTAAGGCACCTTACCGACTTGCACCATCTGAGATGCAAGAATTATCCAACCAGTTGCAAGAATTGTTGGATAAAGGATTTATTCGTCCTAGTTATTCCCCGTGGGGTGCACCGGTACTATTCGTGAAAAAGAAGGACGGGAGCCTTAGAATGTGCATTGATTACAGGGAGTTGAACAAGTTGACAATCAAAAATAGGTATCCTCTCCCCCGAATCGATGATCTGTTCGACCAACTACAAGGTGCGAGCTACTTCTCAAAAATAGATCTTAGATCGGGATACCATCAGGTTAGAATTCAGGAGGAGGATATCCCAAAAACCGCATTCCGGACTCGCTACGGCCATTACGAATTCTTAGTTATGCCTTTCGGGCTAACAAATGCGCTAGCAGTATTCATGGATCTCATGAATCGAGTCTGTAAACCCTACCTTGACAAATTCGTCATCGTGTTTATTGACGATATTTTGATATACTCGAAGAGTAAAGAAGAGCACGAGCAACACTTAAGATTAATTTTAGAGCTTCTAAATCAGGAGAAGTTGTATGCAAAATTCTCCAAGTGTAACTTCTGGTTACAAGAAGTGCAATTCCTTGGTCACGTTATAAACCATCAAGGAATACACGTCGATCCAAGTAAGGTTGAAGCAGTTAAGAATTGGCAAGCCCCTAAATCGCCAAAGGAAATCCGCCAATTCTTAGGCTTAGCTGGATATTATCGTCGGTTTATAGAAAACTTTTCCAGCATTGCCCAACCTTTAACCCTTCTGACCCAAAAAGATCGAAAGTATGAATGGGGTGAAGAGCAGGAAACGGCGTTTCAAACGCTAAAACAAAGATTGTGCCAAGCGCCGATCTTAAGTCTCCCCGACGGAGATGATGGTTTTGTTGTGTATTGTGACGCATCCCGGAGAGGGTTAGGATGCGTGTTGATGCAAAATAATAAGGTTATAGCCTATGCTTCTCGTCAGTTAAAAATTCACGAGAAAAATTACACTACTCATGACTTAGAACTGGGAGCAGTTATCTTCGCACTTAAAATCTGGAGACATTACCTCTACGGTACAAAGTGCACCATCTTCACCGATCATAAAAGTTTGCAACACATATTCGATCAGAAAGAACTGAATATGAGGCAACGAAGATGGGTCGAGTTATTAAGCGACTATGACTGTGACATCCGTTATCACCCCGGCAAAGCTAACGTCGTAGCCGATGCCTTGAGTAGGAAGGATCGGGTTAAACCATTGCGAGTGCGAGCGTTGGGAATGATAGTCCAGTCGAACCTTTCGGATTTAATTCGAGTCGCTCAACGCGAGGCGTTGAAAGAGGAGCAAATGGAAAAAGAAGGACTTTACGGTAACGAAAAGAATTTCGAACAGCGTATGGACGAAATTCTCTATTTCAAAAATCGGATTTGGATCCCGACCCTCCATGACCTTCGTGATTTAATCATGGACGAAGCGCATAAATCAAAATATTCCATACATCCAGTATCGGATAAGATGTACAAGGATGTGAAGGAGTTCTATTGGTGGCCGGGTATGAAAAAGGATATAGCCACATATGTCGGCAAGTGTACGACGTGTGCGAGGGTTAAGGCGGAGCACCAGAAACCTTCGGGAATGTTACAACAACCGGAAATTCCTGAATGGAAGTGGGAGCAGATCACGATGGATTTTGTGACACATCTCCCCAAGACGTCCCGAGGACATGATGCAATTTGGGTAATCGTGGATCGATTAACCAAATCGGCACATTTTATTCCGATTAGGAATAATTATAACACTGAGAGGCTTGCGCAGATTTATATAAATGAAATTGTGTCTCGTCATGGTATACCCATCTCGATCATCTCTGATCGGGATAGCCATTTCACCTCCAACCTTTGGAAAGCTGTCCAAGAAGCGTTGGGAACGCGTATTGATCTAAGCACAGCTTACCACCCTCAGACCGATGGTCAGTCTGAGAGGACCATCCAAACACTGGAGGATTTGCTTCGCGCATGCGTACTGGATTTTAAGGGAAATTGGGATCAACATCTCCCACTCGTTGAATTTTCCTATAATAATAGTTACCATAGCAGTATAAAGGCAGCGCCTTACGAAGCATTGTATGGTCGGAAATGCCGATCACCACTCTGCTGGACTGAAGTGGGTGACACACAGGTTATTAGATCAGATCTGGTCCCGGAAACGACCAGCAAAATTCTTGAAATTAAGAACAATCTGAAGGCCGCACGGGATCGGCAGAAGAGTTATGCCCATACCCGTAGAAAACCGTTATCATTCGAGAAAGGTGATAAAGTGTATTTGAAAGTATCACCGTGGAAGGGTGTGGTTAGATTTGGAAAGGCGGGGAAGTTAGCCCCTAGATACATTGGACCATTCGACATTATTGCAAAAATCGGTCCTGTAGCATACCGATTAGAACTGCCTGATGAACTGAGTGCAGTTCACAACGTGTTCCACGTGTCGAACTTGAAAAGGTGTCTGTCGGATGAGACATCGGCGTTACCTTTAGAGGGTGTCCAAATAAGTGATAAACTCAACATTGTAGAGGAACCCATAGAAATAGTGGATGGGAAAATCAAGCAACTTAGACACAATAAGATCTCGTTGGTCAAAGTTAGATGGAACTCGCAACGAGGCCCAGAATATACGTGGGAACGAAAGGACGAATTTCAGAAGAAATACCCCCACCTATTTCCGCAAAAGGTAGTAGTCGATGCGTAAAATTTCGAGGACGAAATTTTTGTAACGGGGGGAGAATGTAACAATTCCGGCAAATTCAGGTATACCCTAGCCGGAATATACTATTTACGTGTTATTTAATACTGAATATATGAATTATAATGTGATTATACGAGTATATAAGATTCTCAGTACGAATTATACTCAAATGTACAACTAGTCGTATCGGAATTACGATTAATCGATGAACGGTTATTGAAACCCGAACGAATCGGGAATTACATTATAGACGAAATATATAATGTTTAGTGATGTTTACGAAGTATTAAAGCTTCGGGATAAGTGAATTATAGCACAGAAAAAGGATTTCGATTTATTAGTACGTCGGTACGATAAACGAAACCTTTAACATCAAACCAAGCAAGAGACGATCGATCAAGCCGAAAAAGATGCACAATTACCGACAATATGATGTGATAAGTCAATAAATGTCATGGTTTAAGTTTTTAAAGTTTTTAAATCGATTTTATATAAATTTTAATTTTAAGCCGAAAAACGACCGTTTTGGCCTCGTTTTGAGCGGAATTAAACGTTTAAACCGAAAAACGAACTGAACCAGATTATCCATAACATTATCCGGATTACACAATCCGAATGTGTGGCCAATATTTGAAATGTGGGCCCCACCCCACACCCTATCTTGGACCGATCGGTCCACTTGTTCCCATAAACATTTCATTTTTATTTTTTCTATCACCATATTCTCAAAACTCTCTCAACCCTTCACTCATTCAAACAAAAACCTTGGAGTTTTAAGAAGATTCATAAGGTATAAACATATTGTTATGGTTTAATCTTGGTTTTAATTCCATAATCTTGAGAAAATGAGGTTTCAAATGAAAAATGGGTGAAAACCCGAGATGAAACCGATTCTCGTGTGAACAAGAGATGTATACAAGTTATACAAAGGATCTTGGTCCAAGAAAGTAGTTAAAAGAGTCAAAAATGAATTTTTACGGTCAAAATCTTTGTTTTGATGTTTTAATCGAAACCATGAAAGAAATGGCTTGATTGTGGGTATAACTTGCTTGGTGTGGTGTTATTGTGCTTGTAGGTGTTATATCTAGTGGCTAGCAAAGGCTAGAAACCAAGATCTTTGCGATCTAACGCTAGAAACACAAGATAGTTCGGTTTTCGTATGATTTAGATAATTTGGACAGATTGTGATAGACCTAGAGTTGGGTCACGAAATTTCACAGAGATGATCTACACATGAAAATATGAGATCTGTGAATTTTTGGTAATTTTTGGATAAAGGATGAATATTTGGTGAATTTAATGCTCGGTTTTGGCTAAAAATGGTGAAAAATAGCTAAACATCATGAAAAATTCTGGAAAATTTAAGATAAGCTTTTTATAACATATAATAGTCACACACAAAATTTAAGATTCATTGGAGAAGTCTAAGTAGGCTTTTCTGTAAAACGAGTTCTAGGGATTTCTAGCTCGGTTGTGGTAAAAATGGCATGAAAAATGAAATTTTGGTTCTGGAAAAATTACTGAGAACCATATGGATGACAGGGGTCATCCCAGAAAAATTTGGGATTTTTCGAAGGTCGTTTGGTATTTTCGACATACTTGGTGTTTAAATGACGTTTAAAAATGGTTAAATAAATTTTAGATATAAAAATTAATTCTTGAAAAATTTTATAAAATTCCTTACTGTCAAAATATGGTTTGTACAAAATTTCAAGGTCCGAGACTAAACGGATATTTATTTGTGCTAAATGGAACTTAAAAACAAACTTTTAAAGCTTAAAACGAGTAAACCGGCGAAGTTCGCCTAAGCGAGCTGACTGGTGCATAAAAACCTTAAAAATGGACTATTTTCATGAAACTAAGTTAATCAAGTAAAAATAAATCATCCGAAAATAATTCGGATGATTTGGGTAATTTTACCCGATTTAACCGTTTCCGGTGTATTAAAGACGGAAGCGGGCCCCGCGGCCAAACGGGGTGTCTAACCGAGCTCTAATTTCACCACTTTAATGAAAATATCAATAACAACTATTTTCGGGTCGTGTGTGGTCAAACTCATTTTTTTGAAAACATAAAGACGGATAACCGTGCTAGGCACGCAAAACGAGAAAACAAACTATCGGTAGTTTTGACTAAAGAACTCTAAGTGATATCACAATCTAAGTCCTGAAAAGTATTTCGGGGTTAACATTGTCCCCGGATCGTGTACGGTACTGGGTTAACAGTGTCCCCAGACGTACCGGTTAACACGAATTTAAGTTATATTGATAGAAATTGGGATCGTATTACAGATCTGTACCAGTAGCCGTGCACCGTAGTACATCTTTGCTCACAAGAAGGTGAGTTTTCACGAGCCCCTTTTTACTGAACTGTTTTAAATATTTTCCCGGGGCGGAAAGCATGTTTCTATCAAAGTGTTTAAGTACATGCCGATCGCATGGAAACAAATGCATTTATTTAATGTTTATTGTACGGGAATCGTACGGTAATGTATTAAGATGGTAATTGTCTGAGTTGTTAATCTTGTAAGGCCCGAAACAGTGTTCTGGGTTAACCATGTCCCCAGAGGTTATTAAATGTGTTTCTGGGTTAACCGTGTCCCCAGAGGTTATTAAATGTGTTTCTGGGTTAACCGTGTCCCCAGAGGTTATTAAATGTGTTGCTGGGTTAACAGTGTTCCCAGAAGTTATTGGATATGTTTCTGGGTTAATAGGGGTTTCATTTGTGAGCTCAGCATAATTTCATCGTTAATATATGATTTTTATACTGATTTGACATGGTTTATTTAAACTAGTGAAACTCACCAACTATTCGTAGTTGACCCGTTTCTTTACATGCTTCCTAGGTACCCCCAAACTGGAGTAAGTGCTATATGCTTGTTGATGCGTGTTTTGTGGAAGCATAGGGATCATTTTGTATTATATATGTTAATGTAATGTTGGTAAAATACATGTGTTAACACCTAGACGGTAATGGAACAATGTAATACGTTTAAATTAATGTAGTAGTGTTTTCTTTATAAGCAATGCTGTTGATATCAGATGTGTCTGTTGCATCCCGTGTACGTTTCCGCTGCGGTTACGGGGTGTTACAACTGCACCGTGAGCTGTGGATGGGTGAGCATTGAAGTCACCGATTGCTTCTCGCCCCAAGATGATGTCATGTTTGGAAGTTGCTGGAAGGACCAAAAATTCCACTTCCTCGGTTCTTGAGTGGATCCCGTCACTTAAAGTGACTGGGAAGGAAATCACCCCTCGCAGGTGCATTACCTCCCCTCCAAATCCAGATACAGGAGCATGAATAGGCTTCAACCTCTCCTTATCTTCTTCATCGAGTTGTTCAAAGCACTGTTTGTACATGATGTCAGATGTACTAACTGTGTCAAAGAAAACATATTGGGAACGATAGTGGCCGAAGAGAGCGGTGATAATCAAGGGGTTCTTGTTATTGGGACCTCCTTTGATTCGCGGAAAGATCACTAGCTCATTCTTCCACTCTTCTTCGTCGGACTCTCGCCTCTTTCCCCCAACCCTTCGTCCGCCTTGGATCATGTGCACGTTTAAGTCCTAGACTTGTTTTTTGGATGGGCCCTGGTTATCCTGCACCAGAGTTTTACCAGTCCCAGGTTTTCCATCTTTCACCAAGTTTCCAAGTTTCCCAGACTTTACAGCCGCCTCAATCTCGCTTTTCAAAGCGTTACATTCGTTCGTGTTGTGACCGATGTCATTGTGAAACGAACAATGTTTTTTGGCATCGAGGAATGATCTCCTCGTGAGTGGCTGTGGTTTTCTGAAGCTCACATTCTCCGTGGTGAGAATTTCAGTGGGAGTCTTTGAAAGTGGAGTCCAACTGTTGGGACCTCGATTCGAGGGTCCCCCTTTATTCTTGTTGCCAATGAGAGATCTTGCATCGAATGGCTTTGATACCTCCTTGTTTGGCTGCAGTCTTGACTAGATTGGTCCCTTTGCCTGTTTATTGGGGCGTGGAGTTTGGAACTCTACTTTAAACTTTTTCTCTGAATTATTATACCCCAATGTTTTTTTCAGTTCTGGCAAACAACTTTTTCACGGTCATGATATCATCCCACTCTTTTGGAATTCCATCTCTTCCGGTTATTGTGCGGATCAACGCGTCACACTTGACATTCTTGCGGAAGGCGCCACGAAGCATGTCCTTGCTGATTCCCCCAATGTTCAGACTTTCATCGTTGAATCGGGTAATAAAGTCTTCCACGGATTCGTTATCTCGGCGGACAACATCCAAAATTTCTGTCTGGTCACGAGTATGCTTCTTCTGTTGGCTGAACTGTTGAGAAAATTTTTTCACCAGATCATCCCAGCTAGAGATTTGACCATCCAGTATCTTTTCAAACCAATCTCTTGTTGCCCCTATTAGTGTTAATGCGAACATGTGACACCAATAAGGGAGCGTCCATCCGCTCACAGCGTCTACCGCCACGAAGTTTTGAAGATGATCGCTTGGATCAGTCATGCCATTATATTTACCCACCGATGTAGGTATCTTAGCATTGACGGGAAAAGGTGCTGTAGCAATGCTTGCTATAAACGTTGACTTCTCGGCAAAGGCTGTCGGGCGTTATGGTTTAGTGAAATCTTTCTCTGCATCGCTATGATACTCAGTGTAGCGGACTACGTCCCGCGGATGACTGCTTCTTGCCCGCGAACTCATCCTGTTGTCACCCGTATAAAAACTGAAGTCTCCTGGGTGATAAGTTGAATCATAGTTGTCATACTCATCCAGGTAGGATGGTATCCGCATGTCGATGCGAGGACGAGGACGCAACCTTCGTAGTTCGCCAAAATCTTGTTCCGTTTGTTGAATATAACGGATCTGACTTCCTCTTACTGTCGGTGGAGGAGAAAGAGATCTCCGGGGAGATTCTTCATAAGTCAGAGTGCGAGCGTGGAAACGTTCATTCTGCACTCTACGCTCATATTCAGCTGTCAGGTTCTCTTGCTGGTTGCGGAGCCACTCTTCCGGAGACAGCACTCCCCTAGATCTAGAATTATGACGCTGAGACCTCGCCATATCAGAATCAGCGGAGTCATCCTCTAGATCTAATACCGATTGAGTTCGACGAGTGTCTCTCATAATTCGTCCTAGATCACCCAGATTAGAAACTTACGGTGCCGTAACACTCCCCGTATCAGTGGGAGTCAACCCAATTGGTACTGTGACACGTTCAAGAGTACGACCTCTTGGCATCACATCAGCATTTCGTGAACCTGGAGCGGTAACACGTGCAAGAACACTCGAAGCAAAACCTTCAGGTGCTTCAGTATTAGTGACACGTGAAGTAGGTGCAGGAGTTCCCGTCGGCCCTTCAGGAAGTTTACTCATATTAAACGAACCAAAAAACCAACGAAAATTTTATGTTGTTCTAACACCAAAACGGATGGCGCCAATGAAGAAAAACGGATTCATTCCCCTATTTGGGTCCTGGATCCAATGATTCAACATGGTAGGATATGATAACAACTAACACTATATGAGTATAACTTCCCAAACTCCAGTGACCAGAACCTGCAAAACAGACACCGTGAGTCTCATTACGGGAAGGACAAGAGGGGGTCTTCCCGTAACCACCCTCCGGCGTGAGAATCAGTACAGTTCTTAGAAGTGAAAGTACTTAAGTAAATAGAGCAAGTACAGAGAAAGTATATGTGAGTAACTGTGAATGAGTGAATGAATACCTCATGCAGGTTGACAAGGTATTTATAGCCGAAGGACGTGGGAAGGTGATTGGGCCAGCTGTCCCCTTTCTAGAAGATCTCAATGACCGTCTGGACGCGTATCCCTATGTGGTAGGTTGAGCTATACGTCACATGTGCATGGGTATAACAACCTGGACACGCGTCACCTTCTAATAGGACGGAACATACCCTGGCCATGTGCACGGTTATAACAACCTGGCCAGGTGTCCTTCGCTCATTGGTTGGTGAGTCACGTATTCTCCAAGTAACAATCGTGGTTATTCTTCTAGAAGATAGTTCGTTATCTACAGCTGTCCTATTGGCATTGCCTTCCGGTCATTTTGGCGGACAGATGTTCTGTCCTGCGGATGACTTCTGAGGATGTCTGGATGCTTCCGCATGTGGTGCAAGGATGTTCTTCGTCCATCACGTTGTACGGGTGATCCATATGCTCCGCGGGTGTCACACCCCAACCTAAGGCGGAAATGTCGGGGCGTGAACTGATTGCCACAGCTCACAAGGTACTATCATGCAGTTGTAAAGCGACAATATGAATTAATTTATTAATATTCAACGAACATTTAAGTACAACAAAAATAGAGAAAATTACAATACAAAACTAACTATTCTTGTTTATGTTTAACATCCTAAGGTCATCTCTACGTGAAATTCAGTTCGATAAGCAATCCAATCTATAACCTGCAAATGCGTATAAAATAAATATATTTGTCAACAACACATGTCGAGTGAGTAGATTCACCGGTTTTGACACGAACAAAATGATAATATATAATGATATAAATAATAGAGTAAAAATAAGCAAAACTGTTATCTGTGAGTATAAACAATGAAAGTGTTAAGCAAGTAATGGGTGTCGGTGAAACCATTGCCAATGAGATCGGGCTCTGGCCACTACGACGGTCGTATGATCATACTATAATGAGATTATGTTGGACCTCTCCGAATGCGATTCAAGTAAGCAAATAAGCAAATAGCAAGTAACAGGCAATCATTCAATTGATACACAACACAAAGATCACAGTTTGCGTCTGAGAAATAATAAGATAAATAATATGATAAATGGTACGCAAGTGTCCCCAAAACGGTTAAAAACAAGTAAAATAGGGGAGTGATTACTCACCTTGATCGGATGAACGGATTAAGGAATGATGAGGAAAGTAAACCCTTCGGGATATACCGTCAATGATTCCTAGTTAGATATAATAATATAAATTAATTATAAAAGTTATACACGATTTAATGAATTAAGATTACAATGTGATTTAATTTAAGTAGTGTGATTAGAATGTTTATTGGATTTAAATTATAGATCTCTAGTATTATTATTATTATTATTGTAAAACGATTATTATTGTTGTTATTTATACAGAATGTTGTCGTTATTTATGAAATTTCATTGCTCACACTTGATATATATATATAAGTGAAATAAATTAAAATAAATAGATTTGATATAAAGATACTTATTATATTAATATTTGGATAAATAACTAAATATACAAACTAAATAAAATGATCCGATTACTATAAATTGAGATATAATATTAAAGTAAATATGATATAAATACATAATACTTTAAATAAATAATTATAAAATAAACGTTTTTAAATAAGTAATTTTAATAAGAATATTTCAACAAATTTGCATTTTAAATCGTTAACGAAGTCAACATATATACACACACACACATACATGGCGAGTTTGCAAAACATTCCACGAAGAGGAAACGCGAATTAAAAGTGTCGGTTAAATAAAATAGCATTTACTTGATGTTTAATATTAATTATAATGATTTTTAATTTGTTTAACCTTTAAAACAATAATAACAAAAATAAAGAAGCAAAACTAGGCTGGCGTGAGGCTCGAACCCGCGCCACAGTGTCTCCAACCTTAACCACCCATACACCAGCCAACCGGGCTGGTGTGATACTTGTTATCAAACCCGTCCAACTAATTTTTATAAACAGAACATCCATAATCCCATAAGAACATAAGAACCATAAATATCAAATTGACTAATCTGTTATGAATTTGATCAATTAACCTTACGGTTAACGATGAGGGGTGAACAACGATCACGACAGTGAAAATAATTACCTCGAACGGTGATGTTTGGACTATGTAGTTAGTAAACCCGTTTTCGACCAAAGGCGATTAAAGACGAGCATATTGAGGCTGTTAAAACATAATAGGTTAAGGGGTTTTTGATCGCGAGGTTGAGATAATCGTGTATGTATGATTAATTGAATTAATAAGGTCGTTTAATAGTATAACGAATTCGTGTTATTGTCGGCTAGTAATATTAGGCAATACGAATCATCTTGATTGGGTTAACAAAATTAGGACGTCGGTGAGGACCGATTATAGAATGTATAACAATAAACTTTGACTAATTTCCATGATTGAGACGAGAACTACGCTTCAAGAAACATAAACGGGTCACGGGTCACATGGATACGGGTCTGGGTAAACGGGTATCACAATATTAATATCAAAATTGAAATTTAGTCCTTGTAATAATGAGATGGAAGAATTTTTGGGTATAAGTTTAACTTAGGGTGGAACTTGTTATAATTTGAAAGTTAATAATAATATATATTACATAAATAGTTAAGAAATAATATATTAATAATTAATCTTCTGGATAAACACGATATTTTACGAATAAAATTTCCCGAATATAACAACGGGCCGGGTTAAATTAATAAATATTAGCTTGGAAAATCCGAGTTGTTACAGCGGGCGGTATATGAGGGGTTCCTCTCTTACCCGCGGATGTTACTTAAGGGTATTTGGGCCTTTTTGGTACCCTACCTCTATATGGACTTAAACTATAACCAATATGATTTCAAAATAGTAAACAACGCATAAATAGTTTAAAAAACATAAATTATTATTATCTAGTCACCCGGACTTACCAAAACCCTTAACCCGGATTTCACCATTCAAAATATGGACCATCTACCCGGGTTAAGCAGGTGTTACTAACTGTTCATAATGTGCAAAATAAAAGCAAGGGCATCAAAGGCTTCATCCCCACAAACAGAGGATCTCTCCACCTTTGCTACCCCCGGAAATTGTTTTAAAGATCATGGATCCTTTATCCTAATTACTATTGTTCAGTACAGACAATTATCAAGTATCCTTAAAAACATCAGCAAAATGAAAAAAACGGGCTCAAGCCTTGTCTATATTATCCTTCATCGCCTATTCAAGCAGCTTCCTCATCACCTGCTGCTTCTTCCTTTCCTTTGTCTGTTTCACCCGCATCCTTCACACCACTCGTTCCAGCTCCACTCCCATCAGCCATCTCAGCATCCTCTTCGTCATCTCCTCCACCAAGTTCCACCAAAGCCTGCTTCCATTTTTCCACATCCCAAGCTCACCTATCGAAAGTAGGATCACTGGCTTCCGCAACCATTTTGATACTGGCTTGCAACACTTACCTTGCCGCCCACATTTTTTCCTCCTCGGTAGCTTGCTTCATTTCCTGTTGATGTTGGGCTTCTGTGGTGGATAGCAGATCCTCCAAGCGTTTTTCTTCTTGGTGATCCTGGCTAGAGCCTTGTCCTTCATGGCAGCCGCAGTTCCCATTCAAGTGAGGCTCTCCCCCAGATGGTTCACAACTTTCTCATGATGCTCCTGGGAAGAGTTTACGGCCTGCACAAGGAAGTGGTTCAAAATTAGAAGAATGCATGATTCATAAATAAATACCATTAGGATCGTGGATCCTTACCGCAATGAGCTTCTCGAGAAGCTGCTTCTCGACGTCAAAGGTGTTCTCGGGCTCTGAGCTTTTCTTTCTCTCAGCTCCTGACTTGGCTCGGGTTGTGATTGGTCGTGGTTCATGCATTGGGGTGGACTTCAGAGTCTCTTTCTTCACGAACATACAGTCAATGTCTTCAAGGGAGAACTTGGATGCGGATTTGTCGGACTTCTGGGCACCTACAGACAGTAAATCACAGATAAGTTTTCAATTATTTGTAATCAATATTAAGCTTATTTGTAAAAATACTTACTTAACATGTTGCTGACTGAGCCTGAGTTGGACTCTTGAAAAGCTTCTATAAACTTAGCTTGGAAAGTCCTGATATCATAATCTAGGGAAAGAAATTTTTTAACCTTCTCTTTGACTCCAGGAAGTTCCGATAGCAGGCCAAAGTTGTCAACTGTACAAGCAAAACAAAGTGTTATTACAAGAATCAAGTATCCTACCAGTGTTACCTAAGGATCTTGGATCCTACCCTTCATTATCCATTTTTTGGGCAAATCGGATCCACCCGGGATTGAATCCCTTTTTACGAAGAAGAATTGATTTCTCCAGTATGAACCGTTTTGGGTAACCTTTGAGATGGGGATCGGTT
The DNA here is from genome assembly GCF_021521415.1 of Bidens hawaiensis. Classification (NCBI taxonomy): domain Eukaryota; kingdom Viridiplantae; phylum Streptophyta; class Magnoliopsida; order Asterales; family Asteraceae; genus Bidens; species Bidens hawaiensis. Next base: position 258,553 of record NW_027492237.1, on the reverse strand, counting down.
GATGGGGTTTTGATTTAAACACAAAGCGGTGGGAACCATGAGTCACCAAGGTATATAGGTAGGATAACTCTGGCAGGCCGAACTCGACATTCTCTTCATCGATTATCCTTTCAACAGCATGAAGTACTCTCCACAACATAGGCATCGCTTGGATATAACTAATTCCTTTCCAACTGAAAAAACTTTGGGTAAAGCAGGGAAAAGGGTAATGATACTATTAAGAACGGTTGTGCTAGAAAGCAAACCCAGGCCTCGGATATGCTATCACTGCGAACGGTGGAGTCGAAAGGTCTGAAAACGGTATTGGTCGGAAAGTGTGGTCGGATTTCGTCAATCTCTGGATCTGTAAACTTACAAATCTCAAAGGACGGGTTCTCAAGTATACCCTGTGACCGAAGTTCGTTGGGATCCGGTTGGCCGGAAAAAGAAGAGGAAGATATAGAAACGGTTGACATAATTGCGAAAAATAAAATGAAAAAGGAAAAAAAAGAGGATACCTGTTTGGTTGCTGGATCGTGTGGTTATAAAAGGGTTAAGATGATCACATATATAGGCGGCTAAAATATAATAAGGTTTAATAATAATTATTACGTCTAACATAGGTCTAATCGAACTGTCTTTTGCAGGGGATTTAAAATTCAAAAGGACAGCTGTAATACATAAACACCCGCCATTTTGGGGACAATTGTAAGGGAATAGAATTTATGCTATGGATCCTCTATCCTTACGTGACTTGTGGATCAATTATCCTTAAGATATGTTCCAGGTTGCAAAGGATCAAGGATCCTCGGTATTGTTTGTTTACTAACGATTGTATTTGAGTGGTGTTGTGATCAATAGGTATAACTGTTCTATGAACAAGTCTACTTGATATCTCGCTACTAGACTTCTTCTGAACGTGGTCAAAGAGATGGGAACGGCTAGTGGGAAGAGTGGCGTAATAATAGGAGCATTAGTTATTTGTTATTTTCTTTATAACGAGATATTGGATCAGCTAGGTCACACACTTGTTTACTTCGCACAACTCAGTATTATTCAGAGCTTCCTCTGAAGCAACACACACTTAGATACTCTTGTATTACTGATCCATATCTCCACTATTGTAACCCCATTTCTTAATTAATATAGTGGTGATAGACAATTGTCGTCACCCGAGGTTTTTATGCCAGCGATCCTCTAAAGATCAAGGACTTTTTCTCATATAAATCTTTGTGTTCATCGATATATTACTTATACAATCACAAACACCAAGTCCCGCAATTACGAATTTGGTTACATTATCCTTAGATGATTTTTGACCAAAACAATACACACACACACATATATATATATATAAACGAAACTTTCATAAGCTCTATGGTTGCTCCCTACATTCTCTCAAGCCATGAGATTTCATTATTTGTAAATGAAGGCTTCTCATGCATTTGACCCGAATTCATGGGTATGGGTCTTACCATACCCAGATATTCCTTAAATGGAGTATAGCATCTCATTAAATTAAAAATTAATCTCACCAAATATTTTATATGAAAATCCTATAAAATAGGGATATATTAAAAATTAATATCTGATTTCTTTAAAAAATATATATATTATTTATTATTAAAAAATAATTTTATAGTAAAAAAAAATAAGTGGGTCATGGGTCTCACCAAACCTAAAATCCTTAAACCAGATTATGGCATCTCATTTATTTGTGAAACTCGTTCATTATCAAATACTAAGATTATTAACTTAGGTACAATAAATAAAATTAAAATAAAAAAATATATAAATATTATAAACGAAGAATGTAAAACAAACTCCGTAATACGAGGGGATAAAAGCTAATATATATATGTGTGTGTGTGTGTGTGTGTGTGTGTGTGGGTGAGTTTATTGGGGAACTCCTAAAAAATGGGGAACTGGGGAACATCATTCCCAACTCTTAATCTTTTTCTCACATTTTTATGGTATACCCTTAATCACCTATATCACATCAATTTTGTAAGAGAAAAAAAAACCCTAAAAAATCAAAAAAATTATAAAACAAAAAAGGTGAAAAAAAAAGAAAAGGTAAAAAAACCAAAATGTTTATCTAGTATCCCTGATCCAAAAATATTTGAAAAAATAGTTAAAAAAAAAATAAAAAACAAAAAACAATATCTAGCATTCCTCGTTAAAAAAAAACTCGATTTAGAATTCGGGTTTAGTTTAGCTTTTAGGGATAGGTTTTTAGGGGTTTATGTTTTCCGGGTTGAGGGTTAGGTTTTTTTATGTATGTGGGGGGGGGGGTGTTCTTTTCTTGTACATGTGACGATGGAAAGATAACAGGAAAAGAAAAACGCATAAATATATTATTACCACCACAATTAAACTCGCATTATCTTGTACATGTCTAAAAACATAATTTGAAAATGTTCATGAACACTAAATTTTGTGAGATTTAGTATATATATATATATAATTGTTGAATATACATTAAAGTTATAACCAAACGTGTTGTTTTACATGTTAAATCTTTAAGAACTTTTGTTTTACATGTAAAGTTTTAATGAGATTTGTTGTTTTATGTGTAAAATGTTAATGAAAAATGTTATTTTACATGTAAAATATTAAATATTATTTTACATGTAAAATCTTAAGGAACTGTTGTTTTACTTGTAATATATTAATGAGATTTGTTGTTTTACGTGTAAATATTAATGAAAAGTGTTATTATTTATGTAAAATATTAATTTTTTACATATAAAATTTTAAAGAACTGTTGTTTTACATGTAAAATGTTAATAAGATTTGTTGTTTTACGTATAAAATGTTAAAGAAAAGAGTTATTTTACATGTAAAATTTTAATGCAATGAGATTTGTTGTTTTACGTGTAAAATGATAATTAGTGTTATATTACATTTAAAATGTTAATGAGATTTTTTTTTTGTTTTACATGTAAAATGTTAATGAAAAGTGTTTACCCCCCCCCCCTCCAAAATAAAATAAAAAAGCTAAAAAAACCTAAACCCGCTAAAAGCTAAACTAAACCTGAAGGCTAAACTAAGTTTGAGGGTTTTTTTTTTTGTTTTTTTGAACGGGGATGCTATATATATATATATATATATATGGTTTTTTTTACTTTATATATTTTTTAATTAAATTTTCGATTTTTAAGGTTTTTTTTACCGTGGATGCTAGATAAACATTTTCTTTTTACTTTTTTTTTGTTCTATAATTTTTTAATTATTTTTTTTGATATTTTAAGGTTTTTTTTCTCTTACAAAAATAATGTGATGTATGTGATTAAAGGTGCACTATAAGGATGTGGGGAATTGATCAAAGGGTTGGGAAAGATGATCTCCGGTTCCCCACTTTTTTGGAGTTCCCTTTTGAATCTAACTCTCTCTCTCTCTCTATATATATATATATATATATACATCTATAATATATATAAAAGAATACATAAAAATCCTACGTGTCGCAATGTGGTCGCTCCCCCTTTTTTTGGAGTCATCAGATTTGCTTGATTTTTAAATGGAGACTTCTCATGCATTTGACCCGAATTCATGGGTATGGGTCTTACCAAACCCATATATTCCTTAAACGGGTTATAACATCTCATTAAATTAAAAATTATTCTCACCAAATTATTTATGTAAAAATCCTATAAAATATGATATAATAAAAAATAATATCTTATTTATTCTAATATATATATATATATATATATATATATATATATATATAAATTAAAAAACCAATTTGATAATAAAAAAAATAAACGGGTCTTGGGTCTCATCAAACAATAAGTATATTATTAACTTTCATAAATATCATTTATAATTAAAAAACCAATTTCGTAGTAAAAAAAATAAACGGGTCTTGGGTCTCATCAAAACTATATAGCTTTTAAACCGGGTTATAGCATCTCATTTATTTGTGAAACAATTTATCATCAAACCATAAGTATATTATTAACTTTCATACAATAAAAAAATATAAATTAAAAAAATAAATAAATGTTAGAACAAACAATATAAAACAACCCCCGTAATACGGGGGATAAAAACTAGTATATATATATATATATATATAGGGGTGGGAACTAGAGAGAACTAGAGAACTAGTAAAGAATTATTTTTAAGTATTTTTAAAAAATTATTTTGTGATTTTTTTTCTTTCCTCCTTCTAATAGGATGATATTTTTCCTAAAAAAAACGTCGATGTAATGCGTATGTGCATTAATGTGTATTGTATATATAAAATAGTGTTTTATTGCATACAATACAACACAAATACATTATCCAATACACACTATTGAATATATGTAAATACGACACTAATAATTGTATGCAAAACATATTCTTGCATATATGTAATACAACACTAATGCACATATGCACTATATCGATTTTTTTTATTTTTGTATATAATATAACACTATTGCAAATATACAATACAAACAACTATATATATGCTATTCAACACTATTTCAAATATCAAAATGCACAGTATTGCAGATATTAATTATAAAAAAGTCGATGTATTGCATATATTCATTACAACGTTAATTTTTTTTAATTTTTTTTGTATATTTTTTGTGGTGAAGAATAACAACATATAAGAAGGATGAAAGAAATAAAATTTTATAAATATTTTTTTAATTAAATTAAAAATACTTCATTATTAGTTCTCTAGTTCTCTCATGATCCTCTCCCTATATATATATATATTAAAGTTGGAAGCATCACATATTAAGAAAATGGGAAAAAAGAATCCATTTCACATGGAAAGAATGAAGAAAATGAAAGTCTTTCACATGAGTATAAATAAGAAAGATAAATCAATTCCACATGGAAAATAAGAAAAACTTAGAAGCTCTTTATAAGAAGATGAGTTTCCACAGTAATATTCTTATATGCCATACGTGCACTAGTGGTCTTACCGGAGGGTGCGAAGCACCCGATGTGCACGGGCACGGGCTTGGGCACAATGTGGCGCTTTGATGGCGCACTTTTCACTTGAGAGCCACCTTAGTATGTTTGGAAAATGGAAGTAAGATCAAGAAGTGACAAGTTAATAAAGTCAAGGGACTAAAACGAAAAATTCTGGAAATTGGTCACTTCGAGCGACGCAAAGGAATCAACAAGAACTGCTTCGCGCTACGCAAAATGGTCATGAAGTAACCATGTCAGGTACGACACGTGGCAACACATCATAGGACACGTGTCACCACGTGACAAGCCTAGTAGCTGACACAACAGACCTATAATTCTACTTCCCGCGACGCGAACAGGTGCTTTGCGATCCGCGAAGGACAAAAGACTTCAATGGCGGTTAAGTAGTCCTTCGCGCGACGCGAACTGGCATATTTGATGCCCTTCGCGCGATGCGAAGCAGCAAAAATTTTACCTATAAATAAGCAGCCATGGGTGATGTCCCAGTCATCCATCCACACTTCAAAACACACATTTTACCTTGATAAGCGTGCCACGATCCCTAACCTCTGACGAGTTTGTTTCTTGAAGTGCATGAAAGTGTTTGAAGCTTTGTTTGTTTACTCCCTTCGTTACCCACCGACAAGTAGAAGTGTTGCACGTGTCAAGCCTAGGCATTTCTTATAACATAGCCATATAAGGTAGGGGTTCTGCCCGATTATTTTATTGTATATTGCTTAGACCCTATTCGGGGGTATAGTCTATACCTTGATGATATAATAAGTGAAATATAGTTTTCATAAGACAAATGTATAGATAAAATATTATTTCTTTAAAATTATAAGATTTTATAATGTTTCTTAAGAAAGAAGAAACTTAGTATACGTTTCTTCATGAAGAAGAAACATAGTGTTTAAATAATGAAATCCCTTAGAGTAAAGGTCCAAGTATTTTATAAAAGTGAAATGATTATCAAGGTAATGATTATGCAAATAGACAAAATGTCTAAAGCTAGATCATTGATCTAGTATTTATAAAATGTTATTCTCGTACTATAGGTTCGAGATAACAAGGAGAATACATCAGTGAGACACATACGTCTAAACTCTTTACAAATTGAAAACTCTATTAATTGAGTCATTAATGCTTACATGGGATTATGTATATTATAAACAAATGTAATCGCTGGCCCTTAGTCTATCGTATACGTTTGTCTGAATCCTTTCATATGTGGGTATACGGTGGGCACACCGCACCACTGATTATGCCTCCGCCACATTGGGCCGGACCTATGATGTTAGAGTAGGAATAATCTTGTGTATATATGTAGTGGCTACGATCTCGAACGTTGCGGTGTTCGCTAAGTGGTTTCGAGTTGAGCTAGAGTTTGTAATAGAACTTTTAGAACTTGATTGTTTCCTAAGCCACGTCGGGCGGAGACCTACGATATCTCGAGAGGATAATTAATTATTAAAATATTTTGTGTCAAAGTATTCACCAGCATACGTTGCTGACATATTTTTATATAATGTTTTACAGGTAATCAAGATTGAATGTTTGGAGATGATGGATATCCATTAGACGATCTGATGGCTCAGTCACAGTTTTATTATTAAAATAATGTAAATTATGGTTTTTCTTCTTCAAACACTTTTGTAACAACTAACGGGTGTTTAATCCCTGACTTTAGGAATATATTAATATTTTAATCACAACCTTTGCTTTACAACCTTAAACTCTGATATATTTATAAAACAGGTACCAACTATTGGTCAAACTTCTAGCCCTAAGTTGGGGTGTAACAAAAGCTAACAGAAAATAAAAACAATAGCCGCGGTGGTAGTGGCGATGGTGATTGTGGTCAGGTGTCGGTGGTGGCTGTGACAATGGTGGAGACGACGATGGTGGTGGTAGCACAACAATGATGGTGATGGTGGTGGCGTTGGTCAGGCAATAGTTAGGTGGTGGCGACAATCAGGTAGTAGTTAGGTGGTGGAGGTGGAGGCGGGTTGTGGGTGATCAAGCGGTGGCGATGGTGGTGGTGGTGGTGGTGGGGGAATTTAGGTGGTGGTGGTGGCGGTGGCGGCTGTGATGGTAGTCGAGTGGTGGTGGTTGTGGAGACAGTAATAGTGGTGGCAGTGGTGGTAGGATTTAGGTTGTGGCAGTTGTGAGGTGGTGTTGTCTAGAGAGTAGAGTGAATAAGGAATGAAATGAAAACAAATGAGTGGACATGAATTGTTTTGATGGTATGGTTGATTTTATTCCATTAATTAACCAAATACTATTTTTTTCATTTTATCACATTGATTCATTCAAGGGATGACAATCTTGACCCAAACCATTTAAATGGGTCAATTTGGGTTGTTTTAAAAATTAAATGGGTTGGTTTTGGTGAAATATTTTAACTAAATGGGTCAACACGAGGCCATTTGAAATTTCATCTTGTTATTTTTGGGTTAAAATGAGTCGACAAATTCAAAGAAATAGGTCAATGTGGATTGGTGTCGTAAGGAAATGTGGCAGGTTTCGGATTGAAATGAGTTTTCACACGAGACAAGTTTTGGCATGAAACGGGTTTCAGATTGGAGTGGGTTCGGTTCAGGTTTCAGGCCAACACGAGTTTTCACACGGGAAAGGTTGGATTTTGGTTTCTTTTTGTTCAATTCCGAAATCATTTTTTTTGTTTCATTTTTGTTTGTTTTTTCAGTTTCGTTTTTGTTCGGTATCAATTTTTTTAGTTTTGTTTTAATTGATTTTTTCGATTTCGATTGACTTGGTTCGGTTTTGGATTTTTGTTTCATTTTTAACAATTTTTCACTTTTGGTTCGATTTCTCGATGGTTTTTTAATTATATTTATTTTTTTATGGGATCGAGGAGAACAAAATAAACATTTTAGTTTTTGTAATTTTTTGCTTTTGATTTATATTATTATTATTATTGATTTTTTTTGAGGGGTTTTTTTATCTTAATAGAAACCTCTCAGAACAAAATTTAAAAAAAAAACATAACTTAAACTATTAATAATAAACAAAAAATCTAAACACACTAAATGTCCCACCGTTATCCTCGTTCAAAATAAAAAAACAAAACTTGTTTCGACCCAAACCAAAACAATCTTTTTTTTAATTCACCCATTTTGACCTAAACCCGTTTCAATCAATGACTCGTTTCAACCCATGTCCCGACCCGACCCAACCCATTTACCACCTCGGTTCAGGGAATATTTCATTATATTCCCCATCTTATCCCTGCATATCAAACGCGGCTTAACTCCGATAGTTTTATAACGAAAGTAGAAGCTATGCCTTGAGAATATATACCTGAACTCCCTCTTTACAAAATTCTTATTACACAATATAATACTATTGAAAAATATCTTAAAACCCTCACCATCTACTCAACTTCCATGCAACATTTTCCTACACTTGCAACGTTAAACGAAACTTCCCGCCAAAAACTCTTCGCAGTGTCACATTCCTCAATATTAATCAGGCCTCTACAGGCGGGCTAATTTCATGAAAGCCGTTCCTTTCATTTCAACTATAAGTAAGCGAAATCTTGATCCACTATAATGTTAAGGAATTGTTCCAAGAATGAATGTGATCGTGTAAACAAGAAGAAACATAAAATCGTTGTTGTATCGACCTAGTTAGTACAAATACAAACGCATTAGGTGCAAGGAATAAAAAATAAAAAAATTTAATGATAAAAGAAGGAAAAGTTTGAAGAAATTAATATACCTTTTTGTCCCGAAGTTGCTGCAGGAAGTGCAGGAATCTTAACAGCTGCATGACCAAAAAGAGATTTACAATTACAGCACATGAAAATATATGGAACCCGTTTAGAAAAATGGATCGTGTTCGGTTTGACCTGTTTAATTGTACTGGTCGTGTTGAGTTGGGGTTGACCCGTCTAACGACTCTAACCTGTTTAGTTAAACAAGTCAACCCAATGACCCATTTAACCAATTTTTTTTACAATTCGTAACTCGATTAACACTACAAGTTGATTATCACCAGCTGACCCGTTTGACACGCTTAAACAAATGGGTCAAACTGCTCATGTTTGGGTTACACGCTTTTAAGTGTGTTCGGGTTAGGGTTGATGGTTTTGACACCAACAAAAATATAGGTCGTGTTCGGGTTGAACAATTCAAATGGGCAACAAACCTTAATTTTGACCATTCATAATTTTTAATCCCTATGATTGTTTTCACACATCACCCTCCTACAGACCCTAATTTTGACTCATGTGCTTTTTAAAACCAAGGATATGACAACACTGAAGTTGAAAACAAGTGTGATTTCGGGGGCAGAAACGTACTTTTGTTGCAAGATGACGGGGCCGGATGTGAAACCGAAGGCCAAGTTGCAGGAATGTGATCATTGAGATCACAAAGGAAGCTCACCCGTGATCGATCAAACGTTGCATCAGAAGGCAAGCTTGGAAGAAGGCACCCCGACTCTATTTCATCAATTATAACAAGTTAGATATTTGACTAGTGATCAAACATTTCTAAAACATACTATTTTTAAATACTGCTAAAGAGATTACTATAATTACCTTGCATTCCATTTGCTATGGTTGGGTTGAAGATTCCAACATGTCAAGAAATTATATAAACTATGAGCATCGAGTAATATTATCGAAAAGGTTCATGTCAAATAAATGGAATAAAAACACAAACCTTGGAGGGAGAAATCTTGAAGGGTTATATGACAAAGATCATAAACATCGTTGCTAATATTTTCCTTTTGTAACTTCTTCCCAAGTGAAGCCGCACAATTCATCGCTTGCAAATTGGTTAAAAAGCTCTGCTTTTGCAAGTGAGATACATAACTTCCCATTGCACGACAACATGTTGTCCTGTTGCTAATCTCGTCTCCACAACCTTGTGCGACGGGTCGAACATTTGGTAAAACCAACGGGCAAGCTGAAATCAACATAACAATTTGTGTTTAGCCATTTAGTTGCAAAATAATAATGATGGTAACAGATGGCCATTCATACCAGTACATATTGTCCGCACTGTCCACTACTGTACTTAACAAATATTTGATAAATTCCCATTTTTTTAACTATTAAATACGTCTAAGAATTGATTTTTTTTTCATATTTGTGAACAAGCCAAATATCCCACTTGTGACGAGGTAACATTAATCACAAGTTTAACAGGGATAACATAATAAAAAATAATTCTTTACTAAATAAATCCATCGACTACCCTTGATATCATTTTATGAAATATCTACACCTTCTTTGTAGGGGTAAAATTGTCATAAACTAAAAACTCACTTAAACTTGGTATATATACGAAATTCTCCATATTTTGAAGTAATTTTAAACATTGTATTAAGTATGATTGACTCACCTTTATTAAGATTGCAACTAGCTAAACCTCTAAGGACTTCTTTGGCTTGTAAAGGTTCAAGTTTACTTGCTAACCATCTCAAAACAATACTTTTGCAATCTTCAATCACCCGAGTTGAAACATCAGAAGAAACTGAAGCAAGATCTTCTGCAGCTTCCGATATAGCATTTAGACACGTTTCCTGACAACACTCGTTAACGACATCAATCTTTCCACAATTAGCCAGAATCTTGGATGTGTTGACCGTTTTTTCAAACTGGTCAACAAATTTAACCTGGCAAGAAGCTTCGGTCAGGTTTGACGGGCCAATGGAACATATGTGCTGCAAACTGTTGTCTGCACCTTGACCCGTGAGGATTTGGTCAAAGTCAGAAAGACAGTGGCTCGCGTGAGTCGAGTTTAGAGAAAGTCTTTTGGTTTTTTGACTCGATTGACCGATGAGGATCGTGAGAGTTGCTTCGAATTGTGGGCAGCATACAACGTTCGCAAGGTACGGTGCGAATACCGTGAAACAATCGATTGCGGTAATTGTTATCATGCTATCTGTTGTGTTAAAGTCTAGCGTACAAAGGCCTGAAAATAGAAAAAGACTTACAATTTTTTTTTAACTGATTATTTTTATTTGAAAATTTTGATTATTGTGGAAATAGCATAGTTTCTGTAAGCATACATAACTTGATTACAATATGTAGATACTATTAACCATCGATTCAGTTTTTGGTTCGGATTTGGGTTATATCTCATTCCAAAACCGAGCCGTATATTGGATTTATGACCCAAAATTCATTGTTTTGTGCTAAAAGTTTCAAGCCCAAATCCAATTATAAGGGGTTTATCAAAAGTTATAGGTCGAATTTCAATATTTTGGGCCAAAAGTTCTAAGCCCATATTCATTAATAAGGGGTTAACAAAAGGTAGAGGCCCAGTTTCAATATTTTGGGCCAAAAGTTTCAAGCACAAATTCATTAATAGGGGGCTAATAAAGTTTTAGGCAAAAAGTATGAGGCCCAATCTCAATATTTTGGGCCAAAAATTTCAAGCCCGGATTCACCAATAAGGGGTTAACAAAAATTTGAGGCCCCATTTCAATATTTTGGGCGAAAAGTTACAAGCCCGTATTCATTAGTAAGGTGCTAACAAAGGTTTTAAACAAAAAGTTTGAGGCCTAATCTCAATATTCTGGGCCAAAAGTTTAAGCCCGAAATCATTATTCCTATTAAGCGACTGTTTGAAGGCCAATATCAATATTTTAGTCCAAAAGCTTTTGTCCGGGTTCAATAAAAAGCGTTTCACAAAAGTTTGTTGCCGAATTTCAATATTTTGGGCCGAAAGTTTCAAGCTCAAATTCATCAATAAGAGGTAAACAGGCATTTTAGGCAAATTGTTTTGAGGCCCAATTTTCTAATATTTTGTGCCAGTTTTCAAACCCAAACATTTTAAGTCCAAATGTGAAACCGAAAACTGCCCATAAGCAAACCCATACGCAATACCAAAAAAGCAAAATTTCGGTTTTGATTTGGTCTGAGCCCAAAACTGACCAATGCACACTCCTACTGATATGCCCGTTATGCCACCATTAAATAAAGAGGGTGTGTGAAACAAACCTGATAACTTTGGGGCGGTGCTATGTGTGATTATAAATGGAGACAGCGGAGATGGCGCAATAAGAGGATAAAGAGGTTGAGGATTTCCAGTAGGAGATATCATAGGCAACAAGTTATCCACTTTTTGGTCAAATGTAAGTGAGTTTTGCAGCGAGGTGCAATGAGAGTCATTGAAACCTGTTACAATGATCTTGTGCCAATTAAAAAAATTCAACATTTGTAGTAGTTTTTGTGCTTAATTGACATACATAATTGGGATCTTTCTAGCATTTCGATTTGTTACATTTGTAACTTGTAACAGTTATTGTTATTGAATTTTGAAGTTGAGGCTATGCCGATAAAGTATAAACGAACCGAATGTTCATGAACTATTCGATAGGAAGTCCGTTATTATAAACGAACGAACATGAACAGCATTTGTGTCCATTTAACTAAACGAACAAACGTGGACACATGTTTTGTAACTTTTGTTCATTCATTTATGTTTGTTTATTTAAGTTTGTTTACGTTTGTGAACTGCTCATTTAGGTTTATATAATTAAACAAACGAACACGAACATGGCCATTTTCTTTTAAAAAAAAACTTGTTCGATTATATGTCTGCGTTCAGTTAAAGTTAAACAAACGAACACGAACATGCCCTTAGTTGGATCGTTTACAAGCCTAGGAGTTGAGACTTACTAGTTTGACTATAGAAAGTCAAAACCCTAGAATTAGTTTTCCTTCAATGGAACAATTAACCATAAATCTTAAAGCATCCAATCAAGTAGCAAACATTATTAATAAAGTAACTAATTAATTAATACGCGAATCTATTACAACTTACAGTGAATCAGCAGAAATAATAAAGAAATCTTGAGATTGAGCTTCTGAGGTTCGATTTGCCTCATGTTTGATGGGTTCTTATTTCAAATCAAAATGTGAATTTGTTTTTGTTGTAAATGAAAATGCAAAATTAATGAGAGTTGAATTTTGGAAGCATTTTTAGGGAATATAGAAGTGGGGAGGTGTAATGAGATGCAAAGGTGTATGGAAGATGGCAGTAATTAAGTTGTTGCTGTGCATTTATGTCATGACCCCACCTATAAACAATAATAATAATAATAATAATAATAATAATAATAATAATAATAATAATAATAATAATAATAATAATAATACAAGGCGCGTGTCATGACGAGTGGAAAACAAACCCGTTAACCTTAGAAAATCTTAACGCTATTGATAACGTAAACAAAAAGAAAAAATAAACTACTAAAGTATAACAACATCAAACCTAAATTTAGTAATCAAAAACTCGTAACATAGTGCTTACATGTATAAAAAAAATGAAATTTGAATCAAATTACTCGAGGTTCTGATCTCCGTTATGGCTGTAATATAGTTGGCACACCAAAATGCGGAGCGTCATCAAAGCTAAGATTGAAATTTCAAGCGACAAACTGAAAAGAACATGACCATAGACAGATGAAAAAGGCACCGACACAATTGTACCCATGTCTGAACAACCAACGATAAAACATCATAGCATCCATTAAAAGGAACAATAAAAGGTCACCTGACCACCGTTTCCACCACCTAGGGTTTCCAAATGGTATCAAGAAATAGTAGGTTGGCCAGCCACCTCTCCCATCCCTTCCTACAGTCTCCCCCTACCGCTACACCACCACCAAATCGCTCGAAAATGTTATCGGTACAGTTGCAAAAACCATGAGACCACCAGACCCACACCACCTAGGATTTCGAAATCTAACCCCCATCTGAGTGTATTCTCACTAAAAGTCCACCGGACCACTTTGTGGTCAAAGTAGGCACTTGATATCAAACACAAGCTTTTGGATTGTGGGAATCTTCCATTTATGTCTAGTGAAACTCTTGAACTCTATCATATGTACTTTTTATGATGTAATTTGCGAATCCAGGAAGTTTCGTAGAAAGTTAGATGCGAAATTTTCTAGGTTTCCTAAAAATAAACTTTTTTATTTTCATTTTGGTTAGACCTTTTGACACTTTTACACAATTACTATGTCGGTTTAGGGTTTCATATTGTAATAGTACTTTGGCATGAGATTAATGAATGATTTGTGACCTTATTTCATTGTGTTTGTCTTTATTCTTGATTCTATAGGAGTTTTTGGGTTTTTGAGGTTTTACATTAGATTCAGATATCTTTGTTGTTTTTGGTGGATTATAGATTAAATATTGTTTGTTGGATGTTTAAGGATTACAGATTAGATTTTGGCGTTAATTTGGGGCTTTTTGACTAATCTCAGGCTGAAACTTGGAGAACAAGTTTTTGTGTTCTTCCTGCGAAAGTTTTACTATTCATCTTACGAAAGTTTTGCTTTTCTTGCAAACTTTCTCTTTGTTACATTTGATTCTTCTATGAAAGTTAGAGACTGGTTTTGCGAAACTGGTTTGGCTACATTTTGCAAAAGTTGGGGAAGTGAATCGTCTGCATGTTTGTGAAACTTCAGTTAATTAAAGTTAATAATTGTTCTAAGTATCTTTTACAAATTTGTCATGAAACTCTTGTGTTATCCTGCGAAAAAGTCATTTTTTTGCGAAAGTATACACTATTTGAATTCAAAATGAATACAAATCAAGTCTGAAACCGCCACTTGACCTTCGTGACTTCTACCGGGTGATGACTTTGCAAATTGGAAGTGTCCAATCAAGTTGTTTATCACCATTCATTATTATATCTTATGGAACTCAATGACTAAGGGTTGCATTGCCCTGTGGTTGTTCAAGAAGTTGAAACTATACCAAATGACGATCCCAAAACATCACCAAACATGATTGTTAACTTATTCAATGTGATTACAAAGCATTTAGGGTGTTACATATGGCACTGAATACCGAAATATGCAGCATGATCAAAGAATACACAATTAATCAATCACTTTGGGACGCCATGTGTGAAATGTTTGAAGGTGATACAAGGTTTTGTAAGGGAAAGAAAGATTTGGTTTAGAAATATTTTGACACTTTTGGTAGTAGAAAAGGTGAAAGTCTTGGCAAGCATACCACTTGGTTTGTTTCAGTATCAAGCAATTTTAAGAAAATAGTGTTGTTCATGCTCAAGCTTCACAAGTCAAAAAAAAAAAAAAAAAAAAAACCTTCTTGATTCTTTACATCAAGAGTGGAACCTTCAATGCATGATGATCAAAGCAAGATCCAACTACCATTAAATGATTATTGTTGATTTAATTAACACTCTCATGATGGATGTTAGCAAAAGAAAAATGAACCAAAAAGGTTATGATTTTGGAAGGCCGAAGTCAAAACACTGTTGCTTAGCTTGTGTCGGGAGGTAATTCTAGTAGAAATGGTCTAAGGGGAGTGAGTTCTGGCGGTGTCAATTCTTTTGGTAGTAGTTCATTCGGGTTGATAGTTTTCGATGGTCAGAGCTTAAAGAATGTGGTTGATGGTGAAAACAACACGAGTTATGGCATTATCTGGTATGATGGTAAATAGTTTTCATGCACTCTTATATGGTGAATTTACTAAGGTTAGACCTGAGTAAGTAATTCAATTGCGTGAAGATGATTTGGAGGATCATGTTCTAGATTGGCAATTTGCTATATTGACCTTGCATGCCAAGAAATTTCTGAATCGAACGGGAAGAAAGAAGACTAATGGTGGTGTGATAAAATTTGACAAGTCAATGATTAGTTGCTACAATTATCAAGAATTGGGCCACTTCAAGTACGAGTGTCCTTATCTGGTCAAATAATTTGGTCTGATATCAAAGATTTTGTTAATTACTGGAGGAGGTGAGAAAGATAAGAAATCTACTACAAAAGCGATAGTGGTTACAAATACCTATCTTGGAGAAATTTAAAACTGGGGTGCTGAAATAAAAGAGGTCAAGGATGCGACCAATCACGCTTGTATGGTTGTTGATGTTGGAAAAAGAAAGGTTGGAGTTGTAAATGGCAAGAAGGAAGCTACTAAAAAACTAGATCGTTTGGTGATAAGAATATTGATGAAATGATTGCATACAAGGATGAGAAGAAGGTTGCTCAGCCTGCTATGTGTGGTTCTAGCATGTCGACTGAGGTACGTAACAAACTGTGCTCTCCTAAATGTGTTGAAACAATTTTTCGTTGTCGTTATCTTAACGGGCTTATAATTGGTGAAAAGAATAGAGTTGACATACTAAATGTGGAGATGAAGAAAAATGAGCTATGTTACAAAATAAAAATGTTCAAACTATAAAAGAACTAAGTTTGGCCAAGACGATTATTGTTATAGACTTACCTACAAAAGTTAGTGAATATAGGTGTGAAACTGATATATTCAGATAAAACTTGACAAATGGAAACCATCTTAAAGGACTTTAGACGAGTGTTTAAGTATTCAATGTTTGAACACTAAGAATAAGGCTTATTGGATTTTAATAATCTCAACTAAATGTTGTTGGCTGATAATAATCCAACTGAGTTTATTCTCACTGATGGTCCCATATTTTAAAAAAATTGGCTGTCTGTTGTCCCCCATTTAAAAAAAAAACTTAACGGCGTTAAGTATTTTCCGAACTTCAAACTAGTTTATGGGCTTTTGATCGGAATGAGGATACGAGTCAATAATATAAAACTTAGCTCGAAACGATACTCCAAACGACTTGGTTAGTGCTTGAAATCGGGGGTTGAACTTCCAATCAACAAAAAATAAGCCATTTGGAGCACTATTTCGAGCTAAGTTTTACATCAATCGAATCGTGTCATCTATCCGATCAAAAGCCCTATAAATCAGTTTGAAATTCGAAAAAAACTTAACGCCAGTAAGTTTCATTTAACGAGGACCATTGAGAGCCAATTTTTTTTTAAATATTTTGGGACCACCAATGGAATAAACTTAGATGAGATTATTACCGGCCTTTACCATTTAGTTAGGATTATTAAATCCAATACGCCTAAGAATAAAGATGTTTACCTATTCCCAATCCCCATCCTAAAAAATTATCCATATTAGATAATTGGCCTTAAACATGCAGATATTAATGATCCATTTGCAGGATTAGGTCAAATCAAGAGGAGTTGAGGGAGAGTTTTGGTGATGATGCATTTGATGGTGTTGGTTCTAAGAAGATTTTTATTGGGTCCCGTAATCTATCACACTCACTAAACACAATATTAAAATGGTAATAGGTACAGCTCACTAAGCGTGTGTAATCGACAAAGAAAGTTTAGATCTAAATTAGGAAAATGTTAATATAGAACAATAACAAGAATACAAGATACACTCAAAAGATTTCCATTTATAAAGAAGATATTAAAATAAATGAAAGAAATGTTCTAGGGTATTGTGCGACTAACAAATATAGGTGTAGTCACATCAACAATAAAGCATGTGCCAATAAATAACCTATTGCTTTCTATTTTGTGACTTTCGTGACAAAACGAGGTATACCTTATTCACTATGTAGCGAGTACACGATAAATCGGTTAATTCGTAGCTATTAAACAAGTAATCGACTGATACTAGTTATGACCCGTATATATATACCGAGGGGTCATATATGAGTTATATATATGTTATAAAGGCTAACATATTGATATTTAGGACTTAGTACGTTTAAAGCCATTTAAACGAAAATGGTTTCGTTTATCGATACGCTATGAGTTTAAATGCATTCGTTAACACCAAAACTAGCATTGTAGCATTCATTAAGCCGAAATAGATTTATAAAACACTTATATAACATGTTCTAAGCAATCCGTGAAAATATTTTGGAATTTTTCAACGAGTCGGTACGTTTTTCTTATTTTACAAAAATGGGCTGAAAAACACTCGTTTTCGCGTTGTTTTTCACACTCGAACTAGTTTTCTTGCAAAAAACCGAAGCCGAATTAAATTTTGGACCGAGATTTACGCGTGGCACAGAAAAATAGGCATTAATGGGCCAAAAGGAGGCCCAATGGGCCCCCTCTATGGGCCGGCCGCAAAATGGGGTAGGATCCCTTGTATAAGGTTTGTTAAACAAGCTTGTTACTAGGATATTTTCACACAAACTTCAACTTAGATAAAAAAAACAGTTGAGTTCGTCATCATCCAGCCAAAACCCTAAAGGTAACGTTCAAATTTTCATTCATTTCATGCTTGATTAACAAAGTTTAAACATGAAAAATTAAATCTTGATTAGTTTTAAACATGTTTAACCATTAAAAAACCATAAAAATAAAATAAAATCATGTTTTGATGCTAAACATATATACAAAGCAGAAAGATATAGTTTTTTGACCAAAAATACGGATTAGAACATGAATATGTCGTTTTTACGGTTCGAAAATTCAGTTTGAAACCAAAACCGAAACCCTAATTAACAAGGCTGTTATATGAATAATTTATGCTTGGTTTGGTGTTATATGATATGTAGACACACTGAGTTGTGACCCAAGACCTGGAGAGTCATTTAAAACATTGAAAACTACCGAAAACCGACAAGGTATTACCGTAATACTCGTTTAGGGGATGTTTGTGCTTAGATTATGACGTGATTGTTGTTAGGTTGTGAAACTTTTCAGGGACATTGGGGATCATGTAAATGAGTCCCTGTTCAAATTTGGTAATTGTTCGATAAACGGAGAATATTTGACGAATTTATTACCGTTTATTAGCGTGTATATGGGAAAAATACTTAAACTTCACGAAAAATTATGAAATTTGGTTTGGAACTCTGAAAAGTTATGTAAGATCACTGGTAATATTTGAATACATTTGGAGATGTCTATGTATTGTTTTTGCAATTGTGTTTTAATCGAGTTTTAACAGCCGAAAAACGTGCAAAAAGGCATTTTGGCCAAAGAGTTAGATTCTGGAGATTTTGTAGGAGCTATGTCATGATATTTTGACCACTTGGAAAAATTATCAGAATTTTCAGATGTCGTTTGATATAAACGGGTTATTTATTACTTACTTATAACACATTAAATGAATTTTTATAAGTAGATAATTAAGTATAAAAATTTTGAAAATATTTTTATAAAATTTTAAAGATTTTAATTTATTTTTACAAAAATTCTCATAATTTATATAGAATTTCATAAATAGTTATGGATATTTGAAGATTTAAATTATATTCGTTTTAACAAAACCGGGAGTTTTGTGTTTCACGAACTAACTGGTATGTCAAAATGTCAAAAGTGGTCAAATATCATAGTTTTGGATGAATTTGATAAAACGAACTTTTTACGAGAATTCTGGACAATTCGGATGGAATGTACGCGTTTTGTATAATGAAATCCGTAAGAAAACGGAAACGAACCTTGCGATAAATCCAGATACCGAAACCTTAAAATTCTTTCATAAATCAAATCATTTTATCAATCAGTACGTTTACTCAAGTTTATGTGATCTTACCTATTTCCGAAACGCGTAAACGATCAACTTTGCTAGGCTCGAAAAACATTAAAACTGAGCCAAATCTGGTTGTGAAGATTTCATAGTGTACTCCATCACAATCTAAGACTATGGTCATGTTCTGGGCCTAACAACTATACCCAGACTAGTTATACAACCCGATTTAGTTTAAACATTGTACTAATATTAATGATACTATACCGGTTATAGGATTCAAGCTATAATCAAGACACTCTAGTTACTTAGTTACTGATACGTATTATCAGCTTGATCTGCATTAAGGTGAGTTTCACGACCCCACTTTCTAAACTGTTTTACGAACTTTTGGGGTGGAAAGCATGTTTACATATACTTATATACTTGAAAACGTGTGATGATCTGAATAATCTATGTACTAACACTTGAAAGTCCCCACAAACACAAGTGATTAACTTCGTGCCGGTGACATGTGGATAGTACTATCGGTTTGACAAACCCAACTAACAGGGCCAGAGGGATATGCCGGAACATGTTAACCCAGTTGCACATATTCATTTAAACTTGTTACATTTTGCTATGTGGTGTTAGACATAGTACATATTTTGGGGCAAAGTGGCTGTTAAATGCCAACGGGAGTGCATGGGCAGGAGTGGCCATGTGTTATAGCTCGTTTCGGTTTCACCTGTGGCTTAGTATAAAAACATCATACACATACATACATACAAACCGTGAACTTTATGAACTCGTTTACTGCTTTTCGTTCGTACTCGTGAAACTTGAAACTCACCAACTAGATGTAGTTGACCCGTTTTAACATGCTTTTCAGGTAAGCCGAAGTTGGAATGATTTGCTTATTTGCTCGGTGTTAGGAGTGAAGTGAATCGCTGTACATAGACGCTAGTATATATTAACAAATAAGCATCAGCAAGAACTGGTTATAAAGAAGTTGGTATCAGAGCCATTGGTTATAAAGAATTAGGATATCCCTTAGGATACCTTAATATAACCTTAGGCTCGATTTGCTCTGGGAATAAGCTAATATTAAATAATATATATACTGACGATTCTCTTGATGAACACGAATGGACAAGTGGGTTATTATGGTCCGGAACGTAATAACGGACTTGCTTGTACGTGTGTGTTTTGGACAAAAATCAGCTGAGAATAATGTATCCAAATCCGTAAT
Organism: Bidens hawaiensis; assembly: GCF_021521415.1. NCBI lineage: Eukaryota > Viridiplantae > Streptophyta > Magnoliopsida > Asterales > Asteraceae > Bidens > Bidens hawaiensis. The sequence continues at coordinate 238,139 of NW_027492237.1, read as the reverse complement.
TGTGAGGTATAGTGCTATAGCGATAATGATAAATATAAGAACAAAATGGAGATGAACACTGCGATTTGTTGCGAGGGAAAACCCTTTAATCTTAATCAGATTAAAGGAAAAAACCCCGAATGATGACAACTTGTCTATCACCAATTTATTAATATCAAGAAAGGGTTACAATGGGTGAAATATATGATCAATGAATACAAAAATGGCTATGTGTGCGTGTGATTACAGAGAGCTATCAGCTTGTGTATATGAATGTGAGCTAATGAGTGTGTGTGTTACTGTCAGACCTAGTATTGATCATATCTCAGTATATAAAGAAAATAAAATTAACAACTAACTAACATTTCCTACTAATCCGCCACCTTTCCACTCACTTCCCTCGTGCCTTTTGACCACGTGCATTAAGAAGCCTGGTAGCGAAATAGTTGATAGACTAGGTCGTGGAGCTGTTGCACTTGTTAATCAACAACCTACATACGAGAAAAATTGTTAATAATACCAACTATCGAGGATCCTTGATCCTGCCGCAGCTCCGCAGTTCTTCAGAAGGATAACAGATCCAGCCTCTTCATCAAGGATAATGTATTCTCAGCAGTTCATTATTAGAGGCTCAATAATTACCCCCAATTTGGCGGTTGTCGATAATTTTACAGCCGTCAAGTCGCATTCAAAATTCAAAATAACTGTCAAATTGATGATACGAAAGGACATAAACAGGGGTTAGATAAAATTAATTAACCAACATAGGGACTAAAAGTAAATAATAAACTCCCTTCTTATTTGCCCCATTCCGGAATCTTCTCATCTTCCATCCATCCTAATCCAGGTAATCCTTTATCTCCCTCTCTTTCTTTCCTATTCTGATATCTATCGATAGATGTTTTTCACTTCGTCTAACCAAATGGCCGATGATATGAAAAGCCACGGCCTACTTCAAAACCTTTCATCGGAAATTTGCAAATTCACAGACATTGAGATTGACCAAATAGCACCCTTCTTTCTTCCCAAATACCTTGTTTAGACCTTATGATTCCTCGACCCTGAGTGAAATATCCTCAAAGTTATGGGTGTGTTTTCCATCCTGTCCCTTCCTGCTCGGTTATGCATATCCATTCCCGGAGTTCACCCATAGATTCTTTACCCTTACGGCCATTAGCTACATCCAGGCTATGTCGATGATATGGCGAGCTTTATGGACTCTTGAAGAAATAATAGCCGCCACGATCTCGAGTTTGGTCTTTTTGAATTATCCTTATATTCTCTGTACACTCATGGCTCCACTCGTTACCTGCTTAAATCCAAACCTCACCAACCGATTCCGCTCGACAAAGTCACACAAAACGATTCTCACTGGAAGAATCAGTTTTTCTTTGTCATGCGCGACTCTATCCCAAACGGAAATACCCTTCCGACTAAGTGGATTAGGCGGGGTAGGATTTCTGAATTTTTCAATTGTTTGTTGATTTAGATCGAAATACTGATTTGCTTCTTTCTATTGTGAAGTTGAGAACTTTGCGCATCTTGCCAAGCTTCTAGGAACCAAAGAGAGAGTAGACGCATTCCTTGCATTGAGCCCAACAGTCCGGAGTTTCAAGATCAGGATCCCTGATACTGATTCAGAAGTTGAACAGTCAGACACCTAACCTCAGAGTAACATGTCAAGTAAGTATAGTCATAAGGATAAATATATGAATTTTGTAAATGAAAACTTATCTGTTTTGTTATGTGTCATAGACATGCCGAAATTTGCCAACAAGCCGGCTGCTAAGTTTTCGCTTGACGATATCGATCATTTGATCTCTCCCAAGACAGTCAAGAAAGAGCTATCCAAGTCTATCATCCAAGTTCCTAGCCCTCACACAGTGACCACCAGGGCTAAGGCTCAGTCAGGAAAGAAAAAAAAGATACCAGAACCCCAAGCTGAGGTCCAGGATGTGGAGAAGCATCTTCAAGAGGCTGTCGCTCAAGCAGTTACTGAGGTAAGGATCCTCAATCCTGTTTGTCAGTTTTTAAAATATTTGTTGCTGATACCAACCTTCTGACTTGTAGGGTGCCCAAGGTTTCCACTCTTATTACGGGTCTGTCATCAAGGACCTCGAGGAGACTTTGGCGGGAATGAGGACTCTTGCTGCTACCAAGGATAAGCTTGTTTCCAAACTGACAAAGAAGAAGAAACAAGCCGATTCCTAAGTCCATTCCATGGAAATGAAGATGAAATAAGGGATCAAGGCGGCAACTAATGAGGCAAAGATGTCCGCAGCTAAGCTTATACTGCATGCAAGGATCCAGTTTGTGACTAAGGCGAACGATCCTTCCTTTGACAGGGCTAATTAGGAGGTGGATGAGTGGAAAAAGTCTCTGGCAAGGATGGGCGGAGCAGAAGAAGAGGAGGATGTTGGTGAGGAGGACGAGGCTGCAGAGGAAGGCGAGGCTGGGACCAGTGGTGCGAAGGGTGCAGGTGATGATGGTGAAGGGAAAGAAGCAGCCACTGAAGAGGATGCTATGGAGACGGGAAATGAAGGATGATAAAGACAAGGCCTGAGCCTGCTATGCTTTTCTTTTGTTGATGTTTTTATGAACACTTTGGTTGTGTACTTTAAGATAATAGTAACTTAAGATAAAGGAACTAGGATCCTTAAGACAATTAATAGGGGTAGCAAAGGTGGATGGATCCTTTGTTTGTGGGGATGAAGCCTTTGATGCCCCTGTCTTTAATTTCCTGCACTAGTTTGAATCGTTAGTAACAACTTACTTCAACCTGGATGGATGGTCCATCTTTTGAATGGTGAAGTCCGGGTTGGTTTTGGGTAATTTCAAGTAAGTTTTTAATGAACAAAATCTTTTGTCTATTTTCCTGTTATTTATTATTTTGAAAGATTGTTTGATATATAGCTTTAGCTTTATCGAAAGTTCTAAAAAATCCTCTTGAATAATAAATTTTAGGATAGAATATCCTTGTGAAAATTATTTAGCGATTTCAAAACTTTAAGTAGAAGGGTGTTACCAAGATTTTAGATAAACAAATGTAAATTGACAAGCAAGAATCATACCATATGGTCTAATCAGACCTAAGTTTCCATAAGTAATGATCCTTCCGTGATCCTTGTAGAAGTAAGTTAAGGATTTTGAATCCATAAGTCTTGATCCTCATAATTGAACTTAGAACATCTGTTGCAAACAACTTATAAGATTAATCGGGGTTTGACCCATTAAACTGGGGACAAGCCCACAAATAAACTTGTGGCAAGCCCGTGCAACTAGGGACAAACTCGTGAACTGGGGACAAGCCCGTGAATTGGGGACAAGCCCAAACTGGGGACACGCCCAAAAAACCGGGGACAAGCCCAAACTTGGGACTCGCCCAAGATACGGATGTTAATTGGGGACTCGCCCGACCCGGGATTTAGCCCAAACGTGAGATAACATGAAAATGTTATAAACCGGTGGTATGGTACGTCTACCATAAATCGTAGGATCCTCCATATAGCCGAATACTGGATAGCATTTCAAGCTCTTAGTAACCTATTGCCTTCTATAGTGAGCAAATGATATGCCCCATTTCTTACTTCCGATTCTATTAGATAAGGACCTTCCCACTTGGGTGCTAGCTTCCTATTTGCTGGATTGATTGTGTTTTGGAAGGCTTTCCTCAAGACCAGATCTCCTTCATGAAATCTTCTAATCCTTATACTTTTGTTATATGCCCCAGCACCCTTTGTTGATAAGCCGCCATTCTGATATTGGCTAGACCTCTGAGTTCTTCCACAACATTCAAGTCTTCGAGAAGGATTTCTCTATTGGCCTCAGGATCACGGATGCTTGTTCTGGCTGTAGGAACCACCATCTCCGTAGGGATTGCTGCTTCTGACCCAAATACCAATGAGAAGGGTGTTTGGCCTGTTGCATTCTTGGGTGTTGTTCTGTCAGCCCAAAGAACATAAGGTAGCTCTTCGGCCCACTTGCTTATCTTGGATCCTAGTTTCTTCTTCAAATTGTTGATGATTATCTTGCTACTTGATTCCGCTTGGCCATTAGCTTGAGGATGCACCAGAGTTGAGGTAATCATCTTGATGCCCCAACTGTCACAAAAGTTAGTGGTTCTTTTCCTGATAAACTGGGAACCATTATAACAAATAGTTTCTGAAGGTATACTGAATCTAGTAATAATATTTCTTTTAATGAAAGTTATCACCTCTTTTTCACGGAATTGAACAAAAGCTTCTGCTTTTATCCACTTTGAAAAGTAATCAGTCATTGCAAGCATGAATACTTTTCCTCCTGGTGCCTTAGGTAGCTTGTAGGTTCCTAGCCGGATCTACACGGAAATATCTCGTTCTACGTAGGTGCGGAATCCCTACGTAAGACGATACGAGCGTAGAAGTGATATACGTGTAGGTTCCGGAACGGATCGTACACGGGATATCGCTAACAACGCAGGTGCGGAATCCCTGCGCAGGTAGTTACGAGTGTAGAGATAGAATCACACGAGCAATAAATCAACCACGTTATATTGATAACCGAACACGTGACTCACGGTCACTATTACAGAGAATAACACGTAACACCAATATGAAACACACTGAAACAAACCCTAAACGACCACTTACCAAACTGTTTCAGCGAAACAGTTTTATACACGACAACTTCGCCGTTGGCGAAGTTGTCCATAACTTCGCTGATTCAACAAGTTCGCCATAGCGAACTTGTTGACAACTTCGCGTATTACAAAACAATCATAAACAAAACATAATTACATTACAGACTCGATTACAAATGCTAGACTATGAACTACTGACACACATGTACCAACAGACTCCCCCTTGGCAGTAGCTTCATATCTTGATCTTCAAATCTTGAGTCTTGTAATCTTCACCTCTACGCGTGCGCCCCTTCTCTCACACATACCGACACTACCCCTTGATATTTCCTAGCTTGATCCTTCCAAGCAGGAATGTAGAAGATCTTCTTCTCGTTGAGCACTTTCAAATCAGCCTGCGACAGATTAACAAGATGCATCGGGTCGTAAACCCGAAGTACTTCTTGTTCATCCTCATCTTCCATTACTGCCTCAGCTGTCTCGCAATCTACGTACCACCATTTTAAATCTTTTAGGACGTTCTTGGGCATAACTTTCATCGGTACTTCTTTCAAATGACGGACTGGTTTATACTTCATAACCATCCATGGTTTGCCGTCAGCTCTCATTCCACGATCTTTGTCTTCTATCAACTTTCCTTTTTGAGGCTTTAGCAGTTCAAACTTTTTGTCTTTAATGGCTTCTTTCCATACGATCTTCTCAATGATTCTTGCCATATCATCATTGCTTCTATTGATCAGCCCCAATCTCGCTAAATCTTTCACCTCACATTCTGGTAAGGAATTCAGAGATCTCAACAATCTCTTAAAGTACTGAATGCCGTCGTACCGTTTGATCACAAATAGTTTCAGCTCTTTGTCGTACAACCAGCATATGATTCCCTTCTTTGACTCTGCATAGCCCTTTATATTATAAGTCTTTCTGAACATCGATGGCACTCCAGGCTTCTTGGTTTTAACAAACCACTGAGCACAGCCTTCTTTCCAGTTCGGCTGCTCCTCCCATACTGTATCTTCTATCACACTCTCATCCCCCAATTCTGATCTCTCAACAGCTGGAATCTCATGTTCCACTGAATCATCCACAATCTCACCTTCTTCTAATACATCTTCCACATTAATCTGTTCTCCAATCCTCTCAATCTCATCCATAGGCAACACGTCGTCATCATCCATCAACTCATCGTCCTCCTCCTCATCCAACTCCTTCAAAGCATCGATAACGTCTTCAACATCAGCGTCGTCATCCACAACTACAACATCATCACCAGCTGCATTTGTAGACTCCCCCTCAGTTGTGGAAGCCCCAAGAGCCTGAGAGGTTCTTGGCAGCTCATCACCTGCACCGGAAGGTGCATTGGGATCATCGTCATGATCTTCTCGTCTTTTCGTTCTCAACTCATCGCCCCTACAAGTATTCTCCCCCTGAGATGCCAAGTAATCCTTGAAGGCATCTATTATTCTTCCATGTTCAACCAGGAGGGCAGCTTGTAGTCGATTGGATTCCACTAGGCTTTGAATGGTCTTTGTCTGATCAGCAACAATCCGCTCTAGTGATGTAATCCTCTCGGAATCTGAAGTAGGCGTTGGAGTTGGCGGGACATCAGCAGAAGTGACCGCAGGTGGTACACTTGGTAACACTGCAGTAGAAGTGATTGTCGACTCCACAAATCGTGCAACTACCACCGGTGGATTAAGCGGTTGGGGTGGTAGGGACACAATTGCTGGGGCCGACGTCTCGACCGATGTAACCTGTGCTGTAGTAGTAATAAGAGACATACCAGACAAGGCAGGTGGAGCAAAACGTACTAGTCTTGAAGATTCTCCAGCTCCCGAACCAATACCTCTCTGTTCTCTTCTTGAACGTCTAAGCACAATCTGCACTGCCTCCTCTTCATCCACTTCATCCTCATCCTCCTCCACAGTTCTCGGCCTCTTTCCCGTAGTCCGTTCCCGAGACACCATAAGTCTTCTTGCCTCAGCAAACGTCTCGTCTAGATCAGAGTCAGCTACCGAAGTAGCTGCTCTGGTAACATCCATAAATTGAGGACCCGAGACATCCATATCAAACACACCATGTACGCCAAAGGCAGCATTAAGATCAACATCTTTAGCAGTGGACACAGCATGAGATACAGTAGCTGGCACAGCAGCAGAGGCAACAGTAGAAACCACAGGCGCAGCTGATACAGCATGAGGTGCTGCCGCCTGATGTGGTTGGGGATCTCTGAACTCGTCCCCTCCTGCAGGAACATACTCCGGGTTGATGAGATACCCGAAAAGTGGAGTATGCCTGGGACGCCGCTCAGGGTTGCTACGAGTGCTCGACGTCCTGCACTGAGCAAAGATACGTTTTGTTACGCACTCAACGTATCTGATAGGGCGTCTTTGCGGTATAGACGGAGCGACATGATTAATAATCATTTGTAGAAACCGAGGATACATAGTAAAACGCTCGCGCGCCGTCGCCCGTCTCTGACGATCAATCTCGTAAAAGATTAGCTGACTAAAAGAATATCTGCGGTTGTAAGTCAGCGCAATCATGGCCGATTGCATCGACGCACCCATCCCGTCTGTTCCTGCCTTTCTGCCGGACATGCATACTATTAACACATGCATCAGAAAGCGCCATTGATCCAGCAGAAAGCCTTTCCTCCTCTGCGAGTCCCCCAGCGGACCCGAATAACCCATCCTCAAGTAAGCTCCGTCACGGAAAGGAGCTACGAACTCCGTTGGGTCGTCTCTCGTTTCATCACCGAACCGCAGAGCCAACCGTATGTCTTCCGAGGAAAACTGTATGTTGTGACCATTTACGGTTGCTCGCATCACCGGAGGCTCAGGTCTGCAATCATAATACACCGTCTGCCAGAAATCTTCAATGTTAGGCAGAGATATGGGTAGTGTATTAGTGATTGCGTGAAAAACTCGTGATCGTTGGAGAAATGTGATAATCTCCCTATAGTCTTCAACGCCTCGTGCGTCTGGATCCAAAGTGATGTATTGGTTATGGGCTGGAAAGAATTGTCGTTGCTCATCACCATCATCACCACCAGCACCTCCAACAGCAGCCATATCTGCATAAAACAAATCAAGTTAGAGACCATATAACCATCTCACAAGTTCGCTGTGTACCATGTGCGAAGTTGTGATGTACACAGAACAGGCGAATTTAAAGGTGAGGCGAAGTTGTGAACAACTTCGCTTCATCTGTAAGTTCGTCTGAAATCTTAAAAAAAATTGAAATAGGCGAAGTTGTGTTCAAGGCGAAGTTATGGATAACTTCGCCATAGGCGAAATTAAGCTTCAAGCGAAGTTGTGGATAACATCGCTGAAGGCGAACTTAAGCCACTGGCGAAGTTGAGAATAACTTCGCGTAAACCTTAACTTCGCCTGAATCTGAAACGGCGACTGTTCAGATTCAAACAAGTTTTATCCGACGTTTCGGACCGATTTATGGATATAACAATGAAGTCCAACATATTTCAATGGTGTTAGGACGAGAAGGTCGTCCATGAACACGTAACTTGAGGTCGAAAAACTTGGTTTCGAAGGTTCAACGACCCGAGAGTCTCGAACCGGGTAAAACTATAAAGAGAAAGATAGGATGATATTGACAACACATACCACTAGTATAGTAGAAACAAGGAACACAAGATCGGAATCGAAAGTGAATAACAAGATCGCCGGAAAAAAATATAAGTGCGCCGGAAAAGTTAAAATCTGAAACTGTTACTGTTCAAAATCCCTTATATAGGGCAGAGTTGGTTCAGGCGAAGTTACGCTTAACTTCGCCAAGGCGAAGTTAAGCACAACTTCGCCGAATTCAACAACTTCGCCCGTAATTTTCAAAATCAGCCCTTTAAGTTTGAATAATCTTGAATTTAACCTTATAAGTTACCAAAAAGAGTTAAACAAATATGATCAAGACCCAGTAACCAACAATACAATAATATAACTACAAAAAACAAAAAAAAACTTAGAAAAATTTTAACGAAATAAGGGATCAAATTTCAGTCTAGTCAGGGACCACTACGTTTTAGAAAAGATCCCAACAGGAATCATACTAACTATGTGACTGTCACTTAGATCCGTGTTTAGCTGTATTATGACATAGAGACACAGGTTGTAAGCATGTAAATAACGTAAATGGTTTTCATCGTTTCTGTGATACGGATTAAGGTTCAATTAAGCTCAAAAATTTAAGATGGCAACATATCAGAGATAATGATGTCTTCTATCTATTCTCAAAGCGTATTTGGCTATACCCAAGTCACCCCGAGTTGACTTCGACCCATAGTGTCTGATTAATTTGTATATACTCGTTGACTGCATCCCGTTCTCTTCTTACTCCAGACATGAGAAGTCTTGATTGTTACTATGTCTCATAAGTACTTAAAAATATACACGTATATATATATATATATATATATTTTTTTTTTTTTAAAACAAATATTTTTATCGACTTCGGAGTACTAAACCACTGCAAGTCCCGAATCTGGATCACTGCAGTATCTTGAAATGCTTTCTTCACGGGAATCAGAACACTTACGGGCTTGTGTATGACTGGGTAGTCGCTTTTCTGCCTATCATTCGAAAAGATATGTATGAAGACATACAAAACTCTTAAGGAGTTTCCACGTAAATTCGAGTAAATTTAAGTTAGTATCACATACACTTTTACGCACCATAAAAATTACCATGACATACAATGACTGTTCTAAAGCCTTTTAAGCCTAATAACTTCACTAGTTAAGCACACACAATCAGTATATATATCATTTTCCAAGGTTGGATCAATTTTCTGTTAAACACAGCATTGAACTTCTTACGAAGTAACAGACTTGAAAAGTAATTTCATTTCCCAAAAAAAAACTTTAATTTCAATCGCCCCAATCACGTCAAAGTCGTCAGGTAAACGGCTATCCTGAAGATCCAATGGATCAACTGGACCGACCACATACAAGTATGTGTCCTTCTTACTAAGTATGACCGACTAATTTTCAGCAACTGAAAGAACACACGTCATAGCTGCCCCGGTTACTTTCAGTCTTCCGGTTAATGGCTATCCTTATTTTCTAAGTCGAAAAACGAGGACCAAAACATATCCGAGGATATGTCCATCAAACTGAGGTAACCGACTGATTTTAAGCAAAAATGACCCTTTTTTTTTTTTTTTTTTTTTTTTTTTTTTTTTTTTTTTTAAAAACAAAGACATGGTTACTCGGGATTGATCATCCCGTTTAGCTCAATTAGGTTTTGAAATCTGGATTTATCAAACGCTTTTGTAAACAAGTCAGCAAAATTTTCAAGTGTATCAACTTTTTCGATCTTTATCAGTTTCTTCTCAGCACAATCCCGTATGAAGTGATGACGAATGTCAATATGCTTAGTTTTACTGTGCTTCACGGGATTGTTAATTACTGAGATGGCGGCAGTGTTATCAATTAAAATAGGAGTAAGTAAGAAATTCAGACCATAGTCGCGCAATTGTTGCTGAATCCACAAAACCTGAGAGCAGCAGTTGGATGCTGCCATGTATTCAGCTTCGCATGTTGAAATTGCAACTGATGTCTGTTTCTTGCACTGCCAGGAAACTAATCTTCCTCCAAGAAACTGACAGCCTCCTGTTGTTGACTTCCGACTCTGATTACATCCACCATAATCAGAATCTGTATATGCCACCAGTTCAACGTCTCCTCCCTTTGGGTACCACAACCCTAGTTTCGGCTTGCCCTTAAGATACCGCAAAATCCTCTTCACACCTTTCATGTGAGATTCCTTTGGGTTTGCCTGAAAACGAGCACAAAGACAAACAGAAAACATTATATCGGGCCTAGAAGCAGTTAAATACATTAATGAACCTATTATCGCCCGATACAGAGTAGGGTCCACATCTGCGTCACCAACTGATTCAGCGCCCAATTTGTGATTGACGCAGATTGGGGTGTCATATGGAGAACTGTCCTCCATCTTGAATCTCTTCAGCACATCATGAACATACTTTGTTTGATGAATGAACATCCCATCCTTCTTCTGATCAACCTGCAATCCTAGAAAGAAGGTTAGTTCACCCATAGCACTCATCTCGAATCGTTTCTTCATGACAGCTTCAAAATCCTGACACATGGATACTCTTGATGCAGCAAAAATGATGTCATCCACGTAGACTTGAACCAGTAGGAAGTCACATCCTTCTCTCTTCACAAACAACGTACTGTCAATCAATCCTCTTTCAAAACCATTTTCCAGCAAGTAGTCTGATAACGTTGAATACCAGGCACGAGGTGCCTGATGTAACCCATATAACGCCTTGCTCAACCTGTATACGTGATCCGGAAAGTCTGGGTCAGGAAAACCCGGAGGTTGCTCAACAAACACAACCTCATCAACTTTCCCGTTAAGAAACGCGCTCTTCACATCCAACTGAAACACCTTCATCTTTTTAGATGCAGCAAACGCCAAAAACAATCTAATCGCTTCTAACCGGGCAACAGGAGCGAAAACCTCATTGTAGTCAATACCCTCTTGCTGATTAAAACCTTTAACAACCAGCCTCGCCTTATTTCTCACGATAATCCCCTTTTCATCTCTCTTGCACTTGAACACCCATTTCGTGCCTATAGCATGCACATTCTTTGGTTTTTCAACCAAAGTCCAAACTTCCATTTTTTCGAACTGAGCCAACTCTTCTTGCATGGCTTCGACCCACGAGCTGTCCTTTAAAGCCATTTGATAATTCTTCGGTTCAACTTGGCTTATGAAGCAAGAGTACAAACATTCGTTCATGATACCTGTATCTTTAATGCTTGTATAAACACAGGTGTGCTCATTCAAGCTACTTCTGGTTTGTACACTAGAGGACACATCACCTATAACATTCTCCAATGGGTGATCTTTGTGAATTCTCGTGGTCGGAACAGCACCGACATGCAAATTGTCTTCCAAGTTTGAAGAGATCTCATCTATGGTAGTTTCAGGCTGAGAGTGAAAAGGATTAATAAACTCATCTTCAGTTGAGGCCGCAGGGGTATCGATAGGGTTTGATGTGGAAGGCTGAGATTTTTCTGTCATCTGATGTTGCACTATCTCCTCTTCCTCATCAAATATCATCTTCGTCACTGCTCTTTCGTCTTCTTCAGAAATTTCCAAAGTAGGTACGTTAAATGACTTAAAAAGTTTAGCATAGTCAAACAGCTCAGCAGGTCCATTGCTTGGTTTTGGCGGTTGGTAACTAGTAATGTCGGTGTTACAAACCACCTCCACCTTGCAAGTTGTCGTATTGAAGACCCGTCTGTTGGGAGTCCCAACAACATAACCGACTAGGATTCCCTCATCAGCTACTTCACCAAATTTCGAATTAGTCTTCAAAATCGAACAAGGAGACCCAAAAGGTTCAAGACCGCACAGGTTGGGCTTCCTTCCGTGCATAAGCTCGTAACAAGTTTTTCCAAGTCTCTTAACTGTTAACACCCGATTCAGAACATAGCAGGCTGTAGCAACTGCTTCAGCCCAGAACATCACAGGAAGCTTTGAGTCTGCCAGCATAGTTCTGGCTCCTTCAATCAACGTTCGGTTCTTCCTTTCAGCTACTCCGTTCTGTTGTGGAGTATACGGAGCGCTGTATTGATGCTCAATACCCTTCTGAAGACAAAAGATTTCCATCTCAAAGTTCTTGAACTCTGTCCCATTGTCGCTTCTGATGAATTTAACTGATTTACTCATGACGTTCTCGACTTTTGTAATTAGATTCTTCACCATCTGAGTCGTCTCGTCTTTCGTTTTCAGATAATATACCCACGAGTATCGCGAGTAATCATCAGTTATCACCAAGCAGTAAGAAGTACCGCCTAGACTTTGTACATTCACCGGACCGAAGAGATCCATATGAAGTAGTTCTAGAGTACCAGCAATTGAGTTGATCGTCTTGGTGAGATGGCTTTTCTTGTGTTGTTTTCCCTTCTTGCACGCTATGCATTTATCTTCAAAGTTAAAACTCTTTAAGGGAACTCCCATCACAAGCCCATTTTTGACAATGAAGTTCATCTTACGAAGATGAATATGTCCCATTCTCCTGTGCCATAATTCTGATTCTGATTCGCTTGCCTTTGTCATTAAACAGGATTCTCCGGTGGCCATTTCAGTAGACCTCATATCCATCACGTATGTATTCGTTTCACGTGGAGCTTTCATTACTATCCATTCTTCTGGTATATGAAAACCAGGCTTCAATACAATCGCTTCATTCTTAGTGAAATGGACAGTGTATTCTTTATCACAAATCTGCGACACACTCAGCAGATTGTGCTTTAATTCCTCCACAAAGTTTACATTTTCAAGTGTCATTCTCCCATTCGACACAGTCCCTCTACCAGTAATCCTTCCACCGCTTTCACCAGCAAAACTAACTCTAGCTCCCTGAACAGGTTTTAAGTCTTGCAACAAGTGTTTGTTGCCTGTCATGTGCCTGGAACAGCCACTATCTACAATCCAAAGATTGTTTGCAGCCCTGTTCAACTGTTCCTGCACAATAAAACAAAGAGTTAGAATCTTGGGACCCAAGACCAATTGGTCTTGGATCGATACGTCCCGTACCCTGGCTTTCTCAAGTTAGCGTCAGGATAATTTCTGTAAGTCCTGTTAGGGAATCTCCTTGCAGATTGGGTGTAATGCCTTCCAAACCTTTGAGAATTGAAAGTGTTATATCTTGAGGTTTGGTTGTAAAAATGAGGTTGGTCTTTATGAAAGCTTGAATTCGTTACATTTTGGCATTTTTTAAAGTTTTCATTTTTAGCAGGAACAAAATGACGCTTATTCTCATTTTTATTTGGCTTCACACCTCTGAATCTCGGCTCCAGAGGGCAATCTGCAACTAAATGCCCTAATTTGTTACATCTAAAGCAACACCGACTCTCCAATTTCTTGTCAAATGTTGGTTTGGATGTAGAGGCAGTGTTACCAGCCGTTCGTCTCACATAAGGTGGGACATACGGGTTGAGTGGAGTACACTTTTTAGAAGATTTATTTTTATCTCCACCGGTAGGTAACACTACATTCTCTTTCGTCTTCCCAGATTCGGACAACTTATCCGAATCCGATGAGACTGGACTCGTAACAGAAATATTTACACTAGAAACAGGCGAACTCGTTTCGCCACAGCTAACACTTGATTCTACCCTTGAAATCTTAATTGGAGTTGTCTGATTAACCTCGAAATCAACAGATTTCTGAACACTCGGATTATATGTATAATTGTGGTTAAAGGGTGGTGGAACTTCGTGATATCCGATTCCTCCCCTCTTTGCAGAGGTACCTGGATCACTCACGAGGTGATCAAGGATGGCCGAGGAATTCCTGAACTGCTCAAGTTTGCGGTTCAGTTCCACCACCTTTACCTGGTGGTCAGCAATCTGTTTATCCCGATCAGCAATCACTTTAGTTTTTTCCTCCAAAACTTCATAACTAAGATCAATTATTTCAATTTTCTCAGCAAGTTTAATTTTTAAGCTTTGAACATCTTTTTCACATGCTTTTATTTTAATTTTATAACTCGTTTCTCTTGCTTTCGTAAAATGGTGATCTTCTTTAATAGTTTTAAAGTCAGCATCTAAATGGACATACTGATCAGTTATCGTTTTAAGTTGCTCAGACAAATTCTCACAACTAGTACAAATAGTTTTAGGACTTACCTCGGAGCGATTATCTTTGTCATTTGCCATGAAAGCGGTTTCTTCTTCATTTGCTTTCTCAATTTCTTCAACCTTCTCACATTCTTCAGCTTCAGACTCAGCCATGTTTGCTTGCTCACCAGAACCACTTGAGCGTTGATTCCAGTTGTACTCTCCTGCCTCTCTGGTCAACATGGCATTTATCTCTCTGTTAACTCCTGAGTGTTGTGTAGGTCGACCTTGTCCTCGTTCAACCCTCTCATTTCTGCATTCCTTGGCAAAGTGCCCGTACTGTTGACAATTATAGCACCTTACCTTGGACTTGTCGAACCCGGGCCTACCACCAACAAACTTTCTTCCAGTTTTGTGCATAAACCGTTTAACACGCCTCACAATCATTGCCATTTGCCATTGCAAATCCATCTCCTCCAGATCATCAGCATCGATCTGGTCGTAGTCCTCATCCAGAACAGCAGGGTCCACAATCTTCCCCTGGATGTAGTTTTCATAGGAAGCAATAAATGATGCATAGACTGCAAACTGCTCTTCAGCAGATTTTACACTCATAGGCATCTTGGAATAATTATTGCTTGAGGCATGTGCAGAAAAACCACTTGAGGACGCTTGAGGCTTTGAAGTACTAGATCCTCCAGCAACGAAACATACATCACCGTTCATGTTAACAGAAACATTTCCTTCATTAGGTGAGTCAGGACCTGACTCCCCTTTCGAGTAAAAAGCAGCAGATTCAGGCCTTGAACTTGAGCCGGAGTTAACCTTAGCACCATACATACCAGGGTCTTGTATCTGATCTGTTGGTGTTTCCTTTCGAACCATATTAAGCTCATAAGTTCTGAGCTTGTTTACTGCTGTTTCTAGATCATAGGTTGGAAAGTCTCTGTCTTCCCTCATAAGGACGGTGTACATTTCCCACTTCGGTGGGAGAGCATCGAGAAGCTTTTCAACGATCTCTTCTTCTCGGTAAGCAATTGAATAATTGCTGAGCTCTGTCATTAGATGATAGTATCTGGTGATAATATCATCCAGTGATTCGTTCTTCAAAAATTTGAAGACGGAGAACTGGGTCTTCAAAAGTTTTACCTTCGATGCACGGATACCCACATTCCCCTCGAATCTATTTTCAAGAGCATCCCAAAGCTCTCTTGCAGAAGTGTACTTTCGGAACGTATGGAGAACCTCTTGAGGAAGTGCCATTGTTATCGCAGCATGGGCCTTGCTTTCGGCCTCGTACATTTTCTTCTCTTCGTCCTCCATTTTGCTGTACTTCTTAACCACATCGCGACCTTCGTACACCATGGTTGGTGGGATATATCCATCCTGGATGCACACCCACATCTTTGCATCCTGATATTTAATATATTGGATGAATCTGTCCTTCCATGCCACGAAGTCAGTTCCTTTCATCAGCCTCGGGGCCTTAGTGGCAGACCCCGCTTCTACTTCCATCTTGACCAAATCGGAGATGTTGATCGACGACATCCTTGCAAAAACCTGAAAAAATCTGGAAAAAACAAAAAAAATATTAAAACAGCTCAGTAGGCGAAGTTAAGAATAACTTCGCTTGAAGGTTAACTTCGCTGAAAAGAGAACTTCGCTGAGATCTTAAATTCGCTTGAATTTGGCGAAGTTAAAAATAACTTCGCTTAGCTCTGGCGAACTTATGAGTTGAGCGAACTTGGGTATGAAGCGAAGTTGCGGATAACTTCGCTAAGGCGAACTTATGAAGTGAGCGAAGTTGTGGTTAACTTCGCTAATCCTTATATCTTCGCCAAAAACCCTAATTCCAGCGACGGCAACTTCGCCTGAAGAATGGTAACTTCGCCCGATGAACGGTAACTTCGCCCGATGAACAGGGAAGTTTGTTCAGATCTGTTTTCGTCAATCCAGCAGCTCCCGATCAATGCAAAGGCTTGAAAAAGACTGTCAAGCACTAGCAAAACTCAATCCCAACAAAAACACGTCCCGCGAATAGGTCAAACGAGACGTTTTCTACACCCGCGTGAAATCCCGAACCTCACAATCGAGCCGATTGGCTCTGATACCAATTGTAGGTTCCGGAACGGATCGTACACGGGATATCGCTAACAACGCAGGTGCGGAATCCCTGCACAGGTAGTTACGAGTGTAGAGATAGAATCACACGAGCAATAAATCAACCACGTTATATTGATAACCGAACACGTGACTCACGGTCACTATTACAGAGAATAACACGTAACACCAATATGAAACACACTGAAACAAACCCTAAACGACCACTTACCAAACTGTTTCAGCGAAACAGTTTTATACACGACAACTTCGCCATTGGCGAAGTTGTCCATAACTTCGCTGATTCAACAAGTTCGCCATAGCGAACTTGTTGACAACTTCGCGTATTACAAAACAATCATAAACAAAACATAATTACATTACAGACTCGATTACAAATGCTAGACTATGAACTACTGACACACATGTACCAACAATACGTTAAACACAAGCAAACACACGTTACAATACGCAAAAGACACGTTGTATTGCAACTCATAACACGTGATTTCTCAATCACCAATTACACGTACTGGAATCGTTAAAACAAAAGAACCCGTAGCCTAACTTAAATACACTTCGACAACTTCGCCTAACATGCTAGGCGAAGTTGTCACTAACTTCGCTTATGTGACATCTGCCCCGATCCGACCCGACCCAGGTACCCGTTTCTCTAATCCGATCTCTTTCTGTTATGATTTAATATTTATTTATACTTATATTTTACTTTTTAATAATAATAATATGTTCCTCCCCGCCCCTCTCTCTTCCTTTCCGCCGTCCCGTCCCTCTCCTTCTCCTTCTTTCCGCCTTCTTTTCCCTCTTGTTGCCGTCCCGCCTCTTCCTCTCTCTTGTCGCCGTTCCGCCCTTAAGCCTTGAACCCCCCCTACTCTTTGCTTGCCCCTTTGGCTCTTCCCGCCTAAGGATGCCTGCGCAGCTCCACGCGCCAGACTCCTTACAAGGAAGCCTGCGTGAAGATTGACTGTTCCTGCGTTACGCGCTAGGGACTGTAGTTCTTCCCGCGGCGCGCTAAGAACTATAGTTCTTCGCGCGGCGCGCTAAGAATTGTAGATCCTCCCGCGACGCGCTAAGGATTTGTAGTTCTTCTCGCAGCGCGCTAAGAACGGTAGTTCTTCTCGCAGCGCGCTAAGGATTTGTAATTCTTCTCGCAGGGCGCTAAGAACGGTAGTTCTTCCCGCGACGCGCTAAGGATTTGTAGTTCTTCTCGCAGCGCGCTAAGAATCGTAGTTCATCCCACGACGCGCGAAGAATTATAGTTCTTCCCGCGGCGCGCTAGGAATTGTAGTTCCTCCCGCGGCGCGCTAAGAAATGTGATTCTTCCCGCGGCGCGCCTTAGCCTTCTCGCGCGCAGCTTTCTCGCGCTGTCTTGTATCTTTTCTTCTGTTTTATCTAGCCGTTTACTTTTGTGATGTCTTATCTTTTGTGCTGTTGACCTAACCTGTCTTATGTCTGAAAAGTTACTTTCGGCGTAGCATGCGCACCAACCCCATTGGTTGGCAGGAAAAGTGACTGACATTATCTTTTGAGATCTGCTTTTCCCATACTTGACCAGTACCTTTTCTGACACCTCCCATGCCTGTTTACTGTTACCTGTCAGCTTTTCCTTGTCCCCTGCAGCTGCCATATCTTTTGATATCTTTTGCTTTTGGAACCTTTTTGCTTTTGTTATCTTTTGCTTGATCCTGTTGAAGATCTTTTCCCCTTTTCTAGGGATTGTGTTCCCTAGGGTTTCCCTATAAATAATAATGCTATTTTCCTAACACTACACACACAAAGCACTTAAACTCTCCTGTTCTCTCTTGCTCCTTGCCGTTGTTCTTCCTCAACCGCCTCCCTCTCTGCCTCCGTCTTCCTCCCTGTTCTGCCATGCTTTTCCGGTAATATATATTATATATAATAATTTACTTATTAATTATGCTAACTTATAATCAAGACTTAAAACCAATCGTTAAAACGATAATCTTAATGATAGGATAACTTTGCTTGTTAAGAGTTGGTTCTTGCTTTATCTTACACCGCACCGTTTATCAAGTGAGTAATCTCGTACCTAATCCCGTTTTATTTTTAATGTTTTGGGATGTTCATGTGTTCATACAAACTTAGAGTCTTAAACTTGTTTATGAACTTTAGTCGCGCAGTATCCCATGTGTTGAGGACGTAGACTTGGCTGTTTATTTGTATGTGTGGATCATTAACCGTCTTGTCGGTCTATTCCGCAGTTCTCATGGTACCATTAGATGAACACGGGAGAACTATCGTTTATGATTTTCTCTTTTGTTTACACTTGCACAGTCTTGCTTGTTTGTGAGCTCAATCGTGAGCACTGGCAGTCTATGAGTATGAATCTTAGAGTTGGTCCCGATCGGATTACACCCTTGTTGAAAACCAGACATACACATGTTGCGCGCAGATTTATTGTTATCTATTATCTATTAAACTTGATTTCTCACCAACACGCAAGTGTTTGACGTTTTATTTTAACACATGTTCAGGTTTGCTGTAGCTACATTTGGAGCTTGTGGACACGTAGGACGTTTTTACTTTTGGACCTAGATTAAAATGTATCAAGACAAGTTATTGTTGTTCGAATATTTTGCCTTATAATATATTGAATTATGTTGCTTTATGTTATCTTGCGTTTACGTTGCGCGTGCGCGAATGAATATATTTATTAAATATTGACACCCAAATAGTGTCACGAGTAATGAAATAATATGTGGCGCCCCGATGTATAATCCGCCTTTGGTCGGGGTGTTACAGATTGGTATCAGAGCTCCGTGACTTTAGGATAGGTGGTTAGACGTAACGGCCTAGAATACCTAAGAGTCCCTTCTCGCGCATGAGAGAAATCTCATGTTTGCGCGCTTATTGTTAATTACTCGTTATTTATAAATATGCTTGCGCAGACGCAGCGTATGGTTTTATGTTTTATTTCGCGATATTTCGATTTTTGCTGAATTTCAATTTTTATTGATTTTACTTACATATTCGTTTGTTGGGATTGAAAATCCGAAAAGTCATGGTGATACATGAATAGTTGATTTTCAAATTCCATTTACGATTATGTTCTGAGGTTGGAGACTTGAAAAGTCATGGTGATACATGAATTGTCAACCTCCAATACTCATTTTCTTGTATATTTTATATTGAGGATTGAAAAGTCATGGTGATACATGAATCGTCAATCTCCAATACTCGTTTACTAGTCATTTTAAATTGAGAATTCGGAAAGTCATGGTGATACATGAATTGTCGATTCTCGATTCGAATTTGTTATCTGTATTAAGTTTGCATTCAAATTCATGTTTTACTTTAACTGTTGATGGTATCTAACCCCGCGAAACCAAGCTTTATAAGATTATACTTTGCGCTAAGATATTAACAAAACTAAAACTTTTATAGAATGCCTCCGCTATCTCGCCGTCATCAGAGGAGAGAAGCCTCGCGTAGACGTTCGCTGCAACGTTCCCAGGAAATGGCCGCCGCAATAGCCCGAGCTTTGAGCCAAAACAATACCATTACCTCCGGTTACAACATTAAGTCCTTTAATGCGGGTAACCCTCCGAAATTCACAGGGCTTGAAGGAGCCACCGTGATGCTCCAATGGCTCGAGAAGATTGAAAACACTTTCCTCCATACCCAATGCCCTCCTGACAGACGAACCCTATATGCTTCCAGTGTCCTGGAATCTAGAGCGCTTACATGGTGGAATGGAGTAGCTCATGCGCGTGGCGCAGAAACTGCTTCTAGCATGCCCTGGGAGGAATTCAAAGAAATTCTGACGCGAGAATTCTGCCCTCCCAACGAAGTTAAGCGCCTGGAGGAAGAATTTTGGAACTTGAAGCAATACAGTGGCGAAGCGCGCGAGTACGCGACGCGCTTCCATGAACTAAGCCTGCTTGTCCCTCACCTTGTTACCCCTTCCCGCCGAGCCATCGAGAAAATCCTTGGGGGTCTCCCCATGGAAATTCAAGATTCTGTATGGGCCAGAAACCCAGTAACCCTCTCTGACGCCATTGAGTTGGCCGCTGTGCTCAGCGACAACCATGTCAGAGCAGGAACCCTGTTCCTGCGGGGAACTGAAAAGACCAAACTCACCAAGACTGCCCCTGAACCAACAGAAACCAAACCAGAACCCTCAAACCGTAACAACCCGAAGCGTAGGCGCAGACAAGTTTATGCGCTTACCAACCCGCCCATTGTCCAGCAACCCTACCAACCTCCAGTATACGCTCATAACCCACTGACAACCTACCCAACACCTCCTGTAGTCCACAACTATGCCTTAACCAATCCCGCACTCCCTGCCCCGCCAACTAAGAAACCTTACACAGGGAACCACCCCTTTTGCCCAACCTGTAGACTTCACCACCCACCTCAAGTCCCGTGTCAACTTTGTCACCGATGTGGCCGCGCTGGTCACAAAGCGGAAAACTGTAGAGTCCTTCCCTCCAACCCAACAGCGCAAACACCACCAGCCTACCTGCAGAACCCACAACCAACATACCCCAACCCACGACCCAGGTCGTGCTACAACTGCGGTGATCCCAGTCATTTCCGGAACGCGTGCCCGAGACTACAAGTTCAGATTACGCAAGCGAACCCAGTTAACCAAATTTCGAACCAAGTGACGCGCGGACGAGCTTTTAACATAACCGCGCACCAAGCGCAAGCGAATAATGACGTAGTAAATGGTACATTTTTACTTAACGGACAATATGCATCTATGCTTTTTGATACTGGCGCCGATAGAAGTTTTATTTCTCGCGCTTTTGAGCAGAAACTTGCGCGACCGCGCGATAACTTAAAAGAAAATTTTTCAGTTGAATTGGCTAATGGCGAAACTGTTTTAATTAACTCCGTGATTAAAGATTGCACGCTTAACCTTAACGAAAACGATTTTCTAATCGACCTCATCCCCATGCCGCTTGGAAGCTTTGATGTTATCATTGGTATGGATTGGCTTTCGCATAATCGCGCCGAGGTTATTTGCGCCAAGAAGTTGATTCGCATTCCTCGAGAAAACGGTGATCTTCACATCTACGGCGAGAAACCCTCCAGTGGTCTTAAGCTTATGTCTTGCGCCGAAGCCCAAAGACTCATGCGGAAGAAGTGTGTTGCATTTTTAGCCCATGTGGTTAAACCCGATGAAGGAAAGAAGAAGCTTCGCGATATCCCCGTTGTGCGTGACTTCCCTGAAGTTTTTCCCGATGATCTTCCTGGTATCCCTCCCGCTCGTGAAGTCGAGTTTCGTATTGATCTTGTCCCTGGTGCTTCCCCCGTAGCCAAATCTCCTTATCGTCTTGCACCCGCTGAAATGCAAGAATTGGCAAGTCAACTTCAAGAGTTGACCGATAAAGGATTCATTCGCCCTAGCTCTTCGCCCTGGGGTGCTCCGGTGTTGTTCGTTAAAAAGAAAGATGGTTCGTTTCGCATGTGTATTGATTACCGCGAGTTGAACAAACTCACCATTAAGAACCGGTATCCCTTACCGCGCATTGACGACCTCTTCGATCAACTCCAAGGTGCCTCTTGTTTTTCCAAGATCGATCTCCGCTCTGGCTATCACCAGTTGCGCATCCGCGATGAAGATATTCCCAAGACTGCTTTTCGAACTCGTTATGGCCACTTTGAATTCTTGGTCATGTCCTTCGGTTTAACCAACGCACCCGCCGTTTTCATGGATCTAATGAATCGGGTGTGTAGGCCTTTCTTGGATAAATTCGTGATTGTGTTTATCGATGACGTTCTGATTTATTCCAAGACCAAGGCCGAGCATGAGCAACATCTTCGGTTGGTGTTGCAAAAGCTTAGAGCCGAGCAGCTCTTTGCCAAGCTCTCCAAGTGTGAATTTTGGTCGGATGAAGTACAGTTCCTTGGCCATGTTGTTAACAAGATGGGTATCCATGTCGACCCATCCAAAATTGAAGCAATCAAGAACTGGATTACGCCATCCACTCCTACCGAAATCCGTTCCTTTTTGGGCTTAGCTGGTTACTACCGGCGATTTATTTCGAACTTCTCAAAGATCGCTTTGCCTTTAACAGCTCTGACGCACAAAGGTAAACCGTATATTTGGGGCTCGAAACAAGAAGAAGCCTTTCTGACGCTCAAGCGTTTGTTGTGTGAAGCTCCTGTCCTTGCGCTACCTGAGGGTAATGAAGATTTTGTCGTGTATTGCGATGCATCCAACCAAGGTCTCGGTTGTGTTCTTATGCAACGAGGCAAGGTTATCGCTTACGCATCAAGGCAACTCAAGATTCATGAAAAGAATTATACAACTCACGACCTCGAACTAGGCGCAGTGGTATTTGCCTTGAAGATCTGGAGACACTACCTTTATGGTACTAAGTGTATCCTCTACACTGACCATAAAAGCCTTCAGCATATCTTTGATCAAAAGGAACTCAACATGAGGCAACGCCGATGGAACGAACTCATCAGCGATTACGATTGTGAGATCCGGTATCATCCTGGTAAGGCTAATGTGGTAGCCGATGCGCTCAGCCGAAAACCCTGCCAGCTTAACTATATTTTGCCGCGCACGCAGCTTCACTTCGCGCCGATCCAAAGCAACCTTGAATCGCGCATTCGTGACGCGCAGCGCGCATCCATCAGAAATGGTAACCTTCGCGCCGAGTTAGCATGTGGCGCGGAAGCTCATTTTGTCCCTAATCTGAGTGGAATTCTCTGCTATCTAAATCGCATCTGGATTCCCTTTGATGAGAATCTTCGCGCTGACATCCTGAGTGAAGCGCATAAATCTCGGTATTCTATTCATCCCGGCGCTGATAAAATGTACAAAGATTTGCGCATTACTTATTGGTGGCCCGGTATGAAAAAGGATATTGTTGTGTTCGTAGCTAAATGCCTGACTTGTTCTAAGGTAAAAGCTGAACACCAACGCCCATCTGGTTTGCTCGAACAACCTGAAATTCCTACGTGGAAATGGGAAAGTATAGCGATGGACTTTATTACCAAGTTACCTTTGACAGCAAGCAAACATGATAGCATTTGGGTAATAGTGGATCGTTTGACTAAGTCTGCTCACTTTCTGCCCATTCGTGAAAACTACCGTGTTGAGCATCTTGCGCATCTCTATGTCAAGGAGATTGTCTGCCGTCATGGTACTCCCTTGAGCATCATATCCGATCGCGATGGCCGTTTTATATCCCGCTTTTGGAATTCTCTCCAATCTGCGCTAGGAACTCGCTTGGACATGAGTACTGCATATCATCCTCAGACTGACGGACAGTCTGAGCGAACTATTCAAACTCTTGAGGATATGCTCCGATCTTGTGTTCTTGATTTTGGAGGTAATTGGGATTCGCACCTGCCTTTGATCGAGTTCTCTTATAATAACAGCTATCATTCCAGTATTGGTATGGCCCCATTTGAAGCACTTTACGGTCGTAAGTGCCGCTCCCCGATTTGTTGGAGCGAAGTGGGTGAAGCTCAAATCACAGGACCCGAACTTGTTCAAGAGACAACCGATAAAATCGCCAAGATCCGTGATCATCTGCTGACTGCCAGAAGCCGACAGAAGAGTTACGCAGATCGCAGGCGAAAGCCTCTCGAATTTCAAGTTGGTGATCTTGTTCTCCTCAAAGTGTCGCCCTGGAAGGGTGTTGTCCGCTTTGGGAAGAAAGGTAAGCTTGCTCCTCGTTATGTTGGGCCATTCAAGATTCTCGCGCGTGTAGGAAAAGTTGCCTACAGACTTGACCTGCCGCCCGCGCTCAGCAATGTGCATCCAACGTTCCATGTATCCAATCTCAAGAAGTGTTTAGCCGACGAGAACCTTCACATTCCACTTGATGAAGTTCAAGTTGACGAATCCATGCATTTCGTTGAGAAGCCTGTTGAGATTTTGGATCGCGAGGTAAAGCAAACCAAGCGCAGTCGCATCCCTATCGTGAAAGTTTGCTGGGAGTCCAAGCGCGGAGCCGAGTTCACATGGGAAAGGGAAGATCAGATGAAGATCAAGTACCCGCACTTGTTCTCTGCGCAACCTACTTCGAGATAAATTTCGGGACGAAATTTCTTAAAGTAGGGGAGACTGTGACATCTGCCCCGATCCGACCCGACCCAGGTACCCGTTTCTCTAATCCGATCTCTTTCTGTTATGATTTAATATTTATTTATACTTATATTTTACTTTTTAATAATAATAATATGTTCCTCCCCGCCCCTCTCTCTTCCTTTCCGCCGTCCCGTCCCTCTCCTTCTCCTTCTTTCCGCCTTCTTTTCCCTCTTGTTGCCGTCCCGCCTCTTCCTCTCTCTTGTCGCCGTTCCGCCCTTAAGCCTTGAACCCCCCCTACTCTTTGCTTGCCCCTTTGGCTCTTCCCGCCTAAGGATGCCTGCGCAGCTCCACGCGCCAGACTTCTTACAAGGAAGCCTGCGTGAAGATTGACTGTTCCTGCGTTACGCGCTAGGGACTGTAGTTCTTCCCGCGGCGCGCTAAGAACTATAGTTCTTCGCGCGGCGCGCTAAGAATTGTAGATCCTCCCGCGACGCGCTAAGGATTTGTAGTTCTTCTCGCAGCGCGCTAAGAACGGTAGTTCTTCTCGCAGCGCGCTAAGGATTTGTAATTCTTCTCGCAGCGCGCTAAGAACAGTAGTTCTTCCCGCGACGCGCTAAGGATTTGTAGTTCTTCTCTCAGCGCGCTAAGAATCGTAGTTCATCCCACGACGCGCGAAGAATTATAGTTCTTCCCGCGGCGCGCTAGGAATTGTAGTTCCTCCCGCGGCGCGCTAAGAAATGTGATTCTTCCCGCGGCGCGCCTTAGCCTTCTCGCGCGCAGCTTTCTCGCGCTGTCTTGTATCTTTTCTTCTGTTTTATCTAGCCGTTTACTTTTGTGATGTCTTATCTTTTGTGCTGTTGACCTAACCTGTCTTATGTCTGAAAAGTTACTTTCGGCGTAGCATGCGCACCAACCCCATTGGTTGGCAGGAAAAGTGACTGACATTATCTTTTGAGATCTGCTTTTCCCATACTTGACCAGTACCTTTTCTGACACCTCCCATGCCTGTTTACTGTTACCTGTCAGCTTTTCCTTGTCCCCTGCAGCTGCCATATCTTTTGATATCTTTTGCTTTTGGAACCTTTTTGCTTTTGTTATCTTTTGCTTGATCCTGTTGAAGATCTTTTCCCCTTTTCTAGGGATTGTGTTCCCTAGGGTTTCCCTATAAATAATAATGCTATTTTCCTAACACTACACACACAAAGCACTTAAACTCTCCTGTTCTCTCTTGCTCCTTGCCATTGTTCTTCCTCAACCGCCTCCCTCTCTGCCTCCGTCTTCCTCCCTGTTCTGCCCTGCTTTTCCGGTAATATATATTATATATAATAATTTACTTATTAATTATGCTAACTTATAATCAAGACTTAAAACCAATCGTTAAAACGATAATCTTAATGATAGGATAACTTTGCTTGTTAAGAGTTGGTTCTTGCTTTATCTTACACCGCACCGTTTATCAAGTGAGTAATCTCGTACCTAATCCCTTTTTATTTTTAATGTTTTGGGATGTTCATGTGTTCATACAAACTTAGAGTCTTAAACTTGTTTATGAACTTTAGTCGCGCAGTATCCCATGTGTTGAGGACGTAGACTTGGCTGTTTATTTGTATGTGTGGATCATTAACCGTCTTGTCGGTCTATTCCGCAGTTCTCATGGTACCATTAGATGAACACGGGAGAACTATCGTTTATGATTTTCTCTTTTGTTTACACTTGCACAGTCTTGCTTGTTTGTGAGCTCAATCGTGAGCACTGGCAGTCTATGAGTATGAATCTTAGAGTTGGTCCCGATCGGATTACACCCTTGTTGAAAACCAGACATACACATGTTGCGCGCAGATTTATTGTTATCTATTATCTATTAAACTTGATTTCTCACCAACACGCAAGTGTTTGACGTTTTATTTTAACACATGTTCAGGTTTGCTGTAGCTACATTTGGAGCTTGTGGACAAGTAGGACGTTTTTACTTTTGGACCTAGATTAAAATGTATCAAGACAAGTTATTGTTGTTCGAATATTTTGCCTTATAATATATTGAATTATGTTGCTTTATGTTATCTTGCGTTTACGTTGCGCGTGCGCGAATGAATATATTTATTAAATATTGACACCCAAATAGTGTCACGAGTAATGAAACAATATGTGGCGCCCCGATGTATAATCCGCCTTTGGTCGGGGTGTTACAGCTTAAACCACAAGTTCGCTTATGATGGGCGAACTTGTGAAACACATTAACTAACACATAACAAAACCAACTAACACAATTACAGACACTAGATACTGAACTACTGACATCATGTACCAACAGACTCCCCCTTGGCAGTAGCTTCATATCTCATCTTCAATCACGTGTCTAGTAATCCTAAAACTCTCGTATCTCCCGTCTTCAAGCATGAACGCCTTCTCGTACACAAACTGAAACTACTCTTTGGTATTTCTTGGCTTCTTCTTTCCAAGCAGGAATGTAAAATATCTTTTTCTCATTCAGCACCTGCAAGTCTGCTTGAGACAAATTCACTAAGTGCATAGGATCATACACTCTCAGCAACTCTTGTTCATCTTCATCCTCCATCACTGCCTCAGCCGTTTCACTATCAACGTACCACCATTTCAGATCCTTTAGCACATCCTTGGGCATTTGTTTCATCGGCACTTCTTTTAAGCACCGGATCGGCTTATACTTCATTATCATCCAAGGCTTGCCATCAGCTCTCATTCCTCTGTCTTTATCCTCAACGAGCTTTCCTTTCTGCGGTTTCAACAGCACGAACTTTTTCTCCTTTATGCTTTCTTTCCAGACTATCTTTCCAATAATCCTAGCCATGTTATCATCACTCCTGTTTATCAACCCCAACTTGGCTAAGTCCTTCACTTCACACTCAGGCAAAGTATTCAACGACCTCAACAGTCTCTTGAAATACTGAACCCCATCATAACGTTTAATCACAAAGAGCCTCAACTGCTCATCATATAACCAGCAAATAATCCCCCTTTTTGGATTCATCATACCCTTTGATGTTGTAACTTTTCTTGAACATAGTAGGGACCGCCGGTTTCTTAGTCTTTACGAACCACTGAGCGTAGCCTTCTTTCCATCTTGGCTACTCTTCCCATTCAGTCTCATCACATTCCGTATCTTGACCCAAATCTGACTTTTCAACTTCGGGAATTTCATGCTCAATGTTATCCTCCACAATCTCTCCTTCTTTAACCTCACTGTCAATCACAATACCAGCCCCAATCTTCTCAATCTCCTCAAAAGGTAACACGTCGTCATCACCTGTAACATCATCATTCAACACCTCCTCAGCATCCACTACCACCACGTCATCACCCCTCGATCTGCCAGTTGACTCCCCCTGAGTTGTGGAAGTCCCAAGTGCTTGTTCAGTTCTTGGAAACTCTCCACCTGCATCTTTCGATGCATTGGGATCATCGTCTCGATCGTTTCTCTTCTTCGTCCTCAGCTCATCACCCTTACAGCTCGTCTCCCCCTGAGATGCCAAGAACTGTTTCAAGGCATCAAAAATTTTACCATGCTCAATCAGGAGGGACGACTGAATTTGATTCTCTGCAACGAGGCGCTGAATAGCGTGAGTCTGGATCAGATTTACTCTTGACTGTTCTGCCACGACCCTTTCAAGAGCTGCTATTCTTTCTGAGTCGGATAGGGTTGCATCGAAATCAAACCTCATATGTGAAATGTCTTGAGCATACGGAGGAGGGATTCCCAAGGTAACCGGCACATCAGAAACAGATGGAAACGTAACCGCAGGTGGTATCGTAACAGACAACCCTGCAGTGGCAACAACCGTCGACTTAACAAACCTTGCAACGACCTCAGATGGAGTAAGAGTTGGAGGGGGCAAGGACACAATCTCTGGAGCCGGGAGTTGAAATGTAGTGGGTGGTATGCCAAAGGAGGATGAGGTAGTCAACACGGGAACACCCGAGGTGATCGGCCCTGTAACTGTCAATGATGTAGGGACCATAGTCATACCAGACAGTACGGGTGGAGAAAAACGAACCACCCTCGAGCTCTCACCAGCTCCCGATCCTTCACCCGTTCTTGCCCTTATTGCTCGACGAACCAACCGTTGTAAATCCTCCTCAAAATCTGATTCACTATCATCTGTGTCTCTCTTTCTCTTCCCATGAATTCTTTCTTGAGTAATCAGAATCTGTCTTGCTTCAGTCACATCATCATCTGAGGAATCAGAATCAGTTCTCTCCGTATCAGCCACAGTCGTAGCTGCCATTAACACATCCACACTAGAGACCTGTGCAGTCGAGACCTGTACCTCTTCCTCTGGATCAATACGTTCCATATCGAAAAATCCTTGACCGCCGAAAGCAGCTCAAGGTCGACGTGTTCCTCCGGTGCTACAACAGGAGCAGCAGGCGGAGATTGCTGTACCTCAGGTGGTGGTTGAGGTGCTCCAGCCTGTTGCGGTGCCGGATCCCGAAACTCGTCCCCACGAGCTGCAACATACTCCGGGTTGATCAAGTACCCAAATAACGGAGAATGTCGAGGACGGAGCTCTGGTTTACTTCTGGCACTTGACGATCTACATTGGGCGAAAATCCTCTTGCTGACACTCTCCACATATCGAATCGGATGGCGCTGAGGTAACGTGGGAGCCATGTGATTCAAGATCATTTGAAGGAATCTTGGATACATCAAGAATCTCTCACGCGCCACCGCTCGTCTTTGACGGTCTATCTCATAGAACACCATCTGACTAAAGCTATAACGCTTGTTGTAAGTCAGTGCTGTCATCGCCGACTGCATCGTCGCACCCATTCCATCCGTACCAGCCTTTCTGCCCGACATGCACACGATCATCACGTGCATGAGAAAGCGCCATTGATCTAACAGAAACCCCTTGCGTCTCTGAGTATCCCCCAATGGACCAGAATAGCCCATTCTTAAAAACGCACCATCTCTGAATGGAGCCACGAAGTCTGTAGGATCATCTCTCGTTTCATCTCCAAACTGCAGAGCAACCCGTATCTGTTCTGACGAGAACTACACTACCTGATTGTTAACCGTTGCACGCATAACTGGGGGCTCAACTCTGCAATCATACTCAACAGTCTGCTAGAAATCTTCTATATTTGGTAAAGAGATGGGCAGAGTTGTAGTAATAGCGTGGAAGATACGCGAGCGGATAAGAAAAGAGATGATCTCGCGATAATCATCAACACCGCTCGCATCCGGGTCCAAAGTGATGTACATGTTATGCCCCTGGAAAAACTGACGATTGTTATCTCCTCCTTCGTCACCACCAGCACCTCCTGCTCCCACTACAGCTGCCATATCTGCACCACAAACGGTCTAAGTCAGATAAACGTCAAAGCAAATCACAACTTCGCTTGTTACCATGAGCGTAGTTATGATTGTTTCTGTATAGGCGAAGTTAGGGAAAGGGCGAAGTTGTTAATAATTTCGCCTTTACCACAACTTCGCCTGATAACAGTTAATATAATTTTAAATGAAATAATTAAACAGGCGAAGTTAGGTATGAGGCAAAGTTATGGATAACTTCGCCTAAACATAACTTCGCCATTGAACAACTTCGCTTAAGATTACTTAATTAATAAAGCACAGGCGAAGTTAAACCTTAGGCGAAGTTAAGGATAACTTCGCCTAAACTGTAACTTCGCCTGAACTGAAGCGGCAACAGTTTAGAGGCTAATCGAGGTGAGATTTGGATAATTTGGTGATTGAGGACTCAACAAAACATGTTTTTAAGGAGATCTAGACGATCAAGTTGATTACGACCACGTTAAAATAAGTTTGAAAAGCGGGTGTTGAGAGTTTGTATGAACGGGGTCACAAATCGGTTCAAAACAACCTTTGATTAACACCATTGATATAGATTATAAGTTAGGACGACACCACACACCTTTAAATCGGATTAAAAACTGAGATAAACAACGAGTTGTGATTCGAGATATAACTTCGCCGAGGGATTATGTGATAAGTTCGCTGAACTATGAAAATTGTAAAGAGATTGACCAAAAATCTTCTTTATATAGGGTCAAAGTTATACAGGCGAAGTTAGGGTTAACTTCGCTTACCCCTTAACTTTGCCTGTTTAACAAGTTCGCCTGTTAACACAACTTCGCTTGTTATGAAACTTACATAACAAGCCCTTATAAATTGAATATTATGCAATTAACTTTTATAACTTCCTTTAAAGAGTTAAAAGTTACGATCAAAGACCAAGTAACCAGGTATAAAACCATTAAATGACATAAGTAAGATAAAATCTAGAAATAGAGTACACGGGATCAAATTTCTGTCTCGTCGGGGACCAGCATGTTTTTTAGAAAAGATCCGAACAGGAATCATACTAATTAAGTGACTGTCACATAGATCCATGTTCAGCTGTATTATGACATAAAGAAACAGGTTGTAAGCAGGTAAACAACTTAGTATGGTTTCATCGCTTCAGTGATACGGGTTAGGTTCAATTAAGCTAAAAATACAAATGGACACCACATAAGAGATTGTGATGCCTCCTATCCATTCTCAAAGCTTATTTGGCTTTCCCCAAGTCACCCCGAGTTGACCTCGACCCGTAGTGTCTGATTAAGCTGTAAATACATCCCGATCTTCGTCTCGTTCTCGGTCTTGCCTCTTGATTGATAAGTATAACATAATAGACTTAAGAAGGCTTATTAATATATATATATATATATATATATATATAAAGATTTCCATGGCCTTAAACAGTAGACTACTGCAAGTCCCGAATCTGGATCACTGCAGTTTCTTGACACACTATCTTCTCGCGAATCAGAACACTCACGGGCTCATGTATGACTGGGTAATCACTTTTCTGCCTATCATTCGGAAAGATATATATGGAGACATATACAACTCTTGATGAGTTGTCCCTTTAAATCAAGAGGATTTAGTTAGTATCACTTCTACTTTTAAGCACCATAAAAAGCTACCAAAACATACAATGACTGTTCTAGAGTCTTTTAGGCATAATAACTTCACTAGTTAAGCACACAGAAGTAGTTTGTGTATCACTTTCCAAGGTTGGATCATTTTCATATAAACATTGTATAGACACTTCTTACGAAGTAGTAGACTTGAAAAATTATTTCATCTCCCTTAAAAATATTTTAAATTCTATCGCCCCGATCAAGTCAAAGTCTTCAGGTAAACGGCTATCCTGAAGATCCAATGGATCAGCTGGACCGACCACATACGAGTATGTGTCCTTCTAACTAAGTATGAACGACTAATTTTTGTTGGTACATAAATGTCAGTAGTTCTTATTCTAGCGTTTGTAATCGAGTCTGTAAAGTAATTATGTTTAAGTTTATGTTTATGTATGTAAGCGAAGTTGTCAACAAGTTCGCTTAGGCGAACTTGTTGAACAAGCGAAGTTGTCGACAAGTTCGCCTAGGCGAACTTGTTGAACAAGCGAAGTTATGGACAACTTCGCCTGAACATATCGGGCGAAGTTGTCGTGTCTATATATACAGTAGCCGACTGATTGTTTAAAAAACTAGAGAGGAGTCAGTTGTTGAGTTCAGTGAACGTACCGAGAGTCTGTAATAGACGTGTTTCAAGTTATAATATATAACGTGTTCGTTTGTATCGCGTGTGATTGTTTTACGTATTCTACGCTCGTAACTACCTACGCAGGGATTCCGCACCTACGTAGATAGCGATATCCCGTGTAAGATCGTCCGGGAACCTACAATTGGTATCAGAGCATTGGCTCGGTTGTGTGGTTCGGGATTTCACACGGGTGTAGAAAACGTCTCGTTTGACCTATTCGCGGGACGCGTTTTCGTTGATATTGTGTTATACTCACCTTATACAGTCATATTCAAGCCGTCACACCGACCGGAAACTGCTAAATCGTCGAAAACAGATCTGAATATTTTCAGTGTTCTTTGGGCGAAGTTGTTGTTCTTCAGGCGAAGTTGCCGACGCTGGAAGTAGGGTTTCGGCGAAGATATAAGGTTGAGCGAAGTTAACCACAACTTCGCCTACCTCATAAGTTCGCCTAAGCAAAGTTAACCTCAACTTCGCTTACCTCCTAAGTTCGCTTACCTTAAGCGAAGTTATTCTCAACTTCGCCAAGTCACTCGAATTTAAGGATTTTCCAGCGAAGTTAACACTTAAGCGAAGTTATCCTTAACTTCGCCTATAGTACTGTTTGGAAGAATTTTTGTTTTTTTCGGGTTTTTCTTGTTTTCGAGAAGATGTCGCCGATTAACATCTCAGAGTTAGTCAAAATGGAAGTTGAAGCGGGGTCGGCTACTAAGGCCCCAAGGTTGATGAAAGGAACCGACTTTGTGGCGTGGAAGGATAGGTTCATTCAGTATATTAAATACCAGGATGCAAAGATGTGGGTGTGCATCCAGGATGGATATATTCCACCGACAATGGAATACGAAGGTCGGGATGTGGTAAAGAAGTACAGCAAGATGGAGGAAGAAGAGAAAAAGATGTATGAGGCCGAGAGCAAGGCCCATGCTGCAATTACTATGGCTCTTCCTCAAGAGATTCTCCATACATTCAGGAAGTACACTTCTGCACGAGAGCTTTGGGATGCTCTTGAGAATAGATTCGAAGGGAACGTGGGTATTCGTGCCTCGAAGATTAAGCTATTAAAGACCCAGTTCTCTGTCTTCAAGTATTTGAAGAACGAATCGCTCGATGATATTATCACCCGATATTATCATCTAATGACAGAGCTGAACAACTATTCTATTGCTTACAGAGAGGAGGAAATAGTTGAGAAGCTTCTCGATGCTCTCCCACCGAAGTGGGAAATGTACACTGTTCTAATGGGGGAAGACAAAGACTTTCCTGATTATGACTTGGAGACAGCAGTAAACAAGCTCAGAACCTTTGAGCTTAATATGGTTCGTAAAGAGACACCAACGGATCAGGTTCAAGACCCTGGTATGTATGGTGCCAAAGTTATCTCAGGCTCAAGTTCGAAGTCTGAATCTGCTGCTTACTACTCCAAAGGAGAGTCAGGTTCTAACTCTTCTCATGAAGGAAATGTGTCAGTAAACATGAACGGTGATGTTTGCTTTGTTGCTGGAGGATCAAGTGCTTCGAAACCTCAAGCATCCAAGAGTAGTTTCTCTCCCAGTGCTTCAAGCAATAACTACTCTAAGATGCCAATGAGTGTCAAATCTGCTGAAGAGCAGCTTGCACTCTATGCATCTTTATTGCTTCTTACGAGAACTACATACAAGGGAAGATTGTGGACCCTGCTGCTTTGGAAGAAGACTATGACCAGATCGATCTTGATGATCTGGAGGAGATGGATCTGCAGTGGCAGATGACGATGATAGTCAGAAGAGTGAAGCGTTTCATGAAGAAGACTGGCAGAAAGTTCTTAGGTGGAAAGCCAGGATTTGATAAGTCAAGGGTGAGGTGTTACAATTGTCAACAAAATGGACACTTTGCAAAGGAGTGCACTAATGCACGTGTAGAACGTAGTCAGGGGAGGACTACACAGCAAAGTGGAAATAACAATGGGAATAATGCCATGATGTCTGATGCTGGTGAATACAACTGGAACATGTTCTCTGGAGAACTCTTTGAGCAGGCACACATGGCGAAGGTTGCAACTGAAGAATGTATGAAAGCTTCTGAAAATGAAAAAGCTTTCATGGCTGATGACCAGAACTCCGAGGTATGTACTAAACCTATCTGTACTAAATGTGAGAATTTGTCTGAACAGCTTGCTACAATTACTGATCAGTATGTTAAGTTGGATGCCGAATTTAAAACCTTGAAAGAAGATCATCACTTCACAAAGACAAGAGAAAATAATTATAAAATAAAAATTAAAGCTTGTGAAAAAGACGTTAAAAGTTTAAAAACAAAATTAGCTGAAAAAATTGATGTGATCGATCTAAGCTACGAGGTTTTGGAAGAGAAAACCAAGTTAATCGCTGAGAAAGAAAAACAGATTGCTGATCACCAGGTAAAAGTGGTGGAACTAAATAGGAAACTGGAGCAATTCCGGAATTCCTCTGCTATTCTTGATCACCTCGTTAGTGATCAAGGTTCCTCACCTAAGAGGGGAGGAATTGGTTACCATGAGGTTCCACCACCTTATAACCATAATTATACTTTCAATCCTAGTGTTCATGAATCTGTTAATTTTGTAGCTGATCAGACAGGTCCTGCTAAGGAAACTGGTAAAGTACCGGAAGTTAGTAAAGGCGAAACAAGTTCGCCTGTCTCAAAAGTTAAAATTTCTATTTCAAGTCCAGTCTCATCTGATTCGGATAAGTCATCCGAGTCGGGTAAGACAAAAGAGAAGGAAGTGTTACCCACTAGTGGAGAAAAAGTTAAATCAACTAAAAGGAGTACTCCACTCAACCCATATGTCCCACCTTATGTGAGACGTACGGTTGGTAATACTGCCTCCACATCTAAAACATCTGCTGAAAAGAAAGCTGAACATAGGTGTTGTTTTAGATGTAATCAAACAGGGCACCTTGTTGCTGATTGCCCTCTGAAGCAGCGTTTCAGAGAGGTGAGGCCCTCGAAAACTGAGACTAATTTTTTTGGTAATCGTTTAAATGTTAAAAATGAAAACCATTCAAATTTGAGAGATAATACAGGTTTTCAAAGAAACACATCTCGTTTTTACACTACTAATAACCAAACCAAATGCTATAATTCTTTTGATTCTCTTAATGTTCATCGGTTTGGTTGGCCTCACTATCAGTCTCCAAGGAGGTATCCTGTTAGGACTCGTGGAAATTTTTCTAATGCTAACTTTGGTCAGCCAAGGTGTGTAAGTTCTGTTAAGAAGGTTAATCGACCCAACACCAAGAGGTCTTGGGTCCCCAAATTTTAATAATCTCTTTTGTTTGTGCAGGAACAGTTGAACAGGGCGTCCAATAATCTTTGGGTTGTGGACAGCGGCTGTTCCCGGCACATGACTGGTAACAAGGATTTGTTACAAGATTTAAAACCTGTTCAAGGAGCAAGAGTCAGTTTTGCCGGTGAGAGTGGAGGCAAAATAACAGGAAGGGGTACGGTAACTAACGGGAAGATGACGTTAGAAAATGTGAACTTTGTTGAAGAACTGAAGCACAATCTGCTGAGTGTGTCGCAGATTTGTGATAAAGATTATACCGTACACTTCACGAAGACTAATGCGATTGTGTTGAAGCCTGGTTTTCAAATACCAGAGGAGTGGATAGTAATGAAGGCTCCACGTGATCGAAATACGTATATGATGGATTTAAGTTCAACTGAAATGTCAACGGAAGAATCGTGCCTTTTGACGAAAGCAAGCGAATCGGAATCTGAACTGTGGCACAGGAGAATGGGGCACATTCATCTTCGGAAGATGAACCATATTGTCAAACATGGGCTTGTGTTGGGTGTTCCCTTAAAAAGTTTCAATTTTGAAGACAAATGTCTTGCGTGCAAAAAGGGAAAGCAGCACAAGAAGTCCCATCTCACCAAGAAAGTAAATTCAATTGCCAGTACACTAGAGCTGCTTCACATGGATCTCTTCGGTCCTGTGAATGTAAGAAGTCTAGGTGGTACAACTTATTGCTTGGTGATCACTAATGACTACTCACGATACTCGTGGGTATACTTCCTGAAATCAAAGGACGAAACGGCTCAAATGGTGAAGAATCTGATTACCAAAGTTGAGAACATTATGGATAAACGAGTGAAGTTCATCAGAAGTGACAATGGTTCCGAGTTTAAAAATTTTGAAATGGAGATCTTCTGTCTGTCAAGAGGGACTGAACACCAATTCAGCGCTCCGTATACTCCGCAACAGAATGGAGTGGCTGAAAGGAAGAATAGAACTTGAAGGAGCCAGAACTATGCTGGCTGATTCGAAGCTTCCGGTGGTGTTCTGGGCTGAAGCTGTTTCTACAGCTTGCTATGTACTGAATAGAGTTTTAATGGTAAAAAGACTTAATAAAACATGCTACGAGCTTATGCATGGAAGAAAGCCCAATTTGTGTGGACTTGAAGCTTTCGGGAACCCGTGTTCAATTTTAAAGGCACATTCAAAGTTTGGTGAAGCAGCCGATGAAGGAATCTTAGTCGGCTATGAAGTTGGGACACCCAACAGGCGTGTGTAGGCTCCTGGACGGATCGTACACGGGATGTCGCTATCTGCGCAGGTGCGGAATCCCTGCGTAGTTAGATACGAGTGCAGAATATGTAAATCAAACACACGAGCAATGAACGAACACGTTATATTGATAACCGAACACGTGACTCGAGGTCACTATTACAGACACTGACTAGCAAACACGTAACACTTGAACTGAACAACTGAAACGAAAACCTAACCAACACCCTAAACTGTTACAGCGAACAGTTTAAATAGACACGACAACTTCGCCTCAGGCGAAGTTGTCTTTAACTTCGCTTGTTCAACAAGTTCGCATGAGCGAACTTGTTGACAACTTCGCTTGTTACAAAAACATAAACATAATCATAAACATAATTACATTACAGACTCGATTACAAACGTTAGACTATGAACTACTGACACACATGTACCAACAGACTCCCCCTTGGCAGTAGCTTCATATCTTGGTCTTTAAATCTTGAGTCTTGTAATCTTGCATCTCTACGCGTGCGCTCCCTCTCTAACACACACCGACACCACCCGTTGATATTTCCTAGCTTGATCCTTCCAAGCAGGAATGTAGAAGATCTTCTTCTCGTTGAGCACCTTCAGATCAGCCTGCGATAAATTAACAAGATGCATCGGGTCGTAAACCCTAAGCACTTCTTGTTCATCCTCATCTTCCATAACCGCTTCAGCTGTCTCACAGTCCACAAACCACCATTTTAGGTCTTTGAGCACGTCCTTGGGCATGAGCTTCATCGGTACTTCTTTAAGGCACCGGATCGGTTTATATTTCATAACCATCCAAGGTTTTCCATCAGCTCTCAGACCTCTATCCTTGTCTTCGACAAGTTTCCCCTTTTGTGGTCTCATCAGCTCAAACTTCTTCTCCTTAATACACTCCTTCCACACGATCTTCCCGATGATTCTAGCCATGTTGTCTTCACTTCGGTTTATCAATCCCAATCTAGCTAAATCTTTTACCTCACATTCAGGCAGTGTGTTTAAAGATCTCAACGTTCTCCTGAAGTACTGAATTCCATCGTATCTTTTGATCACGAAGAGCCGCAGCTGCTCGTCATATATCCAGCAGATAATACCTTTCTTTGCTTCTGCGTATCCCTTAATATTGTAACTTGTTTTGAACATTTTAGGGATCGCCGGCTTCTTCGTCTTTATGAACCAGTGAGCACATCCCTCCTTCCAATTCGGTTGTTCCTCCCATTCAGTATCTTCCACCACGCTCTCATCACCCAACTCTGGTCTCTCAACCTCCGGAATCTCGTGTTCCACGGAGTCATCTACAATCTCCCCTTCCTCTATCACGTTTTCAACAGTAATTTGCTCTCTGATCCTCTCGATCTCATCAACCGGCAGCACATCTTCTTCAATCATAAACTCATCATCATCCTCATCCAGCTCTTTCAACGCGTCTATAACATCTTCAACATCAGCATCATCATTAACATCTACCACGTCGTCACCGGCTGCGCTTGCAGACTCCCCCTCAGCTGTGGAAGCCCCAAGAGCCTGAGAGGTTCTTGGCAGCTCACCACTTGCACCTTCCGGTGCATTGGGATCGTCGTCTTGATCTTCTCTCCGTTTTGTCCGCAACTCATCTCCCCTACAAGTCTTCTCCCCCTGAGATGCCAAGAATGCCTTGAAGGCATCTATTACTTTCCCGTGTTCAACCAGGAGGGAGGCTTGC
Source organism: Bidens hawaiensis (assembly GCF_021521415.1). Lineage (NCBI taxonomy): Eukaryota > Viridiplantae > Streptophyta > Magnoliopsida > Asterales > Asteraceae > Bidens > Bidens hawaiensis. The sequence continues at coordinate 199,952 of NW_027492237.1, read as the reverse complement.
AGTCGATTGGATTCCACTAGGCTTTGAATGGTCTTTGTCTGTTCAGCAACAATCCGCTCTAGCGATGCAATCCTTTTGGAGTCAGAAGTAGGCGTTGGAGTTGGCGGGACATCAGCAGCAGAAGTGACCGCAGGTGGTACACTTGGTAACCCTGCAGTAGTAGTGACGGTCGACTCAACAAATCGTGCAACTACCACCGGTGGAGTAACCGATTGGGGTGGTAGAGACACAACTGCTGGGGCCGACGTCTCGACGGCAGTAACCTGTGCTGTAGAAGGAATAAGAGACATACCAGACAAGGCAGGTGGAGCAAAACGTACCAGCCTCGAAGATTCTCCAGCTCCCGAACCCATACCTGTCCGTTCTCTTCTTGAACGCCTGAGCACTAGTTGAACTGCTTCTTCTTCATCAACTTCCTCATCATCCTCGTCAACAGTTCTCGGCCTCTTTCCAGTCGTTCTCTCTCGAGACACCATTAGTCGTCTCGCTTCAGCAAATGTTTCGTCCAGATCGGAGTCAGCTACCGAAGTAACTGCTCTAGTAACCTCCATGACCTGAGAACCTGAGACATCCATATCAAACAATCCATGGCCGCTAAAAGCATCATCAAGATCTACTTCTTCAGTAGTAGGCACAGCAGGAGATGCAGCAGCTGGCACAGCAGCAGAGGCAACAGTAGATACAACAGGCGTAGCTGGTACAGCATGGGGTGCTGCCGCCTGATGTGGCTGTGGGTCTCTGAACTCGTCCCCTCCTGCAGGAACATACCCCGGGTTGATAAGATACCCGAACAGTGGAGTATGCCTGGGACGCAGCTCAGGCTTGCTACGTGTGCTCGAAGTCCGGCACTGAGCAAAGATACGCTTCGTCACACATTCGACGTATCTAATAGGGCGTCTCTGCGGTAGCGACGGAGCGACATGATTGAGGATCATCTGTAAGAACCGAGGATACATAGTAAATCGCTCGCAGCGCCACAGCCCTCCTCTGACGATCAATCTCGTAAAATATCAGCTGACTAAACGAATATCGTCGGTTGTAAGTCAGGGCAATCATGGCAGACTGCATCGTCGCGCCCATCCCATCAGTTCCTGCCTTCCTCCCAGACATGCATACAATCAATACATGCATTAGGAAGCGCCACTGATCCAGTAAAAAACCTTTCCTCCTCTGTGTGTCCCCCAACGGACCTGAATAACCCATCCTCAGGTACGCTCCATCACGAAAAGGAGCTACGAACTCCGTTGGGTCATCCCTTGTCTCTTCTCCAAACTGCAAAGCCAACCGTATATCTTCAGAAGAAAACTGTATAGCATGACCATTTACAGTTGCTCGCATCACCGGGGGCTCAGGCCTGCAATCATAAAATACCGTCTGCCAAAAGTCTTCTATGTTAGGCAGTGAAATGGGCAGGGTATTTGTGATCGCATGAAAGATCCTTGAGCGCTGGAGAAACGTGATTATCTCCCTGTAGTCTTCCACACCTCTTGCGTCTGGATCTAACGTGATGTACTGGTTATGGGCTGGAAAGAACTGTCGTTGATCATCACCGTCGTCACCACCAGCATCGCCAACAGCAGCCATATCTGCACAAAACGAAACAAGTTAGACAACGTTTAAGCACTCACAAGTTCGCTTTGTACCACGAGCGAAGTTGTGATTAAACCTGTACAGGCGAACTTAAAGGTGAGGCGAAGTTGGGAACAACTTCGCTTCATCTGTAAGTTCGTCTAAAAACTGTTAAGTGAATTGGTATAGGCGAAGTTGATGATAACTTCGCCTTATCACAACATCGCCTCAGGCGAAATTGAGTTCAAGGCGAAGTTACGGATAACTTCGCCACAGGCGAAATTAAGCTTTAGGCGAATTTGTGGATAACTTCGCCTAAACCCTAACTTCGCCTGAATCTGAAACGCCGACTGTTCAGATTCAAAGTCTCTAGATCCGATGATTTCGGACGATTTGAAGATCCAGGAGTGAAGAACAACACATATTAATGGAATTAGGACGAAAAGTTCGTCCATGAACACGTATTACAAGGTTGAAAAATTTGGTTTTGAATGTCCGACGACCCGAGGTCTCGAACCGGGTGACAACTATAAAGAACGAGTATGATTGTGAAAGATATCGACACCACATACCGTTAATGAATAATAGAAACTGGAATCAAAGATCGAAATCGGAACGGAAACAAGATCGCCGGAAACTATTCTCGGATTATAAGTTCGCCGGAAAAAGTTGAAAATAATGATACTGTTACTGTTTAAAATCCTTTTATAGGGTCAGTGTTGGTCAGGCGAAGTTACGCTTAACTTCGCCTTGGCGAAGTTAAGCACAAGTTCGCCTGATTCAACAACTTCGCCCGTAATTTCAAAATCAACCCTTTAAGTTTGAAGAATCTTGCACTTAACATTAGAAGCTTCCAAAAAGAGTTAAACAAATATGATCATGTCCAAGTAACCAGTTATACAATAATACAACTACAAAAATAGAAAAAACTTATAAAAATTTAACGAAATAAGGGATCAAATTTCAGTCTAGTCAGGGACCACTACGTTTTTAGAAAAGATCCTAACAGGAATCATACTAACTACGTGACTGTCACTTGGATCCGTGTTTAGCTGTATTATGACATAGAGAAACAGGTTGTAAGCATGTAAATAACTTAAATGGTTTTCATCGTTTCTGTGATACGGATTAAGGTTCAGTTAAGCTCAAAATTTAAGTGGGCAACAACTCAAAGATAATGATGCCTTCTATCTATTCTCAAAGCGTATTTAGCTATACCCAAGTCACCCCGAATTGACTTCGACCCATAGTGTCTGATTAACTTGTAGATACTCGTTGTCTGCTTCCCGTTTTCTTCTTTCTCCAGATTTGAGATGTCTTGATTGTTACTATGACTCATAAGTACAAAAAATATACATGTTTTTTTTTTTTACTATACACACTTATAGACTTCGGAGTACTAAACCACTGCAAGTCCCGAATCTGGATCACTGCAGTGTCTTGAAATGCTTTCTTCACGGGAATCAGAACACTCACGGGCTCGTGTATGACTGGGTAGTCGCTTTTCTGCCTATCATTCGGAGAGATATGTATGAAGACATACAAAACTCTTAAGGAGTTTCCACGTATATTCGAGTAGTTTAAGTTAGTATCACATACACTTTTACGCACCATAAAAATTACCATGACATACAATGACTGTTCTAAAGCCTTTTAAGCCTAATAACTTCACTAGTTAAGTACACACAATCAGTAAATATATCATTTTCCAAGGTTGGATCAATTTTCTGTTAAACAAGCAAAGAACTTCTTACGAAGTATTAGACTTGAAAAGTACTTTCATTTCCCTTAAAAATTTTTGTTTTCAATCACCCCGATCAAGTCAAAGTCTTCAGGTAAACGGCAATCCTGAAGATCCAATGGATCAACTGGACCGACCACATACAAGTATGTGTCCTTCTAACTATGTATGACCGACTAATTTTCAGCGACAGAAAGAAAACACATCATAACTGTCCCGGTCACTTTCAGTCATCTGGTTAATGGCGACCCTCATTTTCTAAGTAGAAACGAGGACCAAAACATATCCGTGGAAATGTCCATCAAACTGAGGCAACCGACTAATTTTTAAGCAATAATGACAATGTTTTTTTTTTTTTTTCTTTTTTTTTTTTTTTTTAAATAAAACACAAAGACATGGTTACTCGGGATTGATCATCCCGTTCAGCTCAATTAGGTTTTGAAATCTGGATTTATCAAACGCTTTTGTAAACAAATCAGCAAAATTTTCCAGTGTATCAACCTTTTCGATCTTGATCAGTTTCTTCTCAGCACAATCCCGTATGAAGTGATGACGAATGTCAATATGCTTAGTTTTACTGTGCTTCACGGGATTGTTAATTACTGAGATGGCGGCAGTGTTATCAATTAAAATAGGAGTGAGTAAGAAATTCAGACCATAGTCGCGTAATTGATGCTGAATCCACAAAACCTGAGAGCAGCAGTTGGATGCTGCCATGTATTCAGCTTCGCATGTTGAAATTGCAACTGATGTCTGTTTCTTGCACTGCCAGGAAACTAATCTTCCTCCAAGAAACTGACAGTCTCCTGTTGTCGACTTCCGACTCTGATTGCATCCTCCATAATCAGAATCTGTATATGCCACCAGTTCAACGTCTCCTCCCTTTGGGTACCACAACCCTAGCTTCGGCTTGCCTTTGAGATACCGCAAAATCCTCTTCACACCTTTCATGTGAGATTCCTTTGGGTTTGCCTGAAAACGAGCACAAAGACAAACAGCAAACATTATATCAGGCCTAGAAGCAGTTAAATACATTAATGAACCTATTATTGCCCGATACAGAGTTGGGTCCACATCTGCGTCACCATCTGATTCAGCGCCCAATTTGTGATTGACGCAGATTGGAGTGTCATATGGAGGACTGTCCTCCATCTTGAATCTCTTCAGCACATCATGAACGTACTTTGTCTGATGAATGAACATCCCGTCCTTCTTCTGATCAACCTGCAATCCTAGAAAGAAAGTTAGTTCACCCATAGCACTCATCTCGAATCGTTTCTTCATGACAGCCTCAAAATCCTGACACATGGATACTCTTGATGCAGCAAAAATGATATCATCCACGTAGACTTGAACCAGCAGGAAGTCACATCCTTCTCTCTTCACAAACAACGTATTGTCGATCAATCCCCTTTCAAAACCATTTTCCAGCAAGTAGTCTGATAACGTTGAATACCAGGCACGAGATGCCTGATGTAATCCATACAGCGCCTTGCTCAACTTGTATACGTGATCAGGAAAGTCTGGGTCAGGAAAACCCGGAGGTTGCTCAACATACACAACCTCATCAACTTTCCCATTTAGGAACGCGCTCTTCACATCCAACTGAAATACCTTCATCTTTTTAAAAGAAGCAAATGCCAAAAACAATCTAATCGCTTCTAACCGGGCGACAGGAGCGAACACCTCATTGTAATCAATACCCTCTTGCTGATTAAAACCTTTAACAACCAGCCTCGCCTTATTTCTTATGATAATCCCCTTATCATCTCTCTTGCACTTGAACACCCATTTTGTGCCTATAGCATGCACATTCTTTGGTTTTTCAACCAAAGTCCAAACTTCCATCTTCTCAAATTGAGCCAACTCTTCTTGGATGGCTTCGACCCACGAGCTGTCCTTTAAAGCCATTTGATAATTCTTTGGTTCAATCTGGCTTATAAAGCAGGAGTACAAACATTCGTTCAGTATACCCGTTTCTTTAATGCTTGTATAAACACAGGTGTGCTCATTCAAGCTACTTCTGGTTTGTACACTGGAGGACACATCACCTATAATATTCTCCAATGGGTGATCTTTGTGAATTCTCGTGGTCGGAACAGCACCGACATGCAAATTATCTTCCAAATTTGAAGAGATCTCATCAATGGTTGTTTCTGGCTGAGAGTGAAATGGATTGATAAACTCATCTTCAGGTAAGGCAGCAGGGGTATCAAAAGTGTTTGATGTGGAAGGTTGACTTTTCTCAATCAGCTGTTGTTGCAATAGATTCTCTTCCTCATCAAGTATCATCTTCGTCACAGCTCTTTCGTCTTCTTCAGAAATTTCCAAATCAGGTACGTTAAACGACTTAAAAAGCTTAACATAGTCGAAAAGCTCAGCAGGTCCATTGCTTGGTTTTGGCGATTGGTAACTAGTAATGTCGGTGTTACAAACCACCTCCACCTTGCAAGTCGAAGTATTGAAGACCCGTCTGTTGGGAGTCCCAACTACATAACCGACTAAGATTCCTTCATCGGCTACTTCACCAAATTTCGAATTAGTCTTCAAAATCGAACAAGGAGACCCAAATGGTTCAAGACCGCACAAGTTGGGCTTCCTTCCATGCATAAGCTCGTAACAAGTTTTTCCAAGTCTCTTAACGGTTAACACCCTATTCAGAACATAGCAGGCTGTAGCAACTGCTTCAGCCCAGAACATCACAGGAAGCTTCGAGTCTGCCAACATAGTTCTGGCTCCTTCAATTAACGTTCGGTTCTTCCTTTCTGCCACTCCATTCTGTTGCGGAGTATACGGAGTGCTGTATTGATGTTCAATTCCTTTCTGAAGACAGAAGATTTCCATTTCAAAGTTCTTGAACTCTGTCCCATTGTCACTTCTGATGTATTTAACTGATTTACTCATGACGTTCTCAACCTTAGTAATTAGATTCTTCACCATTTGAGCCGTCTCATCTTTAGATTTCAGAAAATATACCCACGAATATCGCGAGTAGTCATCAGTGATCACCAAGCAGTACGAAGTACCTCCTAGACTTTTTACATTCACGGGACCGAAGAGATCCATATGAAGTAGTTCTAGAGTACCGGCAATTGAATTGATCTTCTTGGTGAGATGGGATTTCTTGTGTTGTTTTCCCTTCTTGCATGCTATGCATTTGTCTTCAAAGTTAAAACTTTTTAAGGGAACGCCCATCACAAGCCCATTCTTGACAATGAAGTTCATCTTCCGAAGATGAATGTGTCCCATTCTCCTGTGCCATAATTCTGATTCTGATTCGCTTGCTTTTGTCATTAAACAAGATTCTCCGGTGGCCATTTCAGTAGACCTCATATCCATCACATATGTATTCGTTTCACGTGGAGCTTTCATAACTATCCATTCGTCTGGTATCTGAAAACCAGGCTTCAATACGATCGCTTCATTCTTCGTGAAATGGACAGTGTAATCTTTATCACAAATCTGCGACACACTCAGCAAATTGTGCTTTAATTCCTCCACAAAATTCACATTCTCCAATGTCATTCTCCCATTCGACACTGTTCCTCTACCAGTAATCCTTCCTCCGCTTTCACCAGCAAAACTAACTCTCGCTCCCTGAACAGGTTTTAAGTCGTGCAACAAGTGTTTGTTGCCCGTCATGTGCCGGGAACAGCCGCTATCTACAATCCAAAGATTGTTGGCAGCCCTGTTCAACTGTTCCTGCACAATAAAACAAAGAGTTAGAATCTTGGGACCCAAGACCAATTGGTCTTGGATCGATACGTCCCGTACCCTGGCTTTCTCAAGTTAGCATCAGGATAATTTCTGTAAGTCCTGTTAGGAAATCTCCTTGCAGATTGAGTGTAATGCCTCCCAAACCTATATGAATTGAAAGTGTTATATCTTGTGGTTTGGTTGAAAAACTGAGGTTTGTTTTTATAAAAACTTGAATTAGTTACATTTTGGCACTTTGAAAAGTTTTCATTTTTAGCAGTAACAAAATGACGCTTATCCTCAATTTTATTTGGCCTCACACCTCTGAATCTCGGCTTCAGAGGGCAATCTGCAACTAGATGACCTAATTTGTTACATCTAAAGCAACACCGACTCTCCTTTTTCTTGTCAAATGTTGGTTTGGATGTAGAGGCAGTGTTACCAGCCGTTCGTCTCACATAAGGTGGGACGTACGGATTGAGTGGAGAACTCTTTTTAGAAATTTTATTTTTATCTCCACCGGTGGGTAACCCTACCTTCTCTTTTGTCTGACCAGATTCAGACAACTTATCCGATTCCGATGAGACTGGACTCGAGACAGAAACTTTCACATTTGAAACAGGCGAACTCGTTTCGCCACAGCTAACACTTGGTTCTATATTTGTAACCTTGATGGGAGTTGTCTGAGTAACCTCGAAATCAACAGATTTCTGAACACTCGGATTATAAGTATAGTTGTGGTTAAAGGGTGGAGGAACCTCGTGATAACCGATTCCTCCCCTCTTTGCAGAGGTACCTTGATCACTCACGAGGTGATCAAGGATGGCCGAGGAATTCCTGAACTGCTCAAGTTTGCGGTTCAGTTCCACCACCTTCACCTGGTGGTCAGCAATCTGTTTATCACGATCAGCAATCAATTTAGTTTTTTCTTCTAAAACTTCATAACTAAGATCAATTATTTCGATTTTCTCAGCAAGTTTAGTTTTTAAGCTTTGAATGTCTTTTTCACATGCTTTTATTTTAATTTTATAACTGTTTTCTCTTGCTTTCGTAAAATGGTGATCTTCTTTAATAGTTTTAAAATCAGCATCTAAACGGACGTACTGATCAGTTATCGTTGTAAGTTGCTCAGACAAATTTTCACAACTAGTACTTCTTATTACTTACCTCGGAGCGATTGTCCTTGTCATCTGCCATGAAAGCTGTTTCTTCTTCAGTAGCTTTCTCATTTCCATCAACCTTCTCACATTCTTCAACTTCAGCCTCAGCCATGTTCGCTTGCTCACCAGATTCATTTGAATGCAGGTTCCAGTTGTACTCACCTGCTTCTCTGGTCAACATGGCATTAATCTCTCTGTTAACTCCAGAGTGTTGTGTAGGCCGACCTTGTCCTCGTTCAACCCTCTCATTTCTACATTCTTTGGCAAAGTGCCCGTATTGTTGACAATTATAGCACCTTACCTTAGATTTGTCGAATCCAGGCCTACCACCAACAAACTTTCTCCCAGTTTTCTTCATAAACCGTTTAACTCGCCTCACAATCATTGCCATTTGCCATTGCAAATCCATCTCCTCCAGATCATCAGCATCGATCTGGTCGTAATCCTCATCCAGAACAGCAGGGTCCACAATCTTCCCCTGGATGTAGTTTTCGTAGGAAGCAATAAATGATGCATAGACTGCAAACTACTCTTCAGCAGATTTTACACTCATAGGCATCTTGGAATAATTATTGCTTGAGGCATTTGCAGAGAAACCACTTGTGGATGCTTGAGGCTTTGAAGTACTTGATCCTCCAGCAACGAAACAGACATCACCGTTCAAGTTCACAGAAACGTTTCCTTCATGAGAAGAGTCAGGACCTGACTCCCCTTTTGAGTAAAAAGCAGCAGATTCAGGCCTCAAACTTGAGCCTGAGTTAACCTTTGCACCATACATACCAGGGTCTTGTATCTGATCTGTTGGTGTTTCTTTTCGAACCATATTAAGCTCATAAGTTCTGAGCTTGTTTACTGCCGTTTCCAGATCATAATTAGGAAAGTCTCTGTCTTCCCTCATAAGAACGGTGTACATTTCCCACTTCGGGGGGAGAGCATCGAGAAGCTTTTCAACGATCTCTTCTTCTCGGTAAGCAATCGAATAATTGTTAAGCTCTGTCATTAGATGATAGTATCTGGTGATAATATCATCCAGTGATTCGTTCTTCAAATATTTGAAAACTGAGAACTGGGTCTTTAAAAGTTTGATCTTCGATGCACGGATACCCACGTTCCCCTCGAATCTATTTTCCAGAGCATCCCAAAGCTCTCTCGCAGAAGTGTACTTTCGGAACGTATGGAGAACCTCTTGAGGAAGTGCCATTGTTATAGCAGCATGGGCCTTGCTCTCGGCCTCATACATTTTCTTTTCTTCGTCCTCCATTTTGCTATACTTCTTAACCACATCACGACCTTCGTATTGCATAGTTGGGGGAATATATCCATCCTGGATGCACACCCACATTTTTGCATCCTGGTATCTAATGTATTGGATGAATCTGTCCTTCCATGCCACGAAGTCTGTTCCTTTCGTTAACCTCGGGGCCTTAGTGGCTGACCCCGCTTCTACTTCCATCTTGACTAGATCGGAGATGTTAATTGACGACATCTTTGCGAAAACCCGAAAACCCGAAAATTAAAAAAAATCTTCCAAACAGCACAGTAGGCGAAGTTAAGAATAACTTCGCTTGAAAGTTAACTTCGCTGAAAGTGAAACTTCGCTGGGTCTTAAATTCGCTTGACTGGGCGAAGTTAAGAATAACTACGCTTAGAATGAGCGAACTTAGGAGGTAAGCGAACTTGGGAGGTAAGCGAAGTTGAGGATAACTTCGCTTAGGCGAACTTAGGAGGTAGGCGAAGTTGTGGTTAACTTCGCTAATCCTTATATCTTCGCCGAAACCCTACTTCCAGTGACGGCAACTTCGCCTGAAGAACGGTAACTTCGCCCGATGAACAAGGAAACTGTTCAGATCTGATTTCGTCAATCTAGCAGTTTTCGATCGATGTAATGGCTTGAAAATGACTGTCAAACACGAGTATAACACAATCCCAATAAAAACACGTCCCGCGAATAGGTCAAACGAGACGTTTTCTACACCCGCGTGAAATGCCGAACCTCACAATCGAGCCGATGGCTCTGATACCAATTGTAGGCTCCTGGACGGATCGTACACGGGATGTCGCTATCTGCGCAGGTGCGGAATCCCTGCGTAGTTAGATACGAGTGCAGAATATGTAAATCAAACACACGAGCAATGAACGAACACGTTATATTGATAACCGAACACGTGACTCGAGGTCACTATTACAGACACTGACTAGCAAACACGTAACACTTGAACTGAACAACTGAAACGAAAACCTAACCAACACCCTAAACTGTTACAGCGAACAGTTTAAATAGACACGACAACTTCGCCTCAGGCGAAGTTGTCTTTAACTTCGCTTGTTCAACAAGTTCGCCTGAGCGAACTTGTTGACAACTTCGCTTGTTACAAAAACATAAACATAATCATAAACATAATTACATTACAGACTCGATTACAAACGTTAGACTATGAACTACTGACACACATGTACCAACAACGTGTCTTTAATACAACGAACGGCAAGGTTGAGGTGGTATGTAACACCGACATTACGAGTTACAGATCGCCAAGACCGAGCATCGGACCTCCTGGGATTTTCGACTATGATAGGCTCTTCAAGTCTTTTAACATACCTGATTTGTTTTGTACAGAAGAAGAAGAACGTGTTGCTACGAAGATGATTCTAGATGAGGAGGAAAATTTGGCACATAGACAGCTATTTGATGATTGTCAACCTTCCTCATCAAATTCTATCGGTTCCCCTGCTATCTCTCCTGGCAGTGCAAAAAACAGACATCAGTCGCAATCTCTACATGCGAAGCTGAATATATGGCAGCATCCAACTGCTGCTTCAGGTTTTGTGGATTCAGCAACAATTGCGCGACTATGGTCTGAATTTCTTACTCACTCATATTTTTATTGATAACACTGCTGCCATCTCAGTAATTAACAATCCCGTGAAACATAGTAAAACTAAACATATTGACATTCGTCATCATTTCATACGGGATTGTGCTGAGAAGAAACTGATTAAGGTCGACAAGGTCGATACGCTAGAAAATTTCGCTGATTTATTTACTAAAGCGTTTGATAAATCCAGATTTCAAAACCTAATTGAGCTGAACGGGATGATCAATCCCGAGTAACCATGTTTTTTGTGTTTATTTAAAAAAAAAAAAAAAAAAAAAAAAAACGTGACTATTGCTTAAAATTAGTCGGTTACCTCAGTTTGATGGACATATCCTTGGATATGTTTTGGTCCTCGTTTCTACTTGTAGAGAATGAGGGTCGCCATTAACCAGATGACTGAAAGTGACCGGGGCGGTTATGATGTGTTTTCTTTCTGTCGCTGAAAATTAGTCGTTCATACTTAGTTAGAAGGACACATACTTGTATGTGGTCGGTCCAGTTGATCCATTGGATCTTCAGGATTGCCGTTTACCTGAAGACTTTGACGTGATCGGGCGATTGAAGTCAAAATCTTTTTTGGGGAAATGAAATTACTTTTCAAGTCTACTACTTCGTATGAAGTACCTTTGCTATCTTCACAGAAAATTGATCCAACCTTGGAAAATGATATATATATACTGATTGTGTGTGCTTAACTAGTGAAGTTATTAGGCTTAAAAGGCCTTAGAACAGTCATTGTATGTCATGGTAACTTTTTATGGTGCGTAAAAGTAGATGTGATACAAATTAAATTCTACTTGATTTTATGTGGAAACTCCTTAAGAGTTTTGCGTGTCTTCATGTATATCTTTCCGAATGATAGGCAGAAAAGCGATTACCCAGTCATACACGAACCCATGTGTGTTCTGATTCCCGTGAAGATAGCGTTTCAAGATACTGCAGTGATCCAGATTCGGAACTTGCAGTTAATTTCTACTTTGAAGTCTATGTAAGTTAAAAAAAAAAATATTATTTGAAGTTATTGTAACATATTAGTGATGATAATATCAAGACTTCACAATCATTGAGTAAGAAAGAGTACGGGAAGCAGACAAAGAATACTTACAAGTTAATCAGACACTATGGGTCGAAGTCAATTCGGGGTGACTTGGGGAAAGCCAAATACGCTTTGAGGATAGATAGGAGGAATCAATATTTCTGAGTTGTTGCCCACTTATTTTTTAAGGATTAATTGAATCTAACTCGTATCACAGAAACGATGAAAACCATCTTAAGTATATTACCTGCTTACAACCTGTCTCTATATGTCATAATACATCTAAACACGGATCTATGTGACAGTCACGTAGTTAGTATGATTCCTGTTCGGATCTTTTCTAAAACGTAGCAGTCCCTATCGAGACTGAAATTTGATCCCTTATACTTTAAATTTTTTACGTTTTTGTACGTAGATAGCTTTATGATTTTTTTACTGGTTACTTAGAATTGATCATGTTATTTATTTCTTCTTGGATAGTTTTATAACTTAATTGAAAAATTGTTAAAATTATAAGGTTTGATTTTGTAAATATATAGGCGATGTTGTTGAACAGGCGAAGTTGTGGTTAACTTCGCCTAGGCGAAGTTATCCGTAACTTCGCCTGTATTACTCCGCCTATATAAAAGGATTACAAACAGTCAATCAGTTCATTATTTCAGCGAGCATATCCACACTTATACTATTCTCCGGCGAACTTGAGTTTAACCTCGATTACGTGTTATTTACTTCGATTTTCACACCGATCATAGGTTCGAGATGTTGTTTTATCATATATTACAAGTTCGTTCATGCTAATCAAGGGTCGTTTCGACCCGGTTATTAACCTCGAACAGTCGGATTTTGAAACCGATTTTCAAAACTCATGTTACGTGTTCATAAACTTCATATTCATCCTAATGACGTGATCTCACATATGTTTCAGCCTCCAGATTGTCAACCTTATCGAAACGCCGATTTTCACGTGTTTCGATAAACCCTACTGTTGCCGTTTCAGATTCAGGCGAAGTTAGGGTTTAGGCGAAGTTATCCGTAAATTCGCCTGAAGCTTAAGTTCGCCTGAGGCGAAGTTATCCGTAACTTCGCCCGAAGTTTAAGTTCGCCTGTGGCGAAGTTATCCGTAACTTCGCCTGGAACTTAAATTCGCCTGAGGCGATGTTGTGAAGAGGCGAAGTTATCACTAACTTTGCCCAGACCATTTTACTTAAAATTAATTAGACGAACTTAAAGATGAAGCGAAGTTGTTCTCTACTTCGCTTCACCTTTAACTTCGCCTATACAGGTTTGATCACAACTTCGCTCCTGGTAATCAAGCGAACTTGTGTAACACTTAAACGTTTATCTAACTTGGTTCGTTTAGTGCAGATATGGCTGCTGTTGGAAGTGCAGGAGGTGCAGGTGATGACGGTGATGATCACAGACAATTCTTCCCAGCTCATAACCAGTTCATAACACTTGACCCAGATGCAAATGGCGTGGAGGACTACAGGGAGATAATTACTTTTCTCCTGCGCTCAAGGATATATCACGCAATAACAACTACCCTGCCTATTTCCCTACCGAATATTGAAGACTTTTGGCAGACGGTAGAGTACGATTGCCGGGTTGAGCCCCCGGTTATGCGAGCCACCGTAAACGGTCAAGTTGTTCAGTTTTCTTCTGAACAAATACGGGTGGCGTTGCGGTTTGGTGAAGAGACGAGGGATGACCCAACGGAGTTTGTTGCGCCATTCCGTGATGGGGCGTTCCTCAGGATGGGGTATTCTGGTCCCTTAGGGGACACACAACGGAGGAAGGGATTTCTTTTAGATCAGTGGCGCTTCCTTATGCACGTCATGATCGTATGTATGTCAGGACGGAAGGCAGGCACTGATGGTATGGGTGCGACAATGCAGTCTGCTATGGCTGCGTTGACTTATAATAAAAGATATTCTTTCAGCCAGATGATCTTTTACGAGATCGATAGGCAACGAAGGGCTGTGGCGCGTGAGCGGTTTATAATGTATCCATGATTCCTACAGATGATTTTAAATCATGTGGCTCCGACGCTGCCTCAACGACGCCCTATTCGATACGTGGAAAGTGTGACAAAACGTATCTTTGCACAGTGTCGCACTTCCAGCGCACGAAGCAAACCTGAGCTGCGTCCCAGGCATACTCCGCTCTTTGGGTACCTTATAAACCCGGAGTATGTGCCTGCGGCAGGGGACGAGTTCAGAGACCCAAGACCACAACAGGCGGCAGCAACCCAGGCTGTATCAGCTGCGCCTGCTGTATCTGCTGCTGTGACAGCTGCAGAGATTGACCTTGACGCCATGTTCGGCGGGCAAGGATTGTTTGATATGGACCGAGTTGATCCACAAGAGAATATTCAAGTCTCGGGTCCACAAGCTGATTTTGATGATGTGATGGAAGAGGCTAGAAGGATGATGGTAACTCATGAGAGAACGGTTGGTAAACAAAAGAGAACTGTTGACGACGACGACGAGGAAGATGATGAAGAAGAAGCTGTGCAGCTGGTGAGAAAGCGTTCACGAAGGGAAAGGACAGGTATGGGTGTAGGAGCTGGAGAGACTTCACGGTTGGTACGTTTTGCTCCACCTGCCTTGTCTGGTATGTTTTTGGTCCCTTCTACAGCACAGACTACAAGCTTAAGCGATACAGTTGTTCCTGTGGTGGCAACTACTGCATCTGTTAGCATCCCGTCCACCACAGCACAACTCTCGTCTCCGGAGATCGTATCGTTGCCACCTCCAACGCTCACTACGTCGGAGGTTGTTGCACAATTCATAGAGTCGACAGTTGTTGCTACCACTGCAGGGTTACCAAGTGTACCACCTGCGGTTACGCCCACTTCAGACTCGGAACGAATAGCTTCACTAGAGCGGATCGTTGCTGAGCAGTCCAAGACTATTCAACGCCTAGTGGAAGCAAATCAACTGCAGGCATCCCTCCTGGTTGAGCACGGGAAAGTTATAGATGCCTTGAAGGTGTTCTTGGCATCTCAGGGGGAGATGAGCTGTAGAGGCGACGAGCTGAGGACGAAAAGAAGAAATGATCAAGACGATGATCCCAATGCACCGGAAGGTGCAGGTGGTGAGTTGCCAAGAACTGCTATAGCTCTTGGGGCTTCCACAGCTGAGGGGGAGTCTGCCGCTGGTGATGATGTGGTTGCTGTTGGTGATGATGTGGATGTGGTTGAAGATGTTGAGATTGTTGATGATATGATTGATGCGCTGAAAGAGATAGACGATATGTTAGAGGATGATGAGTCGATAAATGAAGATGATGTTCTGCCAATCGATGAGATCGAAAAGATTGGTGCAGAAATTGTGGTTGAGAATGTGATAGAAGAAGGAGAGATTGTTGAAGAAAATGTAGAGCATGAGATCCCTGTGGTTGAACAGTCGCCTATATGTGAAGATGCTGGGGTTGACAACACTGAGTGGGAAGATCAGCCAAACTGGAAGGAAGGCTGCGCTCAGTGGTTTGTAAAGACGAAGAAGCCAGCAGTACCGACGATGTTCAAAAAGTCGTATAATATAAAGGGATATGCAGAATCAAAGAAGGGAATCATATGCTGGTTGTACGATGAAGAGTTGAAACTATTTGTGATCAAACGTTACGACGGCATTCAGTACTTCAAGAAGATGTTAAGATCCCTGAATACCTTACCGGAGTGTGAGGTGAAAGACTTAGCAAGACTGGGGCTGATAAACAGAAGTGATGATAACATGGCGAGAGTAATTGGGAAAATTGTTTGGAAGGAGGCCATTAAAGATAAAAAGTTTGAACTTCTGAAGCCTCAGAAAGGGAAGTTAGTAGAAGACAAAGATAGAGGGATGAGGGCAGACGGCAAACCATGGATGGTTATGAAGTATAAACCAGTCCGTCATTTAAAAGAAGTGCCGATGAAGGTGATGCCCAAGAACGTCTTGAAAGACTTGAAGTGGTGGTACGTGGATTGTGAAACTGCTGAAGCGGTCATGGAGGATGAAGATGAGCAAGAGATCATGAGAGTGTATGATCCTATGCACTTAGTCAATCTGTCTCAAGCTGACTTGCAGGTACTACATGCTAAGAAGATTTTCTACATTCCTGCTTGGAAAGAGGAAGCTAAGAAGTACCAGAAGTTGGTTTCTGTATGTGTTAGACAGGGAGTGCATGCTTGAAGAGATGAAGAGAGAAGACGAGAGATTACAAGACACAAGCTTTGAAGATCAAGACATGAAGCTACTGCCAAGGGGGAGTCTGTTGGTACATAAATGTCAGTAGTTCATATTCTAGCGTTTGTAATCGAGTCTGTAAAGTAATTATGTTTAAGTTTATGTTTATGTATGTAAGCGAAGTTGTCAACAAGTTCGCTTAGGCGAACTTGTTGAACAAGCGAAGTTGTCGACAAGTTCGCCTAGGCGAACTTGTTGAACAAGCAAAGTTATGGACAACTTCGCCTGAACATATCGGGCGAAGTTGTCGTGTCTATATATACAGTAGCCGACGGATTGTTTAAAAAACGAGAGAGGAGTCAGTTGTTGAGTTCAGTGAACGTGCCGAGAGTCTGTAATAGACGTGTTTCAAGTTATAATATATAACGTGTTCGTTTGTATCGCGTGTGATTGTTTTACGTATTCTACGCTCGTAACTACCTACGCAGGGATTCCGCACCTACGTAGATAGCGATATCCCGTGTAAGATCCGTCCGGGAACCTACAATTTTCAGCGAAAGAATAAAAACATATCATAAACTGCCCCGGTCACTTTCAGTCAGTTGGTTAATGGCTATCCTCATAATCTACTGGTAGAAGTGAGGACCAAACACATCCGAAGATATGTCATTCAAACTGAAGCAACCGACATAACTCTAAGCGATAGTGACGTTTTTTTTTAAGTAAAAACAAGAAATACGGTTACTCGGGATTGATCATCCCATTAAGCTCAACAAGGTTTTGAAAACGAGTTCTGTCAAACGCTTTAGTAAACAAATCAGCGAAATTATCTAACGAATCAACCTTTTCGAGCATTATTAATTTCTTCTCAGCACAATCCCGTATAAAATGATGACGAATGTCAATGTGTTTAGTTTTGCTATGCTTTACGGGATTGTTAGTTACTGAGATTGCAGCAGTGTTATCTATGAAAATAGAAGTATGAGTGAAATTCAGACCGTAATCGCACAATTGCTGTTGTATCCAAAGAACCTGGGAGCAGCAGTTCGATGCTGCCATGTACTCTGCTTCACAGGTAGAAATGGCGACTGAGGTCTGCTTCTTGTACTGCCATGACACTAATCTGCCTCCAAGAAACTGGCATCCACCTGTTGTCGACTTCCGATTCTGATTGCATCCTCCATAGTCAGAATCCGTGTAAGCGACTAACTCCAAGTCTCCCCCTTTCGTGTACCACAACCCCAGCTTAGGCTTGCCTTTGAGATACCGCAATATCCTTTTCACACCCTTCATGTGAGATTCCTTTGGGTTTGCCTGAAAACGAGCACAAAGACAAACTGCAAACATAATATCAGGTCTGCATGCAGTTAAATACATTAAAGAACCTATTATTGCCCGATATTGTGTGGGGTCCATGTCTGCATCACCGTCTGAATCAGCACCCAGTTTATGGTTGACGCAAACTGGAGTATCAAATGGAGTGCTGTCCTCCATCTTGAAGCGTTTGAGAACGTCTTGGACATATTTAGTCTGATGGATGAACATCGCATCCTTCTTCTGATCCATCTGCAATCCTAGGAAGAAAGTTAATTCACCCATTGCACTCATTTCAAACCTCTTCTTCATTACTTCTTCAAATTCCTGACACATGGCGACTTTTGATGCAGCAAAGATGATGTCGTCCACGTAGACTTGAACCAGAAGAAAGTCTCCTCCTTTTCTCTTAACGAACAGTGTGCTATCGATCTTTCCCCTTTCAAATCCATTCTCAAGCAAGTAATCGGATAAGGTTGCATACCAGGCACGAGGGGCCTGATGTAGCCCATATAGCGCTTTACTTAGCTTGTACACGTGATCAGGAAAGTCTGGGTCAGGAAATCCCGGAGGTTGCTCAACGTACGCAACCTCATCGACTTTACCGTTAAGAAACACACTTTTCACGTCTAACTGGAACACCTTCATCTCCTTTTGTGCAGCAAATGCCAAAAACAAACGAATCGCTTCCAATTTCGCCACAGGACCAAACACTTCATTGTAGTCAATCCCTTCTTGCTGATTAAAACCTTTTACAACCAGCCTTGCCTTGTTCCTGATTATTATTCCTTTTTCATCTCTCTTACATTTGAAAACCCATTTGGTGCCAATCGCATGCACATTTTTCGGTTTTGCAGCCAAATTCCATACCTCCATCTTCTTGAACTGGGCTAACTCTTCTTGCATGGCTTCGACCCACGAGGTGTCTTTTAGAGCCATTTGATAGTTCTTTGGTTCAATCTGGCTGATGAAGCAGGTGTACAAGCATTCGTTAATGATGCCTGTTTCTTTAATGCTTGTGTAAACACAAGTGTGCTTATTCAAGCTTCGTCTTGTTTGTACACCGTCGGACAGATCACCTATCACGTTCTCCAAAGGGTGATTTTTGTGAACTCCAGTAGTCGGAACCGAACTGACTTGCAGATTGTCTTCCAGGTTCGAAGATAGTTCATCAATGGGTGATTGTTGTTGAGAGTGAAAAGGATTGAAGAATTCGTCTTCTGTAGAGGCAGTAGGGGTATCAACAGCACTTGACGAGGAAGATTGACATTCATCGTACTGCGATCGTTGCACAAAATTTTCTTCCTCATCATAAAGAATCTGCGTAGCACTTCTCTCATCAACTTCTGCACAATCCAAGTAAGGCATATTAAAAGAGTTAAAAAGCTTATCATAGTTGAAAGCCTCAGCGGGACCCGTGCTTGGTTTTGGTGGTTTGTAACTTGTGATGTCAGTGTTACACACCACCTCAACCTTGCTGGTCGATAGATTAAAGACTCGTCTGTTGGATGTCCCAACAACATATCCGACTAAAATACCTTCGTCGGCTTTCTCACCAAATTTTGAGTTCGTCTTTAATATCGAACACGGGGAACCGAATGGTTCGAGACCATTCAAGTTAGGCTTTCTACCGTGCATAAGTTCATAACATGTTTTATTCAATCTTTTAACAGTTAAAACTCGATAAAGGATATAACAGGCTGTTGCAACAGCTTCAGCCCAGAACACCACAGGAAGTTTAGCATCAGCCAGCAATGTTCTGGCTCCTTCAATTAGCGTCCTGTTCTTCCTCTCAGCCACCCCATTTTGTTGTGAAGTATACGGGGCGTTGTACTGGTGGTCTATCCCTTTCTGTAGGCAGAACATTTCCATCTGGTAGTTTTTGAACTCTGTCCCATTTTCACTCCTGATGTATTTAACCTTTCTCCCCACGATGTTCTCAACCTTGGTAATCAAGTTAATTACCAACTGAACCGTTTCATCTTTTTTCCTCAGGAAATATACCCAAGAATATCGAGAGAAATCATCAGTTATCACTGAGCAGTACGATGTTCCACCTAGGCTTTTACATTCACGGGACCGAAGAGATCCATGTGAAGTAGGTCTAGGGTACTGACTATTGAATTGATCTTCTTGGTATTATGAGGTTTCTTGTGTTGCTTTCCCTTTTTGCACGATAAGCATTGGTCTTCAAAGTTGAAATTTTTTAAGGGAACACCAAGCACCAGCCCATTCTTGACAATGTAGTTCATTTTTCGAAGATGTATATGCCCCATTCTTCGATGCCATAACTCGGACTCCGATTCAGTTGCTTTTGACAGAAGACATGATTTTTCTGTTGCCATCTCAGTCGACCTCATGTCCATTACATATGTATTCTTTTCCCTTGGAGCCTTCATTACTATCCATGCCTCTGGTATCTTGAAACCAGGATATAGTACAATCGCTTCATTTTTGGTAAAATGCACAGTGTAATCTTTGTCACAGATCTGAGACACACTCAGCAAATTATGCTTCAGCTCTTCAACGAAATTCACCTTTTCTAACATCATTTTACCATTAGTCACCGTCCCAGTTCCAGTAATTCTACCACCACTGTCTCCAGCGAAACTTACTCTACCTCCCTGAACAGGTTTCCATTCGTGTAACAATTTCTTGTTACCAGTCATGTGCCTGGAACAGCCGCTATCCACAACCTATAGATTGTTTGCAGCCCTGTTCAACTGTTCCTGCACGATTAAAGCAAAGGATTAAAATCTGGGGACCCAAGACCTATTGGTCTTGGGTCGATTAAATCTGTTAAAAGGCATCCAGTACTTTGGCTGTCCAAAGTTAGTATTAGAATGATTTCTGTAAGTCCTAAAAGGATACCTTCTTGTAGATTGACTATGAGGCCATCCAAACCTTCGTGAATTAAATGAATTATAACTAGTGGTTTGGTTGTTAACAGGGAAAAACTGAGATCGATTTCTTTGAAATCCTGGATTAGTCCAATGTCTGAACTTTGATGAGTTCGCATTCTTACCATTATAGTAATTACTGTTGGTTTTATTCTCAGTTTTCGGAGGCCTCATACCTCTTAATCTCTGATTCAGAGGGCAATCAGCAATCAGGTGTCCTATTTGATTGCATCTGAAACAGCTCCTGTGTTCAACCTTTGTCTCAACAGTTGTTTCAGATGTTGAGGTTGCATTACTACCCGTTTGCCTAACATATGGTGGGACATACGGGTTTAGAGGGGAATTCTTTTCAGTAGGTTTAAATTCCTCCCCACGTCTTAGTATCACTACCTCTTCATTTGTCTCACTAGCTTCGGATGTCTTGTCCGAATTTGATGAGACAGAACATGGAACATAAATCTTAACACTCGAAACAGACTTTGTTGTATCTTTTTCACTCAATTCAGGTTTTTTAATCAAAACTTTGACAGGAACTGTCTGACTAATCTCAACATCAACAGATTTCTGATTACTAGGATCATATGTATAGTTATGATTATAAGGTATTGGAACTTCAGAATATCCAATTCCTCCCCTTTTAACTGGGGAACGTTGATCACTTACGAGATGATCAAGCATTGCAGAGGAATTTCTAAACCGCTCAAGTTTTCTGTTTAATTCCAACACTTTCACCTGGTAGTCAGCTATCTGTTTATCCCTTTCAGCAATTAGTTTGGTTTTCTCTTCTAACACTTCATAGCTAAGATCAATTACTTATATTTTTTCAGCTAGACTTGCTTTAAGACTCCTGATATCTTTTTCACTAGCTTTAATATTTACTGAATAACTATTTTCTCTAGTTTTAGTGTAATGATGATCTTCTTTTAATGTTTTAAATTGAGTGTCCAAACTAACAAACTGATCAGTTAATGTTTTCAATTGTTCAGACAGATTTTCACATTGCATACAAGGGAGTTCAGAACTTACCTCAGAGAGCTGATCATTCACCTCCGCCATATAAGCTTGATCTTCTCTTGTCTCTCTGTCGCTTCCTTCAGTTTCGATGTTAACCAGGTTGGCCTGTTCGAACACTTCCTCAACCTGAAGATTCCAATTGTATCCCCCGTTCTGTCTGGATACCATCGCCCTATTCTCATTACTTCCCCCATTTGGTTGTGTTGGCCTGTTCTGACTACGTTCTACTCTTTCATTTGTGCATTCTTTAGCAAAGTGGCCATTCTGTTGACAGTTATAACACCGAACCTTTGACTTATCAAAACCTGGTCTTTCGCCAACGAACTTTCTACCAGTCTTCTTCATAAACCTTTTAACTCTTCTTACTATCATCGCCATCTGCCATTGCAGATCCATCTCTTCCAGATCATCAGCATCGATCTAATCATAGTCTTCGTCTAAAGTAGCAGGGTCGACAATTTTACCTTTGATGTAATTTTTGTAAGAAGCAATGAAAGATGCATAGAGAGCAAACTGCTGTTCAGCAGACTTAACACTCATGGGCATCTGAGAGTAGTTGTTGTTCGGAACATTTGAGGAAAAACTACCAGTTGTTGCTTGAGGTTTAGAAGAATTTGTTCCACCAGCTACGAAACACACATCACCATCCATGTTGAGAGTTACATGACCATCTTGAGTTGAGTTAGAGCTCGAGTCTCCCTTTGAGTAGTAAGCAGATGATTCTGACTTTGAACTTGAACTTGAAGTAACTTTCGCACCATACATTCCCGGATCCTGAACCTGATCAGTTGGTGTCTCTTTTCGAACCATGTTAAGTTCAAAAGTTCGTAGTTTATTGACTGCTGTTTCCAAGTCGATGTTTGCAAACTCTTTATCTTCTCTCATCAAGACAGTGTACATTTCCCATTTCGGTGGGAGAGCATCAAGAAGTTTTTCTACGATCTCTTCTTCTTTATAGTCAATTGAATAGTTTCTGAGTTCGGTCATCAAGTGGTAATACCTTGTAATGATATCATCAAGTGACTCATTCTTCAAATACTTGAACACCGAGAATTGGGTTTTGAGAAGCTTAATCTTGGATGCACGTATCCCCACATTACCTTCATATCGGTTTTCAAGTGCTTCCCATAGCTCTCTGGTGGTTTTGTATTTTCTGAAGGTGTGAAGAATCTCTTGCAGAAGAGCCATTGTTATCGCAACATGAGCTTTGCTTTCTGCCTCATACATCTTCTTTTCTTCCTCTTCCATCTTATTGTACTTCTTTATTTGTTCACGACCCTCAAACATAGCCGTTGGTGGAATGTAACCATCTTGAATGCACACCCACATCTTAGCATCTTGATATTTAACATATTGTTCAACCCGATCTTTCCAAGCAACGAAATCGGTACCCTTAAGCATTTTCGGAGCCTTAGTAGCTGAACCTGCTTCCACCTCCATTTTCACCAGTTTCGTAATATTTACAGAAGTCATCTTTGGAAGAAATACGAGCGAACACTCAAATAAAACAAAAATAATTTATTATTCTGAGCAGTACAGTAGGCGAAGTTATATTTAACTTCGCTTAAATCTTAACTTCGCTTGATTTATCAACTTCGCTTTCTTCACAACTTCGCCTGATGTTAACTTCGCTTGATGACAACTTCGCCTAAGATAAGCGAACTTGTGAGGTAGGTGAAGTTGATGATAACTTCGCTTAATCTTATATCTTCGCCTAAACCCTACAAACAGTGGCGGCAACTTCGCCTGATGAACACAACGTTTTTGCAGGTTTGATTTTGACGTTTTGCGAGGTATTCGAAGGTGTAATGGGTTAATTTTGATGGAGGGAGGTGAGGAGGACACGAAAACTCGGTATATTAACGTAAACTCGTCCCGCGAATAGTCGAACGGAAGATTTCTACACCCGTGTGATAATCCCGAACCACACAATCACGAGCAAATGCTCTGATACCAATTGAAGGTTCCTAGCTGGATCTACACAGAAATATCTCGTTCTACGTAGGTGCGGAATCCCTACGTAAGACGATATGAGCGTAGAAGTGATATACGTTAAACACAAGCAAACACACGTTACAATACGCAAAAGACACGTTGTATTGCAACTAATAACACGTGATTTCTCAATCACCAATTACACGTACTGGAATCGTTAAAACAAAAGAACCCGTAGCCTAACTTAAATACACTTCGACAACTTCGCCTAACATGCTAGGCGAAGTTGTCACTAACTTCGCTTAAACCACAAGTTCGCTTATGATGGGCAAACTTGTGAAACACATTAACTAACACATAACAAAACCAACTAACACAATTACAGACACTAGATACTGAACTACTGACATCATGTACCAACATAGCTTACCCATAATATCCATGCCCACTTCATGAAAGGCCATGACGAGGATATAGGATACATAGGTTCTGTTGGTTGATGAAGGATGTTTGCATGCCTTTGACAAGTATCACACTTCTTTGAGTACTCCATGGCGTCTCTCTCTTCATTTTTGGCCAGAGGTATCCAGTTCTTAGAATCCTAAAAAATGAGAACTACCTCCAGTGTGATTACCACAATCTCCTTCGTGAAAGTCTTTGAGCACCTCTTGAATTTCAGGATCCTCTATACACCTCAAGTATGGATCTGCAAGAGAGTTCCTATACAGAATATCATGTAATAAAATATATTGTGATACCTTGAGTTTGAAGGACTTCGGATTCTCTGTGGCTGGAATTTCTCCATCTTGGATGTATTTTTTGATTGAAGGATCCAGGATCCTTTCCTATTTGAGGATGATGGATTCCAAAGTACGATTTTTTTGTCAGTTGTTATTTCTCCAACTTCTTGTTCTCCTATTGCTGGCGAGAGTATACGGATGATTGAGATCTTCATGTCTTATGGAATCTTCAAAGATGAGGCTAAATTTGCTAAAGCATCCACCCCAGCATTTTCTTCCCTTGGTACCTGATCAATACTAAACAACTGGAAGGATTTCGCTAATTCCTTCACAACATCCAGATATTTGATTAATTTTTCACCTTTAACAGCATATGAGCCATTAAAATGGTTAGCTATCAACAATGAATATATATATATATATAATTGAAGATACCTGATCCTCATGATTTAGCTAATTGCAAACTTGCGATCAGAGCTTCATATTCTGCCTCATTATTTGTTGCTTAGAACTCACAGGCTATAGACTAGGGTAATATGTCTCCCTGTGGCGATTTCAATAGGATACCTAATCCTGTTCCTCTTACATTGGATGCTCCATCTGTGAAGAGGATCCAAGGATCCTTGGTTTCTTCTAGTTTTCTAAATCAGCTTCCTTTTGCATGTCACTACTGAAACAGCCACAATGTCTGCTAGTGCTTGTGATTTAATGGATGTTCTAGGCTCATACGGAATATCATATGCACTCAGCTTCACAACCCATTTGGCCATCCTTCCTGACAATTCTGGTTTTCTAAGCACATTCTTCACAGGATAATTAGTTCTCAAAATAATAGTATGGGTTTCAAAGTAATGTCTCAATTTTGTAGAAGCCATAATAAGTGCAAGAATTAATTTTTCTAAATGAGAATACCTGGCTTCCGCATCTAAAAGACCTTTACTTACATAATAAACAGGATGCTATTCACCTTCGTGATCCTTTACAAGGACATCACTTACTACATTTCCTGAAACCGCTAGGTACAGATATAAGGATTCTCCATCCACAGGCTTCATTAAAACCGGTGCTGAGGATAAGTAATCCTTTACGGCTTTTAGGGCAGCTTCATGCTTCTCCGTCCACTCGAACTTCTCGAAGGATCTGGAAATGAATCTGTTGAGAGCAGCTATTCTTCCCGTCAATCTCTGGACATCCTTAGCATTCACAGGGGATTTTAGATTGATGATGGATTCTATCTTTTCGGGGCTCGCTTCTATTCCTCTTTTGCTCACCATGTATCCTAGGAACTTCCCAGCTTTAAAACCAAAATGGCATTTTGATGGATTCAGCTTCATATTGTACTGATCCAGGATGTTGAAAGCTTCTTCTAGATCTCTGAGGTGATCCTCAGCTCTCTTTGACTTCACCATCATGTCATCTATGCAGACATCCATAGTCTTGCCTAACTAATCCTTGAAGATCATGTTGACCAATCTTTGATATGTTGCCCCTATCATATCTGAATGTTTGAAGACAAACATGGATTTTCTTCGTTTTAGGAATGATATTATATCCTCCTTGATCTAACTACGGGTACTGGATCCTAGGAACACTTTCACATATGGATCTTCGGGATCCAAGGACACTTCCTTTATGTCTTTCTCCCGAGTTTCCAGCACGTCCCTAGGATGTTGTTGTGGTTGCTATGCTATCGTCTGTTTAGATGCTGGCTTCATTGACGAAGAATAGTAGTTCTTGGCTTCGACTTGGTCACCATTTATCCTTACTACTCCCAAGGAGTTGGTACTTTGATACATTGATGGTAAGTAGAGGCCACTGCCTTCATCCCTTGTAGCCAAGGCCTTCCCAAAATAACATTGCAACAAGATAGGTTTTCTATAACGCAAAATTTTTGATAAGAATTTAACCCTTCAATGTATATTGGGAGTTTGATGTCCCCCAATGTTTTCTTGGTTTCGCCACTGAAACCGACCAGCACCGATGTCCTTGGGATGATCTCCGAGTCTTGTATATTCATCTTTTGAAGCACATCATGCTGGATGATGTTGACCGAGCTTCCAAAGTCGACTAGGATCCTGCGTACATAATGGTTAGCAATAAACAAAGTAATAATCAAACCGTCATGATGGGGATCCTGGATGCTTGATTTATCTTCTTCATCAAAGAAGATCCTTTTGTCTGTTGTCAAGGTGATGGATATAACCGATCGTTCCCCATTGTCCAAATTGGTCTCCTTGGCTAGCCTCTTAGCTGCGAAGAAGGAAGTTCCACATATGTATGAGCCACCAGAAGTGAAGTTGATCACTTGAGCATCTGGTGGGGGCGGGGTTGCTTTTTGAGGAACCTCTTTAGGATCCTGGATCCTGAACTTTTTCTTCACAAGAGCTCCTTGAAGTGGCCCTTGCTCAGGAGGTATCCGATTTCCCTCCTCAAACCGATGCAATCGTTCATCATGTGGCCAAAATCCTCATGGAAAGCACTCCATTTGGATTTGTCTCTGAAGGTGGTTGATTTCTCGTTCTTTCGGGGCCACCTTCCCTTCTCCCCCTAGATCCTTCATGGCACAATTCAAGCCATGGGCATCTACGGAGAAGCAATATTCTGAGATGCTTGGATAATCCTCATCATCATCATCTCCTTCTTCAACTGTTTGAACGTTTTGAATGTTGAATTTGGAGTATGGCTTCGAGTTGTTGTTTCTGTATGAGGATCCTTTATGCTTGTCAGGGGATTCTTGCTTCGTCTGAGCCCCCAATCGTTCTTGGATCCTTTTGTCATCCTCCAGCCGTATGAACCTCAGTGCTCTGTTCCTTACTTCATCTAAAGACCTGCAAGGAGTCATCACAAGATCATCATAAAAGGGGGAGCCCTTCTGAATTTCCATCTTGAATGCTTCAATAGCAGTAGCCATGTCAAGGTTGGGGATTTATAGGGCTTCCTGCCAAACCTTGTAACAAAATCCCTAAGGGATTCATCACTAGGTTGGATAACTCGGTATAAATCACTAGTTAACTTTTCAAATTTCCTACAACAGGAAAATTGACTGTTGAACAAGTTAACTAAGTGTGAGAAAGAAGTAACTGAAAAGGGAGGAAGACTTAGCAGCCATTTCAAAGCAGATCCTGATAGTATAGCTCCAAAACATTTTGCACAGACATGCCTCCTGAGCCTCTCAGGAATAGGATTAATTTCCATCCTTTCTTTGTATTGGGCTACATGCTCTTCAGGATCAATGGTCCCATCATACACTTTCATGTTGGGGGTTTGAAAGCGTTTCGGGATCTCTGCGACACAGATTGGTGGAGAAAATCTGAAAATTTATGGCTTCCCTCTGGTATCTCATGGATTGGAAGGATCACCCCTGGTACACTAGATATCATATCCTTAAGTTTCTGCAGTTCCTTAGACATAGCTTGGTTGATACCTGCATCCTGCATGGAACCACGGTTAGCATTTAAGGATATAGGATCATGCCTGTTACCTCTTTGTTGTGTAAAGGTTGGCATTCCAGAAGAGTGGCCGAGGTAAGAGGCGTCTGCTACAGGAGTTGGTCCACCGGAAGCTATGGGCTGCATGGGGATTATATCTCCTTCATGGACCTCAGAGGACTGCTGATGTTGAACCCCTGAGAATCCTTGATCCTGAAAGAAGGATCCTTGATTTTGGATAAAGGATCCTAGCGATTTGGAGTTGAAGGATCCTTGAAGATACGATCCGGAGGATCCTGGTTTAAGGATCAATGGTCCTTGCTGAAAGGTTGAGGATCCCTGAGCTGGTTGACCCATGGACCTCTGTTGAAGGATAGAAGATCCTTGATGAAAAGTTGAGGATCCTTGAACCTTTTTACCCATGGGCCCCGAGTTGAGGATAGATGATCCTTGCTGGAAAATTGAGCATCCGTGAGTCTGTAGATTCATGGCTCTCGGTTGAAGGATGGATGATCCTTGAGTAGGTTGAGCCAAGTGTCGGACCGGTGCGGGACACGGTTTCCCAACGATTCACGGGGCAACGTGTTAGAGTGCGGAATCCTCTAACACGGCGATTCGGTGGTGATCAACAACGCACGGTTACGATTCCTAAGACGGTTTGACACCTAGGGACGGAGGAAAAGACCGACACGACGAAGATGGGCAGAGAGGATTTTCGGCAGTAGCAGGTTCGTGACTGTGTGTAATGTGTGCTCTCTCTTGTGAAATTTCCTAAGTTTCGTTTATATATCGTACACTGATTCGATCGAATGAGTATCTCATTCGATCGAATGAGTCCTGGTTCGATCGAATCAGTCACTGATTCGATCGAATCAGTTTCTTTTGACATTTTCAGTCCGTTAACTTGGTTTCACGATCGTTATTTTCATATCGAACCATCCTGATAGAACTGGGGACATACACATGACATTTCATGTCCTAACAAACTCCCCCTTGGAGCCAGTTCTATTTACTTATAAGCAATCGAGTTCTCTTGCTCGATCGTAACTCCCCCTTGGAGTTATCTCACTCTCTCTTTTCTCAAAGCTAGTGGTGCGCACGTTGCATCCACGAACTCCTTTCTTCATGAAGTTCTCTCAAGATCAAATGGTTCAGTCAGTCAGACTTACCATAGGTTCCGCATATCCTGAGAAGCTGTCAATTGGAATTTTAGATAAACATTTAAGCACAATCTATCACAATGTTCCAAAACAAATTACATTCAACTCAAGAACAATTACAATCAGAAGATTAAACCTTGAATTACAACAAGAAACAAAATAAACATGACAATTAAGCTTCAGTTTCTTGTGCATACTTCTTCTGTTGCTCTTTCCAGTTTGATCCTGCATGTATGTCATAGGCAAAGCAAATCCTAATGACATTTCTATACGTTAATGCTTGCTCTCTGTCTTCGGGGGCATAAAGAATCTCTGTCTTGTATAGTGTATAGACATCCTCCCGTGACAAGTTTGTGAGCCACATAGGATCAAATATGCGAATTGTGCTCCAATTTCCATTGTCGTTGAGCACGATAACTGCTTCATGCAGTCTTCCATCATAGTACCAATGCCTGAATGCTTTGTAGAAGTCCTGCTTCATCTTTCTTAGAGGAATCTTCTTCATCGTGAGTGGTGGCATGTACTTCAAGATAATCATTGGCCTGTTGGTGATCGGATCGATCTCCTTTTTACTTGTATATCTCTTTGGCCTCTGTGGAGTGATCATCTTCCATTTTGAGTTGTATTCCTTTCGCAATACACTCTGATAGTACGTGGCAAATGGAGATGAACTGGCGTAAAGCATATCAAGATAGTTCAGACGGTTTAGATCATAAGTAGGAAGAGTCTTCAAGTCAGTGATACGTTGAAAGTACTCAACCCCTTTTTCTCTCTTGATAGCAATGCAATTAAGATCCTTCAGACACGCCCAAGCAATAATCTCTCCTGAAGTTCTACGACCCTTCATCTTATAAGACGTTGTGTGAGGAATGGTCGGCTTTGCTTGTCGTCTGGACCTTATCTTCTCAAGAATAGCGTTGAAAGCTTTCTTGCATTCTTCTGTTTTCTCAACGAATTCGGCTTGATCTGCTTCAGAAGGCTGTTTCATTGTGTTTGACCTTTTGTCAGCCTTCTTCTGTATTTCCTCCTCTGTTACATTTTGGAAGAAACTTGCAGAGTTAGAAAGATTGTCAGTTTGAGACGTGTAGTATTCTGGATATTCTTCCTGTGTCAAGTCTTCCATTTCAACTTCATCAAATTGAGAGGGATCAGCGGCCGTAGATGATGTTGAGTCAGGTGTAGCAGCCGAAGAAGATGTTTGTTCTGTTGAAGGCAAAGCCAGATACTTGCCTGTTTCTTCATTGTATAGCTCAAACATTTGTTCCAGTTCTTCTTCTGTGAAATTGTGTGAAATTTCACCTTCTTCCAAGTCTCCACTTGCGAAGTTTTGCTGCTCATATGGATTGTCCAGTAAAAACGTGAAATATTCCGCTGCTGTTTTTGATTGCAGCGGTTGGACATTAAACGGATCAGCATCACCTGGTTGATTAAAAACCACAATGTAACACAAATTTTAAATAAACATATGTAATATCATAAACATGAAATACAATACCATTACATATGAAACTAAGTTTACACACAAATCATTAATTAAAAAGATTTAACATTTAAGTCCTCACTACATTCACTCAAATTCCTCTTAAATACCTTCACCTCCATCATCAGAAGAGTCCAGTTCGTCTGTGTCCACATCGACATTGGTTGGACCTTCCAGACGAAGAACATCTCCTTTCAGCTCGGTCACTTTTGCTTCAAGGCTTAGATTTGACTCTTTCAGCTTGTTGATCGAAGATCCTTGTTCAGCGACAGTAGCATTTAGCTGACTGTTTTCAAGCCTGAGCATTTCGTTCTCAGCTTGAAGTTTAGCAATCTGCTCATCTCTGAGTCGATTCTGTTCTTCTTGCTCTGTCTTGAACAATAACATCTTCATCATAGCCTTGTGAAGATCAGCAATTTCAGATGCAACCTTTTGAGGTATAGACATTTCCGGTTGAGGTTGAGGAGTAGGTTGTGGTGCTGACTGCGGTGTTGGTGGCTGTGCTGGTTGAGCAGGAGGGGCAGCAGAAGTCCCAACTGATGGTACCATTGAAGGACGTGGTTGATCGGAAAATAAACTCCGATACTTTCTTGTAACCTTCTTCTTCTGCCTCTTTGCAGGCCTTTCTTCAGTCGCATCTATCTCAGCCGGTTGTTTCTCGGCTCTAACTTCTTCACCAGCCTCCAGATCCTCAACATTTAAATACCAATCAGCCTGTTTTTCAGCTTCTGTCCTTGTGTCTTCCGGGACCGCCACCTCCTCAGTGTCAGAATCGTCGCTGGATTCCTGATACGGTAAATTCTCGACGTCTGAATCACTGGCAGCATTTCTCCACTTCCTCTTCGGAGGGGCCCTGTAGGACGGATTGACTATATGCCCGAAGCATCGTTTGAGTGGTGGCCTGGTGGGACGTTCTTTGTAGGATTTGAGACGGTTGAGAGTCTCATTCTTCATGTGGTCCAGTTTCACCACATCACCTTCATTTTCTTTCAGTAGACCCGGTGCTTGAGTATCAACTATCATCTGAACGAACCTCGGGTACTGAAGAAACTTCTCGCTCTTCCCTTGTTTCAACGTGATGTTTTCCACCATATGACCAAACGTCATTTGAGAGAAGTTGTAGGGGCGGTTCATCACTAGAGCAGCTACGGTGAACTGCATGCTTTCCCTCAGCTTGTCAAAGCTAGTTCGTTGAGGCCCCAAGCAATGCATCACCACGTGTGCCAGATACTTGAATTCGGGGCACAGGTTGGCTTTGTGAAGCAGACCGGCATTGAGATCGCCGTCATACTTCATTCTTGCGAAACATCCTCTAGTTGCCGCAGGATGTAATGATGTAGGGTCTGATTCTAAGTCTACAAAGCCGCAGACTTCTCGGATTACCTGGGCAGATATTACGATGGCATGCCCTCTGACCGTGGAGCGAATAACCGACGGCTCGACTGTTTTGTCGTGCGTGGCATTCCTCCAGAACTCTTGTTGAATTGACATTATAGGCTCAACGATCCTCGAGATAGGTCCAGAAATCCTTGACCTCTTCAGAAATTTGATAACTGTTGCAAAAACCTTCCCGTGGCTAGACTTTTCGTCCAGGAAAGCCACGATATTGTGCTTGATAGACGTTTTGAATGGAGCAACCACTTCTGCAACTTCAGCCATTGAATCTGTAAACTTAAACGTGTTAGAACGAACAGATATCGAAACGACTGAATGCGTTTAAAATTTTCAAATTTTCTGGACTAGTTCGATCGAACGAGCAACACATTCGATCGGGTGAGCTATTCATTCGATCGAATGAGATCTGGTTCGATAACAGACAATCGAATGAGATAGATCTTATCATTTACTTCTGATTCGATCGAACTACTAATCGAATAAGTCACATTCGATCGAATAAGGAACTCGTTCGATCGAATAGACTGATTCGACTCATTCAAGCAGAAGCCCAGAAATGAAGAACACCCGAACCCGGAAAACCAAAACGACCAAAAACCCGATCAAAACACGGTTAAAAACAAGTAAAACTTACATTTTTGTAATCTACGTGAAAAACTGAATAAAGTGATCGGATCAAAAAGAGGGTTTGAGAAAAACAAATTTGAGAGAGAAAATCCGTAATATTTTTCGAATAATTCTGTCCGATCGAATAAGTTTGAATATTTATACTGTTTTTGGACTTATTCGATCGAATGGACTTGTTCGTTTGGATCATTCGATCGAATGAGATTCTATTCGATCGAATGAGTCTCTTCACAACTGTTCGCATTCTCTCACACACTGATTCGATCGAAACTGTCCATTCGATCGAGTTATTCATTCGAATAGCAACCTATTCGATCGAATGAGGGAAAACATTTGAAAAATAAATTTTTTTAAATTTCTTATTTCCCGTCCATCGATCGTGATGCCTTTGAACCTGCACGAAAACATAAACTTTTGACACTTGGTTAGTTTTCTTAGACATTTTCCAATCCTGAGAGCTTCGTTCCTACAGAACATATAGATCATAATACATTAGTAACAAATGGAAAAATATCAGGCTCAAACATCTTTGGGTTTTCTTGTCACTTCATTCTTTCTTTCATGCACAGCCTGTTGCACAGATGAACATTTAGCAACCTGCATGAAGTTTTCTTTCATTCCTACACACTGGATAAACATTTAGTAAGAACAGACAGGGATCAGACTACCTGTCACGATGATTTCTCATTAAAAAAAACAGAATAAAATTAAAAAAAATTAATTCAGAATAAAAATCTTTTTGTATGTTTTTTTTTTTTTTTTATAATATTCAAACTGAAATAAACAAC
This sequence comes from Bidens hawaiensis, assembly GCF_021521415.1. Classification (NCBI taxonomy): domain Eukaryota; kingdom Viridiplantae; phylum Streptophyta; class Magnoliopsida; order Asterales; family Asteraceae; genus Bidens; species Bidens hawaiensis. The sequence goes on along the minus strand of NW_027492237.1, from coordinate 166,927 downwards.
TGTACAAAAATTTAAAACACATTATTTTTGGTTGAGAAGGATCTATAATAAGAAATCATACAGACGTATATGACTATCTACTGAGACTTTTCGGGAATTTTTTTTTTTTTTTTTTTTTTTTTTTTTAACAGAATATACGAAGTTAAACAAGACATAATGAATATTCTTTTTGTGAGAAAGATCCGAACAGGAATCATACTAATTACGTGACTGTCACACAGATCCGTGTTTAGCTGTATTATGACATAAAGAAACAGGTTGTGAGCATGTAAATAACTTAAAATGGTTTTCATCGTTTCTGTGATACGAGTTAGGTTCAATTATGTCTCAAAATTTAAGTGGGTAACAACTCAGAGATTATGATGCCTCCTATCTATTCTCAAAGCGTATTTGGCTTTCCCCAAGTCACCCCGAATTGACCTTGACCCATAGTGTCTGATTAAGGTTGTAAGTGTCTTCATCTGCTTCCCGTTTTCTTTCTTACTCCATGATTGAGAAGTCTTGACATTGTTAACTCTAGAATGTTTCAATCACTCATAAGGTAAATTTTTTTTTTTTTTTTTTTTTTTTTTTTTTTTTTTTTTTTTGAATGTTACATAGACTTCAGAGTAGTAAACAATTGCAAGTCCCGAATCTGGATCACTGCAGTTTCTTCACACACTATCTTTACAGGAATCAGAACACTTATGGGCTCGTGTATGACTGGGTAATCGCTTTTCTGCCTATCATTCGGAAAGATATATATGAAGACATACAAAACTCTTAAGGAGTTTCCACGTAAAATCGAGTAGATTTAGTTTGTATCACATCTACTTTTACGCACCATAAAAAGCTACCATGACACACAATGACCGTTCTAAAGCCTTTTAAGCCTAATAACTTCACTAGTTAAGCTCACAGAATCAGTGTATCTATCATTTTCCAAGGTTGGATCAATTTCTCATTTTCTGAATATATATGAATGTCCTTTTTTTTAAAAAAAAATAACGTTTAAATTATTTCGCCCCGATCAAGTCAAAGTCTTCAGGTAAACGGCTATCCTGAAGATCCAATGGATCAACTGGACCGACCACATACGAGTATGTGTCCTTCTAACTAAGTATAACCGACTATTTTTCAGCGAAAGAATAAAAAACCCATCAAAACCCGCCCCGATCACTTTCAGTCATCTGGTTAATGGCTATCCTCATAATCTACTAGTAGAAGTAAGGACCAAAACACATCCGAAAATGTGTCCATCAAACTGAGGTAACCGACATAATTTTAAGCGATAGTGATGTATAAAAATTTAATATAAGAAAAATGAAAATAAGCTGTACAGAAATAACAAATCTTTTTGATGTCTCAGTATGATAGCGTCTGTGTACTATCACCTTTCTTGTAACAAGATCAACTTCTCAAAATTTTGAAAATTTTTGGTTTTTCTTGAAACCTTTCTCCCCCTAGAATTTATAAAAAAAAACAAAATCTTTTTGGATTTTTTTTTTTAAATTTTTAAGAAAAGAAAAAATGAAAACAATTTAAATGATATCTTCAGGAACATCTTCTGATATACGTTTAACGCCGTTGATCTCTAGTAAATATAAAAACCGTGGTTTATCAAATGCTTTAGTGAAGAGATCAGCGCGTTGTTCCTGAGTGGGGATTTTTATCACATCGATTAACTTCTTTTCGTAGCAGTCACGAAGGAAGTGATATCGAATTTCGATGTGCTTCGTTTTGCTAAAATGGACCGGATTTTTGGTAATTGAAATTGCAGCAGAATTATCAATATATATGGGAGTAGTAGAACATTCAATACCGTAGTCACGCATTTGTTCCAAATAACTTGAGAACAGCAACTGGCAGCCGCAATATATTCCGCCTCAGCTGTTGAAGTGGAGACTGACGTCTGCTTTTTGCATTGCCACGTTACTAAACGACTTCCAAAGAACTGACATCCTGCTGTTGTTGATTTGTAATCGAGTTTACAACCACCATAATCCGAATCACTATACGCATGAAGATCGAAGTTGTCATCATAAGGATACCAAAGACCCCAATCTGGAGTACCCTTCAGATAACGCAAAATTCTTTTGACTGCAATCAGATGGGAGACCTTCGGCTTTGACTGGTAACGTGCACAGAGACACGTAGCAAACATTATGTCTGGCCAAGAAGCAGTCAGGTACATTAGAGATCCGATGATCCCTCTATAGTGAGTTGGATTGATCAATTCACCCTTCTCGTCAGGATTAATCCCGTGATTAACCTCTAAAGGAGTTCCCTGTGAAGAAGAACTCAACATCTCAAACCGTTTCAAGATGTCATTGACGTATTTTGTCTGGTGAATGAAGATACCGGAATCTTTTTGATCAACTTGAAGTCCTAAGAAGAACTTCATCTCACCCATGGAGCTCATTTCAAATTTTTCTTTCATCACTTGTTCGAACTCCTTACAAAGTGTTTTATTCGTGGACCCGAAGATGATGTCGTCCACGTACACTTGTACCATAATTAGATCTCCTTCTTTTTCTTTTGAGAATAGCGTGCAGTCAATGGTTCCCCTTCTAAACCCGTTGTTCAGAAGGTGTTTGGATAGTTCTTTATACCAAGCTCTCGGGGCTTGGTGAAGACCGTACAAAGCCTTGTTGAGCAGATAGGCTTTGTCCTTGTGATATGGGTCTTCAAAACCTGGAGGTTGTGCCACATATACGGTCTCTTCGATGTGACCGTACAAAAAGGCACTCTTGACGTCCATTTGATATACTTTGAATTTCTTGAAAGATGCATACCCCAAGAACATCCGGATTGCCTCCAAACGAGCAACCGGAGCATATACCTCATTGTAGTCTAGGCCTTCGATTTGCCTAAACCCTTGGACCACCAGGCGGGCTTTGTTGCGAACAATCACTCCACGATCGTCACGTTTACATTTTAGTACCCACTTAGTGCCAATTTTCTTCTGTCCTTTGGGGAGATCCACCAGCTTCCACACACCAAGTCTTTTAAACTGCAATAATTCCTCTTGCATGGCTGAGACCCAGTTGGGATCTTTCAGCGCATCGGTGGTGCTGTGTGGTTCTTCTTGTGCTAAGAAGCATTCATGGGCATTAAGAGCAACTGATCCTGACTCCATCATTTCTGTGTAGAGACCAAAATTCAGCTGTCGACGAGTTTTGACACCCTGTTGAATGTCCCCTATAATGTTGTCTTGTGGATGATCACGTTCAGTCCTAACAACCGGATTGTCAGGAACGACAACATTTTGTTCCAAGTTAGTTAAGTTCGGCTCAGGAACTGGAGCGGATTGTGGTGCCTCTGAAGTAGACGTTAGAGGCTGATCTGCATTCGGCACTTCTTGATTTGACGATGAAGGTTGTGAAGTAACCTGAGTTGGTGCCGATTGTACATCATCTGCTGGAGATTCATCTTCAGATTCAGATTCGGAAGATTCTTGAACTTGATCGTTAGACTCTGTGGAGGAAGATGATGACGGACCAGGATGAGTTGAAGATTGCAAAGATTCATCAGGAGGTGCATTTTGCGCCTCATACATCATTTGAATAGCAATCTCATACAGATTGAAAGACTTGAACAATTTGTCATAATCAAACAACCAGTCTTCTCCTGTCCCCTTGGCTGGTTCTGTGTAGCGTTGAACATCGACATGGTACCATTCTTCAACTAATTTTGTTGTTCTGTTGAAGACCCTTTTGAGAGGTACGCTGTAACCCAGAAAATAACCCTTGATAATCTTCTCCTCGAACTTATTATCAACGTGCCTTTTAAGTAACGTGCAAAGAGCTCCGAATGGTTCCAGGTGCTCTAAGTTAGGCCTTCGTCGTTGAAGAAGCTCGAAACTTGTCTTGCCGTGGCGCTTGACAATGCCTACCCGATTTAATGTGAAACAGGCGTTGGCAATTGCCTCACTCCAAAACGTAACAGGTAACACTGAGTCGGCTAACATTGTTCTTGCTGTCTCGATTAACGTACGATTTTTCCTTTCAGCAACCCCGTTCATTTGTGGAACATATGGAGCACTGAACTCCTGAACGATCCCTTTTTCTTTGCAGAAATTTTCAACATTCGCATTTTTAAATTCTGTACCGTTATCTGACCGCATTCTTCGAACCTTCAGATTGTATTGAGACTCAATAGTTGTAACCAGCAGTTGTATACATCCAAACGTTTCTGATTTTACTTTCAAGAAAAACACCCAAGAGAATCTAGAATATTCATCAGTAACCACTAGACAGTATGAGTGCCCAGAGATACTTTTGACGCTTATTGGGCCAAAAAGATCCATATGAAGGAGTTCCAACGGAATATCAATCGAGTGGAAACTCTTAGACTTGTGGGACCTTTTTATTTGCTTTCCTGCTTTGCACTGCACACACGAATCAGGGAGACGAAAGCTTCTCAGATTAACTCCCTCAACTAGTCTGTTGTGCACAAGCTTGTTCATGTTCCTGACATTTATGTGTCCCATCCGTCTATGCCATAAGACAATATCACGTTCGGATGCCTTGGACACAAAACATGTCGCCGTTGGAGACGATGACCCTGCCTTAGCCATATCCAGAATGTAGAGATCACTCTGGCGTGCAGCTGACATTAAAACCTTGTCTTCAGGAAAGTTGAAATCCTTAGCCAAGATGTGGCAATCTCGGTCGTCAAACATAACTTTGAAACCTTTGTCGCAGATTTGACTTATCGACAACAGGTTGTTCTCCAACTCTTTGATGAAATTAACTTTCTCAAACGAAATTCGCCCATTAGACACAATTCCTTGGGCCGTGATATAACCTCCTTGATTTCCTGCAAAGGAAACTGCACCTCCTTTTATTTGTCTGACACTTGAAAGGAGATTCATGTTTCCAGTCATGTGCCTGGAAGCTCCTGAGTCTATGATCCACATGTTGAATCTTGGATCATATAGAGCAACCTGCACACAAAAACAAAAGGTTTAAATATCATTGGAAACCCAAGCCTTTACGGTCTTGGGTTTTCCATTTTCATCACGAATGTACAATTCAATCCATTTACCCTCATTAACACTGTTTTCTGGTTTGACATTGTTGTCAACAGTGTTAGTTTTCTTTGGTTTCCAAAAGTCAGTCTTCTTCTCAACATGTTTGAGATAGATGGTTGAAGACTGAGTTTCACTTGTCGAAGTGGAAACATTTGGATCTGAGGGGTTTGGGGATTGGTGTGGTGAGGTTGGCTGAGGTTTCCGAGGAGAAACCGACCTCGGTGTGTGAAACCGTTCTTGACCTTGAACGTCAATGGTCGGTCGCCTCCTAGGAGGTGACTTGGCATACCTCGGATCCGGAGTCGATATGTACTGCTTAGGATCCGTGTACTTATAGCAAAATCTTGCTATATGCCCTACCTCTCCACACGAAAAACAGTAGTTTCTCCCCCTTTGACTTGGTGGAGAGAAATAACTCTGTTTTTGTCGGTTATCATAGTACCCCCTGGATTTGATATTTTGGGGTGTAGTTTGTCTAGGAGGGTGTTTTGGGAAATTATGTTTTTCATTAACGTTACCCTCCTTTACAAACTGGGTACTATGTTCCACATAGACTTTCTCAGATTTAGGATTAAACTTTTTCTTCTGAGAATTTCTTGTTGTTGTTGCCTTTGACTTAGATGGTGGTGGGCCCGACTTAGTTGTGGAACCTAAGTCTGTGGCAACAACATTTTGTTTGGACTCAGGAGCCGGGTCAATGACTTCTTTTCCCTTAGACTTAGAAATTTGGTTTGTGTCCTCGGGTATATAATCATTTGATTCATCATCCGGCACAGCTCCTGGTGTGCTTGCAAATTGATTCAGGATCGGGGGTGGGACATAGTTATATCCCACGCCTTTTTCCTTTTTGCCTCGGAACTCGGGAATGATGTGTTCTAATAAATAAGATGAATTTGAGTAACTTTTTAATTTGAAATTCAATGATTCAAAATCAGCTTTCAAGTTTTCCAATTCTTTTTTCAAAACATTATTCTTATTTATGTGAAAATTGATAGAATCTTGTTGATTCAGAACACATATTTCAAGTTCCTTGTTCTGACGCTTAAGGCTATCAATCTTTTCTTTAAAAGCAGACTCTTTCTGCTTCCAAGCCTTATTCTGTGCAAGCGCGTCAGTCAGTTCCATTAAAGATCTTGAGGCTGCTTGTTTGTAAGCCTCGAGATCTTCAATTCTCTCTTTTAGAGATTGAATTTCTTGTTCATACAATTCACATTTTAAACATTTAACATTTTCTGGTTTGGGAGTTGATGGGTTAGAACTTACCTTGGCATTTGATGTCTCTGCCATGAATGCAAAGCAAAGATTCCCAGCTTTTTCCAGAAACGATGCAGAAGTTGCTTTAGACTCTACTTCGTTGACTTCTTCAACTTTAGCAGCCTCTGCGGGAATTGTCGAACATGGAGATATTTGAGGAACATTTGACTCTTTATCGTGATCCTCCTTAATCTCCAAAGATACCACTTCAACCTCAGGTTCTTCTTCATGGACTTCAGCAGCTGGTTCATCGACAATATATTCTTCATTGGTCGAGGAAACAACAGACTCGGTTTCAGAGTTTCCATCTACTATTGTGACATCAGCCATGTTGATGCTGAAGTTCCATGTCTCGCCTTCATCCCCTTGAACTGCAAGAGCAGTTTCATTGTTGATGTTGACGTTGTTTGCTGCGGTTTGATTTTGAGGGACCAGTTGTCTCTCAAGGTTGACAGTTGCAGCAGCTGCAGCAGGAGTGGATGATGATGAAGTGGTTCGGAAGGGATATTGGTGACCTTCCCTTCTTGGCTTCGAACACTCCTTGGCAAAGTGACCAAGTTCGCCACAGTTGTAGCATTTTACTTTGTTTTTATCAAAGCCGAACTTGGATTTGTTGTTTATTGAGAGGGCCTGACCTGTTTTCTTCGTCCACTTTCTGGCCCTTCGAAACGCACTGCCAAGAGCCCACATAATGTCTATGCGTTCCATATCATCTTCGTCAAGCTGTTCATAGTCATCACTGTCCAGATGACTATTTCCTAGCTTACCCGCCACCATTAAACTGTAGGACTCAATTATCGTGCCTAGAGTTGCCATGTGTTCTTTGGCAACCTCCACTGTTACTGTTCCCAAGCCTTCAGTATTCAACGTTGCTTTCTCCGTTGACTTGGGTCCGGAGTTAGTACTTGAGTTTCCAGAAGTTGATGGTGGGACGGAAGATCTCGTTTCAGTCCCCTTTGATTGATTTGACGTTGAGGAGACAAAAGCGGTCTTCATCGGAGCATGATCAGTTGAATCTGACATAGGAGGTTTTGACATGTAGAGTGATTTGTCAGAAGTTGATCTCGGTTTTCTGGAGGAGGCTCTTAGTTCAGCCTCTTCTTGTCTGATTTCTTTAATAAAATCAGACAGGAGAATCGTCTCCAGCTGATGACTTCTTCTCATTACTGTCAGGAAGGTGTTCCAGCTGGTTGGAAGTCCTTGAGCAAGACATCTAACCTTTTCAGTCCCTGTTGTTTTGACATTATAGGACTTGAGTTCTGACATTAGATGATAGAATCTCGACAGTAACGATTCAATGTCTTCTCCCGATTCTGGACCAAACAAATCAAATTCACGCTTGAGCTCCCGTGCGTGAATTTCTCTAAGTGAGTCAGATCCTTCACATCGTTCAACCAGTGCGTTCCAAAGAGTTGACGCTGTTGTAAACTGGTTAAACTGATGGAAGAGATCGCTTGAAAGTGCTTGTGACAGTAACGAGAAGGCTTTCTTCTCAGCATCAAAGGCTATCCTTTGATCTTCAGACAGCCTAAAGTAACTCAAAGTCTCACCATCATCATTTGTCGGATGCACCCAAGTTGTCTGAACAGCTTCCCAAAGTCCAGGATTCACACCTGTTATATGAATTTGAAATCTTGTCTTCCAGGTTGTAAAATCGTTTAAAGTCATTAGCTTTGGTGGCTTGTTATAGCTTCCCGATTCAGAATCACTTTCGAGAATCGATTGAATCCTCTTGTTGGTACTCGAACTTGCAGCCATCTTTGTTTCTTTGCTTTAACGTTGAACTGTTGATCGAATGGGTTTGATTCGATCGGATGAGTGACCTATTCGATCGAATGTGTTCTGGTTCGATCGAATGTCTCTCTGAAATGCTGATCTGTAAGTTATTCGATCGAAAGTGAATCTGGTTCGATCGAATGGGTTGAGAGGTTCGATCGAAAGAGTTTCTGGTTCAATCGAACGGGTTCTGACAGTCGAATAAGACAAAGATCGAATCGGCGGATCGAATAAAAGACTTATTCGATCGAATGGTGACTAATTCGATCGAACGAACAAATCTGGTTCGATCGAATGAACTAGGAGTAATTCTCGGCGGGAAAAAACTGATTCGGTCAAAGTTTAAACTTGTTCGATCGAATAGGAAGGCTATTCGATCGAATGAGTTCCAAAAATAGACACGTTCGATCGGAATATCTGGAAATTCCAAAATTAGAAGATTTTGACGGATTTTCGAATTTTGAATCAAAAACACAAATCTTGGAAGATCAAGAAGCAACTTAAGATCAAAATATGACTTTTAACACAAAAACAACTTAAGACCAACCAAAAAACGGATCAAAACCACCAAAAATACGAAGAACACGAAGAACGCGAGGAACGTTCTTGACGAAACTCGAACTTTTAACACACAATTCTAAGATCAAAACACCAAAGTATGACAATTTTAACAGTTTTTGACAAGAACACGACGAACACCAAGATCAAAAACACCAAAAATTCGGAATTTTCCGGCAAAAATTACGATTTTCGCGAGAAAAACACGAATTTTACCACGAATCTAACGTGAATCTAGAAACAAAGGCTCTGATACCACTTTGTCGGCTCTGCCGGGACCGAGACGATCCGAGCCGGTTCGAGACGGAAGGTTTGAAAACCAAAGACGGATAGAAACAAACACGAAACAAACGATTTCATTGATAAAAACGAAAGATTACATGCTTGTTAAACACTGAAATCACGATCTATGGCAGGGGAAATAAGAAATTTAAAAAAATTTATTTTTGACGGAGGAAAAGACCGACACGACGAAGATGGGCAGAGAGGATTTTCGGCAGTAGCAGGTTCGTGACTGTGTGTAATGTGTGCTCTCTCCACACGAAAATTTCCTAAGTTTCGTTTATATATCGTATACTGATTCGATCGAATGAGTATCTCATTCGATCGAATGAGTCCTGGTTCGATCGAATCAGTCACTGATTCGATCGAATCAGTTTCTTTTGACATTTTCAGTCCGTTAACTTGGTTTCACGATCGTTATTTTCATATCGAACCATCCTGATAGAACTGGGGACATACACATGACATTTCATGTCCTAACACCAAGGATATTGGAGTGTTAAAATCCAACATCCTGGGCATCAGAGGAGTTTGATCCTCTATCGGCCACTTAGTCCTCTCGAGGTCTTCTTTCTCCCGAAGGATCCTCTGGTTAGTCTTGTTTTTGTTGCTCCATGTATGTTTTGACATGCGAAAACATATTAGAAACATCATTGTTAGTATTAACTACCGAAGTGGTAGTAGTAGTTTTCGAGCTCTGGAAGACTGGTAGTTGCGTCTTGCTTCCAGCAGAAGCAACCCTTGTTGTCCCAGTGATTGGAGGAGGCATCGGTGGCAAAGTTCTTGAGGAGAGAGGAACCGAATATGGCATGGTTGATGAAGCAAAGGTTGATTGAGAGGCCATTGGAAGTGATATAGGTAGTGAAAAGTTGAATATTGATAGGGTATTTTATGGATTATAGCACCAATTGCCTCACGGTGGGCGCCAAATTGTTTTGGACAAAAATCAGCTGAGGATAATGTATCCAAATCCGTAATTGTGAGGTATAGTGCTATAGCGATACTGATAATTATAAGAATAAAATGGAGATGAACACCGTGATTTGTTGCGAGGAAAAACCCTTTAATCTTAATCAGATTAAAGGAAAAAAACCCCGGGTGATGACAACTTGTCTATCACCAATTTATTAATATCAAAAAAGGGTTACAATGGGTGGAGTATATGATCAATGAATACAAAAATGGCTATGTGTGCGTGTGATTACAGAGAGCTATCAGCTTGTGTATACGAATGTGAGCTAATGAGTGTGTGTGTTACTGTCTGACCAAGCATTGATTATATCTCAGTATATAAAGAAAAGAAAATTAACAACTACCTAACATTTCCTACTAATCCGCCACCTTTCCACTCACTTCCCTCGTGCCTTTTGACCACGTTCATTAAGAAGCCTAGTAGCGAAATAGGTGATAGACTAGGCCGTGGAGCCGTTGCACTTGTTAATCAACAACCTACATACGAGAAAAATTGTTAATAATACCAACTATCGAGGATCCTTGATCCTGCCGCAGCTCCGCAGTTCTTCAGAAGGATAACGGATCCAGCCTCTTCATCAAGGATAATGTATTCTCAGTAGTTCATTATTTGAGGCTCAACAGTGGGAATTTGGGAAAAAGTCGGCGAACAATCTAATAGGTAAAAACAGCAACATATGTGTATAAAATATAATAATAAATAAATATATATATGTATATAAACGATTATCGTGCTTATTTGTATAAATACCTGGATGTATTTTATTATGATTAATACTATTGAGAAATATTATTCTTATTGCTAACCATTGTGCAGGAACATGTCGGGTTTACCGATCGGTTATCTATCACGGTACCAGCATTACCTGAAGAGTAGGAGGACCTAGAAGAGGAAACTGGGGAGGAACCGGAGGAGGAGATGAGCGAGAGCTTAGGGGACGCTGTAGTGCCACACGAGGTACCGACCGACCAGCCTGATTTATGGGGCTACAGGTGCGATAGTTACCCTCCTAGGGGAACAGTTAGGCAAGAGGTTGGAGCCACTAGTGCCTACCGGACCCAGTGAGAGCCCCTACACCTCCATTACCTGATGTTTCACCACCCACTCTTACACATAGGACCCACCAGACCGCTCGTATTTCTGTACACCCACCTGAACACAACCTATCCCCGCCCCGTTCAACTTATCATAAGGGAGAGACTTCACGGGTATAGGTCACCGAGATACCTATCCCTGCTTGGGGTGTAGCTATCCCAATCCAGGAGCCACCCTCCATGACTGAATCTGAGTGGTTAAGAGTGTTAATCGACCAAGTATTGGAACAAACAACATCAATTAACGATCTTAAACAATTCAGACAAGAAACTTGAGAAGATGTTTGGTACCTCCACCAGAATATGAGGGATGTGAGGAGATCGAACGCTGGCTACCGATGGCGTATGGATCAGGTGGAATCTCAGCTATGGATTGATAGGATGGTCATCGTTGCATTAATAGCGGTCGTTGCGTGGTTGGTTTATCTAGTACGTATGGATAAGTAGCACATAGTAGAATAGTTGGTTGTATATAGTCTTTTAACTTCCCATGCAGCATTTTGTAGCAGCATATTGGGCTGACTTGGGAGTTGTTTACGATTTAGCACTATTACAAGCACTGGCCCTTACAGGGTTAAGTCTATATGTCACTTAGTGACAAATTTTGATACGCATAAACAAGCACTGGCCTACACAAGGTTAAGCGTATGTGCTAATTTTGAGATGAATATATACAGTAATGATTATGGCTAATACAAATGTGTTCTTTGGCATAGATATGTGTTGTGATTGTAATATCGTGATATTGTGCTTATTATGGTGGAAACGATATTAATTATATTATATTTGATTATTTTATAGAATGGCCCCGAAGAAAGCTAACCCTTTATCTGAGGCGGTTGTGGCCGCAATGATTGCTCGCCAATTACAAGCAGTGATAGCACAGGTCACTGCAGGCATACATGCCAACAATACTGCTAATCAAACTACGAGCACCACTACGGCCACTGTTAATATACCTCCGCCAGTTACTAATGTAGCCCCGGGCGTTACTACCCCACTAACTACTGAAAACAATATAAATAATAACAATACTCGCTCGACTGTTAGTGTTGTTGGAAACCCTGAACCCGTTTTGAACACCAATAACGTCAAGAATCCAAACCCTGTACTGATTGTCAACACAACTACTAATGATAACACTCGACCAAATACCGGTAACAATCTTAATAATCCCGAACCCCCACGTCAGGAATACGCGTATAAACAATTCAAATCATGTAACCCAACTGAATTCAAAGGTATTGAGGGACCTAACTGATTGGTGAAATGGATTGAGAAGACCAAGTCTATAATTAATATTAGTGAATGTCTACCAGACCGTATAGTCAATTTCGATACTACTATGTTTCTGGATCATGCCTTGATGTGGTGGAACACAGTGGTTCAGTTAAAGGGACAAGATTCTATCAACCGTATGTCATGGACCGAACTCAAAACCCTTTTACTAGAACATTTTTGCCCAAAAAGTGAATTGAACAGAGGTTGGAATATGAATTATGGAACTTGGAAATGATGGGTGATGTGGGATACACAAACCATATTAACGAATTGTCTTGCTTAGTACTGTGGTTAGTTACTCCGAAAGCTAAACGTATTGAATGCTATATCTGGGGATTAACCACTGCTGTGAGGAGCATAGTTAACTTAGTAGCCCACCCATAATTGGAAAGTGTTGTATCTCAAGCGGGTGTTGTTACTTTTGACCTTATGAGAAGTGGCGTGATAAGGATGCCGGGGGAAACATCGAGTTTAAAACGATCTGATTATGGGACAAGATTGCAAGGGAACTCTCAAAATAAACGAGCCCGTCCGAATACCCGAAATTTTGCCATGACCAGTTCGAATGTGAAATAAGAGGCTTATAAAGGGACACTACCGAAGTGTGGGAAATGTAATTTTCATCATGCGGGTGATTGTAAATCGGTAGTTTGTCATAAATGTGGAAAAAATGGACATTATGCCCCCAATTGTAGAACCCTCACTAATATTTGTAAACCGACCTCAGCAACCAACCTAACCACCTCGACCTCATCCAACCCGACCAAAACTCAATCAACAAACCCCACCAACCATGAACCTACGTACCTGTTATGAATGTGGTAGTACGGAACACTATCGGAGATACTGCCCCAAGCTGAATCAGGGTGCTGTGAGAAGGCAGAACCAAGCACAAGCCTCAACTTCCAATGCAGCTAGAGGACGCGCTTTCGTAATATGATCGATTGAAGCGCGTCAGGATCCGAACGTGGTAACAAGTACATTCTTAGTTTCTGGTCAGTATGCTTCAGTTTTGCTTGATACGGGCGCCGATAGAAGTATCGTATCTGTTAACTTTTTACCCTCAAAAAATATACTAGTTAGTGAGCTAACAAAACCGTACACTATGGAACTCGCTAACGGTAAGTCTATACTTGTTAACCGAATAGCCCAAAACTTCTTTATCCTAAACGACCACTCGTTTCTTATTGACTTACTTCCGGTGGAATTAGGAAGTTGCGATGTTATAGTCGGTATGGACTGGCTATCTTAGTATAAAGTAGAAATTATTTGTAAAGATAAGACAGTTAGGATACCTCTTTCGAATGATGAGGCGATGATTGTTCAATGTGAGAAATCTGGTACTATACTGCCTCTCGTATCCCAACTTAAGGCCTTAAAGTATTTGCGCCAAGGATGTACATTATACTTGGCAAGCGTAACAGTTAAGGAACCCGATGAAAATCGAATAGAAGACATGCCAGTGGTACACGAGTATTAAGATGTATTTCCCGATGAGTTTCCTGGTTTACCACCGACCCGACAAGTTGAATTCCGTATTGACCTGATACCGGGAGCAGCTCCCATTGCTAAAGCACCTTACCAACTTCCACCTTCTGAAATGCAAGAACTGTCCAACCAATTGCAAGAATTACTAGACAGGGGCTTTATACGACCTAGTTATTTACCATGGGAGCAACGGTGTTATTTGTGAAAAAGAAAAACAGAAGTTTTCGGATGTGTATTGACTACCTGGAATTGAATAAAGTGACTATAAAGAATAGATACCCATTACCTCGGATTGATGACTTGTTTGATTAGCTTTAGGGTGCGAATTATTTTTTGAAAATTGATCTTAGATCTGGTTATCATCAAGTAATAATTTAGGAAGAAGAAATCCTAAACCCTTCTGAACTCGATATGGTCACTATGAATTTTTGGTTATGCCGTTTCGATTGACCAATGCGCCTGCAATATTTATGGATCTCGTGAATCGAGTTTGCAAACTCTACCTGGACAAATTCGTGATAGTGTTTATCGATGACATTTTGATATATTCGAGAAGTAAGGAGGAACACGAATATCATCTGCGGGTAATCTTGGAACTACCGAGGCAAGAAAAATTATACGCGAAGCTGTCCAAATGTGAATTCTGGTTACAAGAAGTACAATTTTTAGGACACATTGTGAATCAACAAGGAATCCAAGTAGACCCAAGAAAAACTGAGGCTATTAAAAATTGGCAAGTACCTAAATCATCGAAATATATAAGCCAATTTTTGGAATTAGCCGGGTATTACCGACGGTTTATTGAAAACTTTTCAAGCATTGCCCAACCTTTAACCCTCCTAACTCAAAAAGATCGAATGTATGACTGGGGAGAAGAACAAGAAACGGCCTTCCAAACGTTAAAACAGAAGTTATGTGAAGCTCCAACATTAAGTCTTCTAGATGGAACTGAGGATTTGGTGGTCTATTGTGACGCGTCTCGTAAAGGTTTAAGATGCGTAATGATGCAACGAAAGAACAAAATAGCGTATGCCTCCCGACACTTAAAAGTACATGAGAAGAATTATACAACCCACGACTTGGAACTGGGAGAAGTTATCTTTGCATTAAAAATCTGGAGACACTACTTGTAAGGCACTAAATGTACCATCTATACTGATCAAAAAAGCCTACAACACATTTCTGATCAGAAGGAGCTGAATATGAGACAAAGAAGATGGGTAGAGATGTTAAATGATTATGATTATGAAATTAAATACCATCCAGGAAAGGCCAATATAGTAGCTGATGCTTTAAGCCGAAGGACAGAATTAAACCGTTGAGGGTACGAGCACTCGGAATGACTGTCCAAAGTAGCCTAACCGAACAAGTCCGTCTTGCACAAGACGAAGCCTTAGAATAAGATCAGTTAGAAAATGAAGAACTACATGGAAATGAAAAGAATTTTGAGAAGAAAATTGATGAAGTATATTATTACAAAATCGGGTCTGGATTCCAATATTCATAAACTTCGTGAACTGATTCTCGATGAAGCATACAAATCCAAATATTCTATTCATCCAGGTACTGATAAGATGTATAAGGATGTTAAAGAATTCTACTGGTGGCCTAGCATGAAAAAGGATATAGCCTTGTATGTAAGTAAATGTGCAACTTGTGCAAGAGTTAAGGCTGAATACCAAAAACTTTCGGGAATGTTACAACAACCTGAAATCCCATAATGGAAATGAGAACAAATTACCATGGACTTTGTAACGCACCTTCCCAAAACTTCCCGAGGGCATAATGCCATTTGGGTAATTGTAGACCGATTAACCAAATCTGCACACTTCCTTCCGATCCGTAACAACTACACTACCGAAAAACTCGCTCAAATTTACATTGACGAAATTGTATCCCGACACGGAGTACCACTTTCGATTATCTCAGACACAGACAGTCACTTACATCACTTTTCTGGCAAGCAGTTCAGGAAGCTTTAGGAACCCGAATAGACCTGAGTACTGCTTACCACCCTAAAACAGATGGTCAATCCGAACGAACAATACAAACCTTAGAAGATCTACTTCGTGCTTGTGTACTGGATTTCAAAGGGAACTAGGATCAACACCTCCCACTCATTGAGTTCTCTTACAATAAAAGTTACCACAGTAGTATATAAGCTGCTCCTTTTGAACCATTATACGGGCGAAAATGTAGATCGCCACTTTGTTGGGCGGAAGTGGGTGATACTCAAATTTCAAGATCCGATTTGATTCCAGAAACAACCGATAAGATTCATAAGATTAAACAAAAACTGAAAGCCGCCCGTGACCACAAAAGAGCTTGCCGATGTTCGTCAAAAACGATTATCTTTTGAAGTAGGCGACAATGTGTTTTTGAAAGTATCGCCATGGAAAGGTGTTATCAGATTTGGAAATACTTGTAAATTAGCCCCGAAATACATTGGACCTTTTTAGATTGTTGCTAAAATTGGTTCCGTAGCCTACTGACTAAAACTACCCTTAGAACTGAGCACTATTCATGATGTGTTCCATGTGTCGAATATGAAAAAGTGTCTTACTGATGAAACGGCGATTGTACCACTAGAAGATGTTCAGATTAATGAAAAGTTACACTTCATAGAGGAACCGGTGGAAATTGTGGACGGAAAAACCAAGCAGTTACGACACAACAAAATCTCACTGGTAAAAGTTCGGTGGAACTCAAAACAAGGACCCGAATTTACTTGGGAACGAAAGGACGAATTCCGAAAGAAATACCCACACCTATTCCCTAAAATGAAAACCATTGACACATCAAATTTCGAGGACAAAATTTCTTAACGGGGGGAGAATGTGACATTCGTGAAAAAACAAGGTATACCTTATTCACTATGTAGCGAGTAAACGATAAATCGGTTAATTCGTAGCTATTAACCGAGTAATCGACTGATACTGGTTATGACCCGTATATATATACCGAGAGGTCATATATGAGTTATATATATGTTATAGAGACTAACATATTGATATTTTGGCCTCAGTACGTTTAAAGCCATTTAAACGAAAAAGGTTTCGTTTATCGATACGCTATGAGTTTAAACGCAATCGTTAACACCAAAATGAGCATTGTAGCATTCTTTAAGCCGAAAAAGATTTATAAAACACTTATATAACATGTTCTAAGCAATCCGTGAAAATATTTTGGATTTTTTCAACGAGTTAGTATGTTTTTCTTATTTTACAAAAATAGTCTGAAAAACACTCGTTTTCGCATTGTTTTTCGCACTCGAACTAGTTTTCTTATGAAAAACCAAAACTGAATTAAATTTGGACCGATATTTACGCTTGGCATGGAAAACGAGGCATTAATGGGCCAAAAGGAGGCCTGATGAGCCCCCTCTATGGGCCGGCCGCGAAAATGGGGTGGGACCCCATTGTATAAGGCTTGTTAAACAAGCTTCTTACTAGGATATTTTCACACAAACTTCAACATAGATAAAAACACAGCTGATTTCTTCATAATCCAGCCAAAACCCTAAAGGTAACCTTCAAATTTTAATTCATTTCATGCTTGATTAACAAAGTTTAAACATGAAAAATTATGTCTTGATTGGTTTTAAACATGTTTAACCATTCAAAAACCATAAAAATCAACTAAAATCATGTTTTGATGTTAAACATGCATACAAAGCATAAAAATATAGATTTTTGACCAAAAACACGGATTAGAACATGAATATGTCGTTTTTATGGTTCGAAAGTTCGGTTTGAAACAAAAATCAAAACCCTAATTTAAAAGGCTGTTATATGGATGATGCTTGGTTTGGTGTTATATGATATGTAGATACACTAAGTTGTGACCCAAGACCTAGAGAGTCGTTTAAACCATTGAAAAATACCAAAAACCGACAAGGTATTACCGTATTACTCGTTTAGGGGCTATTTGTGCTTCAATTGTGACGTGCTTATTGTTAGGTTGTGAAACTTTACAGTGACATTGGGGATAATGTAAATGAATCCCTGTTCAAATTTGGTATCTTTTTGATGAACGGAGAATATTTGGCGAATTTATTACCGTTTATTAGCGTTTATATGTGAAAAATAGTTAAACTTCATGAAAAATTATGAAATTTGGCTTGGAACTCCAAAAAGTAATGTTACGGTCACTGGAAAAATTTGGGGACATTTGGAGATGTATAAGTATTGTTTGTGCAATTGTGTTTTAATCGAGTTTTAATAGCCGAAAAACGCGCAAAAAGGCATTTTGGCCAAAGAGTTAGATTATAGAGATTTTTCAAGAGATATTTCATTTTATTTTGACCACTTGGAAAATTTATCGGAATTTTTAGATGTCGTTTGGTATAAACTGGTTATTTATTACTTACTTATAACATATTAAATGAATTTTTATAAGTAGATAATTAAGAATAAAAATTCTGAAAATATTTTTATAAAATTATAAAGATTTTAATTTATTTTTAAAAAAATTCTCATAATTTATATAGAATTGCATAAATAGTTATGGATGTTTGAAGATTTAAATTATATTCGTTTTAACAAAACCGACAGTTTTGTATTTCACGAACTGATTGGTATGTCAAAATGTTAAAAGTGGTCAAATATCATAGTTTTGGATGAATTTGATAAAATGAAC
The DNA here is from genome assembly GCF_021521415.1 of Bidens hawaiensis. Taxonomy (NCBI): domain Eukaryota; kingdom Viridiplantae; phylum Streptophyta; class Magnoliopsida; order Asterales; family Asteraceae; genus Bidens; species Bidens hawaiensis. Next base: position 148,569 of record NW_027492237.1, on the reverse strand, counting down.
TTTTTACGAGAATTTCGGACAATTCGGATGGATTGTACGCGTTTTGTATAATAAAATCCGTAAGAAAACGGAAACGAACCCTGCTATCAATCAAGATACCGAAATCTTAAAATTCTTTCATAAATCAAATCATTTTATCAATCAGTACGTTTACTCAAGTTTATGTGATCTTACCTATTTCTGAAATACGTAAATGATCAACTTGGCTAGGCTTGGAAAATGGTAAAACTGAGCCAAATCTTGTTTAGAAGATTGCATAGTGTACGACGTCACAATCTAAGACTATGGTCATGTTCTGTGCCTAACAGCTATACCCAGACTAGTTATACATCCTGATTTAGTTTAAACATTGTACTAGTATTAACGATACTATACCGGTTATAGGATTCAAGCTATAATCGAGACACTCTTGTTACTGATACGTATTATCAGATTGATCTGCGTTAAGGTGAGTTTCACGACCCCACTTTCTAAACTGTTTTACGAACTTTTGGGGTAGAAAGCATGTTTACATATACTTATGTACTTGAAAACTTGTGATGATGTGAATAATCTAAATACTAACACTTGAAAGTCCCCACAAACACAAGTGATTAACTTCGTGCCGGTGACGTGTGGATAGTACTATCGGTTTGACAAACCCAACTAAAAGGGCCGGAGGGGTATGCCGGAACATGTTAACCCAGTTGCACATAGTCATTTAAACTTGTTACATTTTTCTATGTGGTGTTACACATAGTACATACTTTGGGGCAAAGTGGCTGTTAAATGCCAACGGGAGTGCATGGATAGGAGTGGCCATGTGTTATAGCTTGTTTCGGTTTCACTTGTGGCTTAGTATAAAAACATCATTCACATACATACATACAAACCATGAACTTTATGAACTCGTATACTGATTTTCGTTCGTACTCATGAAACTTGAAAATCACCAACTAGACGTAGTTGACCCGTTTTAACGTGCTTTTCAGGTAAGCCGAAGTTGGAATGATTTACTTATGTGCTCGGTGTTAGGAGTGAAGTGAATCGTTGTACATAGACGCTAGTATATATTAACGAATAAGCATCCGCAAGAACTGGTTATGTGATTTTCATCTAGTTTGTAAACTTTGTACCTACCAATGTAATATGATGTAAATTAGTTTGTTGAATTTCTTTATAAACAATGTGGTTGATACCAGTATTATCTGTTACATTCCCGTATTACGCTTCCGCAATTACCTAGTCGGGGTGTGAAATATTTATAGACATAACACATTGTCACGTAAACCCTAGCAACTATCACCATAATGCCACCAAGTTTTTACCCACGAGTTGATTCCTCATTAAAGTCCTTGACTGGTCTTCGAACTAATGGTTACTTATCTCGGCTTCATCTGTTACTTAGATAAATTCTTCTCGAATACTTTGTCATGTTTCGAATTGATGAATCCATGTTGAATACATTGAATACTAAGTCTGATATGCCTTCGAGGGGAACCTTTGTTCACAAAAATATTGAATCCTTCAAGAGTTGATCCAACACTTAGCCAAATATATGTTGTCTAAACACATGGCCATGTACTCGTGAACCGGTGTTTATGAATATATCCATAATTAGTCACATTCCAATACGAGTTGATCATAGGCTATCCACTCGTGAACCTTTGTTCACGAGTTGATGTTCACTTTACCAATATCAAACAAGTCCATGATATATTCATGATCTACAAACACTCTTGACTTCAATGCACTCAGGGTATCACTATGAAACCATTATCTGATGGACTTCGTAAAACGCCTTCCCAAAACATCCCGAGGACATAATGAAATTTGGGTAATCATGGACCGATTGACCAAATCTGCTCACTTCTTCCGATCAATAACAACTACAATACCTAAAAACTCACCCAAATTTATATTAATGAAATCGTGTCTCGACTGGTGTGCCACTTTCAATTATTTCAGATCGAGATAGTCATTATACTTCTCATTTTGGCAATTTGTACAAGAAGCTTTGGGAACCCGGATAGACTTAAGCACAACCTACCATCCTCAAACAGATGACCAATCCAAAAGAACCAATCAAACATTAGATGATTTGTTTCGCGCTTGTGTATTAGACTTTAAAGGGAATGGGATAAGCACCTACGTCTCATTGAATTCTCTTACAATAATAGTTATCATAGTAGTATACAAGCGACACCATATGAAGCATTATATGGGCGGAAATGTAGATCACCGCTTTGTTGGATGGAAATTGGTGACACTTAAGTTACAAGATCCGATTTGAGTCAGGAAAATGACCAATAAAATACATAAGATTAAACATAAATTAGAAGCCGCTCAAGATCAACAAAAGAGTTATGCCGATGTTCGTAGAAAACCATTATCCTTTGAAGTGAGCGATAAAGTGTTTCTTAAAGTATCCCCTTGGAAAGACATTATAATATTTGGTAAGACCGGTAAGTTAGCTTCAAGTTATATTGGACCTTACGAAGTTATTCAAAAATTAGTTCCGTAGTATATCGATGGAAACTACTTTTGGAACTAAGTACTATTCACGATGTTTTCCACGTATCAAGCCTGAAAAAGTGTATTACCGACAAATCGACAATTGTACCACTGGAATATGTACAAATAAATGATAAGTTAAACTTTGAGGAGGAACCTGTAGAAATAGTAAACTGTAAAACCAAACAGTTACGACACGACAACATTTTGTTGGTAAAAGTTAGGTGGAATTCACAACGAGAACCCGAATATACTTGGGAATGAATGAGGAATTTGGGAAGAAATACCCACACATTTTCCCTAAAAAGAAAGCAGTTGGTACATCGAATTTCAGGGATGCAAATTTTTAACCGGGGAGAATGTGACATTCGTGACAAAACGAGGTACACCTTTTTATTATGTAGCGACCAAAAGATTTAACGAACCCTACCGATTATGACCTTTATACATCGGGTTGGGGGTATATAAGTGATGTACATATTATAGTAACTAACATACTAATATTAAAGCCCTAGTATGTGCAAAATCGCTTAAACGAAAAGATTTTCGTTTAATAATACGTTGTGATTTTAAACACAAACGTTAGTACCAAAACAAGCATTGTACCATCCGTAAAGCCGAAAAATACTTAAAAAACACTTGTTTGAGATGTTTTAAGCAACTTCTTGAAAATATTTGGGAGTTCTACAATGAGCTACTACGTTTTTCTTAATTTACAAAACATTAGCCGAAAAACACTCGTTTTTGCGCTGTTTATCACACCCGAACTATTTTTCTAAACAAAAACCAAACCCAAACTAAATTTGGACCCATGATTTCATGTGTGGCATGCAAAACGGGGCAAAATAGGCCAAAAGAGGGGCCCAAGAGAACCCCTTTATGGCGACCACAATTTATGGGGAACCCGCCCCTTACATATCTTCATATATAAGCAAGTTAACTTGATATTTTTTACAAAATATCAAAAAAAAAAAAAACTCAAAACCAGCTGCTACTCTTCATTTTCTTGCAAAAAACTCCAACGTCAGACAAATTTTGATGAGTTTTTAAGCTTGTTTAAACATGTTTTATACCTAAAGATTAGAGTTTGATTAATAAAAACCATGTTTAATCATGTAAGAACCTTCAAACTGGTCCAAAAACATAATTTGATCCTAAACATGGTAAGAAGTTAGAATCAAATACTTTTGACCAAAAACATGGATTAGGAGGTTTAAATCGCGTTTTTTCCGGTTTAAAGATTTGATTTAGAACTCTAATTGAAACCCTATGTTATAAGGGTTGATGATTTTTGTTCTATGGTTAGTTTTGTGATACATGTAGTAGATACACTAGCTAGAGAGCCAAGAACCCAAAAAGGCGAGAAAAGAGCCCAAACACCCGGAAATCACAAATGTACTAACCGAAACACTCGTTTAGGAGCGGTTTGTGTCTAGGTTGTGAGATTCTTGTTTTTAACCTATGAAAATTTTTAGGCACATCAGGGGTCATATGAATGAGTCGCTGTCCAAATTTGGTAATATTTCGATAAACGGAGAATATTTGGCGATTTTATCATCGTTTATTGATGATTTATTGTGAAAAATAGCAACACATTTTGGAAAATTATGCAATTTTGTGGAGAAATCAGGAAATTCATTGTATAGTCACAAATGAAATTCGGCGTCCATTAGAGAATTCTGGATATGGTTTGTGGATTCTCGTTTAATTGAGTTTTAACGATTGATTTATGCTTAAAAAGGTATATTAGCTAAAAAGTTAAGTTCTGAAAATTTTACAGGGTTAATACGAAGATATTTTGACCATTTAGAAAATTAATTAGATTTTTTAGTACCATTTGGTATAAACAGAGTAGTTATCAATTAAAAATAACCTATAAAAAGGATTTTTATAAATATAAATATGAAAATATTTATATAAAATACACACATTTAAATTTGCAAGTGTACAAATTTTCATAATTTAAATATATTTAAATAAAAAGTTATGATAATCTAAAGATTAAACAAATATAAGTTTTAATAAAACCAACAATGTTATGTTTAACGATCTGACTGGAATACCAAAGCATCAAAAGTGGTCAAATATTATATTTTTGGATAAATTTAGTAAAACCAATCTTTTAAAGAGAATTTCAGACAATTCGGGTGAATTGTGCTCGTTTTCTACAAACCAGACCGTATAAAAACGAAAACGAACCCTGTAGCAAATCCGAACATCTAAACCATGATTTTTATTTATAAATTGAATCATTTTATAAAATAGTATATTTACTCAGGTTTGTCTGATCTTACCTATTTTCTAAACGCGTAAACGACCAACTTGGCAAGGTACATTTACTCAAATAGCATGTTTATATATATATATATATATGTATATATATATCTTGAAATGTGTTATGATGTGAATTATCTAAGTGCAAACATTTGAAAGTCCCCACAAACATAAGTGATTAACTATGAGCCGTTGACGTGTGAATATTACTATTGGCTTGGCAAATCCAACTGACAGAGCCGATGGGGTATGCCGAGACATTATACAATTGCATATGACATATAAGCATACATACATGCTATGTGGTGTTCGACATAGCTACCCGTGGAATATCACAGTGAAGGCCAAGGGGAGTGCATGGGAAGTGGAGGCCACGTGGAAAAAGCACGTCAAGGTTTCACTTGTGGCTTAGTATAATTACATCATATACATATATAACGAGTACTATGAATACATATATAACGAGTACTATGAATACATATAACTGATTTTGTTTAAACTTGTGAAACTCATCAACTATTCGTAGTTGACCCATTTTAACATGCTTTTCAGGTGTACCATAGTTGGAATGAAGTGGTTGTATGCTATGTGCTTGGACAATAAATGTAGCTATTGTAGATAGATGCAAGTATACTATTACAGAATAAAGTGGTTAACATACTAATCAACGTTGTGTAACACGTAGTTTGTAAATGAAGATAAAACGATGTAATATAATGTAAATTAGTTTGTTAATGTTTCTTTATAAAAAATGTGGTTGATACCAGTGTTGTCTGTTACATTCCTGTATTATGTTTCAGCTATTACTAGTCGGTGTGTGACATAATTTATGAAGAGATACCATGTGTTTTGCATGTTCTTACAACCATGATAGAGCTGTCTTCTAACAAAGTTGTCTTCTTGGCCTCCATCAACAGTTTATCTTCTATTGGTCTTTCTGATACAACTAAGCTTTTTTCATAGGCTTCTTGCTCAATATCTCTTGTCTTCAAAAGCTCCTTTTGATAGAGCCTTGCAGCTTCTTCATTAGAGATGTCTATGTTGCTTCTGCCAAAGCCCTTTCTGCCTCTTTCTCATGATGAGTTATTAGTTCTTCAACATTTTTAGGCTTGAACTTTTTGGCAGAAGGAGATGGTGGTGATTCGTCATCCTCAAATATGATCAACTTCCTTCTCTTCAAACTAATGTCAAAAGCCTTTTCTTGTCTAGGCTTACCTTTGGAATATTAGCATGTTCTTATGTTACCTTGGGTGCATTAACAGTCTCTGAAACTACTGTTGGTTCTTATGGAGCACCATTAATTTGAAGTAAATAAGCATCATCAGTTGTTTGTGAAACAACTGTTCTTGCATCATTTGTTGGTTTAACAACTGTTTGATGATCAGTAGTTTGAAGAAATGTTGGTATTTCCTATGATTCATCAGTAGTTTGTGAAACTACTAGTCTTTGTTTTTGTCTTTCTACCATTTCTTCCTCTTTGAGCCATTGTTTTCAGCCTCTTTGTTTTTGATGAGGCTGTTTAATTAGCCTTATCCTTTAACTCTCTGACTAAGGCTCTTTCTTTTCTAAAAATCTCATTTAATCTAGCAGCTTCTTCTGCAGCTTTGTTTGTTGAATCGTCAAGTCTCTTTTCAGCTGCTTTCCTGAAGCATCAATGATGTACTCAGCCTTTTTAGCATCACCAGCAACATTAGCTTGCTCTAGAAACCATGGAGCAGGAGGAGCAATCCCTGAAGGTGCTGCTAATTGATTTCTGTGATCCACCATTTGTTTTCATAGTTCATTGGTAAAAGTTTTTAGTGAGTTTTTAAGCACAGTGGTATCAGTGTTTACTTTGGTCTGGAATATTTGGAATTATGAGGAGTTTAAAGATTTTAGCTCAGCAAGCTCTGGTTTAGAGTTTGTTATACCCTCTAGAGTGCTGGATCTTTGAGTGGCTGGTGGCTTTTGAGTGACTAGTTGGTGGATGTAACACACAACTAGTTGAAGTAGGATATTAAAAAGGATCTTCATTGGAGAGGAATTTTTTTTAAAAGTGTAGCTTTTGAGTAGAACCCAAATATCCACATTCACAGAATACAAACAAGTATTATTTAGTATATCCTAAGGTAAACTAATTAACTTCGTTCCTTGCACCTCATCGTATCATGTAGCACATTGAAAATAATAATAATTTTGTCAGCAATAATGTTGGTGAGAGTTCATAAAGTTTTGTCTATGTATATAATACGAAAAGTGTAAAATTCACATGTCAAGATGCAACATCTTAATCATAAAGTAAAAGAAAAGTAAATACATGGTATTCCCGTTTGCTTAACATGAGTCAAATATACTAGGGAACCCCAGTTCGCCGAGCTACTTGGAGTGTAGATAATGATAATGATACCACATTTAATCAACAAAAGTTGAAAGATGGGCAGTGCTGGTACGTCCCGTCGGACTAACCCGATTGCATCTCACGTCTCTCGTCTCACTGTAAAGCAGTAAACAACTAGCACATATTCATATAGTTCGCAAGCAATATGATATGAAACAAATACATTCAAGACACGTGTGTGAATTTTAGTTTACAACATGAAAAATGAATTAATAATAAAAAATTGTAAGGCGCTACACCCCAAAGCGTGTAAAGTAAAAAATGGGTTATGAAAACTCACCTGATAAAATGAAAGTGGTAACGAGTAGATGGTAACGGGAAGATGGTTTAAACAAGCTAGTTAGTTTCTATGAGAAGTCTTGACGATAATTCCTAATTATAAAGGGGTATAAATACAATAAATAATCTAATGACATAACCAAACAAAACATGACTTGTTGGGTTTATAACAGATTTGAGGATTGATAATGCGTTAAATATATTTTACATAAATTTTATAATATTGAGTTAAAATTGTAAGCGATTTAAATGTTTTAAACAATAAATTTACCAAAATAATATTAATTGTTGGACCAGGTCTGCTCAAGAGACATATTAAATTGATGTGGCTAGTACGTTATGATCCAAGTCGGGTCATACCCAATAACAAGCTAGACAAACACCGATAGTATTCGTTCATATATGATGTGATCATAACAAATGAATATTAACACTTGAGTTATTTGAAAAGGGGTTTCTAAATAAAATGTACTTGTGTAATAAACAAATCATATGGATGATTTATGTTTTATGAAAGAACATTACATAGTGTTATTTAAGTTGGTTAAATAGCAATATGTGAATAATAATAACCAAGCATGTCTCTTAACATATAATAGGTTTTATAAGTTATAAGTTATAAACTTATAAAAGTATATATGTATGGATATATATATATATATATATATATATATATATGTTTAAAGTTTTATAAAAGAAAAAGATAATAACTCTTTCAAATGTAATATTATTATATGTTTGAGTAGAGACATGCAATGGTTATTATTGGTGGAGAGAAAGATGCCTTTATATAAAACCAAGTCTTTCTCTTTCATTCTTTCATAACACACATAATTTCCAAGTAAACTTTTCTCTCTTCCTCTCTTGGGTATTTTCATCCAACATAAGAAAAGAAGAAGAAAATTTCAAGTGCAAATCCTAGCTAGAAGTGGTATATTGTTGAAGCTTGGGGTATGCTAGCTTGAGGAGCTTCCATATTCAAGTTCTTACCTTTCAATCATCATCTCTTTCACCCGGTTTTGTCATATTGAAAGGTAGTAGTAACATGCATGGACTTATAGTGACATGCATGTATTTGATAGTGTGTAATTCGTATTTGGATCCGGGTTTGGGTTTTGCATGTTTAAAATTGGTTTCATACATATCATATTAACAAGATTTAAAAATTTTATATCCGCTGCGTTTTTGGAAAAATAGGGATTTTATCACTTTGATAATCTTGTTAAAACCCAACAATGGCATCAAGAGCCGCTTATACGAATGCATGCTTCGTTAGACCCAAAATTTTTTGGGTTTATGGTGGGTTTCACCATTTGGCCGAAAATTTTTGGGGTTTTGGTTACCCCATGGTTTTTCAAGGTTATACTTTACATGCATGTGGTAATCTTGAAAAACCAAGTCATTTGGATGATTGTTTAGTTTGTTTGGACAAAACCCGAAACTTTCGGTTTGCTTAAGCTTTGGCCGAAAGTTTTGAGGCAAAAAGGGGAACCATTTTGGTCTTGTATTATTGCATATTTGGATGTGTAATAGATGTTCATAACCTATCCATGGCCTTGTGTTTGGTTGAATGATTGTGTTGGTTGTTTGTTCATTCGATTTGGTTGTAATATTTATTTGGGTTTGTAATCTATTTATTCATTCATATGGCTTGTAATAATAAGTAGATTAGATGTATTTCTTTTACTAGAAAAATGTATTAGGATATATTTTGTAAAAGAAGATGCATGGATGGAAGCCCAAATAAAATGATGAAGACCACAACACCGGGAGTAAACACTTGGAGCATATGGATGCGGAATCAAGTGGGAGTTCACCGACACAAGTGCATGTTCTTTTGGGTCCCTTAGGAGAGACTTTTTGACACACTTGTCTTCGGTCAACAAGTGTGGTCAATATTAGGAGGCTATGGTTATGAACTTGTGGTTGTGTATATTTTATGCTTTCATGGTTGATTTACTTATTATTTGCAATATGGTTTTCTTAACAACTTAAAATCAACTAGCATAAAATTGGTTCCTTAGAAATCGTTAGGTAATAAAAATTGGTTTTATTAATAACTAATGATTTCATAATAAAAATGGGTTTTATTAATTGGAACTTTGAAAATGGGTTTTTCAACTAAGTACCATACATTTGAATGCATGTAAATGAAAGGTACAATAAATAGTTTTCCAATCTAGAATTTAGAAAACTAAAATCCATTTTTAAAAAAACAAGTTAAACACCATCCTTTTATACGGCACTTAAGTCACTTGTAGACTTGAAAGTGAGTTAGGATCACCTAAGCACTTTTAAGAAAACTTGTGATCTTAAGGTGATTTTACAAGTACTTTTGGCATTAGGATCACCTAACCACTTGTATAAGTAAACTCACACGTGTGTATAAGTAGGACGACTTGATTTGAAACCATGACTATAGGATCACCTTAACATGGCGTTCAAAGGTGTTGATGGGATTTAACATACCAACTAAACATATGATGTTTAACCGATCCCATAAAACTAGAAGTTGCAAAGGGTTGCAATTGTCAAACGCTGACTACCTTGTTAATTCGAATAGTAGGATAAAGGTCACCTAACTACTATTTGAATGAAACGTTGGGTTCTAGATTTTAATCAATAATTGTCTTGGAGACATTTAAAGGGTATTAAAGATTAAAATTTTATTTACATCGGAAATACTAATTTGAACTTTGTTAAAATTCTTTTAGATGGCCGCAAACAACGCACCGAACGCAATTATCCCACACGTGCATAATCTATCACTAAGATCCATTCTGGATAAGGATCGTCTAAACTTTAACAACATCATGGATTGGTATCGAAACTTGAGAATTGTTCTCAAGCAAGAAAAGAAGTCTTATATTTTAGACGATCCTATTCCCGATGAACCCGATGTCAATAACTTGGATGCCTATGCGGATTGGTTAAAATACACCGAGAATTCGGTGCAAGTTTCTTGCCTCATGTTGGGAACAATGATTCCCGAGATCCAAAAGGATTTCGAGAATCATGGGGGGTATGACATGATAACCCAACTTAAGGAAATGTTCCTTACTCAAGCTCGGGTTGAGCGATTCGAAACGATTCGAGCGCTTCATGCATGTCATATGGAAGAAACCCAATATGTTTCATCTTATGTACTTATGATGAAGAGCCACATTGATCGGCTTGAACGGCTTAACTGTCCTGTCTCATAAGAGTTAGCCACGGATTTAATCCTAAATGGCTTAACTAAAAGGTTTGAGACATTCGTCATGAACTACAACATGAATGGATGGGACAAAAGCATTGGTGAGCTTCACGCAATGCTTAAGACAGCCGAGGCCGGCATGGGTAAAAAGGTTTTACCCGTTCTTGCGATCAATGAGGGTGGCTCAAAGAAAAGGCATCACCCGGAACCAAAAGCAAAGGTTGCCGTTGGTAAGGGGCAAGTCAAGAAGGGGTTCAAGGGAAAGGCAAAGGCGGAGCCAAAGCCAAAGAAGCTAAAGGTTAGCGCTGAGGATCCGTGCTTTGGTTGTGGTGAGATAGGTCATTGGATGAGAAACTGTCCGACCTATCTCAAGGAGTTGAAAGCTAAGAGGGATGCGGGGCAAACCTCAGGTACAACTTTCATGATTCACATTGATCTTAATATTATTTCTTCTAACACATGGGTATTGGATACCGGATGTGGAACTCACATATGCAATTCATTGCAGGGGTTCAAAAGAAGAAATGAGGTGAAGAAAGGAGATATAAGTCTCTTTATGGGCAATGGAGCAAAGGTTGACGTCCAAGACCGAGGAGATTATGTTTTAAAGCTTCCAAATGGTTTGGAAATTGTTTTGAAAAACATTTTATATTCCCGTAGTTCGACTAGGAATATTATCTCTGTTTCTGTATTAAGACAATCTGGTTATGACTTTAAGTTTGTTGATAATGATATTTATGTTTTCATGGATAATGTCTTTTATTTTAAAGCGATGCCGTTTTATGGCATTTATGAATTAATTCATGATGACTCATACATTGATAACTCGTTGTACCAAGCTAACACTAAAAGACTCAAAATAGATTTGAGTAATACTTTTCTTTGGCATTGTCGTCTTGGTCACATAAACAAGAATCGTATTCATACACTTCGAAAGAATGGTCTTTTGAAATCAAATGTTGATTCATTTGATGAATGTGAATCTTGTTTATTGGGAAAGATGACCAAAGAACCCTTTAATGGAACAAATGAAAGGGCGAAAGACTTATTAGGTATCATACATTTGGATGTATGTGGACCATTTAGGACAATGACAAGAAATGGTGAAAGATACTACATTACCTTTACCGACGATTATAGTCGCTATGGGTATGTGTTCTTGTTAAGACACAAAAATGAGGCCTTTGAAATGTTCAAAGTCTTCCAAAATAAAGTACAAAATCAACTCAACAAAACAATCAAAGTACTACGTTCCAATAGAGGAGGTGAATACCTCAATGATGCGTTTCTAGAACATCTTAGGAGTTATGGGATTGTCTCACAACTTACTCCACCTGGAACACCACAACATAATGGTGTGTCCGAGAGGAGGAATCGAACTTTATTGGACATGGTTCGATCCGTGATGGCTAGAAGCTCATTACCTCTATCATTTTGGGGTTTCGCTGTGATCTCTGCTGCCCATATTTTAAATATGGCACCAACCAAGAAAGTGGATAGGACACCTTTTGAAATATGGCATGGAAAGGCTCCAAAATTTTCATATTTAAAGGTATGGGGTTGTGAGGCTTATGTTAAGATCTACACCCCTGACAAACTTGAATGTCGATCCACTAAGTGTATATTTGTAGGATATCCCACAGATTCGATGGGATATTATTTCTACAATCTAAACGAGCATAAAGTGTTTATTGCTCGAAAGGCTAAGTTCTTGGAAAGAAGGTTCCTTATGGAAGGAACTGATAGAACTGTAGAACTCGAAGAGGATCGAGAACTACAAGCCGATACACGTTTGGTTGACACTAGCAATCAACAAGAGGTTGTTGAGGATGATCAAATGGTTGATCAAAACACACAAAACATTCGCAAATCTGGTAGAGTTAGCACCCCACCTGAGAGATATGGATTTTTCATGGATGGATGCTACGTGGTTGATTCGGATGAACCCACCACATACCGAGATGCAATGTCGCAATCTGATTGTGACAAATGGCTAGAAGCCATGAATGTTGAGATGCAATCCATGCATGAAAATCAAGTATGGGACTTGGTTGCTCCACCTCTAAATTCCAAGCTGGTTGGAAGTAAGTGGGTTTTCAAGAAGAAAACTGATATGCATGGAAACTTGGATACTTATAAAGCTAGACTTGTAGCAAAGGGTTTCACCCAAACTCAAGGGGTTGATTATGATGAAACTTTCTCGCCCGTGGCGATGCTAAAGTCTATAAGGATATTGTTTGCCATAGCCGCATATTATGACAATGAGATATGGCAAATGGATGTCAAAACTGCTTTTCTAAATGGGCATCTTAATGAAGATGTTTATATGATTCAGCCTGAAGGTTTTGTCGATCCACAACATCCTAACAAAGTATGCAAGTTGAAGAAATCAATCTATGGATTGAAACAAGCATCCAGAAGTTGGAATCACCGTTTTGATGATGAAGTTAAGAAATTTGGATTCATCAAAAACGCTGATGAAGCTTGTGTATATAAGAAAGCTAGTGGGAGCATCATAACCTTTCTGGTATTATATGTCGATGACATATTACTGTTTGGAAATGACATTCCAACCTTGGAAGGTGTGAAAGCCTGGCTTGGAAGCTGTTTTTCCATAAAGGATCTTGGTGAAGCCGCCTATATTCTGGGAATAAGAGTCTATAGGGATAGATCAAGGCGGTTGATAGGTTTGAATCAAAGTGCATACATTAACAAGATCTTGAAAAGGTTCAAGATGGAAAACTCTAAGAAAGGTTTGGTACCTATTCAAAGAGGAACGATGTTGAGTGCTTCTCAATGTCCAAGCTCAAAGGATGAGCAAGACAAAATGAGTGGTATCCCATATGCATCTTCTATAGGATCCATCATGTATGCCATGATTTGCACTAGACCGGATGTGTCATGCGCCTTGAGCATGAAAAGTCGATACCAACAAAATCCGGGAACTAGCCATTGGATGGCTATAAAGAGCATATTGAAATACCTTAGAAGGACTAAGGATATGTTTCTAATATATGGCTCTGGTGAGGAGGAACTCGTTGTAAAGGGTTACACTGATGCGAGTTTCCAAACTGATCGAGATGATTCTCGATCACAATCGGGATACGTTTTCGTTCTCAATGGTGGTGCTGTCTCATGGAAGAGTGCAAAACAAGACGTGGTAGCTTTATCCACCACTGAATCTGAATACATCGCCGCCTCCCTGGCAGCTCAAGAAGCTGCATAGATTAGAAAGTTCATTGCCGATCTAGGAGTGGTTCGTACCATTCAGGACCCTCTAGAGATCTTTTGTGACAACGAGGGTGCGATTGCTTAAATCAAGGAACCCCGCACACATCAAAAGACTAGGCACAGTGAGCGGAGATTCAACTACATAAGGGATGAAGTTGAAAAGGGAAAGATATGTATTCGCAAAGTTCACACTGATCAAAACATTGCGGACCCACTCACGAAACTCCTTGAAAGGCCGAAGCATGAGAGTCATACTTGCGCCTTAGGACTTCGATATTCTAGTGATTGGATTTGATCAAAATTTGTATTTGGATATTGGAACAATTTTATTTTAACTCAATCATATGGTTTTGGTTATGGTCATGTTCTTGAGTTATGTTCCATTTTAGTATGTTTAAATCCGTGAATAATTTGAATTATTCTAAACGTCCGTAGTCGTTCATATTTGTGGGAACAAATGTGAAAGTAAGACTATTATGAACTTGGATTGGTAGATATTCATGAGGTATGAATATAGAAAAGGGTTGCTACCAAGGTTCATAGATATTTATGGGATAAATATTGGACTGACCTGCTCTCAATTTTACTGCATGGAATCCTTGGGATTTGTGATCATAAGTAAATTTGAGTAAAGGCGAACTTCATAGTATCCTCCGACCTGAGATACATATTGGGTCTTGATATTCATCGACTATTATGCTTTGACTTAGTTCTTCGCTGTTCTGAAATATGTCAGTACATAAGGCTAAGCTCAAGTATAGTACAAGATGATAGTGAGAGACGTATGTAGTCAATATGGGATTTGTCCCTCTTATTCGTTGAGAGTTAAATGTCTAAGGCTTGACAAGTTAAATCAACAGAGAATGATCACTCTATGTCTCTGGATTTAACATGACATTTGTGGCAAAAGGATAAATGATAGTTTCATATAAATCATTTTCAAGTATGGGACTTGAAAGGGATGATGTTATTGAATGGCACTTCGTCATACGTATTAGGGTAGTAAACCGTAGTTAGGCGGTATTTGCTACTTGCATCAATCTTCTATGTATCTTGTGCAAGTGGGAGATTGTTGGACTCGGTCTGCCCAAGAGACATATTAAATTGATGTGGCTAGTACGTTATGATCAAAGTCGGGTCATACCCAATAACAAGCTAGACAAACATCGATAATATTCGTTCATATATGATGTGATCATAACAAATGAATATTAACACTTGAGTTATTTGGAAAGGGGTTTCTAAATAAAATGTACTTGTGTAATAAACAAATCATATGGATGATTTATGTTTTATGAAAGAACATTACATAGTGTTATTTAAGTTGGTTAAATAACAATATGTGAATAATAATAACCAAGCATGTCTCTTAACATATAATAGGTTTTATAAGTTATAAGTTATAAACTTATAAAAGTATATATGTATGGATATATATATATATATGTTTAAAGTTTTATAAAAGAAAAAGATAATAACTCTTTCAAATGTAATATTATTATATGTTTGAGTGGAGACATGCAAGGTGAGTGGAGACATGCAATGGTTATTATTGGTGGAGAGAAAGATGCCTTTATATAAAACCAAGTCTTTCTCTTTCATTCTTTCATAACACACATAATTTCCAAGTAAACTTTTCTCTCTTCCTCTCTTGGGTATTTTCGTCCAACATAAGAAAAGAAGAAGAAAATTTCAAGTGCAAATCCTAGCTAGAAGTGGTGTGTTGTTGAAGCTTGGGGTATGCTAGCCTGAGGAGCTTCCATATTCAAGTTCTTACCTTTCAATCATCATCTATTTCACCCGGTTTTGTCATATTGAAAGGTAGTAGTAACATGCATGGACTTATAGTGACATGCATGTATTTGATAGTGTAGTTCGTATTTGGATCCGGGTTTGGGTTTTGCATGTTTAAAATTTGTTTTATACATATCATATTAACAAGATTTAAAACTTTTATATCCGCTGAGTTTTTGGTAAAATAGGGATTTTATCACTTTGATAATCTTGTTAAAACCCAATATTAATATGTATAATTTCTATTTTTAAAAGAAAACTTGTTTTGAAAGTTTTTAGCTGCGATTGGTTCTCTAGACGAGCAAAACTAATTAGTTTATTTATTCATAAAAATACATTAGGTTAAGTTGGAAACTATATATATAGATTATACGAAAGTATATATTTATATATATATATATATATATATATATATATGGGGTTGGTATCATTTAAGAACTCTAAAAAAGTTAAGAACTCTTAGGAACCCCTTAACAATCAAACAATTTATAAATTTTTTTATATATTAACATTATTTAAGATTAGGTTTATCATATTTTATATAAAAATGTTTGATTTTATATATTAATCACAAGTTTACATATATGTAAAATTTTTGTACTAACAAATTTACATAGGTGTAAAACAAAACATAGATATGTATAAAAACTAATTTTCAAAATTGTGATCGTAAATATAGATATAAAAAATGATAAAACTACTCTCAAAGAACATTAACATACAAAATTTTTTATAAAAAACGTTAGTTTTCAAGGGTTCCTTCAAGTTCTTAAATAATTTAACAGTTATGTAATGATACTCATCCTATATATATGTGTATATATATATATATATATATATATATAAATGGAAATTTATTTAAAAGATTAAATATATATACAAAAAAGTTTAAATGAAAATTTATTTAAAATATTGTCGGTGTTCGGTCCGTTTAAACGAGTGAAAATATTATTTGTTTTGATATTAATTTAGTTTAAATATATTAATATTTAAATTAAACAACTGAAGTTAAGAAAAAAACAAAAAAAAAACAACAAAACCGGTCTCCCAGGGCTCGAACATGCGCCTGCAGCCAGTCCGGAACCTTAACACTGGTAGAAATTAGCCCCAAATCCTATCATGAACCCTAATCGAAAAAATCCAAATTGAACATTGATTACCCTCTGTCAATCACAATTGACAGAGGGCTTTTATTAAGCTTAAAAGTTCGATCAAGAAGCATCTAACAATTACCTGAATAGATTACGGATTGAATGAGAATTGAGAGCTAGGGTTAACGTTCAGGAACATGATATTAAAATTGATGCTGCCCTGCTTCTGAGTTGCAATTGGTTTAGGGTTTAGATTCGTAATGATGAGAGGAGTATGATGGAAGATTGAATTCAATTATGATCGAGTTTAAATAAGGTTTACGAGTTTATTAGGCCGCGGTTCGTAGTTAATGTGAATTGACTCGTTTTGGTGTAGATAGCCATCTGTTAAACAAGGATTTTCATATGAACTAATAGCGTTTTTATATAGAATCAATCAATCGTAACAAAACCCTGATTTCATGGATCAATCAAGGGGTGGGGTGGGGTGGGGTGGGGTGGGGGGGTCTGCTAATGTTGACAGGAAATGAAGGAGAGGAAGAGATTTTTTTGGTATATGCATTTTGGTCCTTTATGTTTGAGTGTACAAAAGAGGTTAAAACCATTGTTAATGGTGGATTTTGCATATTCGCGATAGTTATAATGTTTTATAAAATTAACGGATCTAATCCGGGCGACATGTAAAGAAGTAAATGATCAAAGACTAAATAAAATAATAAATTTAATGAGTTGATTAAATAACAATAGTCTGAAAAAATAAAAAAAAAATAAAATTTAGTAGGCATGGTTTTCGGGTTTGAAATTTGATGAATTTTACACCGTGCATCTATAAAATTTAGAAGTTTAGGAATAGCCTTGAATATAACCATTATCCACTTTGGCTGCAAATTTTAAAATTTAGTCTTTCAAGTTCAATATAAAACATGAGCAATCAAAGGCTTTGAAAAAGGAGAATAATGGTTTAATTTAATGAAGAATTTCATAGATTGTTTTCTCATGTCTTTTATTTATTAAAATCCTATTTTGAACATATCGTGCAGTGTTAACTGTTTCAACCAAAAATATAAATGTAGTCCTAAATCAGCAAGCATGGATCTAACAGCTTCAACCAATGTCCTGTTTTTCCTTTCTACTACTCTATTTTGCTGAGGCTGCTTTGGAATGTTGAATTGTCTGATGATTCCTTTGGAGATACAAAAGGTATCTAACACTTCATTCTTGAATTCAGTTCCATTGTCACTCCTTAAGATTTTCACTAGTAGATCAAATTGTTTCTCCACTTGTACAATGATGTTTTTGATATTTTCAGTTGTTTCATCCTTTAAATGCAAGAGATTGTTCAAGTGAATCTGGAATAATCATCTACATTCACAAGACAATACATTTTCTTTCCAAAACTCAGTATTCTAACTGGTCCAAAAAGGTCCACATGTAAGAGATTAAAGAAAGAAGTAATTTTAGATTCTTCTTTGGATTTGTATGAAACATTGTGTTGTTTGTCTTTTAAACATGCAACATAGTTTTATTACAGATATATTCTTTGACAGATAGAACTATAACCAGTTGTTTCAAACATGCAAACATGCAACATTATGTTGTTCAGCTCCCCCCTCCATGTTTCATACATTCAGAGAGAAGATATATGTTTCTTGTCACGTCCCTTGAGCCTCTACTATCCACATACCATAAACGTTTAATGCATGTGAAAGCTCCCTACACATATGATGTATAAGAATTTATACATCTTTTCTTGCTCTAAAATATCTCCAAATAAGCGTAATTTCGGCAACTATATTAAAATAAATAACCACTAATGTTTATTATTTAAATTTATAGGTAAATATACTCCTAAGAAATAAAACAAACAGAAAAACAAAGAAAAACAGAGATAAATAGTGAAAACTGACTTAACACACCCCATAGTGAATCAAGAAATGACCATTTTAACCATGACACACCCCCATGTTATCAAGAGAAAGAAGAAAAGTCAAAATAGAAGATTCAAAAGAAAAACACATCCATGCATTCCAAAGACACGGACATGCCTTGAAGTACTAGAGAAAAGGACAAAACAAGAGAAGTTTTGACTATTGTGTAACATAACAAGACCATGCCTTGCTTAAAACGGCTGTGTTAACCTTGAGTTGTCTGATCTAACATGGAGAATTAATGTAGCAGGACAAAAAAAGGCGACACAGTCGTGGCTTACTTAACACGGTCGTGCCTAGAGGACCTGGACAACCTATAAATTGAATGCTATTCTTCTTCATTAAATGAACTTGAATACCTCTTGGAGAAGCATTCAATACTCTCTAACCACTTCGTGACATTAATGAGAAATTCAAATTCAGACCAGTCGGTTGGGGTTCTTTCCCCCTCCCCACCACCACCACCTTTAGGTGGAGATGGCGGTTTTGGCGGAAACCTCTTCGGAGGATAGTTTGGAGACCCTTTCTCTATTATTTTCTGACATGCTCGTAGATGGTTCAAAGGGTTGTGCTAAAGACTAGTTGTTAGGATTTATCGGCCTAACCCGATTATTTGTTGTTTTAGTTATTTTTATGTTTATGTGATTTTATTTTATGTGTTCCTAGGAAAAGTAATGTAATCTTAGGACTTTTAATGTAATGAAGTTTAATTATGTTTTATGGATAAGATTTGCACACACTTAACAGAGATTCTGGACCACAAGTGAGATATGAGAGAAAAAACTGAAACATCATGAAAAATGCCAAGGCACGGCCGTGTCTTCCCTAAGCACGGGCCGTGTCCTGCCATAAATTTTTATTTCTTAAATAAATGCAAAATTCTGAACTGACATTCATGACACTCACCTAACATGGTCGTTTTTATGTCACCATTTCCATGTTTTGCCCCTATGTGTCTATAAATGGCTGTTACTTCCCATTATTTTCACATACCCATTATCACACATTTCCACCAAGAAATTACCATAGAGAAGAAATGAAGGAGGCCAAGTTATGAAAGACAAGGATAGGTGCCTATAGATGTAGTTAGGGAGTTAATGTGTTTACACGAGAGAGTTGATGAGTTGGTAAGCATTAACGTGGCGGTGCAACAAAGAAACCAAGCCGCATGATAAGGTTGAAACACTACGTTTCGAACATTATCATGAGGACCAAAGGATGATGAAACTGGAAGACAATCTCGAGCGTCTAACAAACGAGCTCGCTCTTTTTAACCGGAACCAAGCCAACAGGGCAAAAACCCAAACCAACTTCATGTTAGATCCAGACCACACGCAGACCTTGTTCGGAGGAGGACCGAGGTTACTCAAGTAGTTTCCGATAGGTTTTGGATTCTAGTCGTGTATCACGTGTACTCTTCGCTGTCTTTGTTTTAGCTTTCGTGTAGTCACATTCCGACAAATGAAATTTCATTTCTATGTTTTTAAATTGACATACCTGACTCATTTAGTCTGAAATGGTCGTTAAACTATTCACGAGGTTTGAAAACAGTTAATAAACAAAAAAAAAAAAACAAACAGGAACATATCATGTCAACACGGCTGTGCCTTGCTTACCACATCCATGTCGTGAATGATTGATGATTTTTATCTTTTGAAAATCATCAATTTTCAGTTTTAACCGCACCCTCTCAAACCCTAGGCAATTTCGGCAATTTTCCATCCATTATTCCACCGATTTCTTGTTCCAATCATCAAGGTATGTCAAATTACTCATTTCAATATTGTTCTAGGGCTATATTAGACCCACTTCACTTTCAAATCGGGTATAATCCGAACCTGAGATTCAAGTCCCACCAAATTTGGGTTAGATTAGGACTAATTAAGATATCTAAACTTAGTTTACATGATTTCAAAGATTAATTGGTTTGATAAAGTTGACTGTAAACTAGTTTAAACGTGATTTTGACTCCATATTGGTTAACTTTCGGTTCGGGTCGGGTTTCACCCTATTGACCGACCCATGTCCGAAACCATTTGATAAGTTTTATGAACCGGGTTGATACGCACGTTCGAGTCTTCATAACTATAAATTTATGCAAAAAAATGGGTCGTGTTTCACCAAGAATAGTTGTGGTCAACAAAAAAGTAAACCAATAAATTTTCCCATACTCAGCACGGGCATGCCTTCTAATGCACAACCGTGCCTTGCTTCTAAAGCCAAATTTTAACTTTTCAAATCCATCTTATTTACTAGTTTTCATTATTTAGGATGGCCGGATATGACGGTGAGGAATTTGATGAGATAGAATACCCATCATTACTGTTTGTGGGTACTTCTCGAAGGAATGTAGAGGGTAGTGAGAAAGTCAAGATAATGAAAAAAAGGATGGAAGACCCACTCACAGTGCATGCAAGGCTACACTTAGGAAGGAGAATCAGTACGAAAGGTATAAGAAAATAACTCGTGGACCATGTGTTAGTACATGTTTTGGCGTCTCGGTATTTGTTTTATTTATGTAATTGGTATTTTATTAATGAAAGGGCATTTTGGTAATTATGGTTAGGTTATTCTTTATTGTATAAGGGTCATTCGTTATGTTATATACAATGAATTAGCCCATTCGTATTGTTATAAAGCCATTTGTTAAGCATGTTTAATGAATGAGGATCAACGAATGTGTCATTCGTTGATCTTAATGTATGAATAGGTAATGATGACGAATATTCCCAATTCGTTATGTGATGTATGACGAATGAGGTCGTCATCTATATATATGTTGTATCCCATTATCGTATTTATCTAGTGAGTTATTATTATTGAATCCTCTCGTTACGATGACCAAATTTACACTCACACACGATCCTTAACGTAATTATCACCAAAGCATATCAAGAACTAGATCCGTAGTGTATATGTATTGATTAGTAATTGTAATCGTACGGTAGTGGTTTCTCAAGTGGTATCTGAGCCACTATTCGATTTTTCAGATGATTCAGAGCTTAATTAACATCAATTGATGGTTAATTGATTGATAATTGTATTAATTTGGACTTTGAAACTGTATGACTTAGTTTTGATCAATTTCACAGCGATTAGTTCTTAATTGATATCAAAATGAGTTGAGAATAGTTCATAATCAGATTCCAAAGGTTCGTTTGAGATTAATTTTATTGAATTGGCTCAATTCAATGGAATTGATATTTTGATAGTGTTTGGCGGGAACAATGGTGTATGGAATTGGTTTTGTGTGAATTTGGACTGGTTTGGATTGGAATTGGATGTTTGGGTTGGTTTAGGAATGTTCAGAATAAGTGGACGAGTATTTTGATAGTTTGATTGTTGATTTTGGTTAAGTTTTGGAACTTTAATCCAAGTTTGTGTGAAGTTAAATATGAGTTTGAATATGTAAATATGATGAATTTTAGAATATTTGAAGGCTCATTTGTTACGGATGAATCCACATTCGTTACGTGTAAGGGACCAGTCGTATGAATAGTAGTAACTGCTTTATGAAACATATCATTCTGTTACAACTGATCATTCGCTACAGTTGTTTATTCGTTACATATACAATATTCCATTCATGATCAAAAAATTCGTGTGATCATTTGGTAATTAATCATTCGTGTGAACAGTTACCTCTTTCTTCACCATTCGTGATTCATATTAGTTCATTCATTACCAAATCATGCCTCATTCGTTGTCAAAAGCATACCTTTTTTATTACCAAAATATTACCCATTCGTTACAAAATCATCTTCCGTTCGTTATCAAAACCTGTTGCTTATTCGTTAAAGTAATTCCACATTCATTACCAGTTTTGCAATTTTAGCCCACAACTTCCATTACTTGAAAGTTTCTACCCATAACTTTTCAAGTTTGGTAGGTTAAACCCCATAACCTCTGAAAATGACTAACTTTTACGCGTTAGCTTCACAGAACATGATTATGCAACACATGCTTCATCTAGATGTTGAAATTGGATCACACTCAAAGTGTCCAAGACTTATGAAATTAAGTGACTTTTCCAAATGGGAACCAAGGTTTAGGGCTCATTTAAGATTTGTACATCCTGATTGTGCACAAAGCCTTGATAACGTATACTGCCCTCCTATGATTGGTGATCCAAGTACCAGTTATGAAGATAAACCGTTTGACACTTATTCTCAAGATGAGAAGAAAGCTTTGGAGATTGAAACAAAACCTAATTTAACATTGACTATGGCTTTACCTAATAATATTTTCCACCAAGTTGGAAGTATTAAGATTTGTGCTTCTCTTTTTCAACATTTGAGAATGAGAAGTATGAGAAACACGTTGGAAAGCAAAAAGGTCATGTTAAAGTTTCAATATCGAAACTTTTATTTATTGAGGGGAGAGATCATCGAAGAAATCCTAACGAGATTTTATCATCTCATTGCCGAAATGAGAAAATTAAAGATGGAACCTACTCAGTTTGACCATATTGATACTGTCAAGAATTCATTGCCAAATTCATACTCAACTTTCTTATAGGTGTTGAAAGTTACTACAACTTTTTCAAAATGACAATCTGACTACTTTGGAGTTTATGCAGATGATTGAGGAAAGAAAATATGATTTGAGATACCAAAATTCTTCAAAGGATAATCAAGATCCTACATTATATGGTGGTTCCTTACCAAAGAGTAGTAGTTCAGTTCCTATCACTGCTTTTTATTCTCAGAATTCTCAAGAAATCCCACAATCTACTAGTGAATCTATGCCAAACGTTTCCTTTAGGCATCCGGTTCCAACAATGCATCTGGAGGTTCTAGTGGTTCATTTTCTCGTGCTAGTAATTCCTCATCTTCTCAACTACAGGTCAACATGAAAGAAGCATAACAACATTTTGCTTTCTTTAGTGCATTTATGAGTTTGTATGAACAACTTGTGGGTGGGAAGATTGCCACAGGTGAATTAACTAATGAGAGATGATTAGAAACTTATGGATCTTAAATGGAACATGGCGATGATTGTGAGAAAGGTAAAGAGGTTTATGTAGAAGTCAGGGAAGGATTTGCCAACTCTAAAGAAGAGAGTCGGTTTTGATAAGCTAAAGTTTGGTTCTATAATTGTCAAGACTTCGGACATTTTGCCCAAGAATGTGATAAACCCAAGAATGAGTATTCAGGATCCCGAAACCAAGATAAAAGACCGGGATAGAAGTATGTTGATTCTAAAGAGAAAATTTTTGGGGGTCATTCTGTTAAACCGGGTGGATCACAAGCTTTGCTAATCGCCGAGGGTATTGACTGGAACCTAAGACTTTTGGGAAGTTCTAATGGTAACCAGGCCAATCTTGCTATGTTCGAGCCTGTTGAACATTTTCAAGACGCAAGGGGTGAAGGATTAACTGCTGATAGTGATGAGTTAGAAACTGAGTCTGATTCTGATACTTCATGCCAAGAGCCTCCAAGTTATTTTGCTTGCATGGCCAAGATATAAGATGTTAGTCCTAATCCTACTTGTGTTGAAACTAATAATATAAAAGATGAAACTATTAAAGTTTATGAGAGTTCATCTTGTATTCAATCTGATGAATTTAAGTCAAAATTTGACTTAATTCGTGTTCACAATGAAAGCTTGATGAAATATTTGGCGATAGTTCGTGATGACTATCGACATGCCTCGGATTTGGAACAAAAATCTAAAATTAAAATTTAGGGGCTGGTGAATAACAATCATGATCTAAAGGCTGAACTGTCTGGAAAGTTAATTATCATTGATCGAAAGTTTCAAGAAATTCTTAAATCAAGGACAAAAATTACTGAATTTGAGATTGAAGTTCTTGAGTTGAAAAACAAGCTTGGGAAATTTAGAAATTCATCTATTCTGTCGAATGAAATAATAGAAGTATCAGGTAAACAGAAAGGTTCTTAAAACGGCTTAGGCTTTGTTGAGGTTCCTCCACCATTTCACAATGATTATTCAAACAATCCATTTTCAGGAAAAGAATAAAATGTTGTTAATGACAGTTCTTCAACTATTAATTCTTCTCAGATGGTTGATTCAGTCATTACTGTGGAGAAACCAAAACACATTAACAAAGAGAAACCAGTTTCTAAATCTTCAACTCAAGGAACTCATGTTAAAAGTAACAAAGTTTTTGTTGAATCTATTGACGAAGTTGTGATTGAGGATGTGTTTGAATCAGAATAAGTACATAAGGAGAAGAACAGTCCTCATTATAATCACATTTTATATGAACCTCATGAATTTGAGAAAGCCGTGTATGGTTCAAATACATCTAAATTTAACAAGTCAAGTGTAAACACCAAAAATTCAGAAAAACCTACTATTTCTGCTGAGGATTTAATGAAATTCATTAATCCATCTGCTGGTAAAGTAAACACCGATAAAGTTTTTAAAATTAAAAAGTGTGAACAGGGTCTTTGATGAGAAAGACATTATATTACACTTCATCAAACCGGAATTGATCGAAAGTGTCTTTCACAATGAAACCTCAAGTTTAAATGATCTTTAACAAGCTTTTGCAAGGTCCAAATCATTGAACAAATTGATGGGTTTTATGCAAGTTTATCAAAGTCTAAGTTAACCATATTTAACTAGAAAACGCAACGGAAGCTAGTGTTTTAAAACTTGTTAATGAACATACCATTATGTTAAAACTAAAAACCCGAAGCCAAGGATCAAAATTACAAGAACAAGATGCTCACAAAATGTAAATTGTACCTTCTTCTACCTTTAGAAGAACAAGTGGGTTGTTGAAGGGGATGGTGGATGAATGACAAGCCTCCAAAGAAGAAGACCTCAAGAGTGTGATACCCCAAGCTATTTGTGACAACACCAAGTTGTTTTGCTAGGATTTATGAACACAAAACAAGCTCACAAAGCTCTCCCATTTTCTGCTGCTGCTGCCGTGAGTTTTTAGAGAGGGAGAGAGAGATTTTTGAAGCTTGAAAAACACTTGAAAAGATTTCAAAAGAAAAAGCTTATGCATGTAATGTGTATGGAGGTTCTTTAAAGTGGCCATCATAAGTTGCAAAAGAAAGCAAGGCCTAGGATTGGACCAACATCTCCACCCACTTAAGGGGTGGACGGTTTTGATGTTTTTTTTTTTTTTTTTTTTTTTTTTTTTTTTGTTTTGTTTTAACCATTTAAAACATCTCCATTCATTTTATAAAACTCATTTTTATAAAATGTACATACATTTATATAATTATTTAACCAATTAAATAATTAATTTATATAAACAAATTATCCAGATAATTTATTTAAATCCTCAAGTGTGATTGTTTAGAAAACCAATTTTCTAAACGCGTAGTGTTCGGTATTCGTTTTAAATGATCAAATCATTAAAAGAATACATTTGGTGTTGTCTAGCTTGTTATTGGGTATGACCCGACTTGGATCAAACACAGTTAGCCACATTAATATAAGTATGTGTCTCGGGCATACGTAATTCCAACAATCTCCCACTTGCACGAGATACATAGAAAATTAATGCAAGTGGTGAATACCGCCTAACAACAGTTCACCACCCCTAATGTGTTTGACGAAGTGCCATTCAATAACATCATCCCTTCAAGTCCCTTACTTGATATGATTTAGGTGAATCTATCATTATATCCCTTTGTTACTAGATGTCATGTTGGATCTAAGAGACATAGGCGATCATTCTCTTTACAATTCAACTTTATCAGGCCTTAGACATCTAAACTCTCAACACATAAGAGGAACAAATTCCATCTTGACTGTATACGCCTCTCACTATCACTTTATACTCCACCCGAGCTCATCCTTATGTACCATCTTTTACGAATAGCGAAGGGGAGAGTCAAAGTGTAATACTCGGTGAAAATCAAGACCCAGTATACATCTCAGGTCTAAGGATAATATGAAATTCTCCTTTACTCAAAATTACTAATGATCAGGTCCATCGACTCCATGTAGTAATATTGAGAGCGGGTCAGTCCAATATTTGTATCCCACAAATATCTATGAACCTTGGCAGCAAACCTATGCTCCATATTCATTCCTTATGAATATCCACCAATTCTAGTTCATAATAGTCTTGCTTCATATTTGTTCCCACAAATGTGATCGACCACGGACTTTTAGAATAAGATAACTTATTCATGGATTAAACATGCAAAATTAGAATTAACTCAAGATTCCATAATCATATAAAAGAGTTAAATTACAAAAGTCTTTTAAACGTAAATACAAAATAGATCAAATCCAATTACTAGAATATCGAAGTCCTAAGCCACTCGCATGACGCTCATGTTTCGGTCTTTCTAGGAGCTTCGTGAATGGATCCGCAAGATTTTGATCAGTTCCAACTTTGCGAATACATATCTTTCCTTTTTCAACTTCATCCGTTATGTAGTTGAATCTCCGCTCAATGTGCCTTGTCTTTTGGTGCGAACGAGGTTCCTTGATTTGAGCAATCGCACCCTCGTTGTCACAAAAGATTTCTAGGGGGTCTTGAATGGTAGAGACCACCCCTAGATCAGTAATGAATTTCTTCAACCATGCAGCTTCCTGAGCTGCCAATGAAGCGGCGATGTATTCTGATTCTGTAGTGGATAATGCTACCACTTCCTGTTTTGAGCTCTTCCAAGAGACAGCTCCTCCATTAAGAGTGAACACATACCCAGATTGTGATCGAGAATCATCTCGATCAGTTTGAAAGCTCGCATCCGTGTAACCTTTTATAGCGAGTTCCTCCTCACCAGATCCATATATCAGAAACATATCCTTAGTTCTCCTAAGGTATTTCAATATGTTCTTAACAGCCATCCAATGACTGTTTCCTGGATTCTGTTGGTATCTGCTTGTCATGCTCAAAGCGCATGACACATCCGGTCTAGTACATATCATCGCATACATGATGGATCCTATAGCAGAAGCATATGGGATTTGTTTCATTATCTCTTGCTCACCCTTTGAGCTTGGACATTGAGCTGAACTCAATATAGTCCCTCTTTGAATAGGTACCAAACCTTTCTTGGAGTTTTCCATCTTGAACCTTTTCAAGATTTTATCAATGTATGTACTTTGGTTCAAACCTATCAAGCGCCTTGACCTATCCCTATAGATCTTTATTCCCAAAATATAGGCAGCTTCACCAAGATCCTTGATGGAAAATCTACTTCCAAGCCAAGCCTTAACGCTTTCCATGGTTGGAACGTCATTTCCAAATAGTAGAATGTCATCGACATACAATACTAAGAAGGTTATTATACTCCCACTAGCTTTCTTATACACACAAGCCTCATCAGCGTTCTTGATGAATCCAAAATTTTTGATTTCTTCATCAAAACGATGATTCCAAGTTCTAGATGCTTGTTTCAATCCATAGATTGATTTCTTTAACTTGCATACTTTATTAGGATGTTTCGGATCGACAAAACCTTCAGGCTGAACCATATAGACATCTTCCTCAAGATATCCATTTAGGAAAGCGGTCTTGACATCCATTTGCCAAATTTCATAATCATAATGTGCAGCTATGGCAAATAATATCCTAATAGACTTTAGCATTGCTACAGGCGAAAAAGTTTCTTCATAATCAACCCCTTGAGTTTGAGTGAAACCCTTAGCTACAAGTCTTGCTTTATAAGTATCCAAGTTTCCATGCATATCAGTTTTTCTTTTGAAAACCCACTTACTTCCAACAGCTTTGGAGTTGAGTGGTGGTTCAACCAATTCCCAAACTTGGTTGTCATACATGGATTGCATCTCAACGTTCATGGCTTCAAGCCATTTGTCACAATCATTCTTGGACATTGCATCACGGTATGTGGTTGGTTCATCCGAATCTACCACGTAGCAACCTTCTACAAAAAATCCATATCTTTCAGGTGGATTGCTAACTCTACCAGATCTGCGAACGTTTTGTGTGTTTTGATCAACCACTTGATCACTTTCAACAACCTCTTGTTGAGTGCTAGTATCAACCAATTCTGTATCATCTTGTGGTTCTTGATCCTCATCAAATTTCATTGTTCTATTATTAGTTCCTTCCTTAAGGAACTTAGTTTCCAAGAACTTACCCTTTCGAGCAATAATAACCTTTTGCTCACTAGGGTCGTAAAAGTAATATCCTAAATCATCTTTAGGATAACCTATAAAGATACACTTAGTGGATCGGACTTCTAATTTGTTTGGGGTGTATTGCTTTACATAAGCTTCACAACCCCAAACTTTTAAGAATGATAGCGATGGAACCCTTCCATGCCATATTTCAAAAGGTGTCTTCTCCACTTTCTTGGTTGGAGCCATATTCAATATGCGAACGGCGGAAAGTAAAGCATAGCCCCAGAATGATAGAGGTAAAGTGCTTCTAGCCATCATCGATCGAACCATATCTAATAGGGTACGATTTCTCCTTTCAGACACACCATTATGTTGTGGTGTTCCAGGTGGAGTAAGTTGTGAAATAATTCCACAACTCTTAAGATGATCTTGAAAAACACCACTTAGGTATTCACCTCCTCTATCACTACGAAGTACTTTGATTGTGGTCTTGAGTTGTCTTTCTACTTCAGTTTTGAAGTCTTTGAACATTTCAAAAGCTTCATCTTTGTGTTTCATTAAGTACACATAACCATATCGACTATAATCGTCAATAAAGGTAATGAAGTATCTTTCACCATTCCTAGTCATTGGTCTAAAAGGACCACATACATCCGAATGTATGATACCCAATAATTCTTTTGACCTTTCAAAAGTTTTATTAAAGGGTTGCTTTGTCATTTTGCCTTGTAAACAAGATTCACATACATCAAATGAATCATACTCATTTGTTTCTAGAATACCATTCTTGCGAAGAGTTTGCATGCGATTCTTGCTTATATGTCCAAGGCGACAATGCCAAAGATAGGAATCACCCAAGTCCTTCTTGAGTTTCTTGGTGTTGACATTGTACATTGAACTACTATGTGACGCACCAATTTGATCTATTTCATATATACCATTCATGGGTATAGCTTTAAAATAAAATATGCCATTCATCAAAACATGAATATCATAATCTATAAATTTAAGATCAAAGCCACATTGTTTTAAAAGGGACACGGAAATAATGTTTCTTCTTAACTTAGGAGCATACAAAACATTCTTCAAAATTACTTCCAAACCACTTGGAAGCTTTAACATGTAGTCTCCTTGGGCTTGGACTTCAACTCTTGCTCCATTGCCCATAAAGAGACTAATGTCCCCTTTGTTGAGTTGTTTACTTCTTTTGAACCCCTGCAACAAATTGCAAATGTGAGTTCCACATCCGGTATCAAGTACCCATGTATTTGAAGAAATAACATTTAGTTCAATATGTATAGTAAAGATAATACCTGAGGTATGCCCTGCATCCCTCTTATCTTTTAACGCTTTGAGATAGGTCGGACAATTCCTTTTCCAATGACCTATCTCTCCACACTCAAAGCATGGATCTTGCGCCGCAACCTTTTGCTTCTTTTCCTTCGGTTTGGTGGACGTGATTGCTTTCCTCTTTCCCTTTCCTCGGACGTGGCCCTTGCCCTTAGCAACACTTGCTTTGGGGTTGGAGTTATGTCCCCTTTTTCCTTCATCGATTGTTAGAACGGGTAAATCCTTTTTACCCATTCCCGCTTCGGCCGTTCTTAGCATTGCGTGAAGCTCACCAATGCTTTTGTCCCACCCATTCATGTTATAATTCATGACAAAGGTTTCAAACCTTTTGGTCAAAGAGTTGAGGATCAAATCCGTAGCCAACTCATTAGACACGGGACAATTCAACCTACGAAGCTTTTCGATGTAGCTTTTCATCTTTAGGACATAAGATGAGACGGTTTGGGTTTCCTCCATACGACATGCATGAAACGCTCGAACCGTTTCGAAACGTTCCGCTCTAGCTTGTTGAAGGAACATTTCCTTCAATTGAGTTATCATGTCGTATGCCCCATGATGCTCGAAATCCTTTTGGATTTCGGGAATCATAGTCCCTAACATGAGGCAAGAGGCTTGCACCGAATCTTTGGTGTACTTGACCCAATCGTTATAAGCCTCCTCATTTTCCACGTCAGGCTCGTCGGGAATGGGATCGTCTAAGACATATGATATCTCTTCTTGCTTGAGAACTATTCTCAAGTTGCGATACCAATCCATAAAGTTATTATGGTTTAGACGATCCTTTTCAAGGATGGTTCTTAAGGATAGGTTACGGGTGTTATGGGTAGAGGTGTTTGCATTGTTAGCGGCCATCTACAAAATTTAACAAAGTTTTATTTTAGTATTATAAACAATTTAATTATTAATACCCTTTTATTCCAGATTTTAAAATAATAATTAAATTCTAGAATCCAACGATAAATCAAATTTCGGTTAGGTGACCTTTATCCCGTTATTTGATTTAACAAGGTAGTCAGCCTTGACAATTGCAACCCTTTGCAACTTCTAGAGGTATGGGACCATTCGAAATCCTTATTTCGTGTTGGCATGTTTATCCCATCAACACCATTGGATCCCATGCTTAGGTGACCTTTATCACATGGTTTCCAATTCAAGTCGTCCTACTTGTATAAACATGTAAGATTAACATACAAGTGGTTAGGTGACCTTTATCCCACAAATATGTTAATATTACCCTAAGTATATTAGTCTGCTCAAAATGGTTAGGTGACCTTTATCCCATTAAAAGTTCCCTAATACGTTAAGTGTCATACAAAAGGATGGTGTTAGACTTGTTTCCTTGGTAATATGAAAAAGGGATTTTTAAATTTTCAAATATTCTAGTTGAAAAACATTATGCCATATCCTAACATGCATTTAGTAATATGGCGATTTTGAAAACCAATTTTCAAGGTTCTAGTTATAATAAAACCAATTTTATTATATGTGAGTGATCGCTTAGTTTTAATAAACCCATTTAATTAAACTAATTGACGCGATATTACCAAATATATATTAGAACCCGTTTTATGCTTGTTGTCGTTCCTTTGTGACGGTTTGGATATCCTAATATCTATCAACCACACATTACATTAAGTAAAACAAACAACCAAGCATACACATGCAAAATATAGTCATAACCGAAAACCGCTAAATTTGACCATACTTGTTAGCCGAAACAAGTATAGGTCATTAGTCACACCTAAGGGACAAAACATGACACAAGGATGGAATGTTGACTCCCACTTGATCTTGCATCCAAATGCTTCAAGTATCCTCTCCAAGTTGTTGTGTTCTTTTTGGGCTTGTTAATGGGCTCCAAACTTCCAAAAGTCTTCTTGGACCCAAGGGTGAAATTTATGGGCCTAATGGGCTTGAATCCCATGATGGGCCGGTGAGGCCCAACAAGCCCAAAATTTCGGCCCAACCAATTTCACCAAATCTTGCATCTTCTAATTTTTACAAAATGTATCCTAATACATATTTTTCTAAAAAAAAGAAAATGCAACTAATCTACTTATTACATACCAACTTATGAATAAATAAATTACACAAGCCTAAGATTATGAATTATTACAACCATATTGAATAATAAACATAATCAAAATACACATAACAACAATCAACACATCCAAGGTCTAGGTTTCGGTTATGACACATCCAAACATACCAAATGTTCTAAGCATGCAACCTAAGCAACCAATGCCCAAACATCACCAAAAAAAAACGGCCCCCCCCCCAAGAGGCTACGGCCACCCCCCCCAAAAATTTTTTTACAATTTAGATATTTCATCATCCAAATGTTAAATGGTTTCCTAAGATCTTTCCATGCATGTCAAGATCTTACAAAACCATGAGGGGTAAAATCCACCAAATTTTCGGACCTCCCTTTTCACCCATGAAAAATCCGAAAAGTATGAACAAAAAAGAAGCATAAGTCCTTGTAACCGGCTCTTGATGCCATTGATGGGTTTTATGCAAGTTTATCAAAGTCTAAGTTAACCATATTTAACTAGAAAACGCAACGGAAGCTAGTGTTTTAAAACTTGTTAATGAACATACCATTATGTTAAAACTAAAAACCCGAAGCCAAGGATCAAAATTACAAGAACAAGATGCTCACAAAATGTAAATTGTACCTTCTTCTACCTTTAGAAGAACAAGTGGGTTGTTGAAGGGGATGGTGGATGAATGACAAGCCTCCAAAGAAGAAGACCTCAAGAGTGTGATACCCCAAGCTATTTGTGACAACACCAAGTTGTTTTGCTAGGATTTATGAACACAAAACAAGCTCACAAAGCTCTCCCATTTTCTGCTGCTGCTGCCGTGAGTTTTTAGAGAGGGAGAGAGAGATTTTTGAAGCTTGAAAAACACTTGAAAAGATTTCAAAAGAAAAAGCTTATGCATGTAATGTGTATGGAGGTTCTTTAAAGTGGCCATCATAAGTTGCAAAAGAAAGCAAGGCCTAGGATTGGACCAACATCTCCACCCACTTAAGGGGTGGACGGTTTTGATGTTTTTTTTTTTTTTTTTTTTTTTTTTTTTTTTGTTTTGTTTTAACCATTTAAAACATCTCCATTCATTTTATAAAACTCATTTTTATAAAATGTACATACATTTATATAATTATTTAACCAATTAAATAATTAATTTATATAAACAAATTATCCAGATAATTTATTTAAATCCTCAAGTGTGATTGTTTAGAAAACCAATTTTCTAAACGCGTAGTGTTCGGTATTCGTTTTAAATGATCAAATCATTAAAAGAATACATTTGGTGTTGTCTAGCTTGTTATTGGGTATGACCCGACTTGGATCAAACACAGTTAGCCACATTAATATAAGTATGTGTCTCGGGCATACGTAATTCCAACACAAATCAGTTCCACCATCAAACGTAAAAAACAATTAAATTCTGTTAAACAAGTTAAGTTTGTCAGTTCAACGGGAAATGATACTTTACAGAGTTTTTCAAATTGTTCAAACCTTGATTTTTACATGAAAAAGAAGGTTGTGAACTTTGATGATTTGAATGATGCTAATGTGTTGGTTGATTGTTTTCAACTTAATGTTTCACAACTAGTGCTAAAAAACAAAGCATCTTTGTGGGCATGAGAACTTGTTTCTTATGTGGTGAACGTGGTCATGTGGTACGCAAGTGTGGAACAAGGGTCAATAAGAATGCAAACCATGTAACCAAGGAACAATCTTCAAAGGTTCCTTTGGTTAAGGAAATCTTGGAAAGACAACCACAAGTTCAACTTGATGAAACTCACATCATGTTTCATGACGTGAACCCTCGAAAGGTGGTTCATGCTAATAAAAACAAGATTAATTTAAAGAATAAATTATTTGAACCCACTCAACTAATTTGTAAAAATCATGACAAAATGTGATTAAGGATGCGTATCTTTGACGAAAGTCAAAGAGAACTGTAACGTATTCATAAGTACCTCAATCACATTTGAAGTCTGAAGTTATTGATTCTCAAAATGAAAAGTAAGAGGTGCCCAAGACTGAGGTCTGGGCAGACTTTTTGGTCTAATAATTTTCCTTGTTTGTGTAGAGTTCGTCCAAGACTATTTCTAGAGACAAATGGATCATGGATAGTGGATGTTCTCGACACATTACCGAAAACCTCTATCTTCTTTCAAACGTCAAAGATATTCAAGGAGGTTATGTGGCTTTTGCTGGGAATCAGGGCTGTATGATTACCAAAGAGGGTGCTGTTTCAAATGGTAGAATTACAATTGAAAAAGTAAATTATTGTGATAAGGAGGATCACAAGTTACCGAGTGTTTCTTAGATTTGTAAGAAGTACACCACCACATTCAATGACATGGAGTGTATACTCCTTAAATCGGGTTATGCCATTCTAGAAGATATGATTGTGTAACATCCTAAAATTTCTAAGAATAATATTTAATATATTACTTACGTTGGAAGAATTAAATTGAGCTAGCTGAATAATAATAAAAAAATAATAATAAAGATAGAAGGGTGATAGGCTAATTAAATGAAATTATTATGGACTAAAAAGGAAAGATGAGCCTAAGGTCGATGTGCTTAAGGAGTATGAATACCCCTTAAACACTAAATCCTTTCCATCTCTTTCATTTTACACCATAGCCTACACAATAAAAAACACACACTTAAGCCAAACACTCTCTACCCTATTATATTCAACGATCTGAGACCAACCAAAGGTAGGAAAACATTTATTTCAGGTGACCCAACCTATTAGAACCCGACAATGCAGCCCCGTGATTGTGTATGAGTCGTTTGGATCTAAATTTAGCTTTATTCAGGTGTTTAATCAATAAAAAACGAGCTTAAGGACCACCTTAGCTCAGATTGGACACCCCGAAGTTACCTAAGCCATAAACGATCAATCCCCGACCAACCATGGTGGTTAACGGCGGCTGACGGCGCCGGAATCGAAGAAAATCCTTAAAAACACGTGAAAGAGGGACTGACCTGCACCTATACGCCGTATAAGTGCAACATGTAAGAAGATACCGCATAGTATGGACAACATGTAGCGTGTATGTATGCGTATATGTATGCAACGCATAGGTTGGCGACGTGTAAGTGCTTAGCCGCATAGGTATACAAACGTATATGTATGCGGCATATATGTATACATGTGACGTGTATGTATGTAAACATATATGTATGTATGTGCCGTATATGTGTATAGACGTATATGTGAGACTTATGCACCAAAACCACTTATACGTTGGAACCACTGATACGCCATCTATAACTTATACACCTATGGGGACTTATACGTTGGACAAAACTTATACGATTTTCAATATAAACGAACGATAAACAGCGTATACGTACATAAACGATATGATGTATAAATTAAAGACAAGTAATTATTTAATAATGAAAGGTAACGTTTAAAATGAAGATTTGATTTGATTAAATAATTGAACTTCAGCTTAACACAAGCCAGGGGCTCTGCCCCTTGGACCATGCTAGGGGCTGCCGCCCCTAGAACCTCGTTGCCAAGGACGTTGCCCCCGGACCCCCATAGCTAGGGGTTACGATAACATAGAAATATGATATGTATAGGGCTAGTTAATTGATACATATAATTGTTATACAGTTAGCCACGTCCAATTAAGGAAATGAGTTACCATTAACTCTAAAAGTAATCGGACCTAGGTGAGTTTCTAGCCCCATTTCCTTGTTATGTTTTCGGGGTTGTGTGCATACTCATAATGATTAGTTAATACACTTACCTTAATTGGTAAGTGTATGCTACGTGAATGTTTATGTATGATGTATGTATGATATATCAATGTATACGAATGATGTATGTATGATATATTAATGATGCATAAAAGAGTATGAGTATGTATATAATAGTATAAAAGAAAAAGGAAGGTATGTATGAATTGACGGTAAACGGGTGGCATACCTTAATAATATTTGTGAAGAATGATGGCAGACCCTAACAATATTTGTGAAGAAGGGTGGCAGACCCTAATAATATCTGTGAAGGAGGGTGGCAGACCCTAATAATATCTGTGAAGGAGGATGGCAGACCCTAATGATATCTGTGAGGTTATAGGGCGAAAGGCTCTTTTAAACGTATAAGTATATATGTAAAGTAAAATATGAAAGAAAGGAAGAATGAAAGTAAGAATGAAGGTATATACTTACGTACGTACGAAAAAAAGATGAACAGGTTAAGTAAGTCATATGTATCTTCGGATACGTATAAGTAAGTATGTGAATGTATTGTATATTGCCTAATTAACTAGAACTCACTTAGCGTAGCTGACTTTTAGTATGCACGTAGGTAAGTAGGATGAGACAGCTGGCTTGAGGAGAGTCATATGGCAGAAGAATAAAGAAGTTGGCATCTGAAGACTTAATTTTTAATGTTTGAACTTAAAGACATGTTTTATTGTTTAAATTTTAAGACTTATGTAATGAATGGTTGATATGTATCTATTCCGTGAAAGGTTTTAATTAACTCTGATATTTAGAACTGTGTTTATGAGTAAATCTAACACCAAAGTAGGGCACTGGGATTAGGGCCTTACAAGTTGGTATCAGATCTTCCAGATCTAATGATATTTAGGTACTTAATATGAGTACTAATGTATCGACATTTGAAAGCAACCGAGAAAGACTCGATTATGTGGCATAGGCGGATGGGTCATATTCATGTCAGAAAAATGAATCATTTGATGGCTAATGATTTGGTGGACGGTGTTTACTAGAGATTTGCAAATCGACCGATCACTATGTTGCTTGCCAGAATGGAAAACAGAAGAAGAAGTCGCACTCGTTGAAGCAAATCAATTCCATTGATAATCCTTTGGAACGCCTTAATATGGATTTATTCGGTCATGTGAATCGAGTATTACTAGTGATTAGTGTTGTTTAGTCGTTACTAATGACTATTTCAGGTATTCATGGGTTTTATTTATTAGTTCTAAGGATCAGAAACCTCAGACACCGATTCTCATGAAAAAATTATTCACTAAGATTGAATCACTATACAAACACAAAGTCAGACTTATTCGAAGTGATAACGGTATAGAGTTGAAGAAAAATGTGTTAGACTTATCCTGTATTAAAAAGGGAATTCATCGGGAATACAATGCTCCATACGTACCCACTATAGAACGGTGTTGCTGAGAGGAAGAATCGAACATTATTTGAAGTTGCAAGAATGATGCTGGCAGATTCAAAGCATCCTCAATTTAGGAAAAAAAATTGTGAAAAACACTTGTTATCTGTTGAATCGTGTTTTAAAGTTTAAAAAGCTTAAGAAGACGAGTTATGAGCTTCTCAATAATTGTAAGCCTAATTTAAAGTTTCTTGAACCATTTGGGTGTCCTTGTACGATGTTGAAACGAGAGGCATGAAAATTCGATGATAAGGAAATTGAAGGTTACTTTCCGGGCTATGCTTCTCCTAAGAAACATGTCTTTAATTTTTCTTCAGTTTGTGAAGAGGAATGGCATCACGTTGATTGTCAACGATACACTACACCACTCGCCGGCAAGGGACTTGATTGGATGTTTGACTATGAGGAATTATTTAAGTCATTTACTCCATCGGTTGAAATACCAAATGAAAACTTGGTTCGTGCTTATTTGGAGGAACACATGTTTTCTGTTCCAAGATCTTCTATTTATGATGATACCGTGGTAAATGATCAACCTAAGACATCCGATGATGTTTAAGTTTCTTCGGATGATGGTCATTTTGATGATTATTCTTTTGTTCCATTTATTGACACACCAGAAGTAACTGAGTTACTGGTTGAGGAAACTTCTCAAACGGTAGTAGATGAAGAACTTCTTACTAATTTGGAAGACAACGTGATTGTCTCTAAGAATCCGACTCTTCGGATTAACACTTATCACCCTCAAGACAACATCATTGGTGATCTTAATGTAGGCGTTCGTACGCGACATCAAGTTTCTAATGTATGTGACGATAACGTATTGTGTGCGTATGCTGACAATGCATGCTTCGGGAATCATGAGTATTGCCCGATACACTTGCTTTTTATCTCAAGTAGACGCGACGAGTGTCCCAATGGCACTTCAAGATTCTTCATGGGTTGAAGCAATGTAAAAAGAGTTGCAATAGTTTGTGCAACCGGGTGTATGGGATCTCATTGAAAAGCCTGAACGTGTTAAGAAGCCTATCCCGAAAAATGGTGTTTGAATGTAAAAAGATGATCGTGGGATCATTGTTAGAAACAAGGCACGATTGGTTGTGCAATGTTTTAAGCATCAATAAGGCGTGGACTACACTGAAGTATATGCCCCTGTTGCAAGATTGGAGGCTATACGTATTTTTCTAGCCTATGCAGCATTTAAAAACTTCAAAGTATATCAAATGGACGTTAAGAGTGCGTTTCTTAATGGGAAACTTCATGAAGAGGTGTTTGTGAAGCAGCCTCCTGGTTTTGAAGATCCGAACTATCTATACTGTGTGTACCATTTAAACAAGGCTCTATATGGTCTTTACCAAGCCCCGAGAGCTTGGTACAACACGCTTGCTGACCATTTGATTGGTAGTGGCTTCAAACGAGGGACTGTGGATTGTACTGTCTTCTACAAGATTGTCAGAGAAGATTTTCTCTTGTCTAGATTTATGTCGATGACATCATATTTGGCTCGACAAACGACATGTTATGTAAGGACTTCAAGAAGTCAATGGGAACCAAGTTCGTGATGAGCTTAATGGGGAAAATGAGTTTCTTTTAGGATTGCAGGTCAAAAGTTTGAAGACAACATCTTTATTCATCATAGGAAATATGTGAACGATGTCTTGAGTCAATTCAAGATAACTGCCAGAAAAATATCTTCTACTCCTCTTCCCGTGGGTCACAATTTTTCACCAGACGAATTGGAATATACTGTTGATCAGACCCTTACCGAGCGATGATTGGTTCTTTAATGTATTTAACTACATCCCATCCTGGCATAATGATTGCTATTTGTTTATATGCCATGTATCAAGCGAGTCCCCAAGTGACTCATCTTGTAAGGCCCCGTTACCGGTGCCTCACATTTGGGCGTTGGATTTACTCATCAACATAGTTCTAATCATCAGAGTTAATGAAAACATACGCGGAATATAAAAACTTTCATAAAACATTACATTAACCATAACTTGTCTTAAAATAAACATCTTGTCTTTCAAAATATCATAATATTAAACATAAACGTCTCGAGTCTTCCGATGCCAGCCTCTTATTCAATGCCACGTGTTCCCGTCAAGCGAGCTATCTCATCCTACTCAACTGCGCGCATACTAAAAGTCAGCTACGCTGAGTGAGTTTTGGTTAATCACATATCATACTTTACATACATACTTACATACTGTCATAATTCAATTTCTACTTTACTTTATTCTATTCTGCCTCGGATAGGATATCATTAGGGTCCGGTCCCTTTTTCTGCCTTGGATATTATTAGGGTCCAGTCCCTTTTCTGCCTCGAGATTATTTAAGGGCTCATTCCCTTTTCTGCCTTGGATATTATTAGGGTCCCGTCCCTTTTCTGCCTCGAGATTATTAAAGGGCTCGGTCCCTTTTCTGCCTTGGATATTATTAGGGTCCAGTCCATTTTCTACCTTTCTATCTCTTACATTCGTTCATAACATACATACGTATCATCCATATTCATAAATAACATTCATATTCATAATTATAACTTGGCAGTACGTGCAATATCCGAAGATCGTTCACGCAGCGACAAGCAATTATTCATACATTATACATAGCATTCATATTCATAACTATAACTTGACAGTACATGCAATATCCGAAGATCGTTCACGTACCGACAAGCAATCATTCATACCGTTCACATATATCACATAGGCATACACTTATCACTTAGTACAAGGGTATTAGCAAATCACATCGAGTATGCACACAGCCCCGAAAACATATCAAGGAATGGGGCTAGAAACTCACCTGGATTCTATTTCTTTCTCCATTAATAGTTAATCCTTTCTTTAGTTGAGCTCTGCTAACTGTATACAGGGTACAAGTATCAATACGGGTCTGATCTAATCTAGTGGTCTAGTATTAGTTTTCTTTTACTTTGATTTTAAGCGAACTTAATCATTAAGCGAACTTAACATTAAGCGAACTTATCATTAAGCGAACTAAATCATTAAGCGAACTTAACATTAAGCGAACTTAACATTTAGCGAACTTATCATTAAGCGAATTTATCATCAGGCGAACTTATGTACACGCGAACTTCCATAGCGAAGTTATCCAGCAGCAGCGACGGGTTGATTTTTATCAACCTTAACAATCATCTTGCGATTTTAATACCCTTGTTATATTCAACATCCCCCACTAACGTTTCCTTAACCGTTTTCGTTCATATATATCCCGTATATACTATGAAGCTTGTCCCTTTAGGCTTAAAAACATTCAATACAAGTCGCCGTACATAGCCTTAGGTTCGTTAAGTTCGTTTCCAACGTCAAGTTTGCTACTTTACATTTCGTTTAGACCCGATTTACTTTATGTTTAAGTTTCAAGGCTAACCGATCCAAAAATGTAAATTTAAGGTAAAAGATATACCTTTTTGTGTTCGGTGTGGTCGCGGTTTGCTTGGTTATATTGTATCTAGCTTGTGTCTTAATGATCTAATAATGTCCAGCTTGATTTTGGCCTCGGATCACGTCTCTCTCTCTCTCTCTCTCTCGGTCGTATATAAGGTAGTGTGTGTTTGTTCTTAAGTGTGTAGAGATTAAGATGGAAAGAAATGTGTATTTAGGGTTTTAGGGTGGTTTAAGAGGATATTTATATCCCCCAAGGCCCATGGACCTAAAGCCCATTACCCTTAATCCATCTTACTTAATCCCAATCTATGATCTTTTCTCTATTTAGTACTAATTAGCTATTAACACACGATAACCAAACGCGACTTTATTTATTTAGCATCAGAATATTTTAGGATGTTACAAGTCTTCCCTCCTTAAAGAGTTTCGTCCCCGAAACCTACCTATTACATAAACAGACTAGGGTAAAACTTGCGCATCTCATCGTCAACTTCCCAAGTGGCATCTGATCCTCTTCGATGTTTCCATATCACCTTCACCAAAGGTATAACCTTGTGACGAAGCTGCTTATCTTTGCGATCAACAATACCTATCGCCTGTTCAATGATGTTCAACTGTTCATCAACCTCAATGTCCATCAAAGGCACATGAGACGTATCATCAGCTAGACATTTTCTCAGATGAGAGACATGGAAGGTTGAATGAATTCCTTCTAACTCGTCGGGTAATTCCAGTTTATAAGCTACTTCACCCACACGATCTAAAATCTTAAATGGTCCAATGTACCTTGGACTCAACTTTCCTCTCTTTCTGAATCGAATGATTCCTTTCCAAGGCGAGACCTTTAGCGTCACATTGTCACCAACATTAAATTCAATCGGTCGTCGCCGCTTATCAGCATATGAATTTTTTCTGATCGAACCTTGAAGACGTTTCTTGAACTACTTCTAGGCTTCCCATTTCCTTCTGACCAATCTCCCCCCCCCCCATCATACGGGAGTTGTACAACGTCTTCCATAAAGCATTTCAAATGGCGGTATACCAATACTTGAATGGTAACTGTTGTTATAGGACAACTCTGCCAGATGCAGATGATCATCCCAACTTCCTCCAAAGTCTAAAACACAAGCACGTAGCATATCATCAAGGGTTTGGATCGTC
This sequence comes from Bidens hawaiensis, assembly GCF_021521415.1. NCBI lineage: Eukaryota > Viridiplantae > Streptophyta > Magnoliopsida > Asterales > Asteraceae > Bidens > Bidens hawaiensis. The sequence continues at coordinate 106,753 of NW_027492237.1, read as the reverse complement.
CTTTTAGATTGTCCATCGTTTTGAGGATGATACGCTGTAATGATGTTCAATCTCGTTCTCATATCTTCATGGAACTTCTTCCAAAACCTCGAAGTAAACCTTGTATCTCTATTAGACACGATCGATAAAGGTAATCCGTGCTTAGTCACAACCTCTTTTATGAACAAGCTTGCTAATGTTTCTTATGGGATAGCCTCTCGTATAGGTAGAAAGTGAGCACTCTTGGTCAAAAAGTCCATAATCACCCAGATGGTATCATGATGCTTAGCTGTACGAGGTAGCTTAGTTACGAAATCCATGGTGATATGTTCCCATTTCCATTCCGGTATCTCCAGCGGTTGCATCTTCCCACAAGGCTTCTGATGTTCGGCTTTGACTTGTAGGCAAGTTAAACACTTACTAACATAATCCACCACATCGTTTTTCATTCTTGGCCACCAATAATCTCTTTTCAAATCTTGGTACATCTTTGTAGTTCCTGGATGAATTGAGTATCTTGACTTATGAGCTTCATCTAAGATTCGACCTCTAAGATTACCATGGCGTGGGATCCACATACAATCAAACCTAGTCTTAACACCATGAGTGTTTTCCATAAACTCATCTTGCTGGTCGTAAATTCTTTCTTTCTTCACTAGCCCTTCACTAACCAGCACTTCCGACTGCACTTTGATGCTCTCTTCAAAAAGGCTTGAATTCATAATCAGCTGGTAGGACTTCACTGTTGCAATGACTTCTTCATTCTTACGACTTAGTGCGTCAGCGACCACATTAGCTTTACCAGGATAGTACCTGATGTCGCATTCGTAATTCTTTATCAACTCCAACCATCTCCTCTGTCTCAAGTTCAACTCCTTCTCTTCGAAGAAGTATTTCAAACTCTTATGATCTGTGCAAATGGTACACTTAGTACCATACAGATAATGCCTCCATATTTTGAGAGCATGCACTACGGCTGCTAGCTATAGATCATGCGTCGAATAAGTACTCTCGTGGACCTTCAACTGTCTAGACGTGTATGATATTACTTTTCCTCGTTGCATCAACACGCAGCCTAACCCATGATGTGAAGCATCAGTACAAACAACCAAATCCACGTCACCATCGGGTAAAGCAAGGATTGCAGCTTGCGTGAGTCTCTTCTTTAACTCCTCAAAAGCCTCTTTCTGAAACTTACCCCAGCTGAATACTATCGACTTTCGGGTCATACCGGTCAACGGTGCGGCTATCTTGAAGAAACCTTCGATGAATCTCCTATAGTAGCCAGTTAACCCTAAGAAGCTTCGTATATCAGTCGGATTATGTGGAGTCTTCCAATTCGTTATCGCTTCACTCTTAGCTGGGTCCACGGCAATCCCTTCAGGATTGATCACGTGACCTAGGAATTGCACTTCCCGCAACCAAAACGCGCACTTTGAAAACTTAGCGTATAACTTTTCTTTCTTCAGAGTCTCACATAATTCTCTCAGATGTTCAGCACGATCAGACTCTCTTCTGGAATAAATAAAGATATCATCGATGAAGACGATAACTGACTTATCCAACATTGGCCGACACACCCTATTCATCATGTCCATAAATGTTGCGGGGGCATTGTTAGACCGAATGACATTACGAGGAACTCGTAGTGTCCATACTGCATTCGAAACGCTGTATTAGGGATGTCTGCCTCTTTCACCTTCAACTGATGATAGCCTGATCTAAGATCTATTCGTGAGAACCAAATTGAACCTTGCAGTTGGTCAAATAGATCATCAATCCTTGGTAAAGGATATCTATTCTTTACCGTAATCTTATTCAACTCGCGATAGTCTATGCACATTCTCATAATTCCATCCTTCTTCTTCACGAACAACACTGGCACGCCCCAAGGGGAAACAATTGGTCTTATGAAACCTTTGTCTAGGAGTTCTTGTAGTTGGGACATCAATTGTTTCATCTCAGACGGCGTTAGACAGTAAGGTGCTTTCACGACAGGCTGGGCTCCTGGTATTAAATATATCTGGAATTCTATCTCCCGCTCTGGTGGCAACCCTGGAAAATCCTCAGGGAATACTTCTGGGTAGTCGCACACGATAGGAACATCTTTCATTTGTTTCGTCTCGACCGTAGCGTTGACAATGTACGCCAGGTAGGCACCGCATCCTCGCCTTAACAATCCATCGGCTTTTATCATCGAAATGACATTAAGCCCAAAACCTTCCTTATCACCGTAAACCGTCACCACACTACCATCCAAGGACTTTAACCTTATCATCCTACTTTTACACAAGATCTGAGGCTCATACTCGGACAACCAATCCATTCCCAAAACCATATCGAACCCTCCTAAGGTTATAACTGTTGGACTCGGTCTACCCAAGAGACATATTAAATTGATGTGGCTAGTACGTTATGATCCAAGTCGGGTCATACCCAATAACAAGCTAGACAAACACCGATAATATTCTATCACACCCCGTTAAGCGAATTGCGGAAGCGTAAAACGGAAATGCAACAGATACAACTGGTATCAAATACATTGTTCATAAAGAAACATTACTAACTAATTTACAATTTATTACATCGTTCTAACATCTTTTACAAACTAGGTGATAAAATTTAACCTGTTCTTCAATCACTTTACTTCTAACTCAAATGCCCACGACATCAATCACCAATCAGACACGTAACGCACATGAAATTACTTCTCATATCTGATTACCTGAAAAGCATGTTAAAACAGGTCAACTACGAATAGTTGGTGAGTTTCATACGTTTTAACGAAATCAGTTCTGCGCACCATACATTCATAGTTTGTATGTACGCGCGTATGTAAAAATATGTATTTACGGTTGTATAAATATGTACAGCCATATCCTTGTGTGTGCATATGCACACATGTAGGTTTATAATATAAATTCGAAATTTCGGTAAAATCGTGATTGTTTGTTTGTACTACCTGTCTCCAATTTCTGTGTTTAACCAACCACTGTGGACCCCCTTTCTCCCACAACGGTTCCACATAAACTCAACCACTGTGGCCCCCCTTCCGCCCACAACGTTTCCGCATTAACATCAACCACTGTGGTCCCCCTTCCACCCACAATGATTCCATGTAAACTCAAACATTATATAGTGTACACGCAAATAATTAGTATATTCTACACATAGTATTTCCTACGGCTAATCACCTAGCATGTATATAGACACATATACACATATAGTATTTATCACGTATCACCAAATACTGTGGCTCCCCATCCGCCCACAATACGCATAATCACATTATTTTCATAACATTCATGTCATAATCAAGTTAGTTCGTTTAATAAGTTGTAGCAGAACTTAGCTCATAGGCCATACTCAACTTTAGTTTAGTATGTTGCAGCAGAACTTGGCTCATAGGCCATACTCAACTTTAGTTTATAAGTTGCAGCAGAACTTGGCTCATAGGCCATACTCAACTTTAATTTAGTAAGTTGCAGCAGAACTTGGCTCATAGGCCATACTCAACTTTAGTTTATAAGTTGCAGCAGAACTTGGCTCATAGGTCATACTCAACTTTAGTTTGTTACTATTGTGGCCCCCCTTCTGCCCACAACAGCTTCATAATCATCACAGACCACGTTATCCCCATGGCCATTACAGACCACGTTGTCTCCCAAATTAGTTATGTTTAACATTACATAACGTGTTTGTATAAACATGTTGTCACGTATAATTTCATTATGTTTTGCAATTCGTATTATCTCCACTCAATATATCAATCAACGATAATCATCATCTTTCATCAGCACGTAGTCAATCATTATGTTTGTAGGGACTTTTCATATATAAATGTTCAGATATTTTATATCCTGATCCGTGTTTAGATAAATAACGTGTATAAACATGCTTTCCACCCCAAAAGTTCGTAAAATAGTTTAAAGAGTGGGGTCATGAAACTCACGGTTTTGTAGGCACTCAGTGCGAGATCAGCACGAGGTTCGTTTCCCTTGCTATCACTTAGTCCCTATAATCCATATTATAATAATATTAATATTTTAATATTATTATAATCTCAGTATTAAACTGGGCTGTATAACTAATCTGGGTATAGCTGGTACGCCCAGAAAGTGGTAATAGGCTTAGGCTGTGATGTTGTTTATTGTCTAATACTTAAAACTGAACTTGGCTTAGATTCCCGTTTTCCCAGCTGGGCCAAGTTGTTCGTTTACGCGTTCAGAAAACAGTTATGGGAAAATAAGCTTGGGTAAATGTACTGGTTAATAAAGTGATTAAGTTATAAAGAAGGATCACATACTGGGGTACCGGATTAGCCTCGGGGTCCGTTTCCGTTTATTCAGTTTGATTTAAGAAGAAACGCGCCAGATCTATCCGGATTGTCCAGGTTTTTCATAAAAAAGTTCGTTTTTACTTAATTAGTTCAAAAATATGATTTTTGATCACTCTTGGTGTTTTGATATTCCCGCAGGTTCGTTAGTCGCGAACTTGCCGGTTTTTATAAAAACTGAATTTGTTTAATCTTTAAATTAGCATAATGAATTAACCATTAATCAAAAAATTATTAAAATTTAGCCACTTATCAATTAAAATATGTATATTTTTATAAAAATATTTCTGGAATTATTTACTGAATTAATAATTTATTAAAATTCATTTTATCAGCTATATTTCGCCTGAAAATCGTCTGTTTATCCCAAACAATTTCCAAAAATTCCACAAAATTTTCTGAATACTCAAGTCATGTCCCAAAACAACCTGTATCAATTCCAGAATGTAAAAATCCTGTTCAATATTCTTTTCGGCCCAAATTCGGCTATAAAAATTCGCATGAACGCATATGTACAAAACACCCTTAGACTTCTCCAAATGATCTCAAAATTCATATGTTATCAAAATACATTAAATCTGAGTTCCCAGAAAAATTTCATAATTTTTGAAGTATTTTAGCTATTTTTCCCAAATAAACATCCCAATTTGGTAATAAATTTGCCAAATATTCTCGGATGGTCAAAAAATTACCAAATTTTAACAGGGACTCAATGACATGATCCCTGATGTCCCTGAAAAATTTCAAGGTCTAATAATATGCACATAACAACCTTAACCTAAACACCCCTTAAACGAGTGTTACGGGTTTACCTTGTCGATTTTCGATGAGTTTTGCTAGCTTAAACGACTTTCCGGGTCTCGGGTTGCAATCTCAGTGTATCTACATATCATATAACATCAAACCAAGCATAAATCATCCATGTGACAGCCTTGATAATTAGGGTTTCGGTTTTGGGTTCAAACCAAACTTTCAAACCGTAAAAACGTTATATTCATGTTCGAATCAGCGTTTTTTACCAAAAAAGTATATGTTCCTTGTTTGTAAACATGTTTAACATCAAAACATGATTTTACTTGATTTTTATGATTTTTGGATGGTTAAACATGTTTAAAACTAATCAAGGATTAATTTTTCATGTTTAAACTATGTTAATTAAGTATGAAATCAATGAAAATTTGAGGGTTTACCTTAAAACTTTGGCTGAACTTGAAGAACACAGCTGAAGAAGGTCTGGTCTTTATGTTTAATGTATAAAATAGGTGGCTTATTCAAGAAGCTTTCAAGGTAATATATTTGGTAGAATAATGTAAGGGGGGCGACCGCAATTATATAAGGCCCATTGGGCCTCTATTTGGCCAATGGTGCCTCGGTATTCGTGCCACACGTAAACGTCGGTCCAAAATTTAATTCGGGTTTGGTTTTTCGCAAGAAAAATAGTTCTAGTGCGAAAACCAGCGCGAAAACGATTGTTTTTCAGCTTCTTTTTGTAAAATAAGAAAAACATACTGACTCGTTGTAAAATTTCAAAATATTTTCACGGATTTCTTAAAACATGTCATATAAGTGTTTTATAAATCTTTTTCGGCTTAACGGATGCTACAATGCTCGTTTTGATATTAACGATTATGTTTAAGCTTATAGCGTATCAATAAACGAAACCTTTTTCGTTTAAAGAGTTTTAAACGTACTGGGGCCTAAATATCAATATGTTAGCCTCTATAATATATATATAACTCGTATATGACCCCTCAGTATATATACGGGTCATAATTAGTATCGGTCGGTTACTCGTTTAAGCAGTACGAATTAACCGATTTATCGTTTACTTGTTACGTAATGAATATAGTATACCTCGTTTTGTCACGAATGTCACATATATCGCATATAGATAGCACCCTGGGATATCCGGACCATAACCAGACCTGTTTGGTTATTCGTTTGTTCATTACGCAATAAGCGGTTAAACGCTTATTCGAGTTTGTAAGTACTAAGGTGTACTCGGTTTTGCCACGGATGTCACATATTCGTTCATATATGATGTGATCATAACAAATGAATATTAACACTTGAGTTATTTGGAAAGGGGTTTCTAAATAAAATGTACTTGTGTAATAAACAAATCATATGGATGATTTATGTTTTATGAAAGAACATTACATAGTGTTATTTAAGTTGGTTAAAAAACAATATGTGAATAATAATAACCAAGCATGTCTCTTAACATATAATAGGTTTTATAAGTTATAAGTTATAAACTTATAAAATTATATATGTATGGATATATATATATATATATATATATATATATATATATATATATATATGTTTAAAGTTTTATAAAAGAAAAAAGATAATAACTCTTTCAAATGTAATATTATTATATGTTTGAGTGGAGACATGCAAGGTGAGTGGAGACATGCAATGGTTATTATTGGTGGAGAGAAAGATGCCTTTATATAAAACCATGTCTTTCTCTTTCATTCTTTCATAACACACATAATTTCCAAGTAAACTTTTCTCTCTTCCTTTCTTGGGTATTTTCATCCAACATAAGAAAAGAAGAAGAAAATTTCAAGTGCAAATCCTAGCTAGAAGTGGTGTGTTGTTGAAGCTTGGGGTATGCTAGCTTGAGGAGCTTCCATATTCAAGTTCTTACCTTTCAATCATCATCTCTTTCACCCGGTTTTGTCATATTGAAAGGTAGTAGTAACATGCATGGACTTATAGTGACATGTATGTATTTGATAGTGTGTAATTCGTATTTGGATCCGGGTTTGGGTTTTGCATGTTTAAAATTGGTTTTATACATATCATATTGACAATATTTAAAACTTTTATATCCGCTGCGTTTTTGGTAAAATAGGGATTTTATCACTTTGATAATCTTGTTAAAACCCAAGTCATTTGGATGTGGTAATCTTGAAAAACCAAGTCATTTGGATGATTGTTTAGTTTGTTTGGACAAAACCCGAAACTTTCGGTTTGCTTAAGCTTTGGCCGAAAGTTTTGAGGCAAAAAGGGGAACCATTTTGGTCTTGTATTATTGCATATTTGGATGTGTAATAGATGTTCATAACCTATCCATGGCCTTGTGTTTGGTTGAATGATTGTGTTGGTTGTTTGTTCATTCGATTTGGTTGTAATATTTATTTGGGTTTGTAATCTATTTATTCATTCATATGGCTTGTAATAATAAGTAGATTAGATGTATTTCTTTTACTAGAAAAATGTATTAGGATATATTTTGTAAAAGAAGATGCATGGATGGAAGCCCAAATAAAATGATGAAGACCACAACACCGGGAGTAAACACTTGGAGCATATGGATGCGGAATCAAGTGGGAGTTCACCGACACAAGTGCATGTTCTTTTGGGTCCCTTAGGAGAGACTTTTTGACACACTTGTCTTCGGTCAACAAGTGTGGTCAATATTAGGAGGCTATGGTTATGAACTTGTGGTTGTGTATATTTTATGCTTTCATGGTTGATTTACTTATTATTTGCAATATGGTTTGCTTAACAACTTAAAATCAACTAGCATAAAATTGGTTCCTTAGAAATCGTTAGCTAATAAAAATTGGTTTTATTAATAACTAATGATTTCATAATAAAATGGGTTTTATTAATATGAACTTTGAAAATGGGTTTTTCAACTAAGTACCATACATTTGAATGCATGCAAATGAAAGGTACAATAAATAGTTTTCCAATCTAGAATTTAGAAAACTAAAATCCCTTTTTAAAAACAAGTTAAACACCATCCTTTTATACGACACTTAAGTCACTTGTAGACTTAAAAGTGAGTTAGGATCACCTAAGAACTTTTAAGAAAACTTGTGATCTTAAGGTGATTTTACAAGTACTTTTTGCATTAGGATCACCTAACCACTTGTATGAGTAAACTCACACGTGTGTATAAGTAGGACGACTTGATTTGAAACCATGACTATAGGATCACCTTAACATGGCGTTCAAAGGTGTTGATGGGATTTAACATACCAACTAAACATATGATGTTTAACCGATCCCATAAAACTAGAAGTTGCAAAGGATTGCAATTGTCAAACGTTGACTACCTTGTTAATTCGAATAGTAGGATAAAGGTCACCTAACTACTATTTGAATGAAACGTTGTGTTCTAGATTTTAATCAATAATTGTCTTGGAGACATTTAAAGGGCATTAAAGATTAAAATTTTATTAATATCGAAAATACTAATTTGAACTTTGTTAAAATTCTTTTAGATGGCCGCAAACAACGCACCGAACGCAATTATCCCACACGTGCATAATCTATCACTAAGATCCATTCTGGATAAGGATTGTCTAAACTTTAACAACTTCATGGATTGGTATCGAAACTTGAGAATTGTTCTCAAGCAAGAAAAGAAGTCTTATATTTTAGACGATCCTATTCCCGATGAACCCGATGTCAATAACTTGGATGCCTATGCGGATTGGTTAAAATACACCGAGGATTCGGTGCAAGTTTCTTGCCTCATGTTGGGAAAAATGATTCCCAAGATCCAAAAGGATTTCGAGAATCATGGGGCGTATGACATGATAACCCAACTTAAGGAAATGTTCCTTACTCAAGCTCGGGTTGAGCGATTCGAAACGGTTCGAGCGCTTCATGCATGTCATATGGAAGAAACCCAATCTATTACATCTTATGTACTTAAGATGAAGAGCCACATTGATCGGCTTGAACGGCTTAACTGTCCCGTCTCAAAAGAGTTAGCCACGGATTTAATCCTAAATGGCTTAACTAAAAGGTTTGAGACATTCGTCATGAACTACAACATGAATGGATGGGACAAAAGCATTGGTGAGCTTCACGCAATGCTTAAGATAGCCGAGGCCGGCATGGGTAAAAAGGTTTTATCCGTTCTTGCGATCAATGAGGGTGGCTCAAAGAAAAGGCATCACCAGGAACCAAAAGCAAAGGTTGCCGTTGGTAAGGGGCAAGTCAAGAAGGGGTTCAAGGGAAAGGCAAAGGCGGAGCCAAAGCCAAAGAAGCTAAAGGTTAGCGCTGAGGATCCGTGCTTTGGTTGTGGTGAGATAGGTCATTGGATGAGAAACTGTCTGACCTATCTCAAGGAGTTGAAAGCTAAGAAGGATGCGGGGCAAAACCTCAGGTACAACTTTCATGATTCACATTGATCTTAATATTATTTCTTCTAACACATGGGTATTGGATACCGGATGTGGAACTCACATATGCAATTCATTGCAGGGGTTCAAAAGAAGAAATAAGGTGAAGAAAGGAGATATAAGTCTCTTCATGGGCAATGGAGGAAAGGTTGACGTCCAAGCCCGAGGAGATTATATTTTAAAACTTCCAAATGGTTTGGAAATTATTTTGAAAAACATTTTATATTCCCCTAGTTTGACTAGGAATATTATCTCTGTTTCTGTATTAAGACAATCTGGTTATGACTTTAAGTTTGTTGATAATGGTATTTATGTTTTCATGGATAATGTTTTTTATTTTAAAGCGATGCGTTTAATGGCATTTATGAATTAATTCATGATGACTCATACATTGATAACTCGTTGTACCAAGCTAACACCAAAAGACTCAAAATGGATTTGAGTAATACTTTTCTTTGACATTGTCGTCTTGGTCACATAAACTAGAATTGTATTCATACACTTCGAAAGAATGGTCTTTTGAAATCAAATGTTGATTCATTTGATGAATGTGAATCTTGTTTATTGGGAAAGATGACCAAAGAGCCCTTTAATGGAACAAATGAGAGGGCGAAAAACTTATTAGGTATCATACATTCGGATGTATGTGGACCTTTTAGGACAATGACAAGAAATGGTGAAAGATACTTCATTACCTTTACCGATGATTATAGTCGCTATGTGTATGTGTTCTTGTTAAGACACAAAAATGAGGCCTTTGAAATGTTCAAAGTCTTCCAAAACGAAGTACAAAATCAACTCAACAAAACAATCAAAGTACTACGTTCTGATACAGGAGGTGAATACCTCAATGATGCGTTTCTAGAACATCTTAGGAGTTATGGGATTGTCTCACAACTTACTCCACCTGGAACACCACAACATAATGGTGTGTCCGAGAGGAGGAATCGAACTTTATTGGACATGGTTCGATCCGTGATGGCTAGAAGCTCATTACCTCTATCATTTTGGGGTTTCGCTGTGATCTCTGCTGCCCGTATTTTAAATATGGCACCAACCAAGAAAGTGGATAGGACACCTTTTGAAATATGGCATGGAAAGGCTCCAAAATTTTCATATTTAAAGGTATGGGTTGTGAGGCTTATATTAAGATCTACACCCCTGACAAACTTGAATGTCGATCCACTAAGTGTATATTTGTAGGATATCTCACGGATTCGATGGGATATTATTTCTACAATCCAAGCGAGCATAAAGTGTTTATAGCTCGAAAGGCTAAGTTCTTGGAAAGAAGGTTCCCTATGGAAGGAACTGATAGAACTGTAGAACTCGAAGAGGATCGAGAACTACAAGCCGAAACACGTTTGGTTGACACTAGCAATCAACAAGAGGTTGTTGAAGATGATCAAATGGTTGATCAAAACACACAAAACATTCGCAAATCTGGTAGAGTTAGCACCCCACCTGAGAGATATGGATTTTTCATGGATGGATGCTACGTGGTTGATTCGGATGAACCCACCACATACCGAGATGCAATGTCGCAATCTGATTGTGACAAATGGCTAGAAGCCATGAATGTTGAGATGCAATCTATGCATGACAATCAAGTATGGGACTCGGTTGCTCCACCTCTAAATTCCAAGCTGGTTGGAAGTAAGTGGGTTTTCAAGAAGAAAACTGATATGCATGGAAACTTGGATACTTATAAAGCTAGACTTGTAGCAAAGGGTTTCACTCAAACTCAAGGGGTTGATTATGATGAAACTTTCTCGCCCGTGGCGATGCTAAAGTCTATAAGGATATTGTTTGCCATAGCCGCATATTATGACTATGAGATATGGCAAATGGATGTCAAAACTGCTTTTCTAAATGGGCATCTTAATGAAGATGTTTATATGGTTCAGCCTGAAGGTTTTGTCGATCCACAACATCCTAACAAAGTATGCAAGTTGAAGAAATCAATCTATGGATTGAAACAAGCATCCAGAAGTTGGAATCACCATTTTGATGATGAAGTTAAGAAATTTGGATTCATCAAAAACGCTGATGAAGCTTGTGTGTATAAGAAAGCTAGTGGGAGCATCATAACCTTTTTGGTATTATATTTCGATGACATATTACTGTTTGGAAATGACATTCCAACCTTGGAAGGTGTGAAAGCCTGGCTTGGAAGCTGTTTTTCCATAAAGGATCTTGGTGAAGCCGCCTATATTCTGGGAATAAGAGTCTATAGGGATAGATCAAGGCGGTTGATAGGTTTGAATCAAAGTGCATACATTAACAAGATCTTGAAAAGGTTCAAGATGGAAAACTCTAAGAAAGGTTTGGTACCTATTCAAAGAGGAACGATGTTGAGTGCTTCTCAATGTCCAAGCTCAAAGGATGAGCAAGACAAAATGAGTGGTATCCCATATGCATCTTCTATAGGATCCATCATGTGTGCCATGATTTGCACTAGACCGGATGTGTCATGCGCCTTGAGCATGAAAAGTCGATACCAACAAAATCCGGGAACTAGCCATTGGATGGCTATAAAGAGCATATTGAAATACCTTAGAAGGACTAAGGATATGTTTCTAATATATGGCTCTGGTGAGGAGGAACTCGTTGTAAAGGGTTACACTGATGCGAGTTTCCAAACTGATCGAGATGATTCTCGATCACAATCGGGATACGTTTTCGTTCTTAATGGTGGTGCTGTCTCATGGAAGAGTGCAAAACAAGACGTGGTAGCTTTATCCACCACTGAATCTGAATACATCGCCGCCTCCCTGGCAGCTCAAGAAGCTGCATAGATTAGAAAGTTCATTGCCGATCTAGGAGTGGTTCGTACCATTCAGGACCCTCTAGAGATCTTTTGTGACAACGAGGGTGCGATTGCTCAAATCAAGGAACCCCGCACACATCAAAAGACTAGGCACAGCGAGCGGAGATTCAACTACATAAGGGATGAAGTTGAAAAGCGAAAGATATGTATTCGCAAAGTTCACACTGATCAAAACATTGCGGACCCACTCACGAAACTCCTTGAAAGGCCGAAGCATGAGAGTCATACTTACGCCTTAGGACTTCGATATTCTAGTGATTGGATTTGATCAAAATTTGTATTTGGATATTGGAACAATTTTATTTTAACTCAATCATATGGTTTTGGTTATGGTCATGTTCTTGAGTTATGTTCCATTTTAGTATGTTTAAATCCGTGAATAATTTGAATTATTCTAAACGTCCGTAGTCGTTCATATTTGTGGGAACAAATGTGAAAGTAAGACTATTATGAACTTGGATTGGTAGATATTCATGAGGTATGAATATAGCAAAGGGTTGCTACCAAGGTTCATAGATATTTATGGGATAAATATTGGACTGACCTGCTCTCAATTTTACTGCATGGAATCCTTGGGATTTGTGATCATAAGTAAATTTGAGTAAAGGCGAACTTCATAGTATCCTCCGACCTGAGATACATATTGGGTCTTGATATTCATCGACTATTATGCTTTGACTTAGTTCTTCGCTGCTCTGAAATATGTCAGTACATAAGGCTAAGCTCAAGTATAGTACAAGATGATAGTGAGAGACGTATGTAGTCAATATGGGATTTGTCCCTCTTATTCGTTGAGAGTTAAATGTCTAAGGCCTGACAAGTTAAATCAACAGAGAATGATCACTCTGTGTCTCTGGATTTAACATGACATTTGTGGCAAAAGGATAAATGATAGTTTCACCTAAATCATTTTCAAGTATGGGACTTGAAAGGGATGATGTTATTGAATGGCACTTCGTCATACGTATTAGGGGTAGTAAACCGTAGTTAGGCGGTATTTGCTACTTGCATCAATCTTCTATGTATCTTGTGCAAGTGGGAGATTGTTGGACTCGGTCTACCCAAGAGACATATTAAATTGATGTGGCTAGTACGTTATGATCCAAGTCGGGTCATACCCAATAACAAGCTAGACAAACACCGATAATATTCGTTCATATATGATGTGATCATAACAAATGAATATTAACACTTGAGTTATTTGGAAAGGGGTTTCTAAATAAAATGTACTTGTGTAATAAACAAATCATATGGATGATTTATGTTTTATGAAAGAACATTACATAGTGTTATTTAAGTTGGTTAAATAACAATATGTGAATAATAATAACCAAGCATGTCTCTTAACATATAATAGGTTTTATAAGTTATAAGTTATAAACTTATAAAAGTATATATGTATGGATATATATATATATGTTTAAAGTTTTATAAAAGAAAAAAGATAATAACTCTTTCAAATGTAATATTATTATATGTTTGAGTGGAGACATGCAAGGTGAGTGGAGACATGCAATGGTTATTATTGGTGGAGAGAAAGATGCCTTTATATAAAACCAAGTCTTTCTCTTTCATTCTTTCATAACACACATAATTTCCAAGTAAACTTTTCTCTCTTCCTCTCTTGGGTATTTTCATCCAACATAAGAAAAGAAGAAGAAAATTTCAAGTGCAAATCCTAGCTAGAAGTGGTGTGTTGTTGAAGCTTGGGGTATGCTAGCTTGAGGAGCTTCCATATTCAAGTTCTTACCTTTCAATCATCATCTCTTTCACCCGGTTTTGTCATATTGAAAGGTAGTAGTAACATGCATGGACTTATAGTGACATATATGTATTTGATAGTGTGTAATTCGTATTTGGATCCGGGTTTGGGTTTTGCATGTTTAAAATTGGTTTTATACATATCATATTAACAAGATTTAAAACTTTTATATCCGCTGCGTTTTTGGTAAAATAGGGATTTTATCACTTTGATAATCTTGTTAAAACCCAACATTAACGTACAAGGTAACAGGGAACTCGTGTCCCTCTAACTCTATCTTACAGTCCTTAACCATTTTCATTATTTTAACCGAAGTGTCACTAGCGGTTTCTACTATAAAAGTTTCTGACACTCGGCAACATTTCATTTTAGCTAATCTTCTAAAGGGCGTGGCTACGAAACTTTTGTTCGCAACTGAATCAAATAATACAGAAACGGAAACACCGTTTACTAGCTTGTTCTTGATTCAGCATGTCGGCTCTGGTCTTTGGCCTGGTTGGCTCTGTATCCTTCTTTATGCTCCCTCCAGCTTCACCCTCAGTGCACTCTCTAGCAAAGTGACCCGTCTTACCGCATTTGTAACATGCGGACTTGGCAGTACAATCTAGAGTGTAATGCCCCACCTTCCCGCACTTGTAACAAGCATTCGTACCGAACTTGCACTCACCAGCATGACTCTTCCCACACTTATAACAAACATCCAAACCCTTACCCCACCTGCACTCACCACTGTGTGCATTGCCACAAGTCTTGCACAACCAATTCTCCCAAACTCTTGGTTGCTTGTTCTTAGGGTTCCACATTTGGGTACCGGGTCGTATAACAGGAGCTACCCATTTCTTCTCTTTCTTCTCGTCTTCCACCACTACATCATCCGCAGCCAGGTCTGCATAAACCATCTCTGCGAGTTCGACAACAGAGTCAAAGGTAGCAGGTTTACTTGCCCGGACTAGTATGCGGACTTTCTGTGGCAATCCCCTCACATAGCACTTGATTCTTTTAGCCTTAGTGTTAACCATATCGGGTACCAGCCTAAACATTCGGTTGAACTCGGTGGTATACTCACGATCGGTCATCGTCCCAGCTTTCAAGTTTTGGAACCTCATCTCCGCCCTCTCAACTTCGACGTCAGCATAGAATTTCTTCATAACCAGTTCTTTCAGATCCTCCCACTTCATAGCGTTGATTTCCTCGGAACTCTTTCTCTGCTCAACCGATTCCCACCAGTACATTGCTTCTTCACCGAATGACTGATTAGCGTAACCCACTGCTTGGTCGGGACGACACTCACTAATGCGGATAATTTTATCCATAACGGTTATCCATTGGAGAATAGCGATTGCGTTTCCCAGACCAGTCAGCTTCGGCGGGTCGCATCCCTTGAAGTACTTATGGTTGCACCCACCTCGGCCTCTTTTCATGTCACTGGCTTTCACAGACTTAACTCCACTTGATGCCTCCCTCTTTTTTTCCTCATCTCCCCTACCATCACCTCCTGCACCTCTAGCAGTTCTTTCATGGCTTCCAGCAGACCCTCCAGGAGTAATATTCTTTACAGTAGTGGCTACAGCTTGAACAATAGCTGCTTGAATTGCGGGATCCAGTTAAACCCCTTCGTTGTTATTCCGGTCTCTTCCAGCTACGCTTCCTTCATCTCCGGTGTTGGAAGCTGTCTCAACCGAAGGTTGTTGGGCACGACGAGGCCTGCCACGAAGTCCAGTGCGACCTCCAGCTCCCACATTTCCTTCCGTTCCAGCCATCGTATTCTAAAAGGGAAAACACAAACGTCGTCACTTAAGGAACTGTTTAGTACAAAGATAGTAAGGCTAACAGGTAATAACAGTGGCCAACTGTGATTAGCTGATAACGTTACTTTCTGTGTCCTATACACTCCCCTTTATGAGTCTATTTGTGCTGGTTCTACATTAAACAGTTAATCAATAAAGGAAATCAATTAATCCTATCTCTACTATTAACATACATTACTCAATCATACGTTTACCTTTACTGGGCTTGCTTGAGCGACACATGGCATTATTGAACTAGCATTTTCTTTATTTTCTTACTTAAATCCCATTCTCTGTTCGAGTCTAAGCATATAGGATGCTTAAAACTCTCGAACTTTTCTCTGATACCAACTTATATGGCCTCGTTACCGGTGCCTCACATTTAGGCGTTGGATTTACTCATCAACATAGTTCTAATCATCAGAGTTAATGAAAACATACGCGGAATATAAAAACTTACGTAAAACATTACATTAACCATAACTTGTCTTAAAATAAACATCTTGTCTTTAAAAATATGATAATATTAAACATAAACGTCTCCAGTCTTCCGATGCCAACCTCTTATTCAATGCCACGTGTTCCCCTCAAGTGAGTTGTCTCATCCTACTCACCTGTGCGCATACTAAAAGTCAGCTACGTTGAGTGAGTTCTAGTTAATCACATATCATACTTTACATAAATACTTACATACTGTCATAATTCAATTTCTACTTTACTTTATTCTATTCTGCCTCAGATAGGATATTATTAGGGTCCGGTCCTTTTTTCTACCTTGAATATTATTAGGTTCCAGTCCCTTTTCTGCCTCGAGATTATTAAAGGGCTCGGTCCAATTTCTGCCTTGGATATTATTAGGTTCCAGTCCCTTTTCTGCCTCGAGATTATTAAAGGGCTCGGTCCCTTTTATGCCTTGGATATTATTAGGGTCCAGTCCCTTTTCTACCTTTCTATCTCTTACATTCGTTCATAACATACATACGTATCATCCATAGTTCATTCATAACATTCATATTCATAATTATAACTTGGCAGTACGTGCAATATCCGAAGATCGTTCACGTACCGATAAGAATATATTCATACATTATACATAGCATTCATATTCATAACTATAACTTGACAGTACATGCAATATCCGAAGATCGTTCACGTACCGACAAGCAATCATTCATACCGTTCACATATATCACATAGGCATACACTTATCACTTAGTACAAGGGTATTAGCAAATCACATCGAGTATGCACACAGCCCCGAAAACATAACAAGGAATGGGGCTAGAAACTCACCTGGATTCTGTTTCTTTCTCCATTAATAGTTAATCCTTTCTTTAGTTGAGCTCTGCTAACTGTATACAGGGTACAAGTATCAATACTCGTCTGATCTAATCTAGTGGTCTAGTATTAGTTTTCTTTTACTTAGATTTTAAGTGAACTTAATCATTAAGCGAACTTAACATTAAGCGAACTTAACATTAAACGAACTAAATCATTAAGGGAACTTAACATTAAGCGAACTTAATCATTAAGCGAACTTAACATTATGCGAACTTAACATTTAGCGAATTTATCATCAGGCGAAATTATGTACACGCGAACTTCCATAGCGAAGTTATCCAGCAGCATCGACGGGTTGAATTTTATCAACCTTTACAGTCATCTTGCGATTTTAATACCCTTGTTCTGGCTCAACGTCCCCCACTAATGTTTCCTTAACCGTTTTCGTACATATATATCTCGTATATACTATGAAGCTTGAACCTTTAAGCTTAAAAACGTTCAATACAAGTCGCCGTACATAGCCTTAGGTTCGTTATGTTCGTTTCCAACGTAAAGTTTGCTACTTTACATTTCGTTTAGACTCGATTTACTTTATGTTTAAGTTTCAAGGCTAACCGATCCTAAAAACATAAACTTTAAGGTAAAAGACATACCTTTTTGTGTTCGGTGTGGTCGCGGTTTGCTTGGTTATCTTGTATCTAGCTTGTGTTTTAAAGTGTGACACTCGTCAATTTCAGGTTAACTCCGTTAATCCAAACTCCGTCAATTCAAAATTAAGATCACTTGATCTATAACGCACATCTCATTACATTTAAACTAGGGTTTTAAATGACGCTTGACAATCACTACACATGTAGTCTTTCGGGATTGCACCGAAACGCACACGAGTCGACTCAAACCATTGGTGAATAAACGACAAATATCAAAACAATAGATATTTGATAATTATGTGTTAAGTTATATGCTACTTGATATTTATACATAGAACACTAAACACAAGAGACTAGGGTTATTAATTATACTAGAAATTGAATGACAAGAAGTAGAGGGACTTAAGTGTAACAAGTTAATATTTAATATTAACAAAAACCCTAACCTCCCTCCCTCTCCCTTACAATCGATCGGCCCCCCTCCTCACACCCCCTTGGCGACGGCAATCACCAACCACCACCATACCACATCCGTTTGACCTCGTTTTTCATAATCGGAGCATACCGCACTTGTTTCTAGTCATCCCTCACCTTCCTCTTGCTTGTTTCTGCGTTTTTGAGGTATAAACATAAACCCTAGTTTTCGAAAATTATGTGTTAAGTGTTCATATGCTTTGTTTTGATTAGATGATGTTTGATTATGCTTCGGTTGTTGATTTAAATGATCGTGTGTGATTTTGAACGGTGAAAAATTGTTATATCATTGATTTTTTCGTAAACCCTAGAGGGTTTACTACTGATTTTTATGGATGATTAGTGTTACAACTGAATATAAAGTGTTCTTTCATGATTACAATGTTTATTGCATGTTTGGGGATGTGTCGTATGCATAGGATGCCTGCAAGATGATTGTGTGTGCTTGCTGATTTTTGACAGCAGAGATAGTTAAACTTGAATGAGGTGTAACTTGTTAAATATGAAACCAAACTGGACTATTTTTGAGTCTAAAAGGTAGTACTCTGAGTCTAGTTTTCAGAAAACCCAACCACGCCTGATTTGGAGGTGTTTTGATTACTCAAACGATTGAAATGTGATCAAAGGTCAAAACTGATGCTGGATAGATTATTTAATTCATGTTTGGATGACTGTAACTCGATGTTAATTACATGTTTTAATGCGATTTCTGATGCTATAATATACTAGGTTGAGTCTAGTTTCTAAAGAGTCTAAATTTGTAATTTTAGGACGTATAAAAGTTAACGTTTATTATTTTACAAAACTATAGTGCAAGTCTGAATTGTGGGGTCTGCTATTAGGCTGTTTTGAAATTATCATATCTCATAAAATACAAGACCAAATGGGTTGGTTCCACTTCTGGAAGTTAAAATTTTGAGTGAATAATCTAACCCAATTGGTCATGTATTAATTGGAATTACCATTTAACAGGAATAAAAAATAACATTCTGTTGCGCGTGATAATGATTGTTGTGTGTTTGCTGTGATGTTTTGCTCTTTGTGATAAAACCATATATGATAAAAATATAATAAAAATAGGTTTAGAAACCTAACTCACGGGTGCTTCTGGGATGATTTTTGGTGATTTATTTGACTTGTTAGAATTTATTAATAAGAGTAATCTTGTCGAGTGAAAATATGCATGGATAATTTAGCTGCTGTATTATTTAAATTGTCATGAAAAGTGCATAACCGATCGATCTTAGCTATGTTTTGACCAAATTGCCCTTTTGGGGGATAAT
The DNA here is from genome assembly GCF_021521415.1 of Bidens hawaiensis. Taxonomy (NCBI): domain Eukaryota; kingdom Viridiplantae; phylum Streptophyta; class Magnoliopsida; order Asterales; family Asteraceae; genus Bidens; species Bidens hawaiensis. Next base: position 87,212 of record NW_027492237.1, on the reverse strand, counting down.
TGCTAGTAATGTACAATGTTAATATTTGACACTTAAGTAGTTGTTCACGCATGTAACGTATCACCGTCTTTGTCGAGTCGCACTTATTTCAAAAACGAAACACGAAATGCATCTCATGCATAAGTTGTATGTGTCGAGTCTAGGGACTCACTCGTAGTTTAAATACTTAGAAAATCTCGTTTTTGTTTTTTAGAACACTAGTGAGGATTTTCTGTGACGCACATCTTTTCTCAGAATCTTTTTGGTTATCTTCGCAAACAGTGAGTTTCACGTCCCCGCTTTACTCTTTTTAAACGCTTTTTATTTGGGGGAGATAACGTACTCCAACGCTATAGATCTTGTTAGTTTTTATATATCACTTTTAAGTCTAAGTGGCAAACAAACCAACTAAAGTCCTTCATAACATCGAACCGGTTCGTATTTGTATAATAGCGAGTCACTGTTGAGTAGTACTACTGGGTTTGACAAACCCCACCCAACTCTAAACTCGACTGTAGGTCGTGTGGGTGTAATCTTGGCTAACACATTAACATGGTCGTGGTAGACATGGTGGCAAGGCAATTGATAAACAGTCAGCTTCGGTGTCGAACACTTAGTAATACTTGTTTTATAGGCTAGCTACCTATTGATATATAATTGGCTTAACATTATCTGGTAACGCAAACGCAAACACTTAAACGCAAACGTTTTCTTTATATTTATATGTGAACTCACCAACCCTGTGTTGACACTTTTAGTATGTTATTCTCAGGTAGCCGAGGCGGGCGCGAGGTATAGGAACATGCATTCATTGAACACTATCGTTTTGAAAACTTGTTTTTAATCTTTTATTAATTGGGTTTTAAGTCGTCCTTGGTTTATGATTTACGCTTCCGCACTTGTTTAAACTTTAATGTTCATGGTTTTAAAACTTAGAATATGGTGTTTGATTATAACTAATGATTCCGATCCTGTTAGTTCACACCCTCTGACGGTAAAACTCCGTTAGTGGATTTTGAGGGTGTGACAGATTGGTATCAGAGCCATTGGTTATAGCGAACTAGAAATGCATTCATACTAGACTATAACCGCAACGACCCATTAGTTATAATTTTACGCATTGCAGATATATAAATATATATTATATATTTAGTTATCCACTTTCTTTATCTCTTTACCTCATTCCCTCATACGCGCGTAACCCATACACGACTTATCTCGTATGGATGTCAATGCCATCATCATCATCTGAACCTGTGTCTCACGCCCCAGGAAAGGAACCGCAGCTACCAAACTCATCACCCCTCGATAGTCCCGGCACTAGCAGCCCCGCACCAAAGAGGCACCGCCCATCTGGAGACTTGTACGAGGAAAACGGTAACTGGAGTTGGTACCCAAGTTTGATCGAGCTGTTGGTTTACCATGAGCAAGTTCCACCACTACCTCTCCCGGGATGTACTACATCCTTCAACACCCTACCACCCATAACCCAACCAATGGAGCGTGCTTTCGCAGCTCTCGCCTCCTGTTTAGAGCGTGAAGTTGACATTATGTACTCGACGAGGGCGAATGTTACTTGATTGATAGGGGATGGGGCTGAGGCTAGGAAGAGAATTTCCTACCTGACTGAAGCCATGAAAGAAACTCAAGATGCTCATGTTCAGTTAATGAAGCTAGTGACCAAGATACAATCAGAGATGATAGACTAGCAAGACGAAGTTTGGAAAGCAAGGAGCCTTGCGGCAGTAGCTCTAGCTCGATGCGAGACACTAGAGGCGCGAATTTCCCCTAATGCAGCCGAACCTGAGGAGGATCCTGAATGAATCAAACGTTGGATTCGGTCAGGGTAACATTAACCTAACCGCAGCAGAACTCCAAACCCTACGGAATGACCATGTGGCGGCAGCTCTTGCTGCGCACATTCAGAATCAAGCCAGAGGTCAAGCTAGAGTCTGTACTTTCAAGAACTACCTAAACTGCAAGTCTAATTCATTTGACGGAACTGAGGGAGCCATAGGTTTCCTGCGTTGGGCCGAGAAGGCAGATTCAGCTTTCGAGATGTGTAACGGTCCACCAGCCAGCAGGGTCAAGTTTGCTGCTGGAACATTGCAAGATTCCGCCCTCACCTGGTGGAACTCTAATATGCAAATTCTTGGGTTGGAATTGGCAAATGCTATGAACTGGGAAGAATTCAAGAACATGATGCGAGAAGAGTATTGTCCTAGAGAGGAAATCTCGAAGCCGTAATCGGAATCTTGGGCGTTAAAGATGGTAGGTTCTGAGATTGAAGCCTATACAACCCGTTCCCCCGAACTAGCGGTGATGTGTCCGCGGATGGTTGACCCGCCGAGTAAGAGAATCGAGATGTATATCGATGGTTTGGTACCCCAGTTTCAGGGTATGGTGACGTCTTCCAAACCGGCTAAATTCAGCAAGCGATTCGAATAGCCCACAAACTGACGGACCAAGCAGTGGCACAAGGTGCGTTACCACCTAGAGGTTCCACCTCCAAAACCCGTGATAACACAAGCAATAACAACAGCAACATCAACTCTAGGAATGGAAAGAGAAAGTTTGACAACACCAGGTCCTCATCATCGAACCCCCCACAGCAACAACACCACCGTAAACCCGAACTCACTCGGAACTTCAATAATCAGGGATCCAACAATAACAACAACGGTGGTAGACAGGGTTCGAGTGGCTATGCTGGAAAGTACCCGAAATGCAACAAGTGCAACTATCACCATGCTGGCTCATGCGACCGTATCAAGTGTCTAAGATGCGGAAAAATGGGTCATCAGGACAAAGACTGTAGGGGAGACCTAGCGGCAAAGGGTGCTCCTAAACAGCCTACGGCGACTAAAGGGTGCTTCGAGTGTGGTCAAGAGGGTCATTTCAGGAAGGATTGTCCCAAACTGAAGCAGAATGAGAACAATGGAGGCAACAACGGTGCTGGAAGCAGTGGTAAAGGTAGAGCTTTCGTCATTGGGTCGGGCCAGGCCCGCAACGATCCGAATGTGGTTACCGGTAAGTTTCATGTGAACGAATGTTTTGCTTCTATTTTGTTTGACACTGGAGCTGATAGGAGTTTTATATCGAAAGCCTTTAGTAAATGCTTAGACTTAACTCCAACCCCGTTAGATGCTAAGTTTCCTGTTGAATTAGCTGACGGTAAGTCTATAGAAACAACTCATGTACTAGTGGGATGTAAGTTGAAATTGTTGGGTCATACTTTCGATATCGACCTCATACCCTTTACACTTGGTAGTTTCGATGTCGTCGTTGGCATGGACTGGCTATCCGAGAACTGAGCTGAGATTATATGTCATGACAAGATAGTCCACATCACTACCTCTTCCGGCGAAATCATCTCGATACAGGGCGAGAAGAGCGGCATGAATACAAGCGTCATCACCCTCATGAAGGCGCAAAAATGTTTGCGAAAGGGCCATCCGGCGATTTTAGCTCATATTGTCGAGAAAGCCACGGAGGAGAAGCGAATCGAAGACATACCAATTGTGCGAGATTTTCCGGAAATCTTCCCGGAGGACTTTCTTGGACTCCCACCTATTCGACAAGTCGAGTTCCAAATTGAACTGACCCCCGGTGCAGCACCCATAGCACGAGCCCCGTATCGGCTCGCACCGGCGGAGCTTCAGGAGTTGTCCACTCAACTATAAGACTTGTTGGATAAAGGTTTCATCTGACCTAGCTCATCACCATGGGGAGCCCCTATCTTATTTGTTCGAAAGAAGGACGGGAATTTCCGCATGTGCATCGACTACCGAGAGCTGAACAAGGTGACGATCAAGAACTGTTATCCCCTACCCCGAATTGATGATCTGTTCGACCAGCTTCAAGGATCGAGTTACTACTCGAAGATCGATCTGAGATCTGGTTACCATCAATTGAGAGTGCGCGAAGAAGATATTTCAGAGACGGCATTCAGAACTCGGTACGGTCACTACGAGTTTTCAGTTATGCCTTTTGGCTTAACCAACACACCAGCCGTATTTATGGATCTCATGAACAGAGTATGCAAGGCGTACCTCGACAAGTTTGTGATTGTTTTCATTGATGATATCCTCGTCTACTCCAAGAACAAGACCGACCACGAAGAACACCTGAGGTTGATCCTAGAATTGCTAAAGAAGGAACAACTGTACGCTAAACTCTCAAAATGCGAATTTTGGCTTCGCGAGGTTCACTTCTTAGGACATGTGATCAATGAGAATGGTATCCATGTCGATCCCGGCAAGGTAGATGCCATCAAAAACTGGGAAGCACCTAAGACTCCGACTGAGGTGCGACAATTCCTAGGACTGGCTGGCTACTACCGATGTTTCATCGAGGGATTTTCAAAGATTGCTCAACCCCTCACTGCCTTGACACACAAGGGTACTAAATACAATTGGGGTGACGCGCAGGAGTCCACCTTCCAACTGTTGAAAACCAAACTCTGTAGCGCTTCTATCCTAGCCCTCCCCGAGGGAACGGAAAATTTTGAGGTGCATTGTGACGCATCGATACAGGGTCTAGGTTGCGTTTTGATGCAACTCGAGAAGGTTATAGCCTATGCCTCTCGACAACTACGGATCCACGAGAAGAACTACACGACCCATGACCTGGAACTAGGAGCTGTGGTGTTTGCTCTTAAGATATGGAGGCATTACTTGTACGGTACCAAGTTTACCATTTACACCGACCACAAGAGTCTCCAGCATATCTACAATAAAAAGGAGCTGAACATGCGACAACGTCATTGGGTCGAGCTACTTAAGGATTATGACTGTGCCATCAAGTACCACCCTAGCAAGGCCAATGTAGTGGCCGATGCTCTTAGCAGAAAAGAAACCGATAAACCTAGATGAGTGCGAGCATTACAACTCACGATTCACGCCAACTTACCTGATCAGATTCATGATGCTCAACTCGAAGCCTTGAAAGACGATAATCTCCCATCAGAACTCATGCGGGGCATGAACAAGCAACTTGAAACCAAATCGGATGGGGTCCGATATTTCGAAAACCGGATTTGGGTCCCTCGATACGGAGAGTTGAGAACTCTAGTGATGGAAGAAGCACACAAGTCCCGATATTCCATTCACCCTGGCTCAGATGAAATGTACCATGACCTAAAGGCACTTTACTAGTGGCCAAACATGAAAGCCGACATTGCCACTTATGTGAGCAAATGCTTGACTTGTGCAAGAGTCAAAGTGAAATATCAGAAACCATCTGGTCTACTACAGCAACCAGAACTTTCAACGTGGAAATGGGAACACATTTCCATGGATTTCATCACGGGATTACCCAAAACCACAATGAGATGCGATACCATCTGGGTGATCGTTGACCGGTTGACTAAGTCTGCACACTTCTTAGCAATCAAGGAATCAGACAAAATGGAAAGACTGACTCGCATCTATATGAAAGAAGTAGTGTCTAGACACAGAGTGCCTGTCTCAATCATATTTGATCGAGATTCCCATTTCACTTCGCACTTCTGGAAGTCACTACAGAGTGCGCTAGGAACCCGCCTTGATATAAGCACAACATACCATCCTCAGATGGATGGGCAAAGTGAGCGCACCATTCAGATTTTGGAAGACATGTTGCGTGCATGCGTGTTGGATTTCGGAAAAAGTTGGGAACCTCACTTACCTTTGGTAGAGTTTTCGTATAATAACAGCTACTACTCAAGCATTAAAGCAGCGCCGTTTGAAGTGTTGTACGGACGAAAGTGTCGATCACCTCTCTGCTGGGCAGAGGTGGGTGATAGCCAAATCACTGGTCTAGAATTAGTACTTGAAACCTCTGAAAAGATTGTCCAAATCCGAAACCGCATGGCAGCAGCACGAGATCGCCAAAAGAGTTACGCCGACAAGCGCCGAAAGCCTCTTGAATTCCAAGTGGATGACCAAGTTTTACTCAAAGTCTCACCTTGGAAAGGTGTAGTTCGCTTTGGAAAGAGAAACAAACTCAACCCATGATACGTTGGCCCATACCGGATAACGGAACGCGTTGTTCCGGTAGCATACCGATTGGATTTACCAACAGAACTCAGTGGCGTACATAATGTTTTCCATGTATCCAACGTAAAGAAATGCCTTTCTGACGAAATCCAAGCAGTTCCTTTGGGTGAGTTGCAAGTTGATGAGCAACTACGCTTCATCGAAGAACCAGTCAAAGTTTTGGATTGGGAAACCAAAACACTCAAGCACAGCAAGATTCCCATCGTCAAAATCCGTTGGAACTCGAGACGTGGACCAGAGTTCACGTGGGAACGCGAGGATCAAATGATGCAAAAGTATCCTCACCTTTTTGAAGGGTTGACCAAACACCGAAAACAGCGAAAGACGACAAACCGCCAGAATACACCAGAGGTATGAATTAAATTTCGGGACGAAATTTCTTTCTACTAGGGGATGATATGACAAACTAAAAATTTTTCTTGCTTTTTCAGACACCCATCGCGACTTGACTCAAATTTTCGGGACGAAAATTCTTTCAACATGGGAATGATGTGACACTCGTCAATTTCAGGTTAACTCCGTTAATCCAAACTCCGTCAATTCAAACTTAAGATCACTTGATCTATAACGCACATCTCATTACATTTAAACTAGGGTTTTAAATGACGCTTGACAATCACTACACATGTAATCTTTCGGGATTGCACCAAACGCACACGAGTCGACTCAAACCACTGGTGAACAAATGACAAACATCAAAACAATAGATATTTGATAATTATGTGTTAAGTTATATGCTACTTGATATTTATACATAGAACACTAAACACAAGAGACAAGGGTTATTAATTATACTAGAAATTGAATAACAAGAAGTAGAGGGACTTAAGTGTAACAAGTTAATATTTAATATTAACAAAAACCATAACCTCCCTCCCTCTCCCTTACAATCGATCGCCCCCCCCCCCCTCCTCACACCCCCTTGGCGACGGCAATCACCAACCACCAACATACCACTTTCGTTTGACCTCGTTTTTCATAATCGGAGCATCCTGCACTTGTTTCTAGTCATCCCTCACCTTCCTCTTGCTTGTTTCTGCATTTTTGGGGTATAAACATAAACCCTAGTTTTCGAAAATTATGTGTTAAGTGTTCATGTGCTTTGTTTTGATTAGATGATGCTTGATTATGCTTTGGTTGTTGATTTAAATGATCGTGTGTGATTTTGAACGGTGAAAAATTGTTATATCGTTGATTTTTTCGTAAACCCTAGAGGGTTTACTACTGATCTTTATGGATGATTAGTGTTACAACTGAATATAAAGTGTTTTTGCATGATTACAATGTTTATTGCATGTTTGGGGATGTGTCGTATGCTTAGGATGCATGCTAGATGATTGTGTGTGCTTGCTGATTTTTGACAGCAGAGATAGTTAAACTTGAACGAGGTGTAACTTGTTAAATATGAAACCAAACTGGACTATTTTTGAGTCTAAAAGGTAGTACTCTGAGTATAGTTTTCAGAAAACCCAACCACGCCTGATTTGTAGGTGTTTTGGTTACTCAAACGATTTAAATGTGATCAAAGGTCAAAACTGATGCTGGATAGATTATTTAATTCATGTTTGGATGGCTATAACTCGATGTTAATTACATGTTTTGATGCTATTTCTGATGCTATAATATACTAGGTTGAGTCTAGTTTCTAAAGAGTCTAAATTTGTAATTTTTGGACGTATAAAAGTTAACATTTATTATTTTACAAAACTATATTGCAAGCCTGAATTGTGGGGTCTGCTGTTTGGCTGTTTTGAAATTATCATATCTCATAAAATACAAGACCAAATGGGTTGGTTCTACTTCTGGAAGTTAAAATTTTGAGTGAAGAAGCTAACCCAATTGGTCTTGCATTAATTGGAATTACCATTTAACGGTAATAACAAATAACATTCTGTTGCGCATGATAATGATTGTTGTGTGTTTGCTGTGATGTTTTGATCTTTGTGATAAAACCATATATGATAAAAATATAATAAAAATATTTTTAGAAACCTAACTCACGTGTGCTTCTGTGATGATTTTTGGTGATTTATTTTACTTGTTAGAATTTATTAATAAGAGTAATCTTGTCGAGTGAAAATATGCATGGATAATTTAGCTGCTGTATTATTTAAATTGTCATGAAAAGTGCAAAACAGATCGATGCTAGCTATGTTTTGACCAAATTGCCCTTTTGGGGGATAATTGCTAGTAATGTACAATGTTAATATTTGACACTTAAGTAGTTGTTCACGCATGTAACGTATCACCAACGTGTTTGTCGAGTCGCACTTATTTCACAAACGAAACACGAAACGCATCTCATGCATAAGTTGTATGTGTCGAGTCTAGGGACTCACTCGTAGTTTAAATACATAGAAAATCTCATTTTTGTTTTTTAGAACACTAGTGAGGATTTTCTGTGACGCACATCTTTTCTCGGATCTTTTTGGTTATCTTCGCAAACAGTGAGTTTCACGTCCCCCGCTTTACTCTTTTTAAACGTTTTTTATTTAGGGGAGATAACATACTCCAACGCTATAGATCTTGTTAGTTTTTATATATCACTTGTAAGGCTAAGTGGCAAACAAACCAACTAAATTCCTTCATAACGTCGAACCGGTTAGTATTTGTATATTAGCGAGTGACTGTTGAGTAGTACTACTGGGTTTGACAAACCCCACCCAACCCTAAACTCGACTGTAGGTCGAGGGGTGTAATCTTGGCTAACACATTACCATGGTCATGGTAGACATGGTGGCAAGGCAATTGATAAACAGTCAGCTTCGGTGTCGAACACGTAGTAATACTTGTTTTATAGGCTAGCTACCTATTGATATATAATTGACTTAACATTATCTGGTAACGCAAACGTAAACACTTAAACGCAAACGTTTTCTTTATATTTATATGTGAACTCACCAACCCTGTGTTGACACTTTTAGTATGTTATTCTCAGGAATCCGAGGCGGGCGCGCGGTATAGGAACATGCATTCATTGAACACTATCGTTTTGAAAACTTGTTTTTAAACTTTTATTAATTGGGTTTTAAGTCGTCCTGCATGACGCAACACTTGGTTTATGATTTACGCTACCGCACTTGTTTAAACTTTAATGTTCATGGTTTTAAAACGTAGAATATGGTGTTTGATTATAATTAATGATTCCAATCCTGTTACTTCACACCCTCTGACGGCAAAACTCCGTTAGTGGATTTTGAGGGTGTGACATAAAGATCTAATAATGTCCAGCTTGATTTTGGCCTCAGATCACGCCTCTCTCTCTCGGCCGTATATAAGGTAGTGTGTGTGTGTTCTTGAGTGTGTAGAGATTAAGATGGAAAGAAATGAGGATTCAAGGTTTTATGGAGGTTTAAGAGGATATTTATATCCCCCAAGGCCCATGGACCTAAAGCCCATTACCCTTAATCCATCTTACTTAATCCCAATCCATGATATTTTCTTTATTTAGTATTAGTTAGCTATTAACACAGGATAACTAAACGCGACTTTATTTATTTAACATCAGAATATTTTAGGATGTTACACATTTGGTGGTTGTGAAGCATATTTTTCAATTTTTGAGGGGCAATCCTAACATCGGGCTATGGTATCCCAAGGATGATAGTTTCGATCTTACTGCTTTTTCTGATTCCGAATACAGAGGATGCAAGATCAACTTTAAGTCTACGACGATAGGTTGTCAGTTCTTAAGAAACTGGCTTGTTTCCTAGTATTGTAAGAAGCATACAACGGTCTCCACTTCAACCGCTAAAGCCGAATATGTGGCAGCCTCGAATTGTTGTTCATAGGTTTTATGGATCCATCAACACTTGCGGGATTACATTTTAAAATTTCTTAATACTCCCATCTTTGCTGATAACTCTTTTGCCATTTTCATAACAAAGAACCTCGTGCACCACTCTAAAATGAAACATATTTAAATCCATTATCATTTTATCCGTGATTGCAACGAAAAAAAGTTAATTGATATTGAATAGTTGCACACAGATTATCAAAAAGCAGAACTTTTACCAAAGCCTATGATAAAACGAGATTCAAATTTTGTTCTTGGTTGAAATGGTTTAAATCACTTGCTGATATCCCAAAGATCGGGTAATCATTTTTACTTTTTTGTACAATTTTGTTTGTTACATTTTCTCTCTTTAATATTTTGGATTTTAGGGGGAGAAACTTGGAAAATACAAAAATATTGTGTAATCTGTTTGTACAGAGAAAATTCAAAAACATTCAAATATGTTAAAATACAAAAACATTAAAAAATGTGCTCCTCAAAATGAGTTTTGAAACTAAAAGAGAATATGATAGTATATTGATCATTTATATCCTAAATTTCAGTATAAAATAGGCATAAAAGACTGTGTGCTATTGGTGCATTGCTAGGCCTTAAACAAAAGAGTAAGGTAGAATATGTGATATAAACATAAGAAATTTCCAAATTGAAAGAGGTGTTAGTCTCTTAGAAAGTTTAGGTAATGAAGGCAAAAATGTAATAGCCTGTCATACTCAAGCCTTAAGTCTGTTTGATCACCAAAAATAAAGAATTTAAAATAAAGTGTCTAGCTAATGGTTAACACTTCAACAGTGTACGGTCTTATGGCCTTAAATCCTGTATTGATGGGATGCTTCAAGTTTCTAGGCACTATGAGTCTTCATGCAGTATATTATCCGGGTATTCACCAATGTGAATACTAAAATGCTTTAAGAGTGAACCCTTTATAAGTCAATAAACTTGATCACTATTGTACTTTGTACAAATTAACTACTGGCTTGATGAAACATGATGTTAGTCATACATTGTTCCTCCTTTGTGCGCATCTTAATACCAATTAAAAACGGACCCCAAGGATACAATATTTGCAAGCCACATAGATGGAATCGTGCATATTCATTGATGGTAAAGGAAACTTGAGCTATTGCTTGATAATGGGGGTATACCTTGTAGTGGCGATTATTTGTTCTAAAATACTATAATTCATATATTTTCATCAACGGGATTAATGGTTTAAGTCATGTGGGAGTGAGATGGTAAAAATCAAATTAAGCCTGAACCGAGATTAGAGGCTGATAGTTTTTTTATATCTTGTGCCCTGATTGAAATTAAACGTATCACAAAAATACTTGAAAATTTGTGATAAGATTTATAAAAATATCGATGAATGTCTTAACGGCAGTCATAATAAATCCAAAATATAAACATGTTATGGATGGATTTCTTGATCAATATGATTCTTTGCTCAACTCACAAAAATATGTACTACTTTAGTAGATAACAATTTATTTTTGTTTTATCTTTAATGTTTATTTTTGTTTTTTTTAATTCGAAAATGTTCAAAATTCATGCTCGATATTAAAGGCTAATTCAAAATTTGGTGAGAAAGCTGACGAAGGAATTCTTGTCGGTTATGTGGTTTGGTCTCCCAATAGAAGAGTCTTTAATCTATCAAGCAACAAGGTGGATGTGGTTTGTAACACTGACATTACCAGTTACAAGTCGCCAAAGCCTAGCATGGGACCAGATGAGGTTATTTATTATAACAAACTGCTTAAATCCTTTAATCTACCTTCATATGAGTTTGCAGATGTGGAAGATAGGATGGCCACTCAAGTGTTAATTGATGAAGAAGAGGTCATCATGCACAACTCACGTGTTGAAGATAAAAGACCAACAGTCTCCAGTGTTGAAGAAAGACCTGATGTTTCAGATGAAGAAGAGTTCATTAATCCGTTTCATGAGCAATATCATACCACTGAACTCACTCCTAATCTGGGTGAAGACTTGGTAGTTGCTCCTGTCCAAACAACAAGAATCCACAAGGATCACCCTCTGGAGAATGTGATTGGTAATCCTGTTGATGGTGTTCATACCAGAGGAATCTTGGAATACAACACATGCGTTTATGTGAGCATCAAAGATACTGCTATTATGAATGAATGCTTGTATGCATTCTATATCAGTCAAATAGAACCGAATAACTATCAGATGGTTTTGAAGGATAGCTCTTGGGTCGAAGCCATGCAGGAAGAATTGGCTCAGTTTAACAAAATGGAAGTATGGCGTTTGGTTGAGAAGCCACAAGATGTGCATGCAATCTACACTAAGTGGGTAAAGAGATGAGAAAGGGGTAATCATCAGAAATAAGACAAGTCTGGTTGTTAAAGGCTTTAATTAGCAAGAAGGGATTGACTACAATGAAGTGTTTTCTCCTGTAGCCAGGCTGGAGGCAATTCGACTTTTCTTGGCCTTTGCCACTCAGAAAGAAATGAAGGTGTTTCAATTAGACTTAAAGAGTGTGTTTTTGAATGGAAATGTAGACGAAGTGGTATATGTCGAGCAACCTCCAGTTTTCCAGATCCGGACTTTCCAGATCATGTGTACAGACTCAGCAAAGCATTATAAGGTTTACATTAAGCTCAATGGGCTTGGTATGCAACCTTATCTAATTACCTGCTGGAGAATGGTTTTGTGAGAGGAAAGATTGACAGTATGCTGTTTGTGATGTGGAATGGAATGATTTTCGTCTTGTCCTGGTCTATGTGGACGATATTATCTTCTGGGCCTCAAAGATATCTATATGTCAGGATTTTGAAGCGGTCATGAAGAAAAGATTTTAGATGAGTACCATGGGTGAACTAACCTTCCTTTTGGGTTTACAAGTAGATCAGAAGAAGGATGTGGCATTTATTCATCAAACCAAACATGTTCATGACGTGCTCAAATGATTCAAGATGGAAGAAAGTGCTCCGTATGATACTTAATATCGCGCAATAATAGGTTCTGATTTTTACAGTGATGAAGATGTGGATCCTACTTAATATCACGCTATAATAGGTTCTTTAATGTATCTAGCTGCTTCTAGACCTGACATTATGTTTGCAGTTTGTGTTTGTGCGAATTTTCAGGCTAATCCGAAGGAGTCACACATGAAAGGCGTGAAGAGGATTCTGCGGTACCTCAAAGGAAAGCCTAAGTCGGGTCTCTAGTATCCTAAGGTAGGTGAAATGGATTTAGTTGCATACACCGACTCCGATTATGGAGGTTGTAACCAGAATAGGAAGTCGACTACCGGTAGCTGTCAGTTTCTTGGTGGGAGGTTGGTGTCTTGGAAATGAAAGAAGCAGACCTCGGTTGCTGTTGGGTACATATTTGGTGGTTTGTACTTAGTTCTATGCTTGTTGGGCTAGGCTACGGGTTAGCTATGTAAACTGAGAACACACTTGTGTTCTCAGTGGGATTTGGGCTTTGATTGGGCTAGTGTTTTGGTTTCCCTATAAATAGATCTTATTGTATAGGTTTTTAGTTGTAGTTCACGACAGTAGAGGGTGAGCAGAGCTAGAGAGTTGTTCATTCCAAGTATTTTGCTCAAGTATTGTAAGTGCTTAAGCACCCGACGTATTCAATAATATACGTGTGTTTTGAAGCGATCGTGTGTTATTTACTAGTTCTAGTTCGTGTTCTTGAATCACCGAGTGTTGGTATTCCGCACCAATACTCGTTTAGTTGATATCATATTGTAGTGATCCAGATTCGGGACTTACAATTGGTATCAGAGCCTTGGACGAATTCAGGCTCGTTATGTGATATCAACGATTCAAGATTTCGGTGTTCTTGGTGTTTTAATTTGGTTTTATGAGGAATTGTGTATCGAGGAAGAAAGAGTGCAATTTTTGGCTATAGATTGACTTGGAAACAATTTGAATCCCATAATTCACGGGATTTAGTTGATTGCACATCTTAATTAGGCAAAACTCAAGGATTTCGGCCAAAAAAGAAGCTGATCAAATAATCACACTTTTCGGTCAACATTATACTAATTCTCGGTCAAAGAAGTCAGTTCCCGGTCAAAGTTCTCTATTTTCGGTCAACAGAGTTTTCAGTCAGCTGGAGTTTTCGGTCAGCTGGAGTTTTCGGCCAACGTGTGTTCTCGGTCAACCTTAGTTTTCTGTCAACACATTCAGTTCTCTGTCAACTTTTGAGGTTCTCGGTCAACCTTTTCGGTCAAACAAGTTCTCGGTTGATTTTTGAGGTTCTCGGTCAACGTTCTTGGTCAAAGGAGTATTGGCGGGAAAAATTTTCTTGAACGAAAATTTTCCAGAATACTCCTTATTAGTAAAAATTCATCCTTGAAAATTTTGGCGAAAACAATTTTTTTCGGGTGATTTTCAACGAAATTTTTGCGGGAAATTCGAAAAAAATTTTCTTGAAAGAAATTTTTCCAAGACACTTCTCTTGACTGGGACATTCTTCTTGAGAATTTTGGCGATCATATTTTTTCGAAAAATTTGGCAGGAAAATGAGTTCATCTGAGATAAGGTTTCAATCATGCTCTTTAAATTGTGGTGAGAAAATAGAAATGTATAAGTTTCATAATGACAGTCTAAGTAGGGATATGGAAAGAATAAAATCAGAGAATTTTAAAATTGAAGAAAAATGAAAAGGGATAATTAGACATAATTGAATCTCTTAACAAAGGCATTAAGAAACTTAAGTCTGATTTTAGCATAAAGAGCTGTCACCATCGTGATGCTAAACAAGAAATCGCTGATCTGACTGCTAAACTGGAAGCTTCTAAGTTAGAAATCTTAAATCTAACTAGCAAGTTTGAAAGGGCTGAACTTGATTTTTAAAAATTCGATGGTTCCAGTAAAGTAGTTGATTCAATGATTGAAAATCAATTGTGGTGGAAAGAAAATGAAGGTGAGGGCATAGGATATAGTCAGGTTCCCCCACCTTACAACCACAATTATGTCCCTACCCCTGTCACCAAAGAACAGGAGGAAAAGATAAAAGACATGAAGTATGGTAGACAGGTTCAATCTGAAACTGTTGGATCAGGATCCCTAGAGGAAATCAAGCTTGTTTTAAATGTGTGAACAATTTTGATGCTTCTACTTCATGTGCAGATATAGTAAATAATGTTGCTTCTGATAGTAGAGGGGTTCAGGCTAGTGAAAATGAATCTCATTCTAACGTGTCATCAAACTCAGATGACACCACAACTCAAAATTGTACTAATAATAATACGCAGAGTTGTGGCAACAAAGGGAAGGCACGTAAGAAATCAGCACAACAAGGACAGCCTCGTCCTCATAGATCCTGCGGATCTCCATGTGTTGATAAATCATCGGGCGCTACTTATATCAAGAGGCAAACATGTTACCACTGTGGCACACCAGGACGTATAGCCAGAAATTGTGTTCATCGTCTATATGTTCCATACTACAAGCAAAATCAGAAGGCTGTGCCAAGGGGCAAGAAGAATGGAAAAACCTTTCATGAGAAGAAATTCCAACATGAGGCTAGTGCTTACGTTGACATTAGAAGAAGGATGAAAGCGTGTTTCGTTTGCGGGAACGACGGGCATTTGGCAAAGGAGTGTCACTACCGTGCTGTTAATAGACAAGCTCCTAGGTGAAAGGTAATAGGTTTCAACCGAATCCAGTGGTTAAACAACATTCTTATTTTAGAAAACCACGAGTATCTGTACAACGGGTCATAGATACTCAAGGATTCAAAGCTAATATGACAGGTTCGCACTCAAATGATTTAGAAACTGTTAAAAGAAAAATAAATTTTCAGAAATCAAAGACTGTTGAGAATTCAAAGAGTTTGAATTCGAATTGCTCCACTCCAAAGTCTGTTCTTTCAAATTTCACTAAACCAAGACAGACTTGGAAACTTAAAACTCAGCAAACAGAATATATAATGACAAATGATTTTGTTAAAGATGGGAAATATATGAGTTGGCAAGAGGTCACATATGTTGATGCACAAGGGAACCCCAAGACATTTATGACTTGGGTTCCTATGTCCAACTAATCCTGCTATGCGTGTAAGAACAACCTCAAATTCATTGTTTTGGGTTGTTCCAGGCACATGACATGGCAAATATCCATTGTTTTTAAATCTTTAAACCATGAAATGGATTATTTGTTGCCTGGATGGGATGATTTTAGGGTAATAGAACGTTTTTAATCTGCTCTTTAAGTGTGTAAGAACAAATCAGGGAATACATTGCATATTAAAATGTTTGTTCCAGACATTCAACTCGCAAGTATGCAGAATCTCAAAACAAGCTTAATCCTAGGGGGAGATTCTCACAAATGGAAAGATGATGTCTTGAAGATAAACGGTAACCATATTACTTTGTTATGAAAGATTGATCAGTCAAAAAGATTTTAAAATTTTAAATTTTTATAAAATATACAAAAATATGTTCACGTTTAGTTTTTCAAGTATAGTTTTCTATTTTGTTTTATTTCAAAATTGAGAAAATGACTTGAAAGTACATGAGAAATGATAGTACATCAGTTGGCTGACTATCACTCTTTATTTTTATTAAATACTACGTTTCGATGATTGAGTCTCTTTCAGGTTAAATTTGTACATAAAAGTTTTTGCACAAATTTAGGGGGAGAAATTTAAAAAAAAATCAAAAAGAGTGTGTGTGTGTGTTTAAAAAAATAATAATAAAAAATAAAAATTTTAATTTATAAAAGTTTTGTCTATGTCTTTCAAACTTCACTCTCGCTTAAAATTATGTCGGTTGCTCATGTTTGAAGAACATATACTTGTATATGTTTGGTCCAGTGATCTACTTGTAGATTCACAGGATAGCCATTCATCTAAAGACTGAAAGCATCCGGGGCGATTGTGATGTGTTTTTGTGTTTTGAATTCTTTCACTTAAAATTATGTCGGTAATTCCAAGTTGGAGGGACACGTAGTTCATATGTGTTTTGGTCCTGTTAACCACTAGTGGTCATACGGGATAGCCATTTACCTGAAAACTGAAGAGTGACCGTGTTGACTGAGTTCTTAACATGTCTGTCTTCTGTAACTTTCTGGGAAGTGATATTATTATTCAGTTAACAGCTTTTTGAAAGCTTCAAAATTTTCAAATGAAAATCGATCCAACCTTTGGAAAATGATAGATAAATCGTTTTTGTGTGCCTAACGGGTGAAGTTATTAAGCTTAAAAGGCTCTAGAAGAGTCATTGATTTGTATGGTAGCTTTCCATGATGCGTAAAAGTTGAAGTGATATAAACTAAATTTGCTAAACTTACTGTGGAGATTCATTTTGAAGAAATGTGCATGACTCGATATACATCTCTCTGAATGATAGGCAGAAAAGCAACAAACCCAGTCATACACGAGCCCGTTAGTGTCTTGATTACCAAAAATATTGTATTATCAAGCTTTTATTATTAGTAAAAAAAGGGGATAAGATGAAAAAAAAAGTATGAAAAAAAAACCCCCTTATTACGAGTATGTATATTATTTTTGCTGTTAAAACTTGGTATTTCAAAAGCTTAAAGGGTCAAACTAGAACTACAGAGATGGGGGCACACAAGTAAGTCCTGTCATGTCTCGAATGAAAGGCTTGTCAATTTACTGGAACTAAGTCCAACGTTCAACCTTAAAGCTTAAATTATTGTTTGTTTATCTATAAAAAAAACTTTTGATCAAGCACTAGGGGGTTGGAGTCAAATTGGGGTGATCTTGGGAAAGCCAAATACGCTTTCAGAAGAGATAGGAGGCATCACAGGTCCATGAGTGATGTCCATCTAAGCTTTATGCCGAACTGAACCTTAATCATATCACTGATGCAATGAAAATCATGCTAAGTATGTTATACCTGCTATCAACCTGTCCCTTTATGTCATAATAACGCTGAACATGAATTCTTGTGACAGCCTCTTAAACGATATGATTCCATGTTCGGATCTTTTCATAAAAGGCGGCGTTTTTATCAAAACTGAAATTTGATCCCTAATTTTGCTAGGTTACAAGAAGAACGGGTGATTAAATTTGTTTTATTTGTTGTTTTTGGTTTTATTTTATTTCATTTATTTTAATTTTACATCATGTTTACTCTTGTCGAAACAAAATGGGCTAAGAAATCGTTTTAAATTTGGATCATGTTTTTGTTTTCATACCATGAAATCTGATGTCGGCTAGTGTCTTATAGTTGGTTTAGCTGGTATGATCTCATTTCAAGTCTTTTCAAGAAAATCATAAAAAATAAAAAATTTATTTCAAAAAAAAATTAAATTAAAAAAAAATATGTATGTCTTATTTTGTTTTATTTAATTGTTTTCAAAAATATTTTGGTTGATCTTTCTATCAAAGTTGATTGTTCTTTCAAGACTGATTTCTTGCAACGGAAGCATATGAAGTATCTGAGATTCAAATTGGATAATGCTATCAAAAAGGGAAGATGGTAGAATATTGGATCCGGATGCTGAAGTTGCTGATCAAGTTCAAGGGGAAATGGTAGAGTATCGGATGCAGATGCTAAAGTTGCTAATCATTGAAGTTGCTGCTTATGTTCTAGTAAAGATTCTGAAGATCTTGAAAACATCAGTCTAAGGGCAATATTGTTGGGTCATAAATTGGTTAGACTGACACATATCAAAAGGCCATGACATGATCAAGACTAAAGTGACATAAACAAAGACGAGTTGAAGAACTGCATTGGTTTAATACCGAAATCCCTATGGATTTCAGTTAGGCTAGTCTGAAGTGAAACAAACAAGAACGAAGCTACAAACCAAGGGGGAGTTTGTTGGGACCATATTTGGTGGTTTGTGCTTAGTTCTATGCTTGTTGGGCTGGGCTACGGGTTAGCTATGTAAACCGAGAACACACTTGTGTTCTCGGTGGGCTTTGGGCTTTGATTGGGCTAGTGTTTTGGTTTCCCTATAAATAGATCTTATTGTACAAATTTTTAGTTGTAGTTCACGAGAGCAGAGGGTGAGCAGAGCTAGAGAGTTGTTCATTCCAAGTATTTTGTTCAAGTATTGTAAGTGCTTAAGCACCCGACGTATTCAATAATACACGTGTGTTTTGAAGCGATCGTGTGTTATTTACTAGTTCTTGTTCGTGTTGTTGAATCACCGAGTGTTGGTATTCTCGCACCAATACTCGTTTAGTTGATATCATATTGTAGTGATCCAGATTCGGGACTTACAGTTGCAATATCCATCCGTGAAGCAGAGTATATGGCAGCATCAAATTGTTTCTCCCAGGTTTTTTGAATACAACAACAGATGAGAGATTATGGTCTGAATTTCACATACACTCCTATTTGCATTGATAATAGTGCTACTATCTCAGTAACTAACAATCCCGTAAAGCAGAGTAAAACTAAGCATATTGACATTCGTCATCATTTCATACGGGATTGTGCTGAGAAGAAATTAATCGTGCTGGAAAAGGTTGATTCTCTGGACAACTTTGCTGATCTTTTTACAAAAGTTTTTGACCGATGTCGATTTCAAAACCTTATTGAGTTAAATGGGATGATAAATCCCGAGTAACCGTGTCCTTTCTTTGTTTATAAAAAAATCACTTTCACTTAAAATTATGTCGGTTGCTCAAGTTTGAAGGACATGTACTTGTATATGTTTGGTCCTCTCATCTACTCGTAGATTCAAAGGATAGCCATTCACCTAAAAACTGAAAGCATCTGGGGCGACTGTGATGTCTTTTGTTTTAATTCCTTCGCTTAAAATTATGTCGGTTACTCTAAGTTTGAGGGACACATATGTATATATATGCTTGGTCCTGTTAACATTAAGGATTGCCATTCAACAGAGAACTAATAACTGACTGGGCGATTGAATTTAAAATTGTTTTCTGTATTCTCTGGGAAGTGATATAATTATTCAGTCTACAGCTTTTTAGAAGCTTCAAAGTTTTTTTTTTAAATGAAAATTGATTCAACCTTTGGAAAATGATAGGTAAATTGATTCTGTGTGCCTAACGGGTGAAGTCATTAAGCTTAAAAGACTCTAGAACAGTCATTGATTTGCATGGTAGCTTTCCATGATGAGTAAAAGTTGAAGTGATACTAACTAAATACCTAGATTTACTGTGGAGAGTCATTTTGAAGAAATGTGCTTGTCTCCACATATATCTCTACGAATGATAGCCAGAAAAGTGATTACCCAGTCATACATGAGCCCGTTAGTGTCTTGATCACCAAATATATTGTTTTTGCTGTAAAAAATAAATTGTATTGAGTTCTTAAAATTTGTTTTTTCAAAAGCTTAGAGGGTAAACCTAGAACTACAAGAGTTGGGCATTCAAATAAGTCCTAAACACTATGAATGAAAGGCATGTAAGTCCAAATGGCTTGTATGTCCAACGTTCAACATTAAAGCTTTAAATATTTTCTTACGAATAATAAAATTTTTTGATCAAACGCTAAGGGGTTGAGTCAAATTGGGGTGATCTGGGGAAAACCAAATACGCCTTAAGAAGAGATAGGAGGCATCACAGGTCCATAAGTGATGTCCATCTAATTTCTATGCCTAATTGAACCTAACTCGTATCAAAGAAGCAATGGTAATCATGCTAAGTCTTATATACCTGCTATCAACCTACTTCTCTATGTCAT
This sequence comes from Bidens hawaiensis, assembly GCF_021521415.1. Lineage (NCBI taxonomy): Eukaryota > Viridiplantae > Streptophyta > Magnoliopsida > Asterales > Asteraceae > Bidens > Bidens hawaiensis. The sequence continues at coordinate 66,790 of NW_027492237.1, read as the reverse complement.
AATAACGCTGAACATGAATCTTTGTGACAACACCTTAATCAATACGATTCCATGTTCGGATGTTTTCATAAACGTGATGGTTTTCTCAAGACTGAAATTTGATCCCACAAACTTATTCTATACTACTTTTGAATTAGTTTTCCTTTTAAAACACGGGTTACTCAATTTCAATTATGGTCAAAAATTTAAACATTTGTGTCTCACTTTAACCTCGCCTAGGCGAAGTTATGTTAGAAACGAAGTTGCTAACTTTGCCTCCAGGGTTTCCAAAGGGTTTATAACCAACTTTAAGGTCAAAATTGGTCAAACTTGTTTCCTTCACCCTCGACGAACTTACCCTACGAATCAACCTCTTCCAAATCCACTTTTGATCACTTATTAAGGCTTCAAATCTTGTGATGTTTCATAATTTATTACTTGTATGCGTTAATTCTTCCTGGATAGGTAGTTTTTTTATGATTGTTCGAGTAAAACCTTAATGGCTTCAATACTTTCATAATGTTTGTGCTTAAGAGATATCGAGTATTTGGTGACCTAAATCGGTCCTTATAGCACATTCGATCATCCTCTGATTGTTGTTGTTTGCTTCTGGAAAACGATTTGAGTTTTTCTAGGATGTTCATGAGGCGAACTTAGGTTAAGGGGTGAAGTTGTGACCAACTTCTCCTGATAATTAACTCCGCAGTCTCTCATGCCTTATAACCAACTTCGCTGGAACCTTAACTTCGCCTCCTAACCCTCTTAGCGAAGTTAACCAGCTGGTTAAGCGCTTCTCTAACTTAGTTTGTTTACACTTATGATATGGCAGAAGTTACGGGTGCCAGTAGCACAGGTGGTGATGGTGGTGACGGTGATAAAAGGCAATTTTTCTACACTCACAACATGTATGTAACCTTAGTTCCAGATAATCGTGGAGCTGAAGATTATCCAGTTTCTCTTGCGCTCACGGATCTTTCATTTTGTCTCCACCACACTACCTAACTCCTTGCCGAATATCAAAGATTTTTGGAGAATGATAGAGTATGACTGTCGTGTGGAACCTCCGATTATGCGTGCTACGTAATAAGCAGGTTGTCTAGTTTTCAGCTGATCAGATACGGGAAGCTTTGCAATTCGGGTCTGTTGAAGATTATCAGGGTCCTACTGAGTATCCAGCTACTTTTCGGAATGGTGCTTTTTTTCGCATGGGTTACTCAGGACCTCTGGAAGATTCTCAATGTCGCAAAGGGTTCTTACTTGATCAATGGCGATTCTTTATGCATGTTTTAATCGTTTTCATGTCTGGTCGCAAAGCTGGTTATGATGGTATGGGTGAAACTATGCAATCTGCAATGACTTCTTTGACATACAATAAACCATTCAGCTCTGGTGAGATGGTGCTTTATGAAATTCATCGTCAACGAAGGGTGGTGGCTAGGGAACGGTTCTTCATGTATCCCAGATTTCTGCACATGATCCTTAACCATGTGGCTTCTAATCTCCCACAACGTCATCCTATTTCGTTTGTGGACAGTGTGAACAAAAGGATCTTTGCTCAATGTCGTACTTCGAGCTCACGAAGCAATTTCAAGTGTCGGCCGTGACATACATATTTATTTGGTTTTCTTCTGAATCTAGCTTATGTTTCTCCACCAAATGATGGATTTCTTGATCCTGCTCCGTCCACAGCTTATATTCCATAACAACCTCCTGTGGCTTAAGATGTTCCGGTTAGTGTTCCTATTACATCAGGCGTCGCGGATGTAGATCTGGATGTTGCTTTTGGGGGGCACGGGTTGTTTGATATGTCCTCGGTTTGATGCTTCTGAAGTTCAAATTCCTTTGGTTGATGTGTCTGGGGTTAGTGTTTCCTTGGTTGCTACTTCGGTTGGTCCATCACCTCCCTTAGTTGAGGATTCTGATGGAGACTTTATCTGATTCATCCTCGGATGAGGTTGATAAGACTCGGAGGGTTCTGGTTGTACAAGAAATGATACATGGAAGCGTAAGAAGAGTTCTGAAGATGACAGTGAATCTGATTTTGAAGATGAGATGTATGCTTTGGATTGTAGATCCAAGAAGGCTCGGGGTGGTGAAAGTTCAAAGGTAGTTTAGTTTGCTCCCTCAAAATAATCTGGCACATCTACTTTTGCACCGGTAGCTTCAGTCTCTCTCCCAATGATTTCGAGTGTGTCTACGGTGGCTTTGTCAGCACCAGCCATTATGTCTTCTATGGTGGCTTTGTCAGCACCGGATATTGTTTCTTTACCCCCTCGATCTATTACTCCAATTGAAGTTGTTGCTATGTTTGTGGAATCTACTCACCTCCAGTTTCTATTCCATCTTCATCAGAGATTCTGGTCAGTTTGGGCATTCCTCCACCTTATGCTAAGGATATTTGTCATATTCCATTTGCCTTTGGTACTACTCTGTCGGATTCCGAGCGGATCGTGTCATTCAAACTCAGGTTATTCAGCGTTTGGTGGCTGAGAATCAAATTTAGTCGTCTCTCCTAGTTGAACACGATAAACTTTTTGATGCTTTAAAACAGTTCTTAGCATCTCAGGGGGAGAGCAGTTTCAAGGGAGATGAGTTGAGAACAAAAATAAAGGAGGACATAGATGATGATCCCAATGCATCGAAAGATGCATGTGGTGAGCTGCCAAGAGCTTCACAATCTCTTGGGGCTTCCACATCTCAGGGGGGAGTCTAGTGCTCCGACTGGTAGTGCAGGTGGTGATGCTATAGTAGTTGATGACGAGGTTGATGTTACTGAGGATGTGTTGTCATACAGTGAGATCGAAAAACCCGGTGAACAAATTGAGATTGATAGTGGTTTGGAGGAAGGGGAGATACCAGTAGATGATGTTGAAGGTTTTTAGTCATATATTCAGAACTTTGGTTTTCTTAAGTGTTACGAGCATTGGGCTGCTAACAACATATTAGCATTTTGTATACGTGTTTGTTATTCATACGTCTCCGATTCATTAATGTACAATCGTAATCGTATACATAGGGGATTCCTCACCCTTTGTGTTCGAGATACTCCTGTGTAGATCCGGCTAGGAACATACACAACTTCTCGGAGCTAGTATATTACCATCTAAATGAGAACCGCACTACCCGTCATTGCAAGAACAAGTTCCTCATGTACCCGAGGTTCTTGCAGTTAATTATAGATCACTTTGAGCCCAATTTGGTACGTGATCCGGAGTTGATGGACGACGTTATGGTTTTGGAACATATGTCTGAAGAGACTATGAAGCCCTTGATGACATATCGTAATCAGACACATGAGAACAGACCGAAGTTCAAGAGATTGATAGGTCATATCATTAGACCTGATTATGTATGTCCACCTGATGTCCATTGAATTCAAGACGATTTAGATTCTGAACGTGAAGGTGGAACAAGTAAGAACGATGGTGGAGATGATGGAGATGGTGGTAATGGTGTTGATGGCGGTGAAGCAGCTCGTGCTGATGCTCCATTACGTAAATGTAAGGGTAAATCGAAGGTTTCGGATAAACCTGCTAAGATTAGAACCTGTAGGGGTGGTGGGGTGGAAATTGGGGATTTTGTTCCACGCTCTACTGCAACACAGCAAGCACCGGTGGTTACTAGTCTTGTTAGTCCCCGGGTTGTTACATTTTCGACGACGGTGTCGTCTGATCCGAGGTTCACATCGATTCCTCAACCTGTTATATATCCGATGCCGATTCCTCAGATTGCTACATCTGCTACAAGTGCAACGCCTATGGCTATTCAACCAATGGACTTCTCGTATATGCCATTCAACCATCCTCAGGGTCCTATGCAACTGGTTCCTCCATCCTTTCACAATATGCCAATTCAACAACAAATGCTACATTTTCGAATTTGGTACATCTTCAAGAAAACTAGATGGCCGTTGATAGGCAGTTCCAAGAACATATGCGGCTAGATCAGAGAAAGATAGTGAGTCATGTTTCCAACTTCCAGCGTGAAAATCATGAATTACGCGTGTTGGTTATTGCTCAAGGGGAGAAGATTAAACAATGGGACGAAATCACCCTTCAACTAACCTGCAAAGAAGATATGTTGAAGAAGTTGGATGGTAATGATGACGAGAAAGACCCTGAAGCAGGAACAGGTGGTAGTGAGCAGCAACCAAAGACTGGTACGTCTAGTGAGTAAACTAGTGCTGAGGTTTCTAATATGCAATTGGTGGTGTATCAAGAGACTACTAACATGCAGCCTATTGCCTCTGTAAAGGCCAATATGGTTTTATTTATGGATAACACGAGGGGTGTTTTCATGAGCATGGTCAACGCAAATGAGATCAAGGAAGGAGATTTTGTTGATTATTCATTGTTTAGAGATCAAATCGTGTTGTTGCTCAGGTTGAGTGTTGAGGAGTTGGATAAATTGGAGAACGAGGAGGATGTGGAGGTTATTGATGATGATGATGATGTTAGATTTTATAGGAGTATTCCATCCCGGATTATGTCATTTGATTATGACGAGGTTGAGATAGAAGACGTGACAACTTATTGATGTTTTAAGGTATGCGGAGCAAGAGGACAACACGCCGACTCAAGCTCGTGCCACTGCTTACCAGATGACTTCATTCAAAGCTTTAAAGACAATTAAAGGTGATATTGTCTCGTGGCTTTACGATTCAGAATTGAAGGTATGTATTATCAAGTGGGAATACGGCGTACAATATTATCAACATATTGTCGATGTTCTTATTTACCGACATGGGACGTGCCTACATTAGCGAATAGACCATTCGTTAATCATGGTGGAAGCCATATGGCAGATTGGTTCTACCAACATTTGTTGTACAAGTTACCTCACGAATTTAAATTTTTTAAGCCTCAAGATCCGAGAAGAAAGTACATAGACGAGATTGATCATAGAATTGGTTGGGGAAAGATTGTGCTTAAAGTAAAATCACCGCACACGTTAAAGCGAGTTCAGGTGAAGACTTTCCCCCAAGTCTTTACAAGAAACAAAATCGGTGGTACTACAGTAACCGTACTGGTGAAGCTGTTATTGTGCGGGGATCTGGATTAAAAACGGAGTTTATTCGCGTGATCGACCTGATGTGGTTGGTTAATTTATTTGAGTCTGATAACGATTCTTTATTCAAAATTCAGATCAGATGGGCTGAAAGGAAGGATTACGATCTCACTATGCAATTTCATCGTGTGATGCGTGTTTACCATGCGTTTGGAGTTCATAGCTGCGCTGATTGGAAGACCAAAAGATTCAAGTAATCAAGACAAAGAGCTTGATATGAGGGGGAGTTTGTTGGTACATGTTTTGACGTCTCAGTCTTTGTTTATTTATGCAATTGGTCTTTTATTAATGTAAGGGCATTTTGGTAATTATGATCATGCTATTCTTTAATGTATAAGGGTCATTCGTTATGTTATTTATAACGAATTAGCCCATTCGTATTGTTATTAAGCCATTCGTTAAGCATGTTTAACGAATGAGTCATTCGATGATCTTAATGTATTAATAGGAAATGATGATGAATGGTTCCCATTCGTTATGTGATTTATAATGAACGGGGTTGTCATCTATACATACGATGTACCCTGTTATCATATTTATCAAGTGTGTTATTATTATTGAATCCTCTCGTTACGCTGCCTAAATTTACACTCACACACGATCGTTAACATAATTATCACCAGAGCATATCAAGAACTAGATCCATAATGTATACGTATTGATTAGTAATTGTAATCATACGGTAGTGGTTTCTCACCATGGCGGCGCTTCCTAGGAAACCATACAAAATCATATAGGGAACTGACCATAGAATTTCTAGCTTCGTTTGTGTTGATGATGGTTGTGAACAATGTTTACTTGATGATGTGAACTCGTAGGACCCATGACACGGTTGACCATTTCTTCCCATGTTACTTGATAATGTTTTATGAAACGCTCTTATGTTTGTGTTGATGATGGTTGTGAACAATGTTTATTTCTGTTGCTTGGTGTGGATGTTTAAAACAATATTATTAATATTATTATTATTATTATTGTTATTGTTATGTAGGAGGCCCGCTTATAGGGCAGTATGGGTAATTATATACCCATACTTATCTTGTGTCTTTATATACCTTGTGTATTATTTTTGTGGTTGTGGTTGTAGATTTTATGCAGGTGGTATTTATTTTAAGTGCTAGAACTTCTAAATAGCCTACAGGAAGACAATATATGACAAAAATTTCTTCTCGGCTCATAGGGAAGTTAAATTCCTTTTTTGCCTCATTTTCATTTATTTTATTTTTTTTCACAATGAGGACGATGTTAGATTTAAGTGTAGGGATGGGATTTACACTTGGCTCAACCAAGTCTAAAAAGCGAAATTTTTGAACACATTTTTCAAAATTCTATTTTTGCAACAACAAAACTTTAAGCTTTTTAACTACTTTTGACAAACCAGGCACTAAGAAACAACGACAACATTTGAATAAAATTACTCTAATTTAAAATGTGCTAAAACTAAAAATTTAGGTTGTAATATTGAGATTAACTTTATGCAAAAATATGGCGTTTTCACCCAATCCTTTCGTTTGTGAGAATTAAAACCTTCATGCAGATATCTAGAAAAATACTCATATAATAGATGCTTTTGAGTGAGTCAGGTACTTTTTTCGGAATAGAACTTGTCTTGAGTATTAAACTTGAGATTATACAAAACGCTGCATAATAAGAAACACAATATATTTCCAAAAATCACTATACCCACCACATAAACCTTATACATATCACCAAACCTACCCAAAAACCTATCCTACCAAATCACCCTTTCACTGTTAGAATCACTAAAGAACTGGAATGCATTCTTTCGATTTCAATTTACTTTGCTACCTATAATTCGCAAAAACTAGGTTGCCTCCAGAACATAGGAAGAGAAATTTTCTCTTTACCAATGAGGTGAGGAAAAAGTGGCACCAAGAGGAACAAAAGCCACCATTTTGTGGGATTTCCTAAAGTGCAATGAAAAGATGAGTAAAAAGATATGAACGATGTTTAAGCTGAAAAATTTGCTGATTCACCACACTTTGGGATGAAGAATGGAGAAAGGACAAGAAAAAGAAGAAAATATTGAAGAAGCCCGATTAGTCGTACCCCTCAAAAAAACACCTTTGACAAAAAACCTTGACAAAACCTATCACCCTCATACCAAAACATTTTTTGAAATATAATATTTTGACATATGCAGCACTTCACAAGGTGGGTGGAGAATTGATTTCTCAACAAGCATATTTTCTGTAAGTCATATCATGATAAAAGTGTTTATACATACAAAATTACGTGTATGTCCAGATATAAAGCCGAGTGTGTGTGAACATTGCGAGCACGTGCCTTTTTGTATAAGATGAAGCTCATAAAAGCAAACCATAGTTTTAAGAATCATATACTAACACATTTTGATCTTATGAATTACCGGGTCTTTATGAAATTTCTCAGGTTGTTTAGCTTTGGCTGACGTGCTGTTTCGAAGAATTTATTCAAATCTTGCTTGAGGACAAGCAAGGTTCAAGTATGGGGACATTTGATGTATAAGAATTTATACATCTTTTCAACACTAAGATATCTCCAAATAAGCGTAATTTCGGCAACTATATTAGAATAAATAACCACTAATGCTTATAATTTCTATCTATAGGTAAATATAGTCCTAAGAAATAAAACACGCTAAAATACGAAAAAAATGGAGGTAAACGGTGAAAATTGACTCAACACAACCCATGGTGTATCAAGACATGGCCATGTTAACCAAGACACACCCCATGTTATCAAGAGTAAGAAAAGATAAGATAGAAGTATCTGAAGCAACATACGATCATGCCTTCTCAAGACACGACCATGCCTTAAAGTACAAGAGAAAAGGACAAAATAGGAGATCTTGGACTATTTTGGAGCTTAATATGGATGTGCCTTCTTAACACGGTTGTTTTAACCTTGATCTGTATTATCGGACATGGAAAATTAATATGGCAGGACAAAAAATTGCGACACGGCCGTGTCTAGAGGACCTGGATAGCCTATAAATTGAATGCTCTTCTTCTTCATTAAATTAAATGGAAATGAACACCCCTTGGAGAAGCATTCAATACTCTCCAACCACTTGCTTTCAAGTCCATTAATGAGGGAATTAATCTCATTCATCCAACCCGTGAAGATTAAGGAGATTAAGCTTTTGGGAAAAGTCAATAGCATCAAAGATTAGTCATCCAAATTTGTTAGATTATTTCAATTTGATCATGTTTGTATCCATTACTTTGATAATTATCATCATGTCTATTAGTGGCTAAACTTCCATAGTGTCATCTTGGTTTATAGTGAATCTTAATTAAAGTTTAATTATGACAGTAAAACATGTGATCGATTTTTAATAACTAATATTTATGTTGCAATTATCACTTGATGAGGATTGTTAAAATAATCTTAAAAGATATCCCAAATGCTAAGCTTGACGATAAGCCGGGAAATTGCTAGGATTGCGAAGCCTTAGCGAACTTTAAAATATACATCAAGACCCCAAACTTGATAATAAGCCGAGAAATCGCAATTCTTGTGAGGACTTAGTTGATAAACTAGGAATCCTTAAAATCAACCCCTAAATACCGAGGTTGACGATAAGACAGGGAACTGCCACTCTTGTGAGGGTTTGGGGAATAACATAAGAACCTTTTAAAGTGCCGCCAAGATTCCGAGCTTGATGATAAGCCGATAAATCACCATTCTTGTAAGGACTTGGTTGGTAAAAAAACATGAATCTTAAAATTGACATGGACCAAATGAATTATTAATAGTGATTGACCATTATAGAAGGGGAATTATCAACCATGTTGTGAAAACAGATAGTTGGTGTTCATCCACTAAGATCGGTTAATTACTCATTAAGTGAGTGTGCAACATAACCAAATTTAACCAACTTTTGGGTATTTATTACATGAGTTCTATAACTGTTCAAGAGTTATGCTTTTTAATATTTGGTAATTCAAAGTTAATCCTTTAAGACTCAACTAATCTTAATTGGTATTTTTTGTATAATTCAATGGTTATTTTTACTAAAGTATCATGGACAACTCACATAGTAATTTAAGGGATTGTCTCATCTTTAAAATGAGTAAACTTATGTTCCTTAAAAAACCACTTGCTTACATAAAATGATGTTTTAGTAAAAGGGGTCAAGAGATATCTCTTAGTTTAACTATCATGGAATAACATGACTAACGATGTTATTCTCACATTTAATCACCATAGAAAGCTCAAATCATATGTTTACTAATTAA